>NC_064614.1:274192347-274817347 GCF_023898315.1 Schistocerca nitens | reverse complement strand
ATAATACAACAATTTATATTACAGTACTGTGCTATGCATTGAAACAATATAAACTGAAGTTATTGTGAACAGAAGGCTTCACAAAACCTAACAATCTCATCTGACAAATCATTTTCTTTCTTCCTACACAAAACTTTCTCACGGCACATTAATAAATTTTTTATTCCTCATTTTGTAGGAGATATGCACATTTCTTGGAAGTCCATTTTTTCTAAAATTTGTAATCGTTTTTCAATTGAACTGAGGCCTTCTGTCAACTTTGCAACTGTCATTTTATTCTTTGATTGAATTGGATCTAAAAAATCTGGTTGTTTATTGTTTTGCTCTTTCTCATGCATTTCTTTTAACTCATCAACTGTCAGCTCCTGACTGTGTGAACCTAGCAGTTCTTGAACATCATCACAATCCAATTGTAAATTTAAATCGACCACTTCTTCAGTCACATTATCAGTTTGATCAGGATTTGGTGCTGATTTCCCCTGGGTTCTAGTGGTGAAAAAAATGGACACAGTTTGTTTCCAGATGCTATTTAAAGTTTTTTGGGAAGTTTCATTCCAAGATTGTTGAATAATTCACATAGTTTCTAAAACATTAAATTGCTTAGTGTTTTGTCTCATAGCTTCATACAGATGTGCAAAATATCATCTCCTACAGTAAACATTAAAAGTTTTAATGGCTTTCTGCTCTTCAGTTGAAGTAAGCTGGTTGTATCTGGTGGTAAAAATAAAACTTTCACATATGATTAGAAATTAATTCAAGCAACATTAGGATGACCTGGTAATTTTTGATTAATATTGTCACTTGAAATGGTATTTATTTTAACTGGCAGTAACATTCGACTTCAGGTATGAAGTAATGACCAAACCAATCCTCAATAAGCGTCAACTTCAGTAGCTGAGTGGTCAGCACGACAGACTGTCAATCCTAAGGGCCCATGTTCGATTCCCGGCTGGGTTGGAGATTTTCTCCGCTCAGGGACTGGCTGCTGTGTTGTCCTAATCATCATCATTTCATCCCCATCGACACGCAAGTCGCCGAAGTGGCGTCAAATCGAAAGCCTTGCACCAGGCGAGCGGTCTGCCCGACGAGAGGCCCTCGTCACACGACGTTTTTTCATCAATAATCGAAGCTGTTACCAAAGCTTTAGCATTATACTTCCAAATCACGGGCAACCCACCTTTAGACGTGTTTTTTAAATCTCTTGGATTTTCTGAGGAAAAAACGAAGAAAAGTTTTAATTTGACCAGTAGCATTCATACCATGCATCACTATTAATCGATCTTTGATGGCATTAAAACCTGCAAAGGTTTTCTCTTCATGCACAATAAAAGTTCTTTTAGGTCTCTTCTTCCAGAACAGACCAGTTGCACATGGTGTGGCTGGTATATTTTTCCATCTTCTACCATTACCTTGAGTTTCTCTGGATATAGCGACACAGTGTATTTACCAGTGCTTGCCACCTTGGCACTTTCTGTGATGCTATGCCAATTACAGTGACTTGTGAAATGGGTAAATCAGCCATTGCTAGCTTTAAACTTTTCATATTTGGCAACCACCCCAACTTCTTCTTCAGTCTCTCAAAAATTAACTTAGCTAGAGAGCACAATGTGTTCTGATCAACAGGACAATTTTTCACTCTTAATTGAGTATTACACCAATATTTTAACATTGTTTCCATCTGAAAATAATACCAATATACTTGAATTCAAAGATTGAGCATTTTTTACAGCTTTGAGCCTGTTTTCTTTACCTTATATAATTTTTTTGATTGTTGATTCTAGTAGATTAAACTTTTTTGCAAATTAATGAACTTTAAATTTTGCACGAAGTTTCAAAACATTATGTCTGCATTCCAAAGACACTGGTTTCCTTTTCTTGTCTGATACAAATCAATCAGTTGTGCTTTGTTTGTATTGCATAATTAGAATCTATCAATCTCCATGGATAAAACGGCTCTGCAAAGAACACATCTGAACCTATCATAAGCCAAACACTATGTGGACAGAGTGGAGGATAGAGGTGCATGGCACTCAATCAGACGAATTGAGCAACTCCGGATTTGCGTAAAATGGAGTAGCGTAGTCACAGTATTACTGTACTTTCAACTAAAGCTCGCATTCAGTAGGGCAAAGGTTTAAATTCCCATCTAACCATCCAGCTTTCGATTTTACGTGATTTCCCTAAATCGTTTAATTCCTTCCTCACCATTCCCTAATACATCTTTAATGACCTCATTGTCGATGGGACATTAAACTCTAATCTTCCTTCTTCAAACACTTTTTGTGCACCAGATTTGCTGTGTTTTCCTATCCAAAAGCTACGTTTTATCGGCATGGATGATATTTGCACCCACAGATTTGAGCAATTTTTCTCAAACCTTCAAATTCCATATTTGCACATGTCTCAAATTCCACAAATCTTCTGTCCACATGGGCAGATGTGATATGTACAGACAGAACACTACATGTGGACTGGTCTTTATGGAAAACTTTGAACTACTTATTTGTGCATGTCAAAGAGGTGGTGGGGACATGCACATGTATAAGTTTTACTTGGCAACTGTCTGTTGGTTTCCTGTAGCACACAGCACTTTTACTTCAAGTGCTATAAAAGTGTTTGTGGTCCCTAATTTATCACTGTGCGAAATTTATTTTCGGATACAACATTTAGCTTTCATCTTCCTAGAATTTAGCTCTTGTCACAGCTCTAATGCCATAATCTGATCTATAAAACATTGATAACCGTCAATGTGATTTCAGTTGACATCATACTGAAAGCTGTGCAAGCACATAGAATTCGTGGCATGCCATGAGCTGGTAGGAATCACAGAACATCAAAATATGAGAAGTGCAAGGCCTGTGTTCAGGCGTTGGTAAACGAGCAAATTTGTTTATCAACTTCGTCTTCGTCTAGCCACGGATTTGTCAAACAAACCAGTACACATGTTCCGAAGCTGACATTGTTCCTTTCCGTGAGTATTTTGACAGTAGTGAGAATGGCTACAAATGCAGACAAAGCATTTCTGGCCTTGTCTTGGGCGCTGTGTTTAAAGAAGAAGAGGAAGAAGAAGAAGAATGAGAGAAGAAAACAAGATGCTGATCCAAGGAATGACTTAAAACGAGAGAGAGATTTAACCATTAAAATCTGCCAAAGAAAATATGACTCTCAGAACCCAATGATTACATCAGCGTTCTTCATCTGGGCAATGAAGTTTTTAATATCTCGTTAAGGCCCTTGTAAAATATGAAACTCATTTCGCGAATTCGCTCTTATCTAGCCACAGTTGTGTCAAACAAGCTTGTACACATACCAATAAAACTTGCCAATGTAACCTTAATTCTGCAGCAGATTCTTTTTGTGTATGCCGTATTTTGACTATAGTGGGAATAGGCTACAAATGCAGGTAAAGCATTTCTAAAACATTGACTCTGACACTGTGTTTAAAGAAGAAGAAGAAAACAAAACGCTGGTCCAGGGAGTGGTTTAAAATGAGAGATAAATGTACACATGAAAACCTCTTAAAAGAAATGACACTCAGACCTTGATGATAATATCAACTTTCCATGGATGGACAGAGAAAGTTTTAATAACTTGTTTGGTATTACTTTGTCCTTAAACTGGAAAAGAAGACACAAGTATTAAAAAATTTATTCTCTTATACTTGGTGTTCTAATTACAGTTAGTTAAAATATCACTACATGGGAACAAATAGCTCACATCACCAGTAGAAGAAATGGAGAAGAAAATGTTGATTTTCTCCCTAACCTCTTCCTGTGTAATATAAGGCTGGGAAAGATGCGACACCACTTCTATTTTGGTAACTGCAAGTGCTATTATGTTTTTATCTTTGATCGCAGTTTCCATGCTTTTTGAAACTCACAATACAGTCAGATAAATTGCAATAAAACTATTTTTCACTAAACATACTCAGCGAAACGTCGACTCAAACAGCGACCGCCATCTTATCAAACTTTCTGTCAGTCAAAATTTCTCACAAACACAGCAAACACGATTTAAGCTTGACCAACACGTCAGACAGCAATGTATGCTGTTAAATATTTGGCAAACATAGTAAATTTTGACACATTGTTTGAATGTGTGTGAGGGCCTTTATGGCGTGGAAACAGTGAATGACAGCAACACTGCAAGTGATGTGGCAGTGAACTTTGACAAGAAAAATTCGGAGTAGGTATTAAACTCCATGGAGAAGAAATAAAAACTTTCAGGTTCACCGATGACATTGTAATTCTGTCAGACGCAGCAAAGGACTTGGAAGAGCAGTTGAACGGAATGCATAGTGTCTTGAAAGGAGGATATAAGATGAACACCAACAAAAGCAAAACGAGGATAATGGAATGTAGTTGAATTAAGTCGGGTGATGCTGAGGGTATTAGATTAGGAAACGAGACACTTAAAGTAGTAAAGGAGTTTTGCTATTTGGGAAGCAAAATAACTGATGATGGTCGAAGTAGAGAGGATATAAAATGTAGACTGGCAATGGCAAGGAAAGCGTTTCTAAAGAAGAGAAATTTGTTAACATCGAGTATAGATTTAAGTGTCAGGAAGTCGTTTCTGAAAGTATTTGTTTGGAATGTAGCCGTGTATGGAAGTGAAACATGGACGATAAATAGTTTGGACAAGAAGAGAATAGAAGCTTTCGAAATTGTGTGCTACAGAAGAACGCTGAAGATTAGATGGGTAGATCACATAACTAATGAGGAGGTATTGAATAGAATTGGGGAGAAGAGGAGTTTGTGGTACAACTTGACAAGAAGAAGGGATCGGTTGGTAGGACATGTTTTGAGGCATCAAGGGATCACCAATTTAGTGCTGGAGCGCAGCGTGGAAGGTAAAAATCGTAGAGGGAGACCAAGAAATGAAGACACTAAGCAGATTCAGAGGGATGTAGGTTGCAGTAGGTACTGGGAGATGAAGAAGCTTGCACAGGATAGAGAAGCATGGACAGCTGCATCAAACCAGTCTCAGGACTGAAGATCACAACAACAACATACAGGGTGTTTCACAAATGACCGGTATATTTGAAACGGCAATAAAAACTAAACGAGTAGCGGTAGAAATACACCGTTTGTTGCAATATGCTTGGGACAACAGTACATTTTCAGGCGGACAAACTTTCGAAATTACAGTAGTTACAATTTTCAACAACAGATGGCGCTGCAAGTGATGTGAAAGATATAGAAGACAACACAGTCTGTGGGTGCGCCATTCTGTACGTCGTCTTTCTGCTGTAAGCGTGTGCTGTTCACAACGTGCAAGTGTGCTGTAGACAACATGGTTTATTCCTTAGACCAGAGGATTTTTCTGGTGTTGGAATTCCACCGCCTAGAACACAGTGTTGTTGCAACAAGACGAAGTTTTCAACGGAGGTTTAATGTAACCAAAGGACCGAAAAGCGATACAATAAAGGATCTGTTTGAAAAATTTCAACGGACTGGGAACGTGACGGATGAACGTGCTGGAAAGGTAGGGCGACCGCGTACGGCAACCACAGAGGGCAACGCGCAGCTAGTGCAGCAGGTGATCCAACAGCGGCCTCGGGTTTCCGTTCGCTGTGTTGCAGCTGCGGTCTAGATGACGCCAACGTCCACGTATCGTCTCATGCGCCAGAGTTTACACCTCTATCCATACAAAATTCAAACGCGGCAACCCCTCAGCGCCGCTACCATTGCTGCACGAGAGACATTCGCTAACGATATAGTGCACAGGATTGATGATGGCGATATGCATGTGGGCAGCATTTGGTTTACTGACGAAGCTTATTTTTACCTGGACGGCTTCGTCAATAAACAGAACTGGCGCATATGGGGAACCAAAAAGCCCCATGTTGCAGTCCCATCGTCCCTGCATCCTCAAAAAGTACTGGTCTGGGCCGCCATGTCTTCCAAAGGAATCATTGGCCCATTTTTCAGATCCGAAACGATTACTGCATCACGCTATCTGGACATTCTTCGTGAATTTGTGGCGGTACAAACTGCAAACTGCCTTAGACGACACTGCGAACACCTCGTGGTTTATGCAAGATGGTGCCCGGCCACATCGCACGGCCGACGTCTTTAATTTCCTGAATGAATATTTCGATGATCGTGTGATTGCTTTGGGCTATCCGAAACATACAGGAGGCGGCGTGGATTGGCCTCCCTATTCGCCAGACATGAACCCCTGTGACTTCTTTCTGTGGGGACACTTGAAAGACCAGGTGTACCGCCAGAATCCAGAAAAAATTGAACAGCTGAAGCAGTACATCTCATCTGCATGTGAAGCCATTCCGCCAGACACTTTGTCAAAGGTTTCGGGTAATTTCATTCAGAGACTACGCCATATTATTGCTACGCATGGTGGATATGTGGAAAATATCGTACTATAGAGTTTCCCAGACCGCAGCGCCATCTGTTGTTGAAAATTGTAGCTACTGTAATTTCGAAAGTTTGTCCGCCTGAAAATGTACTGTTGTCCCAAGCATATTGCAACAAACGGTGTATTTCTATCGCTGCTCGTTTAGTTTTTATTGCCGTTTCAAATATACCGGTCATTTTTGAAACACCCTGTACTTTATGCATGGGTTTGGTAGTCTGGTGGTGAAGTACATTTGTATTACAATTTCGACCATGTAGCTGTTATCAAACGCGAATTATGTTCCTGATTATAACCTTCTTGTGCATGCTACACTCTTTGAATTGCAATGTAAATGTGTTGCTCGAATTCTGATTAATTTTTGCTCTCATCTATAAGATTGGGTGGGGTAAATGATACCATATTTGTTTTTGTTTCATATGAAATAGAACAGGGCTGGTCACAGCAGGGCAAACTCCACGCATGTCGCATGTGCGGGCTGCTGGTCTGCCACAGCCTGGCCTGTCTCTCAGCTTTTTTTGTTTCTCTCAGAGGTACCTGGAGCAGTGTGACATTTCGTTTAGCATTATGGAGCGGAATTTCTCGGTAGGTACAACTGTTTGAGTTTAGCAGAATGGTGCTGTCAGCGCTGTTTAACCTTCGCTCTTTGTTCATGCTAGCCGGCCGGTGTGGCCGAGCGGTTCTAGGCGCTTCAGTCTGGAACCGCGCGACCGCTACGGTCGCAGGTTCGAATCCTGCCTCCATAGTGCTCAGAGCCATTTGAACCATTTTTTTTTGTTCATGCTATGAAGCACAAGCACATGACTAAGGGCTATTTGTGTAAAAAGAGGAAGTCTAGAAATCTCACATTGCTGTCCCTTAAAATGAATGGGAATGACAGAAGGGCGTGGTGAGAAATCTCAATTCGCATAACGACAGATACTGCACATTTGCTATGAAATGACATTACAATACTATGAAGAAAGAATTAAGAGGTTTACCTGACAAAGCAAGAGCAAAAACTTTCAACGATTGACAGACAGGATTCATTGTTCTGTAAATAAAATGCACTTTGTGCTAGATATGCAGGCCTGGAGCACTTGAAGAAATTGGTCGTTCGAACTGTAAAATTTCTGAAGTCGCATTGTCAGTTGTAACTGGTTTCAGTGGAAGAGTATGGAGACTTCATATATTACTGAAAAGTGTGTTGATTAAGTTTTGGTCAACTACAGCTTATCTCCGTCTGCTGAAGAGGTGCAGTGTAGTAGTCAAGCAATAACTTTTTATTTTTTCTCAAGGTCGAACACCAATCAACTCAAAACTCAAGTAAATACAAATAATACTAATATAAATCAAAGAGTAAAGTAGATCGTCTGTGCGCTCTTTGCCGCAGAATAATGCTGCGTTTCTTATGCATTCACATGTGTTCTTCTGGCGACTCCCACAGAGCCTCCCTCCCCCCCCCCCCCCCACTATAGAGCAGAGCTCCAGGAATGTAGGGGTATTTATATTTCACCCTACGTCCAGCTCTTGCGTGTACTGAAGGCACTGCTTGAACTTCTTCAGCCCCCGGTGCTGACAGTGACAGTCCTATTTCCTTTTGTGGCACCGAGACAGTGTCATTCGTGTCCAGTAGAGGGAAGGTGACACATTATGTTCAGCGTGTACATCTTCTGTGGTCAGCAACATATGTGCGGTTTGAAACATTCCAACGATACCATTTGGGTCTGTATGGCCCAGACTATGGAGGCTGCAGCGGTGACTTGATGGCGTCTATCCATAGCATCACATGTGTACATGACCATAGGTCTTTGTGCACGAACATTGTTATCACCCCATGTCTTGAGACAGCAGATGGGCGAAGTGTGGCCATATGCTCGCACACCATTTGCAGTACATAAGGCAATTCAGTGTGTCATGATCCAGTTTGATTGGTGAAGAATTCTGCAGGCAGTCTTAAGGGGTCACCATAAACCAATTCTGCAGTGGATACTCCTAAATCTGCTTTTAATGCTGTACGAAGGCCCAACAAAACCAGTGGCAATGCTGATGACCAAGACTGTACATGGCACATTAAAGCGGCTTTTAACATTCTGCGCCACTGTTCCACCATTCCATTGCTTGCTAGGTGCTAAGCCGTGGTACAATGATGGTAAAAACCGCAGAGGTTGGCCAATTCTGAGAATAGCGTCGGTTCAAATTGACGCCCCTGGTCTCTGGTAACATGTAAAGGGCAGCCGAAATGTGCAATCCATGACGAAAGAAATACCGTGCCACCATTTTCACGGAAATGTCCGATAATGAAACCGCCTCCAGCCATCTGGTGAAGCAGTCCACTGCAGTGAGGAGGTAACGTATCCTTCTGATGACAATAGAGGTCCCACGATGTCCAGTTGCACATGTGTGAAACGTTGCGTCCTAAGTGGGAAGTCTCCCTCTGCATTGTGCACGTGTCGTCCAACCTTGGCCCTCTGACAATCTAAGCACGTTTTTGCCCGACTAAGGCAGACCTTCTTTATGTTGGGCCACACAAATCTGTCCGTCATCAGCTTCACGCTAGTCTTTATTCCCGGATGAGCCAGCCCATGGATTCTGTCAAATAATTGCCGTCGCAATTTCTTAGGTACAAAAGTTCTCGGTTTTCCCTGTGATGCACCGCACCAAACTCGCAAATATTCACCAGCAGGTTGTATCTGCCGCACACGTAACCTGGATGTACTGTGGAAACGGAATTCGGTGAGTTATTGGTCTGTCTCTTGCGCAGCAACCATGTCCTTGTACTCAATAGCCTGCGAGATCGATTCCAACTGAGGCAGGAAATCCGCCATGACGTTTTCAGCTCCTTTTATATGCTGCAGGTCTGTCGTGAATTGGGCGATGAATTCAAGTTGTCTAAATTGTCATGGTGAACATCCATTCTTGTTCCTGCTGAAGGCGAAAGTAATCGGCTTGAATTTGTGATGGAAAAGGAGTATAGGAACGAAAATTAGAACATCTGGAATGGAATTTTAAGTGGACTAGGCAGCACACTGCCCACAATAAGATATTGTAAAATAACTTCTTTCTGATTTGAGGGAATGCATTTAAAAAGAAAATAGCGTTGTAGAAGCGTCATATTCTGACAAAGACACTCCAATACCCTAAGCTCACTACCATTAAATAAAACGCGAGGTCTGAGGAATTCATTGTGGCCTTGCAACAATTACAAGAATAGTTTTATAAAAATTTTGAGTACGGTGTCAATCTTACATCGGTTTCTGTGCTATTTTTGTGATCATTTGCTGTTTCTGTTGCAAGCAGCCATGTGCATATGCCGATGTAGCTGATTGACCTACAAGGTAATTCCAGTTGTAATATACGTGCAAACAAAGTTGACTCTCGGCACGGTGGCTGATGGGAGCGACTGCAAATCGGAAATGCCTTTACAGTCGCTACCATCAGCTACCGCACCGAGTGTCTACTTTGTTTGCGCGTATAGTAATGACAAACATTTTCACGTCAAAACTGTCCAGGACGCCTACACTGCTTTCCTCAGGTAGTGTTTCCAAGTCTCCATAACGAGATTGCAAAAGTACTACAATATTTCGACGGACGTATTTGCGTGAATGACTTTTTCGATTATGAAACTTAAAACGTCACGACTACGTGGCAACTTGGGGGCGAAGTTCTTTGAAACAGTCTGTGTCTATAAATACTCATGCCTACAGTTCAGATGAAAATTATATTATGTCTTCAGTACGCCAAAAATAATGAAATAATACTGAAAATTTGTTTCGTGTCTGACATATGTTGTTGAGAAATGAGAAATATAAGATCAAATAGTATGCAGGGGGACTGCATTGCTATTTAACGCCGGCCGGAGTGGCCGTGCGGTTCTAGGCGCTACAGTCTGGAACCGAGCGACCACTACAGTCGCAGGTTCGAATCCTGCCTCAGGCAGTCACATGGAGCCAGGTCAGGACTGTAAGACGGGTGTTTCAGTGTTGTCCATCCGAGTTTTGTGATGTCCTTAGGTTTGATTAGTTCTAAGTTCTAGGCGACTGATGACCCCAGAGGTTAAGTCGCATAGTGCTCAGAGCCATTTTTTTGCTATTTAACTGCGAGCGTTCGCAGTTTTCCGCTATTCCTCCTCCTCGCGCTCTGACAGCGTGACAGAGCGGTGGGGGAAATGAGAAGCGAGGCCGAGCACTTTGGGACTCGCGCCGGGAAAAGCCCACGAGCCGAAATCCTGCCCACCCCTGAAATAGATACTGTTTTGTCACATGATATTCTACGGACTCATTCCTTTTTTTTTTTTTTTTTTTACGTATCATATGTGAATAGGTAGATTTAAAAGCACGGTAAGTATACAGTCTGGGAGACGAGTCTTTGGTATTGACAGCTCGGTAGCGTCTTTCCGTTGCCTAGCGACCGCAGGCAGGCAGCCAATGACGGCCTGACTTTGAGCGGGTAGCAAGGGCCACGTTGCCGCTCTGAAACCCGGTCGCGCGCGCTTATGAAACTTACCAGTGTCTCGCGTGCAGGCGGTGCGGTCGTTCGTAGTTTGTCTGAAGTTGAATTCGCAGTTTATTTCGTTTTCGTTGTTTTTAGTGTTTCTTTGTTTATGTTTCGTTGTAAACAATGTCTAGTGCGGCGGGTAGTACCAGCCCAACACAAGAAGTGAAACGGAGGAAGAAAAGTGTGCTACACACCCAGGCCCGTGAATTCGTGTGCTCTGTGAGGGATTACTTTGAGAAAGAAAAGGACAAAGGTGGGCCCTTAATTCCTGTTGTTCAGGTTGTGAAGAGAACTGCAGCAACATTGAAAATAAGTAAGAACACTATTGTAAAGATAGGGAAAGAACAGTATAGTGTAGATTGTGACGAGAGTGGCACAACAAAGCTGCACACACCAGGAAAGAAGCGACCGAGAAATAAGCAGGTGACAGCTTTGGACGATTTTCAGAAAGACGCTATTCGTCGTCATATATACAGCTATGATAAGAGAAGGGAACATCCCACTCTATCTAAATTACTGGTGTCGCTTCAGAAAGACGATCTTTTTAAAGGGAGCAAATTTTCATTGCGTACAGTGTTGAAAGACATAGACCTCAGCTATTCACTGTTTAACGGACGCAAAATATTAATGGAAAGGACAGATGAAGTTGCATGGCGGTGCAGATTTCTGCGCAGGATCATGGGTGTGGAATTCGAAAGTACAGTGTGGTTAGATGAAACTTGGGTCAATGCCAGCCATTCTTTACGTAGAGGCTGGAATGATGGAACGCCCGAGGGGACAATGGCAGTGCCTGTTGGCAAAGGAGGGCGTATTATTGTCTTACATGCAGGAACATCGAAAGGTTTTGTGCCAAACTGCTTGAAAATGTTTCGGTCAAAAAAGACGGGAGATTACCATGAAGAAATGAACAGTGTAGTATTTCAAGAATGGTTCGAGACATCGCTTATGACGAATCTGACAAGTCCATCAGTAATTGTTATGGACAATGCGCCTTATCATTCCGTTGTTCACGATAAGGCACCAACCTTGGCAACAAAAAAAGACGATATCATTCAGTGGTTGAAATGGCGAAAAGTAGATTTCAGAGAAGATTTAAGGAAGGCGGA
Organism: Schistocerca nitens; assembly: GCF_023898315.1. NCBI lineage: Eukaryota > Metazoa > Arthropoda > Insecta > Orthoptera > Acrididae > Schistocerca > Schistocerca nitens. Next base: position 274,805,393 of record NC_064614.1, on the reverse strand, counting down.
ACTGCTCGAAATTGTGGCACAGAAGAAACCCCAATTTCCAACATATGTAATTGACGAGATTGCTAAAAGGCACGGGCATGAAATCGTTCGGCTTCCTCCATACCACTGTCACTTCAATGCAATTGAAGGAGTGTGGGCGCAGATAAAAAATTACATTGCTGCAAACAATCAAAAATTAACGATCTCTGAAGTGGAAACTCTCCTTCCAGCAGCTATCAATAAAGTGACAAGCGAGACATGGGCTAAAATTGTAAACAACACTGCAAGTGCCATCAGAGAGGCGGCCAAAACCGAAGGTGTTGTGGAAGAATGCATCGAAAATTTAATTATACATCTGGGAGAGAGCAGTGATAGTTCGAGTAGTGCTGAGGAAGACAATGTCAAATCAGATTCTGACAGTGATGTGAGTGGTGTTTTTCCATTACAGTAACTACAACTTATTCAGGAAGGTAAGGAGGGAATTTGCTATCGATCTACAACCAGATCATCATATTGTGAGTACTTTCTTCAGATTATAACTCTTAATACACTAACCAATTATTCTGTTGCTTGTAGTAGAACAAATTAATAATGCTAATACTTAACAATGGAAACCAAAACTGCTAATGTTCAACAACTTGCGAAAATAGTTTTCATTTCAGTTGTGAAGTTTAACAAATAACTTTATTATGTTTCAGCATCTTAGATACTTGTACTAAATAGCTCTTATCAGCTTTCGAGTTAATATATTTCAAGCATCAACTTTAAATAAATTCACGCGTACCAATACGACTTGTATTTTGTCTCGCTTTTATTTCTGCTGCTAGAGAATGCGTGTAGCAGACAGGGCGCCGCGTGCTGTGAGCCACGTTTGGCAACAGCGCCGTCTACCCGCCGGAACTGTCAGTACCAATCACTCGTCTCACGGACTATAGTGATCGTATTCTAAATTTTTGTTGCCACACGTTTATCGTACTGTAGCATTTAAGGGATACCATAGAAATTTTCAGTGGTTTGTGCTAAGTTGTCATTGTATTATTGTAGTATCTGTTAAAAACATGTGAAAACACTTGTGTAATTACTGTCGCACTTTTAGGATAGCAAGAAAGACTGCTCTACTCACCCAGACAACAAAGCGTAGTGCCTACTCACCTACATCTCCTTACTCCACCAGCCACTGTGAAATGCATGGCACTCATGGCAAAAAGCAACACTATTCAAAGCAGAATTACATACTCATTCCGTGGTAAGATTATACTTGCAATCCATTTAAATAGAACAATCCGGACTCAGATTCGTAAGCAATAACAGATACAGAATACTATGCGACGAAATCAGCTTCTTTTATAAAACAAAAACAAGTTTGGAATCGTTTACCCCACCCAATACTACGAAAGCAACCACAATACGAGTAAAATATTTACAACGCAATTCAGCGTGTGGAATACACACGAGAAGTCTTAAACAGGTGCACACTGTGATGAAACCAACGTGGAATACTAAAAATCAGCCAATAAGAAAACTAGATGATGGATTGATAAACATGCATCGCTTCAGATGGCGTGGCATCGAACCAAAGGCATGTTACCAAAGTTCATATTACTCGCACAAACAAAATTGACACTCGGCGTGATGGCAGATGGGAGTGACCGTAAAGGCATTTGCCATTGACGGGCTCTCCCATCAGCGACTGTGCCCGGTATCAACTTTGTTTGCTCGAATATCATACGAGTTTCTGTCTTGTGTGTGGTTTAACATTACTTGTGTATATAATTTCGGCGTTCAAATTCATGCCTATCCGGCTTCATATTCTAAACTCTTTGGGCAGGGGATGTCTGATCTCTGTGCAATTGTACTATGATTGAGAGTCTCTGAATAGCCTGTCAGTGTTTGTTTTGAAAACGTAGACCATGTGTTCGAAAGAGCTTCGTAATAAAGTTTTGTTCTTTTTAGAGAACAGAAAATATGCAAATAATCTCGTCGACATACTTTCCTTAATAGATGTTAGTTCAAGATTATGTCTGATTCGAGCGTTGTTTGTGTGTAGGTGGTGATAATTTTACTTTTTAATTTATGTTTCTCGTATGACAGGGCAGTGAGAAGAAATCACAGGCAGCGATACTTGCATTGGAGCTTGCATTTTCAGAAGTACTAAAACGAGGAGACTTGCGTAATGTGCCCCAGAGTATTACACTAAATGGTAAGTTCAGCTAGTCTTCAGAATTAGTCTGAACGGACAGGTGGTAGTGCCCTTACTTATCATTGTTTATTTACACACTAGTTGAGAAAAGGCATAAACCAAAAGCTAGAACCTGCCACGTCGTCAGAGGAGACACATGTCGACCTCTCTGTCAAGTATCCTGTGTGTTCATTAGTAAGAAGCATGAGAGTAAATTTGCTCAGGGTTTAATATTTTCACTGGGCGATAAATTGTTCTGTGCTCACTTGTTTATTTAAAGCATTAAACATTTAGATACAACGTAATTAGAATGGTTTAGATAATTGAGGCGGCGTGCCATATAAAAACTAAACATCCTGCTGATTGAAAATGTGGAGAATTGAAATTGGATCAACATTGTGCATGTGCAACAGCATAATTAAACCTTCGGTTTAGATTGAAAGTTTAGAAAAGTTACGTGGTGGTGTCGCATTGTTTGTAGTTTTTGTGCAATATATTATGTACATAATGTGCTCAAAATGGTTGCCAGAGATTGGTCTATTATACAGGGTGTTTATAAATGAATATCGGAGTTTTAACACTTTATAATATTTATTATATTAAACTTGCAATTACAAATGATATGTCAAATGAAAGAGCTACTCAAACAGTTTTACCAAGAACCTTATAAATGTTCAATGTGAGCACCATTTGTCACACGGCACACATCAAATCTATAACAGAGTTCTTCCCAAATGCTGGATAGGCTGAAACGGGCACTAGGACAGGGCTTGCTTTGCATGGCCTCCACGTTCACCCGACCTAATGCCATGCGATTTTTTCCTTTGGGGCTTCATCAAGGACTGTGTGTACGTGCCTCCGCTACCAGCAGACCTCCTTGAATTAAGAAACCGGATTGAAACAGCTGTTGCTACAATCACTGAACACACACTTACTAACGTTTAGGAAAAACTTGGCTATAGACTTGATGTGTGCTGTGTGACAAATGGTGCTCACATCGAACATTTATAAGATTTTTGGTAAAACTGTTTGAGTTGCTCTTTCATTTGACATATCATTTATAACTGTAAGTTTGACATAATAAATATTATAAAGTGTTAAAAACCCCAGTATTCATTATAAAAGCCGTACATAATACAGCATTTCTCAATTTAGTCCCTCTGTACTGCTGCTTATTTATAATGTGAAGACGGTTAAATGTGGAGTGAATATTGACTAATATAGATTCACACTGAAATTAGAAATAACCACACAAAAAAAGGAATTACTTGTCATAGTAATCATGCGTAGCATTAAATACTTGGTAAATGTTGTCAGTGATGAGTGTAGACCTCAGACTGTATTACAAGCCAGTCTTTTACCACAGCCTTCATATTCACATTCACAGGCTTCACCCAGTCTCAACGAAATTGTCAGCCTCCTGTCTATCCTGTAATGTTAAGCTGTCACCATAACCAGATTTTCTATCATTATTACATTGAGGTAAGGTAGCCATGGTAAATACTTTCCCCATCTTTGCCCTACAGAACTAGACTATCTTTGGAAGTGACTGTAAATTATGAATGCTAATATACTGATTCGTGATAACTTTGTACACCTGTTCCATGCACTGAGAACAACACACAACTTATCATGGACTGAATGTTAACTTTTACATTTTTAGCCATGATTTTATCTTGCTGGACCAGAAGTTTGGTAACAAAAGGCTTTTTTCTACTAGGAGACTCACTGTGTATTCTGAGCAGTGTGGACTTAGCAGAGGAATATCATTCTTATAGGATTTAATAAAGGACTTGAAATGACTACTGAGCCATTGCCCAGATTGGAGTTAATGGAAACGTCCGATTCCACCCATCTACTTTGACCAATGACGTCACCAGTATAGCAGAAACGACCATTCACAACTACTTCCATATCGTGACTATGACATCATTACATAAACATGACAATAAACATGAAAATAGATCGAAAAACCATCAAACACATATTTCTCTAATAATATAATGAAACAACTGGGGGAAATTGGGGGTTTTTGGGTGGGGACAAACAAAAAATAAACACACGCCACTAGACAAAACCGGTAAAATAAAATCACCACAACCTTCCCAAAATCAGGTAGAAACAATACCTACTGGAATCGAACATTTCCCTTGCCCTATATAGCTCAACAGAAACTACCAATATCAATTCATAAAACCGAAACCTACAACCACTTCCACAATCATCACTACCTCAAAAACCACAAGAAAACATCAAATTTGGAATTGAACACTTCCCTTGACCTATAAAGATGAACGGAAACTCCCGATACCAATCCATAAAACCCATATCTACAACCACTTCCACAATCATCACTACCTCAAAAACTAATAAAACACCAAATTTTGAATCAAACACTTCCATTGACCTCAGGTCACAACACACAAAACCAGCTCACCAATACCAGCAACACCCTCCCCCCCCTTCCCCCCCTCCCACACACACACATAATCCACGAATCATCTAACCAGATAAAAACATGAACAAAAAAAGAGACAACTCACCACATGAAAGCTTCGGCGCTGTCTCCTGTATCGGACACACACACACACACACACACACACACCAACAGAATAAACCACAACCAAATAAAATTCCCAACCTCCTCACCCGCAAAAAATCAAAACTGAAGAAACAAATACTAACAAAAAAAAAAAGCCTAAGAATCCTCCACAACAAAAACAAAAATCCACAACCACCCCCCACCCATCTACCTCCCCAAACCTCACCAACACCCCCCCCCCCCCCCTTCCCAGAGCCACAGCCAACCCCACCCCCAAAACCTAACTAACCAACAACCCTGAGCCTGTACATCTTCGTAACAGCCCTTAAGGAAACCCTAAACATAGGATACCCCTCAGGGATGCTCTTTCGCCAACAATACTCATCTAAATGAGCCTGAAGGTTGGAAGAGTGCCTCTTCCCCCTCCCTATAACAGATTTAACAGCCCCCCAAAACCCCTCTATAGTATTTGTACAGGCCCCACTCTCATAATTCTTAAACTCTACATTGTGATTGAATTGTAACCCTCCCAACCCAACCCACTATAAGAAGCAAACCCATTAGAAACTACATTGCTCCCCTGTTCTACATACTCCTGAATTAACTCCACTAACTCCCTCTTTGTACGATGTTCAGCAACCCTAAACACACATTGAGAGGACCCAGACCCCGAAACCACAGCCCCCCCCACTCACATAAACCAACCACAGGCTTACCCCTCCCATACTTCCTCCTACCAAACTGCGACTCATGAATCTCAACCACTACTCCAGGTCCACCCAACTTACCCCTGTATTTAATGTACTCTGAACAAACCTCGTGACAAAAAGAATACCAATCAAGGACCGTTTGCTCACCCACACCCACCTCATGCGCACAAAAACTGTGAGAGGACTGAAAACAAAAATGATAACTCATCAACACAATTTCACGCATGCCCAACCTAGACTTCTAGAACCAGGTACCCAGCGAATGGAGCGCCAAATGTTATCATGCCGGCTCCTCCACATATAGCCGTCCCTGGACCGAGACACCAGAACTTTCCTTAACTTTATATATTCACCACATGCAGCACATTTCACCAGCTTGGCCAAAAGTCCAAACAGTTGCAGGAATTTGATGAGTGATGTAGTACTGTCGCCCATTGTGCCCCACAACCGAAAACTGTTGACTTTATCGGTCATATCCATTCCTAACAATGACATAAGAAAAGTAATGTAAAAAATTCAAAGACGACACACCATATACGACACTACATTAACATAGAAATAACCAAAAATTAAACCATCAACTCACTGCAAAATATTCCACTAGAACTTCACTAATCACCAGAAGAACACCCGACAATGTCAACAAATCCAATATGACACACAAACCCCACCAGAGAGTACCACCAACCACAACCACACACCACCTACAAACACATCACAAGTGCACACTAAACCAACAACAAAACGATACCCGCAACCCATGAACACGCCACCAGAGAGTACCACCGACAGCACAACAAGACATCTGCAAACACGCAACACTCACAAACTAAACTTTGCGCCGTCGTGACGTCACACACAACAACAGACTTATGTCACGGGTCAAAGCCGACGGGTGGTATTGGACCCTTCTAGTGACCCCCAAATTGTATGTCCAGCTTGACTGGTTGAATGCTGATTATGCCCTCTGCTCTCGATTGTGATGAGGGCTAATCTGTGGTCTATGTTTACATCATAATTAACATACTCATTGGTATAAAAATTAGAACTTCTAGATAAAATCAGAAAAGGTATGTTATATAGCAGTCAAATCTCTGAGAAGCCTTTTGTTGTGTATTACATAAGTAGGGCCTACATATATTTTGCATCAGTTATGAGAAAGGCAAAGGGACCACTTCATCATCCATTTTCATACAGTGTATGTGTACTATGGCACAACAAGAAATTACAGTATTCTACATTGATACTCTACAAACCACTGTGAGGTGCATGGCAGTGAGTATATCCTGTTGTACCAGATATAAAGGCTTTTTCCCTGTTTCACTCACATATGGTGAGCAGGAAGAATGATTACTTAAAAGCCTCTGTGCACACTGTAATTAGTCCAATCTTGTCTTCGCAGCCACTATAGCAATGATTCATAGTGGGTTGTAATACATTTCTAAATTCATCTCTTTGAAGTTGGTTGTGACACTCTCCTATGGGTCAAACAAAACTGTGACCAGTTGTGCTGCTGCTCTTTGTCTCTGTTTAGTATCCGGGATACTCCATGTAAAGTAGGACACACTTTCGATATGTAAAAGTTTAAAATTTGGTACTTTTTATAATTTTTTTGGAAAGGCTGAAGTTTTTACTGTTTGGCAACAATGGTTTGTCGCCCATTATTGCTTTCTCTCCACAATTTGTAGCCATTTTTATAATGCCATATATTTTTCATGCAATGAGAGTGTGAATTATTGGAGATTTTGGACCTTCATTTCAACTAATTGAAAGGTAAGAATTAGCATATCATTATTTGTACTACTGTTACATATCCTAATGTAATTAAGTTTTTATACCAAGAGAGATGTTAGAGGTAACTTTTATCTTGTTCAGTAATTTACTTCTTACAAGGGAACCTCCCCATCGCACCCCCCTCAGATTTAGTTATAAGTTGGCACAGTGGATAGGCCTTGAAAAACTGGACACAGATCAATCGAGAAAACAGGAAGAAGTTATGTGGAACTACGAAAAAAATAAGCAAAATATACGAACTGAGTAGTCCATGTGCAACATAAGCAACATTAAGGATAGTGTGAGCTTAGGAGCGCTGTGGTCCTGTGGTCAGCGTGAGCAGCTCTGGAGGGAGAGGTCCTTGGTTCAAGTCTTCCATCGGGTGAAAATTTTACTTTCTTTATTCTCGCAAAGTTATGATCCGTCCGTTCGTTCATTGACGTCTCTGTTCACTGTAATAAGTTTAGTGTCTGTGTTTTGCCACCGCACCGCAAAACCGTGCGATTAGTAGACGAAATGACGTGCCTCTCCAGTGGGCACCGAAAACATTTGCTCGCAAGGTCATACGTCAACCGATTCTTCCACAGGACAACACGTCTGATATATTCTATACGACACTGGTGATGGCATGTGCGTCACCTGACAGAAATATGTTGTCGACCCATCTAACTTGTACACTTGGCGAATGGGTAAAAAATTCTTCTACCTTGCCGATTTAGGTTTTCTTGTGGATGTGATAATCACTCCCAAAAAAGTGATGAAAACATAGGAGTTTGTCACATGAACTGCAACAAATGACTGCAACAGTTTCACAGTCGCACAGTTTTCCTTGTGCTCTGTCAAAACATATGTTTCTAACATTTTCAAATTTTTCCGTGTGTAGAACTTGAAATCCTGCATGTGTCCAAGCAAATCGGAACATGTCCTGGAATTTTGGAGAGCGAAGTTGATTATGTTTGAGTGCCTTAACTTTGATAATAGTCTGAAAATAAAAAATTTTTCACACGAGGGAGGCTTGAACCAAAGACCTTTCGTTTCGCAGCTGCTCACGCTAACCACGGGACCACGGCGCATCAAAGCTTACAGTGCCCTTGATGCTGCCTATCTTGCACACGGACTACTCAGTTTGTATATTTTGCTTATTTTTTTCATAGTTCCACACAACTTCTTCCTGTTTTCTCGATTGATCTGTGTTCAGTTTTTCAAGGCCTATCCACTGTGCCAACTTGTAATTAAATCTGAGGGGGGTGCGATGGGGAGGTTCCCTTGTTAGTGTGAATGTGTAACTAATATCACTACTAAAAATTTCCCTATTTCAACCAGTAATGTAAAAGCAGAAAATTAAATGTGTATCATGAGTCACATAGTCTGAGTCACAGTTGTATTATTTTAAGGTTAGAAGAGGAGGATGCTCTTAGCAGCAGCAGAAAGGCTGAGTAAGAGGAGGGAAAAGTTAGTCAAAGAAAATATGAAGAATTTAAGAATCCAGAATGAGATTTTCACTCTGCAGCGGAGTGTGCGCTGATATGAAACTTCCTGGCAGATTAAAACTGTGTGCCCGACCGAGACTCGAACTCAGGACCTTTGCCTTTCGCGGGCAAGTGCTCTACCAACTGAGCTACCGAAGCACGACTCACGCCCGGTACTCACAGCTTTACTTCTGCCAGTATCTCGTCTCCTACCTTCCAAACTTTACAGAAGCTCTCCTGCGAACCTTGCAGAACTAGCACTCCTGAAAGAAAGGATATAGCGGAGACATGGCTTAGCCACAGCCTGGGGGATGTTTCCAGAATGAGATTTTCACTCTGCAGCGGAGTGTGCGCTGATATGAAACTTCCTGGCAGATTAAAACTGTGTGCCCGACCGAGACTCGAACTCGGGACCTTTGCCTTTCGCGGGCAAGTGCTCTACCAACTGAGCTACCGAAGCACGACTCACGCCCGGTACTCACAGCTTTACTTCTGCCAGTATCTCGTCTCCTACCTTCCAAACTTTACAGAAGCTCTCCTGCGAACCTTGCAGAACTAGCACTCCTGAAAGAAAGGATATAGCGGAGACATGGCTTAGCCACAGCCTGGGGGCTGTTTCCAGAATGAGATTTTCACTCTGCAGCGGAGTGTGCGCTGATATGAAACTTCCTGGCAGATTAAAACTGCAGAGTGAAAATCTCATTCTGGAAACATCCCCCAGGCTGTGGCTAAGCCATGTCTCCGCTATATCCTTTCTTTCAGGAGTGCTAGTTCTGCAAGGTTCGCAGGAGAGCTTCTGTAAAGTTTGGAAGGTAGGAGACGAGATACTGGCAGAAGTAAAGCTGTGAGTACCGGGCGTGAGTCGTGCTTCGGTAGCTCAGTTGGTAGAGCACTTGCCCGCGAAAGGCAAAGGTCCCGAGTTCGAGTCTCGGTCGGGCACACAGTTTTAATCTGCCAGGAAGTTTCAATTTAAGAATCATCTGGAAGAAGCTCAAAAAATTCAGCAGAAGCAGAAAGAAAAGTCTCTACAATTGAGTCAACATAAGCAAGGACTGTTGTTAGAAGAAAGAAAAGCTAAAAATAGGGAGAGAGAGCTAGAAAACATAGGCAGCATAAGATGCAAGATCAGCAACCTAGTGAAGCAAGTTGGTCACTGTATAAGCCACATAGTGCTCTGGATAAAGCCATGGCTCAAGTGCTGCAATTGCTTACATTATCATGTACTGTCAACTATACCTGAAAATGTGAAGGTACTTCCAACCTGGTCAGATGGACCTGCCTCACAATTTAAAAACAAATATGTTACTGCTGCTGTACCCCAATTTCAATCATATCTTAATGTGGAAATCTAGTGGAACTTATTTGCTACAACCCATGGTAAAAGGAGCCATAGATGGAATTGGTGCAGTTGCAGAACGGCTAGGGGGTATGCAGTAAAAAAGCAAAAATGTATAGTAGGTGATGCATCAACTTTCGCTCAGGTAGCTGCACGTACATGAGTCGTGTAACATTGAGTCACACTCCTTTTTCAATATATTACAATATTTCACATGGTATAAATATTTTTAGAAATCTGTAATTCTGCCATTTGAATGCCAACCTAATATGCATTTTCTGTGATCAAAACCAGATCCATACTCATAATAGTTTGAGGACACTTTTGACCTGAAATGCACATTAGGAATAGGATGTCCAAAATTTGTAACATGAGTCACAACATAAATTACATTGTTATTCTTTAATTTTAATGCTCTGCCCTGCTTAAATAACATGTCAAGATCTTTGCCTGAATAATGCAATTTATAATGATGATTTGCATAAGAAAATATGGGTTTGTAGATTGATAACAAGTCAACCTAAGAAAACAGTGATTTCAAAATGTAACGTGAGTTACCATGGAATCTCCCACCCCATTAGTCCTACATGGTATGAGCTTGAGAGATGAGCAGTATTCTAGAATGGATTGCACGAGTGTTTTGTGTGCTATCTCCTTCATAGGATGATTGCATTTCCTTAGTATTCTGCCAATGAGCCACAGTCTGCCACTAGCTTTACATACAGTAGAGAATATTATGTGATTGTTCCATTTCATGACACACACACACACACACACACACACACACACACACACACACACACCTCCTGTGCATCTACATGGTGCTGGGCTGGATGGACAATGCCAGGATTGCAGTTTGGCAGGTGGCAGGTTATAAGGGGTGGGTGAGTAGATGGAGAGAGAGAGAGGTGGGAGGCAGGATTAATGGTTTGGGGATACATAGCTAGCGGCTGGGAGAGAGACAATCAGTTTGCTGGCTAGGAGTGTGGGAGGGGTGGCAGATGCACAGGTGTGGCACATGATGTATGGGTGTTGGAGCTGATGGGACGTGACGCATGATGGTGATGTGGAGGTATTAATTGGGAGTGGGTGGTGCTACTGAGTCATTCTCAGCCATCGACCTACCTCCCTGCTTTCCAGCCCTTGCAGACTTTCTTCAGTGGGAAGTCATTGACAAACTTCATTCCAGTGACCACTTTCCTTGTCACATTAACCTACTGGATGGAGGATTGCTTCAACAGAACCCACCACAGTGGATGGTCAGCAGGGCTAGCTGTATCTTTTCAGCCAGCTGGCTGTGTTTGAACACCGTAATGGCATCCAGGAGTGAGTGGACTATGTTACGAGAGTGATCCATCATGCTGCTGACTTTCCCATCCCGAAGTCTTCACGTCATCTTAGGAGGCGACTTATATGTTGGCGGACTGATGAGTGCCCTTCGGCAATCCAGTATAGGCATCCAATTCTTTGATGGTTTAAATGCCGCCCAACTGCAGACATCATCATAGCCTTTCAAATCTTGAGAGCCAAGGCTCAACACATAATTAAGGAGATTAGGAAGAGGTCATGGCAAGCATTCCTGGACTCTATCAATGGTTCCACTTGTTCTGCAAATGTTTGGGAAGCCAGCCAGAGGATTTCCAGTAAATGCAGTCATTTGCCAATAGCAGTAGTCCTGAAACAGAGGTGTCTCCAAACAACTCCCAGGGACATCATTCAGACACTGGCAGAGCATTTTGCAAAAACTACAGCTCATTCCAGCCACCAAAAGATGTTTCGCCGCTACCGTGTGATGTAGAGAGGGGCAGGTTGGACTTTGGACCCAACAATTCTAAGTCCTACAACTCCCCTTTCTCCAGGTCACTTCCCCAACTCATGGTGAAAGGCAGTTTTGATACCTCTCCTCAAACCAGGAAAGGATGTCGTGTGTATCAGTAGTTACCGGAGTATCAGCTTAACGAGCTGTGTTGGAAAGGCCCTGGAGTGGATGGCCAACTGTTGTCTGTCATTTTGTTAGAGACCAAACAACTCCGTAGCCACTCTCAGTGTGGATTCCGGAGATTTTGGTCCACTGTCGACAACCTGACCCTGCTAGAGGTGGTCATTCATCAGTCTTCCCTACATAACCATTACTGTTTCAGCATGTCCTTCAGTATCAGTAACATGTGCAGTACTACTTGGAGACACAGTATTCTCACGCAGCTGCTTCAGTGGGGCTTTCATGACCACCTCCCCATCTTCCTATGGTCTTTCCTGTGTTAGCAGATTTTTAGGACTTGAGTTGGTGACACACTGTCCAGTCATATTAAACAGGAGAATGACATCCCTCAGGGCGGTGTTTTAAGTGCTGCCCTCTTTGCCATAGCCATAAACAGCTTCATGTCTATGGTAAGGTTCTTGTACAGTGCTCCTTATTTGTCGACAATTTTGTTGTTTTCTCTTCCTCCTCTAGTATTGCAACAGCGAGCAATCAGTTGCAGCTTATGTTGTGGAGTTTAGATGAGTAGGCTGCAAAGACAGATTTTCATTTTTTCTGCAGATAAGTGTGTGTGTGTGTGTGTGTGTGTGTGTGTGTGTGTGTGTGTGTGTGTGTGTGTGTGTTTTCATTTTAATCATTCTCGTCATATTTTTAATTTACCAAACTTGCATATGAGGAACACCACCCTACTTTCTTGAGTCTCAGTGAGGTTTCTGGGACTCATTTTTTGCTCCAGATTGTTGTGGCTGCCACACCTGAGAGACCTGAAAGACAGAACCCTCAAGGCACTGAACATTGTAAAATGCCTTAGTCACAGATCTTGGGGAGCAGACAGGGTATGTCTGTTCCAGTTTTACAGGACTTATGTGAGTTCGCTTCTGGACTGTGGGTGCACAGTGTCTGGATTGGTGAGGCCTTCTTATTTGATTATTGACGCTGTCCACCACGAGGGAATTGGGCCAGCCTTTTCTCCACTTATTTGTGTGCAGCGTGTGCTGGAGTCATTTGGTGTGGAGCAAGTATAACGTCAAACCTAGGCTTTTAACCGTCTACCACCAAGGTTAGGGCAGAGGCCCAGAGTAATTTTAGATTTGGTGCAGTATAGGAGAGATTGCACTCCTGCTTCTGTTTTTCATGTGATATTATCTGACATTTTATATGAGCATCACAACTATGAAGCTCTCTTTACAGAGGGTCTAATCAGGAGGCCTCAGTTGGTTGCTCTGTGTTTTGCTGGATTGTGTCCTCAAGGTCTGACTGCCTGATGATGACTTTACTGTCTTTGATGCAGGTTGATTCATGAAGATATGCAAATATTTTAATATGTTATTCTACAAGTAAAACTAAAGAAAAAAGTTCATATAAACATAGGCCCGCAAATCTTTAGTCACAGAGTTATGTCTAATAAAAGATTTTTCCTGAAATTAGCAACTTTGCTAATATGAAGCCATCAAAAAACTGTATGAGGTTAAAGTAAAGCACAATTCCCATTTATTTTGTTGTTATTGACCTGATGAATCTAATAAAACATGTCCCAGACGTGTATCTACAGTAGTTTTCCATAACATCCAGAGAAGCAAAGACGTAAATTTGTAAAATTTTTAATTTATTAACTACTTGGCCCAATTTGTTTTTTAAATTCCAGACAATTGCATAAAGTTTCCAACAGAAGTTGTAGAGAATTTAATTTTGGAAAAATGATGGTAATAACATTAAGTGTAACTGTATGAATGTGTCAGATAATCTACTTTTATTAATACCATAGCACAATTGAATTCATGTTAAACCAGAAAAAACAAAGCTCATTGTTAAGGAAGTTGTACAGTGTACATACAATTTCACAATACATTCACAATAAATGTTCAAAAATGTCTCCACCGAGGCATCCCTATTTCATAAATAACCTACAAACTACAACAGTTACTATGTGGCTTCACTTAAATACACTGTCGTTATTATGTTCTTCCACTGAACGATACAGAAAACTAAGGTCAGGAAACAACTTGCTAATGGTTGCCAACAATGACATAAATGTTTCTACATTCTTAATGGAAAGTAAACAAATTTACCTGTATAATAATCTTTGCTTCTCTGGATATTCTGGAAAACTACTGTAAATACACATCTGGGGCATGTTTTATTAGATTCACCAGACCAATAACAACAAAATAAATGGAAATCGTGCTTTGCTTTAACCTCGTACAGTTTTGTGATGGCTTCATATTAGCGAATTTGCTAAATTTCACGCAAAATCTTTTATTAGCCGTAACTCCATAACTAAACATTTGCAGACCTTTGTTTATATGAGCTTTTTCTTAAATTTTACTTGTAGAGTAACATACTAAAATACTTACATATCTACAACCAATGTACCCAGCAGATAAAGTAGTCCAGAATATCCAGGATGCCCTGCACAAACTACCATGATTGGGGAAGGTGGTGTCTTTCTGCTGGGTACCAGGGCAAATGGGTATTGTGAGGAATGAAAGGGCGGATCTAGCAGCCAAGGAACTGTGTCATGATCCTCGGCTGTTTCAGCATGCCATCCCCTGCATGCTGCAGTCTCGCTGTTGTGCTCCAGAGTCTGGCATCAGTGGTAGGATGAGCGACTGGAAGTGAAAAACAATAAGCTCTGTGTAGTAAAGTCCACAACTCAGCCGTGGCATACCTCTTTCCAGCCATGTCGATGGGACAAGGTCCTCGTTACTCGTCTTTGTGAAGGTCACAGCCCTATGATGCATGGCTTCTTGCTCCAGCGGAGGGCCTTCCAATGTGTGGTGCTTGTGGCGTACAAATCTCTGTGCACCACATTTTTTTGGCCTGTGTTTTATTTTCTGACCAGCGGGCCATGGTGGGTTTGCTGATGGATCTGCCCTCTATTTTAAGTAACATTCAAACAAATGTGGTTCTAGTTTTAAAGTTTTGTGAATTGTCCAACATTTTTCCCAAGATTTTAGGGAGGTGGTTTTAATGTATTAACAGGGTAACTGTCTCACCCATATTTTTTCCAAATAGTCAGCTAGTGACGTTTGCATGTGCCTTTCTGTTACCTCCCATGTAGTTTTACTTGTATTTTAATCTGATGCATAGTTAGTTTTAATTGTGGAACAATTTTTGAGTTTTTAGCCACATCTGTCTGTTTTGATGAGTGTAAGGGCACTGATAACCTCACTGTTGAGCACCCATAAGCTCCAAACACACACACACACACACACACACACACACACCATAAGAAGCTATGCAGTAATACCAGCAGAGTTGGTAGATGACAAGGTTGTTTTCAAAGGTGGTCCTACCTCTGATGGAGCAGTATAAGCCTCTGACCTGACAGGAGTAGGAAGCGCAGGGTGGGTGGGTTGGGGAGCTTTTGCACCTGGCTCTTCCAAAGGTATATTATCCCAGAGGTAAGGGTTTAGGAGAGGGGAATGGTGTAGGGATGGACTAGGACGTTGTGTGGTTTGGGTGGATGAGGTGTGGGAAGGATCTTGGTAGGATGTTCCTCATTTCAGGACATGGTGATTGATAATCGAAGCCCAGGTGAATGACGAAGTTAACTTGTTTCAGTCCAGGTTATATTAGATGATGGGGTAGATGCTCCTTTGTGGCTGGTTCTTCGGGGTGAAGGGAGGATTTGGGGTGTGTGAGGAAATGCCACTGGGAATTTTTTTATGGGCTGGGTTTGGGGGGGGGGAGTCTCTCCAGGCTCTTGTGAAACTTTAAGCATACTGGGCAAGGGAGTTCTCATCACTACAGATAAGCCATTTGTGGGTGGACAGGCTGTGAGGGAGGGACTTTTTGGTGTGGAAGGGACGACAGCTGTTGAAATGCAGATACTGATAGTGACTAGTGGATTTAATGTACAGAGGTGTGGATGGAACCATTGGGGAGGTGGAGTTCAGCATACAGGAACGTGGCATGTTGGATTCAGGAGGACCAGGTGAAGCAGATGGGAGAGAAGGTGTTGAGGTTGTGAAGAAACAGTGAGACTTGAGTGGATATCATGAAGATATCATACGTGAAGCTGAACCAGACAAGGGGTTTCGGATTTTGGGAAGCTAGGAAGGTTTCCTCTAGATGGCCCATAAAAAGGTTGGCACAGGAGGCTGCCATACAAATTCCAATGGGTGTGCTGCAGGTTTGCTTATATAATCTCCCCTGAAATTGGTAGTAGTTGTGCGAGAGGATATAGTTAGTAAAGTGTATGATGAATGAGATAGTGGGTTTGGAGTCTGAAAGACATTGGGAGAGGTAGTGCTTGATAGTGGTAAGGCCACAGGCATGAGGATGTTGTATAATGAGACAGCATCAACAGTAGGGATCAGGAGGTGAAGGGGTGGGGGTGGTAGATAGTTGTTGAAGAAAGTGGTTAGTATCCTTGATGTGAGAGGCTAGGTTTTGGGCAATTGATTTGAGGCGTTGATGAACAAGAGTGGAAATCCTTTCAGCAGAAGCACAATAACCATTTACAACGGTGCATCCAGGATTGTTGGGTTTATGAATTTTGGGGAGCATATAGAAGTTGGGTGTGCAGGCCCTCGTTGGGAGAGGTTATGGGATGGACTTAAGGATCTCAGAAGGAATTGGAGGTTATGTTGGACTTCTGGAATGTGATCACTGTAGCGGGGCTTTTAGGTGGAGGGGACAGATGGCTGGCAGAAGCCATCTGTCAGGTAGTCTCTGCGATTCATCATAAAGTGGCAGTGCCTTTGTCTATGGGGAGGATGATTCAGCCAGGATGTGTGGCTGTTCTTTCTCCTGCTGAGAGATTAGTGTTATTTTGATGGGACCTAGGGAAGGATGGTAAGGCCAAGTTGGAGGTAAGGGATTCCGGAAGGTGAGCAGGAGGTGGCTAGGGGGGGGAGGGACAAGGTCATGGTTGGATGGTAATATGAACTGGAGAAGACAAGGTTCATTGTTTGGATTACGTTGGCTTTGGTTGGAAGGACTGGTGACAAAGATGTGTTCCCACTGTGGGAATCGAGAGAAAGGGAATAGGTATCTGTCAAGTCCAGTGTGATTACACTTGGGTGTGGGGCTGAGTGAGGCATTTGGCTATGACTGAAACTTCAGTAGGTTTGATGTTTCTGGTGGGAAGGTTAACAACAGTGTTTCATGTTTGGGTTCTGGATTTAATTGAGTGTTGGAAGTGAGTTTCAGAGGATATGGCAAATTGAAAAGGTCATGTAGGCAGGGCCTGGATGCTGCGAGGGGTGGATGAAGAGCTTTGCAATGGTAGGCATAGGAGTTGATGGGTAGCAGTGCTCCAAGCAGGGAGTGGGATGTCAACAGGTTGGACAATTTATCGATGAGATTTGTTTGGGATTGCATAGTAACATTATCTTGCAGAGGGAACAAAGTTGTTTCTGGGATGCCTGTGCCATGGAGATATGTTTTTGCAGTATCAGGTATGTAAGGGGTACTGAACTGCCATTATTGGAAAAGGTGAAATGAAGATTGTTGTGAGAGAAGGGATGGGATCAAAAAAATAAATAAATAAATAAATAAATAAATAAATAAATAAATAAAAAAATTATAGTTAGGCTTTTGGGTGGCGGTCCATTGCTTAGGCAGCAATTAAGAAACAAAATGTGGAACTGGGGTCTAGCTATGGGGAGTGACACTTTACTGAACAGGTGCAGATAGATGAAGCAGGGGTCCATTTGGGATAGGTTGGTGCTAGGAAAATGGGAAATGGGCAAATGAAAGCTTTAGGTGGCTGTAAAGGTTTCTGGATAACAAGACTGTGAGTTTGGGGATTGAAAAGGATGGATGAAATTGTTCTGAGGGCAATAGAATTGTTACATACAAATATTTGTATGAGATGACAGTTTCCAGCTGTGACTCATTGATATCCCACATGAACATACTTTTGATAATAAGCATTTGTGCAGTAATGAGTCAAATTACTTTTGGGGGGTCAAGAAACACGGCATCTTTCTGACTGCCTTGATCCATGCACGAGGAAGACCCCCCAATGGAAAGGCAGAGGGGGAAAGGAATAGTGGAAGTTTAGACTTGCAGCGCGGAATGGGAAGTATTGCTTGCCAAGGTGGTTTCTATTCAGGTGGGGCACTTAGGCCTCATTGACTGCTTGACTGCTTGAGGGGTTGCGGGGCCACTGCTCGCCTGCTCTGGCCCTGGGTACTCTGGCCTGGCTCATAACCTTCTCACCTTTTTGTCCTCGTTATTTTTTTATGGTTGTTGTTTTGTCTATCCTAACATATTATCATCTTATGTGAGCTGCTCGTTTTTATGGGGTAATGGAGGGTGAGGTACTGGTGGTTGGATGAAGAGGGTGCATCTCCCACTGCATGCTGTGTCCCAGGGACCTCCAGCTGCATTCTGGGCAGGTCACCCCACCCACTCTACTCCCTGTCACTCCTCTCCTGCATCTCCTTGCTTTTATCTGTGTCTTATTGTATCTTGGTTACAGTCGGGCTTCCAAGAATTTGCCATTTGTGTCCTTTTTCTGAGAGTTATTCCTGGTTCCATACATATAGGAGGAGGCTGATGACCTCGCAGTTTCTACATCTACATACTTACTCTGTAAGCCACCGCATAGTGCATGGTAGATGATTCTCTGTACCAGTACTAATTGTTTTTTCCTATTACATTCGCAGATAGAGTGAGGGAAAAATGATTGTCTATATGCCTCCGTATGAACCTTAACTTCTCGTATCTTATCTTCATGATCTCTACATCGAAATGTGCGTTTGCAGCAGTATGTTTGCTCTGCAGCCAGCATCAAATGCCACTCCTCTAGAACTTTCTCAGTAGTGTTCTTCGAAATGAATGTCTTCTTGCCTCCAGGATTTCCCGAAGCGTATCTGTAACAGTTGCATGCTGATTGAATCTAGCAACTTGCCTCTGAACTGCTTAGGAGTCTTCTTTCAATCCAACCTGGTGCGGATCCCACACACTTGAAATGGTCACACTAGTGTCTTATATGCGGTCTCCTCTACAGATGAACCACACTTTCCTGAAATTCTTCCAATAAACTGAAGTTGATGATTCGCCTTCCCTACCACAATCCTCACATGCTCATTCCATTTCATATCACTTCTCAGCGTTACACCCAGATATTTAAGCAACGTGACTTTTTCAAGTAAGACACTACTAATGCTGTATCTGAAAATAAAGTTCTTTTTTCCCCCTACTCATCCACATTAACTTACATATTTCTACATTTAGAGCCAGCGGCCATTCGTCACACCAACTAGAAATTTTGTCTAGGTCATCTTATATCATCCTGCAGTCACTGATCTTCAACACCTTCTTGTACACCACAGCATCATCAGTGAAGAACTGTATATTGCTGCCCACCTGCTAGATCATTTATGTATATAGAAAACAGCAACGGACCTATCACACTTTCCTGGGGCACCCGTGATGTTACCCCTGTCTTCAATGAACACTCGTCCTTGAGGACAACATACTAGGTTCTATTATATAAGAAGGCTTCAAGCCTGTCATGTATCTTGGAGTCAATTCTGTATGCTCGTACCTTTGTTAACAGTTGGCAATGGGATAAGGTGTTAAATGCTTTTTGGAAATCTATGTATATGGAATCTACCTGTTGCCCTTCATCCGTAGTTAGCAGTATATCTGAGAGAAAAGAGCAATCTGGGTTTTGCATGAGCAATACTTTCTAAAGTCATGTTGATTCGTGGACATGAGCTTTTCGGTCTTTAGGAAATTTATTACATCCAAACTCAGAATATGCTCTAGAATTCTGCGGAAAACCAATGTTAAGGAGTTTGGTCTGTAATTTTGTGGGTTCATTCTTTTACCCTTCATATACAAGAGTCATTCACACTTCTTTCCAGTCACTTGGCCTTTTATGCTGGTGGAGAGATGCACGATAAATTCATATCAAGTAAGGGGCCAGTGACATAAGACTACTCTTTGTAAAACCAACTTGGAATTCCGTCCAGGGAACCTGGTGACTGATTTATTTTTATCTCTTTCAGTTGTTTCTCTGTGCCAGGGATGCTTATTATTATGTCATCCATATGGGACTTTGTGTGGTGATCAAATGACGGTACGTTTGTAAGATTTGCCTGCGTGAACGGTTTCTTAAATGTGGTCTTCAAAACTTCAGCGTTCCTTTTGGTGTCTTCCACTGTGAAACCAGACTGATCAATAAGTGATTGGATGGAAGCCTAGACCCACTTAGCGATTTTACAGAGAACCAGAATTTTATTGGGTCCTCCTCCAGATCTTTAGCCACGATATGATGGTGGTGGCTGTTGTATGCTTCGCACATAGATCTTTTCACAGACCCACAAATCTGTACTAATTTTTGCCTGTTGTCATTTGCGCATCCTCTTTCGAACCGAGAGTGGAACAGCCTTTGTTTCCTCAGCATTTTCCGAATTTCACTTTTAAACCATAGTTGGTCTTTTCTGCTCTTAATCCACTTACTAGGCATATACTTACCCAGAGTATAATTTCCAGTCTGTTTAAACTTTGCCCATAATTCCTCTGTGTCCATCATTCTGGAACTAAATGATTGCAGTTCATTGTCTAAGTGAAATGCTAACAGCTGCTTATCTGTTCTTTCGAACAGAAACACTCTCCTAGTCCTCTTGACTGATTTATTAACTTTCATAACGATAGTTGCTATGATGACATCATGATCACTAATCCCTGTCTCTCTACTGACACCATTGATAAGGTCTGGCCTGCTGGTAGCTACAAGGTCCAAAGTATTTTCATTGCATGTGGGCTGCAAAACTAGTTGCTCGAGACAGCTATCAGAAAATTTGTTCGAAAGTGCTTCGCAGGACTGCCTGTTTTTCCCCTTTAACTCCAAGAAACCAACAAACAGACCTTGATTCATGGCTTTCAGGATGACATGAGAAAAGCTGGAGTGAGCTTTCACATGATTGATAATTTCAGAATCCATGCTGGATGACATGGAGAAGATCCCCCTGTTTGAGACACCTCATTACGTTTGAGCTCAAAATGTGTTCTAAGATTCTGTAACAAATGGATTTCAAGGATGTTTGTCATTAGCTTTGTGGTTCACTTCTGTTGGCCTTTTTGTAGATGGGTGTGACCTGTGTTTTCTTGTAAGTACTGGGCACAGTTTTTTTGTTCAAGGTATCTTCAGTATATTATGGTTAAAAGAGGGCTAAATATGCCACAAATTTGGTATAGATTCTGATTTTGATTCCCTTAGGCCTTGGAGCTTTGTTCAATTTGCCAACTCTAACACTTACTTCTCTCTTCTTGGCTGTGTAAGGTAATTAAAGAGGGACACTATTGCTGGGTGTTCTTTTGTGAAGGAACATTGGAAAACTGAGTTAAGCATTTCCACTTTTCTTCACTGCCCTCAGTTTCCGCTCCTGTCTCATCCTTCAGTGTCTGATGCCACTAACAGCCTTCACATACGACCAAAATTTCTTCAAGTTTTGTGGAATGTTTGTTGATAATATTCTGCTAAGGTAGTTACTGAAGGCTTCATGCATTGCACCCTTGACAGCTAAACACATTTAATTCAGCAACTCTCTATCTGTAGCCCTATGCTTTGTTTTACAAATATTATGCAGTACCATAAACTGTGTACACTTTGACAGATTTTCAGATCCAGATGTGATTATCATGACTGTTTTTTTTAACTTCTGTGATATTTATGTTAGTGAACATAGGAGCTTTTATGTAAGGATTACATACTAATTAATACAGTACATTTTCTAAAATGCAAAGGAAATAATGGAAAAAATTGTGGTTGGGCAAAGTTAGCATGGATTTGGAGATTGGCCTCTACTTCCACCATAACTGTCAGCTACGTTCAATTTGTGGTCAATATTTCAGAAATGCAATGAAACTCTGACCACCCAGAAATAAATACAATTTTTTAAGTGCTCTATTAAGTCTTATAAAAGAAAGCAGGAGAGCTTCTGTAAAGTTTGGAAGGTAGGAGGCGAGATACTGGCAGAAGTAAAGCTGTGAGTACCGGGCATGAGTCGTGCTTCGGTAGCTCAGATGATAGAGCACTTGCCTGCGAAAGGCAAAGGTCCTGAGTTCGAGTCTCGGTCGGGCACACAGTTTTAATCTGCCAGGAAGTTTCAGCTTGAAATTTGTTTGTGTGTTTTTTATTGTTTCTATCTACCAGCACTTTCTCGTTTGGTAAGTCACAGCATCTTTTATATAAATCCTGCCCCGAAATGAGATCCATCCATCATGAAATCCTCCCCACTTCACCAAGAGTGTCTTTCCACCGTTCACCTAACCTTCGTAACCTCTTGGTTCATCCCTATGAAATCCCCAAACCAACTTCTCTACCCTCTGGCTCCTACCCTTGTAACTGCCCCCGGTATAAAACCTGTCCCATGCACCCTCCCACCACCACCACCTACTCCAGTCCTGTGACCCGGAAGGTGTACACGATCAAAGGCAGAGCCACGTGTGAAAGCACCCACATGAGTTACCAACTGACCTGCCTACACTGTGAAGCCTTGTATGTGGGAATGACCAGCAACAAACTGTCCATTCGCATGAACGGACAGAGGCAGAGAGTGTTTGTTGGTAATGAGGATCACCCTGTGGCTAAACATGCCTTGGTGCACGGCCAGCACATCTTGGCACAGTGTTACACCGTCCAGGTTATCTGGATACTTCCCACTGACACCAACCTATCCGAACTCCGGAGATGGGAACTTGCTCTTCAATATATCCTCTCGTCCCGTTACCCATCTGGCCTCAACCTCCGCTAATTTCAAGTTGCCGTCCCCATACATCACTTGTCACTCAACAACATATTTGCCTCTGTACTTCCGCCTCGACTGACATCTCTGCCCAAACTCTTTGCCTTTACATATGTCTGCTTGTGTCTGTATATGTGTGGATGGATATGTGTGTGTGTGCGAGTGTATACCTGTCCCTTTTTCCCCCCTAAGGTAAGTCTTTCCGCTCCTGGGATTGGAATGACTCCTTACCCTCTCCCTTAAAACCCACATCCTTTCGTCTTTCCCTCTCCTTCCCTCTTTCCTGATGAAGCAACCGTGGGTTGTGAAAGCTTGATATTTGTGTGTGTACTTGTGTGTTTTTCATTGTGTCTATCCACCAGCACTTTCCCGTTTGGTAAGTTACAGCATTTTTTAATATATTTTTCTCATGTGGAATGTGTTTTTTACAACATACCTTTACTCATCCTCATAATTTTGATGGTCCTTCTCAAAGTAGTCTCCCATGAATGTGATGCACTTGTCCCAGCATTTCTGGCAGTCTTCAAATACATACTGGAAACCATTTTTTGAGAGGTCCTTCAAAATTGCCTCCGCAGCCTTCACCTCTGCTTCTGATGATTGATAAAGCCTCCCACGAGGCGTGTCTTCATGTTAGGGAACAGAAAAAGTCACATGGGGCTAAATCCAGACTATAGGGAGGGTGAGGGATGCATTTAATGTTATTTTTGCAAGATATTCAGCAACAACATTGGCAATATGCGGCTGCACATTGTCGTGGTGCAACATCCAGCCGGCTACACGAAAATGTGGTCTTTTACACTTGATATGGACTTGCAATGTTTTCAGGACATCCCTGTAGTATTGTCCAGTTACTGATGTGTGTGCAGGTACAACATGCTGATAAACCATTCCATGAATATCAAAGAATGAGATGACCATAACTTTTCCAGCAGAAGCAACCACTTTTTCTTTTTTGGGGGTTGTTGTTGAAGGAGAGTTCCACAGTGAGCTTTGCTGTTTGCTTTCAGGATCAAAATGATGTAGCCAAGTTTTATCAGTAGTGATTACATTTGAAAGAAACTCCGGATCTTGCTCTAACATCAACTTTAGCTGCATGCAGACCTGCACATGAATGTCCTTTTGTTCGGGAATCAACAGTCTTGGAACCCGTTGTGCACAAATATGTGTCATTTGCAATTTTTTTGTTGCCAACATGTGGATGGAACCCAATGAAATGTTCAGTATTTCAGAAAGTGATCTGGTAATTCATCGATCTTCTCTCACAGTGACAGCAGCACTGTTGATGTTTTCTTCCACAAGAGCAGTAACTGGAGCACCGGGTCCACTTCCTTTGAAATTGATTGTCTCCCCTCTTTAAACATTTTAAACCAACTTTGAGCTGTGCTGTAGGGAATAACAGACTCTGCATAGGCCTCCTGAGCATCGGTGAGCTCTACAGTGGCATAAGTGGCACCCTTCCGTAGAGCACCTAATAGCCTTTAAGCGGCTCTGTGTCCGCATTCACCTGCTAATACAAAGATGGAAAGAGGAGTGTTGGGACAGGTACGTGTCGACCATTGGGTGCCATACGTCACCTTCCCAAGTCTGGATGAAGATCAGACATCTTTTTGGGTATCAGACCCCCAACAGGTGTCCGTGCCATTAACATCAATAGCGTGCTCTCTACCGACGCAAACGTGATTGCCGAGCATTTTGCTGAGCACTATGCTTGAGCTTCTGTGTCGGAGAACCACACCCCTCCCCCAGCCTTACACATCCTCAAACGGTGGATGGAAAGGAAAGTCCTCTTGTTCACTATATGCCACAGTGAACCCTATAATGCCCCATTTACAGAGTGGGAGCCCCTCAGCACCCTTGCACATTGCCCCGACACAGCTCCTGGGCCGGATCAGATCCACAGTCAGATGATTAAACATGTCTCGTCTGACTATATCTCCTTGTCGTCTTCAACCGGATCTGGTGCGACGGTGTCTTTCCACCACAGTGGCAAGAGAGCACCATCATTCCGGTGCTAAAACCCAGTAAAAATCCGCTTGATGTGGATAGCTATTGGCCCATCAGCCTCACCAATGTTCTGTGTAAGCTGCTGGAACATATGGTGTGTTGGCGGTTGGGTTGGGTCCTGGAGTCATGTGGCCTACTGGCTCCATGTCAGGGTGGCTTCCACCAGGGTCGCTCTGCCACTGATAATCTTGTGTCTCTTGAGTCTGCGATCCGAACAGCCTTTTCCAGATGCCAACACCTTGTTGCTGTCTTTTTTGACTTCATAAAGTATGCGACGCAACCTTGCTACATCATATCCTAGCCACATTGTATGAGTGGGGTCTCCGAGGCCCGCTCCCGGTTTTTATCCAAAACTTCCTGTCGCTCCGTGCTTTCCACGTCCAAGTTGGTGCCTCCCATAGTCCCCCCATATCTAGGAGAATGGGGTCCTCCAGGGCTCTGTATTGAGTGTGTCTCCATTTTTAGTAGCCACTAACAGTCTAGCAGCAGCTGTTGGGTCGTCAGTCTCACCTTCTCTGTATGCAGACGACTTCTGCATTTCGTACTGCTCCTCCAGTACTGGTGTTGCCGAGCGGTTACTACAGGTAGCCATCCACAAGGCGTAGTCATGGGCTCTTGCCCACGGCTTCCAGTTTTCAGCCGCAAAGTCGTGTGTCATGCACTTCTGTCGGTGTCATACCATTCATCCGGAACCTAAAATTTGCCTTAATAACAATCCACTCACTGTAGTGGAGACGTATCAATTCTTAGGACTGGTTTTCAATGCCCAGTTGACTTGGGTACCTCACCTTTGTCAGCTTAAGCGGAGTGCTGACAGCACCTCAGTGATCTCCACTGCCTGAGCAGCACCAACTGGAGTGCAGATCTCTCGACGCTGCTGCAGCTCTATAGAGCCCTTGTTCAATCCCACCTTGACTATGGGAGTCAGGTTTACGGGCTTTTAGGTTGGAGGTTTTAATGTGTTGCAGAATGGCTGGCTTTTCCTTTTTTATTCTCATGGTCAGCCAGCCATGGTAATCTGCTTTCTCGTTTTTAATATCTTCTCCTTGTTTCTTGCGTGTCTCTGTGGTTTTCTTGTCCAGCTTTGTCCATTGTAGTGTTTGTTGTCCTTCTGTCGTTCTTCTGGTTCTCCTGTTATTGTGCCATATGTCTTCTTTGTTTTCTTCTATCCCTTGGGTAATTGTTCTACTGGGAACAATGGACTGATGACCTCGCAGTGTGGTCTCTTACCGCCCCCCCCCTCCCCTCTCCCCTTTTAAACCAACCGACCAACTATAGGCCTCATGTAATATTGTACAGGCCTCAGCTGAAGATTTGTTAAGACAAAAGCAGAATTTCAAAGCCGCATGTTGTTCATCGCGTGTTACCTCCATTGTGGCGGTAGGCAATACTGAACATGTCTGACCTTGCCTGCCTCTCACAGGCGGGAACGAGGAGTCCCAACAGTGAAATTACTACGGCATGTTTCTTGCACATTAAGCTAATGGAATGTCATAAGATTAAATTTTAGTGCGAGAAATTATCACAAAACAAATTATCATCATTCTTTATTGAACAGCCTTTGTACTAAACACCCAACTAAGAGTCAGTAGAGAGCTGTAAAACTTTTGTTGTATGAATGGTCAAGTTAACCACAGCAATCAAAGTTACACTACTCTCTGTTTCTTTACAGTGACTGTACATCAAGGACTGTGCTTCCCATCAAGAACTGTTCTGCTAGGTACATATCTATCCAGTGCATGGTGAACTATTCTTTTAAACTTGAGCCATAGTTCCTTTACATATTCCTGTTCTGAGCTAAAAGTTTCAAGTTTATTGAGATATGACACTAGCACCTCTTTATCTAGTTTCCTGAACATGTAAATCTTTCTACTTCCTCTAGTTGCCCTTTGTAATTTGTTCAACAATGCTGCTGTGTTTACTTTCTTGGGTTTAGAGTACAAGTTTCTGCTGGGTCATGACACGAAGCCTAGAAGCACAGTAAAAAGTATGTTGTTATTACAGAAGTAATGAATATCCATTTTGATTCTTGTAGTATAGTGTAATAATTTATTCATCCTGTGGATACTTTTGCAAACATGTAAATTTTGACCTTAGTGCAAAGAAAGTCATATATACAGACATGTAAATCTATAGACATGCCTAATGGAGATGGTGATAGCTTCCCATGTATGTAATTTCTTATGTGTTGCATATTTAAAAGAAAAGCAGTTATCAACCAGGAGGTTGTACTGAGAAAAACTGTAGTTACAGTAACAATATTATGCAAAGGAAAGTTGCTACTCACCATATAGCATAGATGCTGAGTCGCAGATAGGCACAACTTTCCTTTTCATAATATTGTTACATTCCATCCTGGATTTTCCATTGTAGTTACAGTAAGGAAACATGAAAAAGAGTTACAGCTACAATTACATTTGTACTGGTGTTGATCTTTGTGGTACACTTGATGTCATCTGCTTATAGTGTCTTTTGCATTGCATTCATTCTTCATTTAATGAATCAGTGTCTCTCTCTCTCCCTCCCCACCCCTCCGCCCCCTTCCCCCTATAAACCATGGATCTTGCAATTGGTGGGGAGGCTTGCATGCCTCAGTGATACAGATAGCCATACCGTAGGTTCAACCACATTGGAGGGTTATCTCTTGAGAGGCCAGACAAACATGGCGTCCCTGAAAAGGGGTAGCAGTCTTTCAGTAGTTGCAGGGGCAACAGTCTGGATGATTGCCTGATGTGGCCTTGTAACATCAACCAAAACGGCTTTGCTATGCTGGTACTGAGAATGGGTGAAAGCAAGGTGAAACTACAGCCATAATTTTTCCTTAGGGCATGCAGCTTTACAGTATGGTTAAATGATGATGGCGTCCTTTTGAGTAAAATATTCCAGAGGTAAAACAGTCCCCCCATTTCGATCTCCGAGCAGGGAGTACGCAGGAGGACATTGTTATCAGGAGAAACAAAACTGGCATTCTAGGGATGCCAGGTAGATTAGAAAATTTGTAAAGTTACTAGGTTAAAGTTAGATATAGTGGAATTGGTGAAGTTCAGTGGCAGGAGGAACAAGACTTATGGTCAGGTAAATACAGGGTTAAGAATACAAAATCAAATATGGGTAATTCAGGAGTAGTTTTAATAATGAATAAAAAATAAGAACCCAAATAAGCTACTATGAACAACATAGTGAACAAATTACTGTAGCTGTGATAGACAAGTTTATATGCCAACTAGCTCCACAGATGATGAAGAGATTCAAGAAATGTATGATGGGAGAAAAGAAATTATTCAGCTAGTTAAGGGAGGTGAAAATTTAAGTCATGGGGAACTGGAATTTGTTAGTAGGAAAGGAAGAGAAGAAAAAGTTGTAAGTGAATATGGACAAGGGGTAAGGAATGAAAGAGGAAGCCTCCTGCTAGAATTTTACACAGAGCGTAACTTAATCATAGCTGACACTTGGTTTAAAAATTGTGAAAGGAGGCTATATATGTGGAAGAGGCCTGGAGACACTGGAAGGTTTCAGATAGATTATCTAATGGTAAGAAAGAGATTTAGGAACCAGGTTTTAAATTGGCAGGGGCAGATGTGGACTCTGACCACAATTTATTGGTTATGAATAGTAGATTAAAACTGAAGAAACTGCGAAAAGATTGGAAGTTAAGGGGATGGGACCTGAATAAACTGAAAGAACTGGAGGTTGTTCAGAGTTTCAGAGAGAGCATAAGGGAACAATTGACAAGAACAGGGGAAAGAAATACAGCAGAAGAAGAATGGTAGCTTTTAGAGATGAAATAGTGAAGGCAGCAGAGTATCAAGTAGGTAAAAAAGACAAAGGCTAGTAGAAATCCTTGAGTAACAGAAAAGATATTGAATTTAATTGATAGATGAAAAAATATAAAAATGCAGTAAATGAAGCACGTGAAGAGGAATATAAACGTCTCAAAAATAAGCTTGACAGGAAGTGCAAAATGTCCTAGCAGGTATGGCTAGATGACAGATGTAAGGATGTAGAAGTATACATCACTAGGGGTAAGACAGATACTGTCTACACAAAAATTAGAGAGACCTTTGGAGAAAAGGGAGCCACCTGTATAAATATCAAGAGCCCAGATGGAAAACCCGTCCTAAGTAAAGAAGGGAAATTAAAAAGGTGGAACGAGTATATAGAGGTTCTATACAAGATGATGTATTTGAGGGCAATATTATCCAAATGGAAGAGGACATAGATGAAAATGAAATGGAAGATACGATTCTCCATGAAGAATATGACAGAGCACTGAAAGAACTAAGTCAAAACAAGGCCATGGGAGTAGACAACACTACATTAGAGCTACTGATAGCCTTGGGAGAGCCAGCCATGACAAAACTCTTCCATCTGATGAGCAAGACTTATGAGACAGGCAAAATACCCTCAGACTTCAAGAAGAATATAATAATTCCAATCTCAAAGAAAGCAGGTGTTGATAGATGTGAAAATTACCGAACTATCAGTGTAATAAGTCACAGTTGTGAAAAACTAACACAAATTCTTTACAGACAAATGGAAAAATTGGTAGAAGTTGACCTCAGGGAAGATCAGTTTGGGTTCTGTAGAAGTGTTGGAACATGGGAGGGAATACTGACCCTACAACTTATCTTAGAACATAGGTTAAGGAAAGGCAAACCTACGTTTCTAGCATTTGTAGAATTAGAGAAAGCTTTTGACAATTTTGATTGGAATATTGTCATTCAACTTCTGAAAGTGTCAGGGGTAAAAATACAGTGAGCAAAATGCTATTTACAATTTGTACAGAAACCAGATAACAGTTGTAAGAATAGAGGGTCACGAAAGGGAAGCAGTGGTTGTGAAGGGAGTGAGACAGGTTTGTAACCTATCCCTGATATTATCCAATCTGTATATTGAGCAAGTAGTAAAGGAAACAAAAGAAAAATTTGAAGTGGGAATTAAAATCCATGGAGAAGAAATAAAAACTTTGAGGTTTTACGATGACAGTATGATTCTGACAGTGACAGCAAAGGACCTGGAAGAATAGTTGAATGGAATAGACAGTGCTGTGAAAGGAGAATATAAGACAAACATCAACAATAGCAAAACGAGGATAATGGAATGTAGTCGAATTAAATCGGGTGATGCTGAGGGAAAGAGATTGGGAATTAGATTAGGAAATGAGACACTAGAAGTAATAGATGAGTTTTGCCATCTGGAAAGCAAAATAACTGATGACGGTCGAAGTAGAGAGGATATAAAAGGTTGACTGGCTATGGCAAGGAAAGTGTTTCTGAAGAAGAGTAATTTGTTAACATCGAGTATAGATTTAAGTCTCAGGAAGTCGTTTCTGAAAGTGTTTGCATGGACGGAAGACCATAACAACAACAACATCTGATACTTGTGGTCAAACAAACTACATTTTTTGTATCCAGAGATATTTGGCATTAAATGTTACACCTGACTCACTGCCTGAACTGCAACAGCTTGCAGTTTGCATATTAGGACCAGATATAGATAATTTTTGGGGTATGATAAAGACATAAAAATATGATTTTTGCATATAATGTGATGAAATCAACTGTTTCTAGAAGTTAAATGAAATCTGGAATGGTAAATATAGTTGCTAGTAATCAATCTGTTTCCAGTTTGATAATACATTTGTAGGAGAGCTGTAATTAAATATAGAATCTGAATTGACAGGACTCAAAATTACCCACAAACATACTAAACCTCATGTTGTATGGTTATGCCTATATTATTTTACCTCTCAGCTATTCTTGAGAAGATAAAAATGAGGGAAGACAAACCACTCATCTGTAGGTGAGATAGGTGGGTGCTACATAGACACAGATCACATAATAGCACTAGCTTTGTCTAGTCTGCCAGATGCTTGCCAACTCACTGCCCCCTCCACCCTTCCTCATGTACAGATAGAGGCTAGAGAAAAGCAAAAAACTTGAAAGCTATTGCAATTTTTGCATTAACTGCAGCCTTCAGTACTACTTCCGAAACTCTCAGACCGTCACCTTTCAACCTAACGTAGACCTGGGGTGACATTACAGATCAGTATGTCACTGCAACAGTGGGATGCCACTTCAACACCTAACCTATTCTAGTAATCCCACCGGAGAAAGGAACCTTTGGCTTAATGTGGAATGCAAACAGCATATTGTTCCTGGTGAATTGAGGGGAAAGACTAGGTTAAAGGCTGACAAATATTCTGTGGTCTTACCAGAATAGGTCCTACGACCTTTTGGTTTCCAGGCAAGCACTTCATCACTAGACCATTGAACCTGCCTGTTACATTCCAAAAAATAATGTAGACCCAAAAAAAATGACAGTATTATGTTCTTTTTCTGTTGGCATGCATATGACGTCACATACCACAACTCCATTACATCATGAGACGAAGTTACCATCTGGACTCAGTAGGTTCATTTCACCCAAACTTTTTTGATGCGTTAAGTGTATATACACCACTTGTAAATGAACTGTAAGCTGCAGGTTGGTGCTAGCTTTCCCTTTCCTCTGTAATCTGCCCTTAAATATTCATTATCAAACTAACTGTGATTTAACCAGTATCATTGAGTGAGAAGAACAGTTTGTACTAAGAACTCAGCAATGCTGAACTAAATGTGTTACAAATTCAAAGCCAAGATGAGAAAGAGGAGGAGATGTCAGTTTTCAAAATACCACTTCTTTTCACAAGGTGTGATGGTTTAAATGAAAATGGAGGCCCAGCATCATTTTAGATTTAGTGCAGTACAAGAGAGATTGCATTCCCGCTTCTGTGTTTAATGCGATATTTTTTGACATTTTATGTGATCACCTCAGTTATGTAGCTGTCTTTACGGCTGGGTTGAAGCAGGGGGACTCCATTGGTTGCTCTGTCATTTTCCTGGATCGTGTCCTCAAAGTCAGACTGCCTGAAGAATTTACTGTCTTTGATGCAGAATTATATGCAATCTTACGGGTAGTGAAGCATATGAGACATTCTTCCAGTGCTGAATTTCTTTTCTGTTCCAATTCTGAGTGTGCGCTTCATTCTCTACAATATTTGTACCTAGCAGATAAAGTAGTCCAGAATATCCAGGATGCCCTCCTCCAGCTACAACAACTGGGGAAGGTGGTGTCGTTCTGCTGGGTACCTGGGCACAGGGGTATTGTGGGGAGTGAAAGGGTGGATCTAGCAGCCAAGGAGGCATGTAGTGATCCTGAGTTACTTCATTGTACCATCTCCCTGCATGCTATAACCTTGCTGTTGAGGTACAAGGCACGTGTCAATGGGAAAACAATTGGCTGGAAGTGACCAACAATAAGCTCTGTCTAGTAAAGCCCATAACTTACCTGTGGTGTACCTCCTTCCAACCATGTTAATGGGACAAGGTCCTTCATACTTGTCTTCGTGTAGGCCACAGCCCTATGGTGCATAGCTTCTTACTCCAGTGAGATAACCCTCCAGTGTGTGGTGCTTGTGGCGTGCAGATCACTGTGCACCTCATTTTATTGGACTGGATTTCATTTTCCGACCAGTGGGCCCTGGCTGATTGGCCAACGGATCTGCAATCTATTTTAGGTAACGTTCAAATATATGTTGTTAGAGTTTTAAAGTTTTATGAATTCTCCAACAGTTTTTCAAGATTTTATGGAGATGGTTTTAATGTATAAACAGGGTGACTGGCTCACCCATATTTTACATAAGTGGTCAGCCAGTGACATTTTCCTGTGCCTTCCTTTTAGTTCCTTTGTTGTTTTACTTGTGTACATTTTAGTAATTTTGTCCACATTCGTTTCTTTTAATGTGTGTGTAAAGCCATTGACAACCTCGCCATTGAGAGCTCGTAAGTGCAAAACGCACACATAAGCACACAGTTCAGTTGAACATTATTAATGACAGAAATACTCTACCTTAAACTGTGCAGGAATGTTTCAGTTTTCTCAAATTAATTCAGTATTCAGATTGTGAAGGGAGACGAAAATTTAATAGTCATGGGTGACTGGAACTTGACAGTAGGAAAAGGAAGAGAAGGAAACGTAGTAGGTGAATATAGGGAGACGAAAATTTAATAGTCAGGGGTGACTGGAACTTGACAGTAGGAAAAGGAAGAGAAGGAAACGTAGTAGATGAATATGGAATGGGAGTAAGGAATGAAAGAGGAAGCTGCCTGGTAGAATTTTGCACAGAGCATAACTTAATCATAGCTAACACTTTGTTCAAGAATAATTAAAGAAAATCATAGCTAACACTTTGTTCAAGAATAATGAAAGAAGGTTGTATACATGGAAGAAGCCTGGAGATACTGGAAGGTATCAGATAGATTATATAATGGTAAGACAGAGATTCAGGAACTAGGTTTTAAATTGTAAGACATTTCCAGGGGCAGATGTGGACTCTGACCACAATCTATTGGTTATGAACTGTAGATTAAAACTGAATAAACTGCAAAAAGGTGGGAATTTAAGGAGATTGGTCCTGGATAAACTGACTAAACCAGAGGTTGTACAGAGTTTCAGGGAGAGCATAAGGGAACAATTGACAGGAATGGGGGAAAGAAATACTGTAGAAGAAGAGTGGGTAGCTTTGAGGAATGAAATAGTGAAGGTAGCAGAGGATCAAGTATGTAAAAAGATGAGGGCTAGTAGAAATCCTTGGGTAGCAAAAGAAATATTGAATTTAATTGATGAAAGGAGAAAATATAAAAATGCAGTAAATGAAGCAGGCATAAAGGAATACAAACGTTTCAAAAATGAGATTGACAGAAAGTGCAAAATGGCTAAGCAGGGATGGCTAGAGGACAAATGTAAGGATGTAGAGGCTTATCTCACGAGGGGTAAGATAGATACTGCCTACAGGAAACTTAGAGAGACCTTTGGAGAAAAGAGAACCACTTGTATGAATATCAAGAGCACAGATAGAAACCCAGTTCTAAGCAAAGAAGGGAAAGCAGAAAGGTGGAAGGAGTATGTAGACGGTCTATACAAGGGTGATGTACTTGAGGACAATATTATGGAAATGGAAGAGGATGTAGATGAAGATGAAATGGGAGATATGATACTGCATGAAGAGTTTGACAGAGCACTGAAAGACCTAAGTCGAAACAGGGCCCCCGGAGTAGACAACATTCCATTAAAACTACTGACGGCCTTGGGAGTGCCAGTCCTGACAAAACTCTACCATCTGGTGAACAAGATGTATGAAACAGGCGAAATACCCTCAGACTTCAAGAAGAATATAATAATTCCAATCCCAAAGAAAGCGGGTGTTGACAGATGTGAAAATTACCGAACCATCAGTTTAATAAGTCACAGCTGCAAAATACAAATGTGAATACTTTACAGATGAATGGAAAAACTGGTAGAAGCTGACCTCGGGAAAGATCAGTTTGGATTTCATAGAAATATTGGAACACGTGAGGTAATACTGACCCTACGACTTAACTTAGAAGATAGGTTAAGGAAAGGCAAACCTACATTTCTAGCATTTGTAGACTTAGAGAAAGCTTTTGACAATGTTGACTGGAATCTCTCTTTCAAATTCTGAAGGTGGCAGGGGTCAAATACAGCGAGTGAAAGGCTATTTACAATTTGTACAGAAACCAGATAGTATTATAAGATTCGAGGGGCATGAAAGGGAAGCAGTGGTTGGGAAGGGAGTGAGACAGGGTTGATGCCTATCACCGATGTCATTCAATCTGTATATTGAGCAAGCAGTAAAGGAAACAAAAGAAAAATTTGGAGTAGGTATTAAAATCCATGGAGAAGAAATAAAAAGTTTGAGGTTTGCCGATGACATTGTAATTCTCTCAGAGACAGCAAAGGACTTGGAAGAGCAGTTGAACAGAATGGACTGTTCTTGAAAGGAGGATATAAGATGAATATCAACAAAAGCAAAACTAGGATAATGGAATGTAATCGAATAAAGTCGGGTGATGCTGAGGGAATTAGATTAGGAAATGAGACACTTATAGTAGTAAATGAGTTTTGCTGTTTGGGGAGCATAATAACTGATGATTGTTGAAGTAGAGAGGATATAAAATGTAGACTGGAAATGGCAAGGAAAGCATTTCTGAAGAAGAGAAATTTGTTAACATCGAGTATAGATTTAAGTGTCAGGAAGTCATTTCTGAAAGTATTTGTATGGAGTGTAGCCATGTATGGAAGTGAAACATGAACGAAAAATAGTTTGGACAAGAAGAGAATAGAAGCTCTCGAAATGTGGTGCTACAGAAGAATGCTGAAGATTAGATGGGTAGATCACATAACTAATGAGGAGGTATTGAATAGAATTAGGGAGAAGAGGAGTTTGTGGCACAACTTGACTAGAAGAAGGGATCGGTTGATAGGACATGTTCTGAGGCATCAAGGGATCACCAATTTAGTATTGGAGGGCAGCGTGGAGGGTAAAAATTGTAGAGGGAGATGTAGGTTGCAGTAGGTACTGGGAGATGAAGAAGCTTGCACAGTATAGAGTAGCATGGAGAGCTGCATCAAACCAGTCTCAGGACTGAAGACAACAACAACAACAACAACAACATTCAGACATTAGTCAATTTGATAACATGAAGATCACTTTCTGCTTATGGGAGGGGTTGGGGTGGGGGTCGCAAAGTGGTTGATGGGTGGGGGAGGGGTGTTTTTTCCAATTGAATTGGGTCCAGCACTGTTGACTTGCATAGTGTTAGTGGCAGCAGTGTGAACAGCAGTGCTCAATACAAATAGTTTATAATTTTGAAGGGTATTCATAAATATTACAAGGTGTACAACTTTTCTTCCGCTGTTTGCCGATAGGTGGCGACAATGGTAAGTAGCGGTCAAAAGAAACAGATCGCAGATATCAGGCAGTTAGCTTGGACCTCAGTCAAGATAACATCATTCAAACATTACTTGATTTGTATCTGCATCATAAAGTTGTTCTTGATTGAAAATGTCAGTTTACGAGCGTAATTCTTGTCATTTGTGGGAGGTGTTACTGTTTTGTTTCAGTATGAGGAAAACTACGGCTGAGTCTCGTCAAATGCTCTCAAGTACGTATGGTAAGGACGCTATTAGTGAAAGAACATTTCGTGAGTGGTTTCAATGCTTCAAGAATGGTGATTTTAATGTCATAGACCAGCATAGTGGTGGAAGAGAGAATGTTTTTGAAGATGCAGAATTGGAGACATTACTGAGTGAACACTCGCTTCAAACTCAAGAAGAATTGGCATGATTAGTGGTAGTGACACAGCAAGCCATTTCAAAATGTCTCAAGGCTATGGGCATGATTCAGAAAGAAGGAACTTGGGTCCCGTGTGAGCTGAAACCAAGAGACGTTGAACGGCATTTGCGTGTTTGTGAACAGATGCTTCAAAGGCAAAAATGAAAGGGATCTCTGCATTGCATTGTGACCGAGGATGAAAAATGGGTTCATTACGATAACCCTGAACGCAAAAAACATGGGGATATCCAGGCCATATTTCCTCATCGACGGCCAAACCAAATATTCACGGCTACCAGATCATGGTCTGCATTTGGTGGAACCAGTTCGGCATCGTATACTATGAGGTGTTAAAACCAAGTGAAACAATCACAGGTGCTCATTATCGAATGTGTTTGAGGAGAGCAGTAAAAGACAAATGGCCGCAATACAGTGAGAGGCACGGTAAAGTGGTTTTGCAGCATGATAACGCTCGACCCCACGTTGCAAAAGAGGTCAAAACATACTTGGAAACTTTAAAATGGGAAGTCCTACCCCAGCTGCCATATTCTCCAGACATTGCTCCCTCTGACTATCACGTGTTGAGATCAATAGCGCATGGCCTGACTGACCAACACTTCCTATCTCATGAAGAAGTCACAAATTGGATCGATTCGTGGATTGCTTCAAAAGATGAACAATTTCTTTTATGCGGGATTTGTACACTGCCTGAAAGATGGGAGAAAGTAGTGGTCAGCGATGGAAAATACTTTCAATGATACATGTGTAACCAATTTGTTTCATTAAAGTCTCAAATGTTGGGGAAAAAATGGTGAAAGCAAAGTTGTACACATTGTATTATTTTAAATTATTCACTCCACACTTTGAATATAGATGCTGTTTCGTGCACATCTGCATCTCGAATTGTAGAAATCTTTCCTGTGTAATAGAAAATTTAATACAAATTGTAGTATGATACTACACTTGACTGAATTCTATTGTATATGTCAGCCTGTGTGCCTTGAATAAAATTGGTGCTGGTACTTTGTATTCTGCTACAAATACTGTTTTTTCCTATTCTGTAATTTTTTTATGAATTTTACAGAGAATATTTTTTTCTTACATTCTGACATTTTGAAGCAGATGCTGCATATAATCAACATAGTTGTGTTCCATAAATGGGTATTACATTGCAGTCATATCAAAGACAGCAAAAAGTGGAAGCATGTATAATACGTAGTTTTCTCCCATTACCATTAAAGTATGATTTGGCCCTAAGTATAAACTTTTTGAACTTGGTATATAAATCACACACTTGTGACTGCTGTTGAAGTGTGTTTCGTTAGCTCAATGACATTTGCATGAAGTGGAAAGCAAAACCTCTTGTCATCAGTAAAGTACCACATGAAAATATTGTGTGGAGTTGGGGCACCTTTTATTGGGCAGTTAAATGACCAGTCCATTGTTGAAGCAGATTTATGGGAGCTTCCTTTGCTACTAACTTGGAACTCAGTAGCACATTAGCAGAAACAAAGTCTGCATTATCATGTTGGCGTTGAAGTATCAACCACCCACTGAGGATTATGAGGTAAAGTATTCCCTTCACTATGTTCTGTTCAAGAAGTAATGACCCGTACAATTTATTTACCAACACTGCATGAATACATTAACTTTTTGCGAATTATAAAGTTTGTAAATTCATATGACATTGTTGCCCGAGATAGCTTGGTCAACAAATTCAAAAGGCAGACACTATGAGGTAGTGGTTTTACTGTATTCTGTAAAACTGTTCTTCTCAGGCAGCATTGCCTAAGGAAAGACATTAACAATTATGAGAAGGACAGATTGGTATTCACCATAAAGATGACACGTTAAGTTGCAGACAGGCACAACAGAAAGACTGTTACACACTGAGCTTCCAGCCAAAGCCATCTTCAGAAAAGAAGAGAAAACACACACACATTCACACGAGCAGGCACTCCTCATGCACATGGGACCGCTGTCTCTGACCTGAGTCTTGCCTTAGTGACCAGAGATAGTTGTCATATGTGCATGAGTGTGCATGCTCATGTGAACACGTGTGTGTGTGTGTGTGTGTGTGTGTGTGTGGTTTTTTTTTTTTTTTCTTAAGAACGCCTTGGTCAAAAGTCGACCTGAGTCTGGCTTGAATGGCTGCAGATAGGGGTCATGTGTGCAAGTGTGTGCCTGCTCATGTTTGTGTGTGTGTGTGTGTGTGTGTGTGTGTGTGTGTTTTCCTTTCTTTTCTGAAGATGACTTTGGCTGAATGCTCAATGTGTAATGGTTTTATTGGTGTGCCTGTCTGCAACTTAATGTGTCATCTTTACGGGAGTAACAATCTATCCTTTTCATAATTGTTGGTATTCCAACCTGGACTTTCCAAAGAAAGACATTCCTGTTTCACTAATAGCTATTGGGTGTAAATAAATTCTTTATTTGGCATTAGTGCCCAATTTTGATCTTAGGTTATTGTTGAGCTATGCTATAGGTGTGCTGAAAGTGACCTCCTAAGATAAAAACCAGGCGGAAGTGTAGAATAAAGCACAACCAAACTTCCTTTTTCAGAAATTTTGATGTCTTTGAATAAGCGTTGCTATTCAGTGTAGATATCTATGATAGGTGTAGTGTTGTAATTGTGTTGAAATGTTGCCTTGTCACCAATGTCTTAGTGTCCGTCTGCATAAGACACTAAAAAGAAGAGCTATGTGGCACCACCCTTCTCTATCACGTTTTTACTACACTTTATTCAGATGTTATAAAACTCACACTGACTAAGCAACATGACTTTTTCTTTTTTTCTTTTATGTACGTACAGACAAATCTTCCATCACCTTAGACAATTTGTGTTTTGCTTTATTGACTTAGTTTTCAACCTTTCAAAACATACAGCAAACACTGTGTTTTGGCAGCTTTCTGCCATCCCCTTCTTACCCAAATACAAGCCATCAAAATGTTTTCCACATAAAAGATTTGAACCAATTTCTACTTGTTTGAAACCTGTTGCACCAACAGATGTTAGGAACCAAGACCGATTACAGCATTCCGTACAAAACAGCCACTGGTTTTAAATACTGTTTTGTCACAAACATTCTTTTATGTTTCTTGAGATACTTAATTGTATAGAATGGTGATTGATAACCCAAAATAAGCCAAACAAACAAATCATTTTTCACATTTCACTGCTGCAATTCCACATGCAATAGGACAGGTAAGTTTTTCATCCTAAGGTAAAGTTTGTAGAAGCTGTAGTTTTCTATCCTACTCGGTGTAGATAACAAAAGTTTAGTATCAGTCTGCTCACAGTGACTACTGGAATAAATGGCAGTTTTGAATGGTTGGTAACAATTAAGATCATGCATTGGACAGCTGGCTTGGAACAGAGTCCAAAGTGCAGTAAGGTGCTCATAAAGGTACAAGATCATTTCAGAGTGAATCCAAAAGAAAGAAAACTGTGAAACAAGCAACTGCCAATCTCAGTATCAAATGGTAACAAGCAATTGGCACTATCTGGTCGTATGCTGATATTTAAGTGAGAACTTAGCAAAAGGGCTTACCCATTGTGCTTTCGGGTTGAGCCACTGCAGAGCCATGAGTAATTGTTACTATTGCCAACCATAGTATTTCATACTCCGTATCAATTCTGCAGTAGGGCAAGGAACCCGAATAACTGTCGAACACAAGATGTATTCCATAGGCTAATATTTTCTAAACTGCTTTCATTGTTTGAAAGGTGGTTTGTAGAATTTCAAACACTTTTTGGAGCAATGTAGGTAAACTTCAGGAATATAATTCTCTGTTAACCATTAAAAAACATTTGGAGATCTGAAATGTCTTGCTTTGTCCATAGTTGGAATTCCTTGTTGACAGGTATTAGATATATTATGTTGTGAAAGTTCTCAGTAGATCAGAGATTGATTTCATTTTCACCACTTCCAGCACATACATAAAAGGAAAAAGGTAACTGCAGTAACTTCATACAGTTATGTAATATTACAACAAAAGAGTGAAGTGACCAAATCATTTCTTCTCTACAGCAGGGTAGTTATTACATTCTTGTCAGTCTGACTGATATCTTTTTTTGAATGTCTGAAACTGCCCTTTTTCTGCTAACTGTTTGATTTTTTATGGCAGTTTGTATGTTGTGTTTTTTTTATGTACCAACATTGAGTGTCTACAGTTTTTTTCATTTTTTGCACGGACTTTGCTGTGGGAACCATCAGGTTTTGTCTTCTGAATGGAAAGGGTGCTACAGTATTTTATGAAACAAAGTGAAGCTTCACTGGGATTTAGAGGATGTGTGTTATTATGTCAATGATTACAAAATTGAGTCAAATTTACAAAGAACTTGGCAGTATGAGCCCACTTATCAGTACGATGTTGCACTCCCTTTGCCATGAATACATATGGTTGGGAAGTGCATCGTAAATCCATTGTATCTTCTCCTGATGAAAACTCTCCCACAACTGTTGTATTTGGTCCTTGATATCCTGTATACTGGAACTGGGGTGTAGTTGACATCCAAGCTGATCTCACATGTTCTGTTGGGCACAGATATAGGTATCTTGGTGGCTACAGGAGTACCACATCACGTTCACAGAGAAAGTACCATGTGTGGACAAGCATTATCTTGCTGAAAAATGACATAACAATAGTGTTGCATGAGAGGTAACGCATAAGGATACAAGATGCATGTGACATACGATTGTGCCATCAGAATTACCACAATCACTACCAGCCATGTCCAGAAATCATACTCAGTGGCTCCCCACACCATGTTGTCGGCAGTAACACTGCTGTCTGTGCCTCTCCAAGACAATGGACGAATGAGACATCTACTGAGGTTGCCACAGCCCTCGCTGGCAATGGTCTTGTGGGGTAGTGCACAACTTCATCGATGAACACAGTGCACTGCTATTCATCAGCAATTCATGCTTTCCTGTCGTGACACCATTGCAAACACAACCATTTGTGTTGCAACATTAATGGCAATCTATGCATTGGACAGTAATTCCATAGTATGGCTGCTGCTAGTCTCTGACTGACGGTGCAGAATGACATAGAATTTTGCCGGGGGTCTATTACTTGCTTTGAGATGGTAGGTGCGGATGAGAAGAGATTACAATGTGCTTGGTGCACAGCGATCCTCCCTTGTCTCGATCAGATGTTGTGTACCAGATCCTTGATGATTGAGTATGCCTGCCCTCACATACCCATACGGTCCAACATTGGCCATCTGTCACATCTGGATGTCCCAGAATTCTGGGTATTGCAGGATTTGACCATTGGACCAAATGGAGATACACAATGGGGCTCCTTTCAAACTTTGTCAGGTGCTGGTAACACTGTCTCATATGGTATGTGGCACCTCCACATCCTTCTCAGAGGTCTCTCAACATCTGATGCTGTTCATGCCCCATATATACTGGATCAGGCCTAGCAGCAACACTAAACACAAACAACATTAATGTACTCTGGTAGCCATTCTACCTGTTACAGAAAATTGCAACTCTAATCATTTACATATTCGCTGATGGTGAAGTTTCATTGACATTCAACCATGTCTTCTGGGTGCTTCATAGGCAGGGTAATTTATAAATGTTACCTTAGCAAGGTATTTAGCTCTTTGTGTAACCTGTGCTCTCAAACAGGTCTTTCCCAGACAGATAAATATTCAGTGATGAAGTGTCTAAACAAGAAAAAGAGAGAAAATTATAATCATCATAAATTGCAATATACAATAGTATTGTTGCTTGTTTCTTATAGTGGAGCTCTGGTTTAGCAATAGATTTTCTAACGTACAGACAATGTATTCCTTCTTCCTCAACATAGTGAAAGATATAAATGAAAATAGCTGTGCCTATTCATTATCTTTTATCAGTTAACAAAGACTTTTCGACTTTGTAGACCACGAAATACTACTACAAAGACAAGGCATAAGGAGTTAAGGGCAAGGCATTCAGTTAATTTCAATATTATGTGATCAGCAACATTATGAGTAGTTGATCTCGTGTGGTGCAATATTTAAGGCCAACTCAATTCAGGAACAAAGAATACTTTTTGGGTGAAAAATGAGTATGTGATGTTAGTTAATAAGTTTGTGAATGTTTATTTAGTGACCAGAATGAGATTTTCACTCTAGTGAGTTGGGGATTCTTGCATTGGCATCTAATACGAGATCGTTTATCCTGCCGTGATTGTATTTATTAACAATCAAGCGACAGATCAGTTTTGACACCTTGGTCATTGTCAAGTGAACATGATCAGTTAGATCATATGTCACTCCTCATAAAATAAATGTGTCGGTGACAGTGCATGATAGCGAACAAAAAACATTAAAGCAGTGACGGATACAGAAAAAACTCAAGGAGGTGGTGCTAAATATTTCTGCTTCTGAATGTAAACTAGCTTCCTAATCTGCAATTAGTTCATATTTATAACGCTACGTATCGAAGGTTCTGTGTACAAGAAAACACTAGAATATTCATGACTTCTCTCGAACAAATGCCAGATGGAATATCGTATCGAGATCACTAGAATGGCCGTGGCTTTTCTCGTAGGTATGTGTTAGCTACCAGACAGAAATGTTTAAAATACAGTGACGCATGTGCTACATTGGAAAGTACAACTACTCGATAACTCAATTCAGTCGAGTCGACTGAATTGAGAAACAAACGAATAGCATGTGGGATGATTGATGAGGGCGGCATGGGTAACAATGGGGGCACCCCCCCCCCTCCCCCATAAGTATCCGCCACTGCATTAAAGACAGCACTTTCAGTGGTTGACATGTATTGTCATGTCTTAATACCTTCAAATAATTTTTATTTTAGTGGCTTGATCTTTTTCTAGTAGGTCATGTATGCTGAGTAACAAATGTATTCCCAAAATTGGGCAGTAACTAGCATAATTATTAATAAATATTGGATAAATACTGTTGAGATATTCATTTTATCCATGTACTGAAGTACACAAAGTACAATACATCCACCTATGAGAGTGACTGTTAAAAACATGAAATTTTTAGACAGCACAGCAAACAGTAAATATAAGACATAAGAGTATTATCAAATTCCTTGCAAAAAAACAGTGCAACACTATGTAACCTACAATTTAAACTGTTTCCAGCAGAGCTTTTAGTGACAAACCACAGGGTTTCATACCAAAGTTGAAAGCTTTTCTCCTGATAATCTGTTTTCACAGGAATGCTTTAGGTTCACTGAATAGTATTGCAGCAGTGTAACTCACTGCCATTAATGGAGGAGTATGCATTACACTTATTGCATTAATATTTTCTCTGTTTGATTATGTTATGGTAACTGTTCAAATGAATCTGAAAGTAGAAAAAACTGCTAATGTTAAGTGAATACAGACTTGTTT
This sequence comes from Schistocerca nitens, assembly GCF_023898315.1. NCBI lineage: Eukaryota > Metazoa > Arthropoda > Insecta > Orthoptera > Acrididae > Schistocerca > Schistocerca nitens. The sequence goes on along the minus strand of NC_064614.1, from coordinate 274,762,158 downwards.
TCTTGATCCAGCCATCCAGACCTTTTTTTTTACCCATAGTTTTTCCTATTCATTCCATATGAATGATGAAATAGTCCATAATAGACCATCGCCAGCACATTCCCCTTCAATATCCCTTTTAAATTGAAATAAATTCTTAAGCTAGCATGCCTGTTGTTGTTATATCACTGTCACTCTGTAATTTCATAATTGAGCATTTCATTATTCTGATATCTTTCTTTTAATAAGTTGCAAGTGTATTCTGTGACCTTGCGTCATTGATACAGTAGTCCATTTGAACAAAAATAAATATTTTCTGTTTCCTCTATCATTCTACTTCAGTTATTTTTATGTGTTCTTTGCAAGTTTTAACACAGTTCACAGAAAAGTACTCGAATACTTCCATAATTCACAAATAGTCTTGGGCACATTCGAGTAATTTAGGAGCCCATTCAACAAATAGCAGAAGCATTGAGCTGTTGACAGGCACACAAAAAGAGAAGAAAGATTTACTAGCTTTCGGAATCAATCCTGTCTTGAACTAGAGTACAAATACACATACAAAAGCCACACATACTCTCACAAAAACCACACATACTCACATGCAAGAGCACACACATATGTGCCCCTACATGGTGCCATCTAGATGCACAGTACCATGACTGCGGTTCTGCAGGTGGTCTGGGTGGAGTGGATATTATGTCAGGTGGGGTGGGTAGAGGCAGAGGAACGTGGGAGGCAGGAGGAGAAGTTGGAGAGGAGTAGCTAGTGGCTCAAGGCAAGGTAGCTAGTTTGCTGGCCAGGAGTCCAGGAGGGTGGGGGAAGAATGGCAAGTGTCTGGGGTTGGCATGTGATACACGGCAACCAGCTAGTGGTGAGTTATGCATGATGAAGATGCCATAGTGACATTAATTGGGAGAGAGTGCTAGGACAGAGAAATAGGTAACTGTTGGGTGGAGGGTATGGGGACAGTCAGTTAATAGAGACTGAGGCCAGGAGGGTTACAGGAGTGAAGGATGCACTGCAAGGATAACTCCCATCTGCAGAATTCAGAAAATCTGGTGGTGGAGGGAGGAATGCAGATGACCCGGTTTGTGAAGCTGCCTTGTAATTGAGCATTTTGTGCTCAGCTACATGTTGTGCCATTGACTTGTCAGTTCTGCTCTTGGCCATAGATTGGCAGTGGCCATTCATTCTGGTGGACAGCTGCTTGGTTTCATCATACCATCATAAAAAGCTGTGGAGTGATTGCAGTAGAGTTAGTGTATGGCATGACTGCTTTCACAGGTGGCCCTGCCTCTGATGGGGTAGGATAAGCCTGTAGCCAGATTGGTAGAAAATGCTGGGTGGGGGAATTGGGCAGGTCTTCCACCTGGGTCTTCCACAAGGACATGTTCCTTGGGGCAAGGGGGTTGGGAGTGGCGTACAGATGTACTAGGATATTGTGTAGGTTGGGTGGTTGTGGAATATCACTTTAGGAATGCTGGGAAGGATTTTGGATATGATGCTCCATTTCAGGGCATCATGATTAATAATCAAAGCTCTGATGAAGGATATGGTTCAGTTTTTCCAATCCAGGGTGATAATGGGTGACGAGGGGACTACTCTGTTGTAACTGATTCTTGGGGGTGGTGGGAGGATTAGGGATGTGTGAGGATATGGCGTGGGAAATCTTTGCAGACTAGGTTTGGGGCAATGGCTATGCTTAAACACCCATTAAGTGATTCTGAATTACTGTATTAACATTTGTCTGTCTTATTGCAGAGAGTGATGCAGAGCAAATATATAAATTGTGGCTGCGAGAAAGATATGAGGAATACTTCGACAAGTTGTTGTGGACCATAGAGAAAGGAAAACTTGCAGCACAGTTACAAGCTCTGTCGAGTGCTGTGAAACTTTACATTGTACTGGAAGGAAGATACCCATTGGAGAATACAATAAATAGTGAATACTATTTTCCTTTGAATAGGTTAAAGGTAAACCTACTGTTTTGCTTTTTGTGGCTTGCTGTGCAAGTACTATTAATCTCCCAAATTTCTTTCTTAGTGAAGAGATATTGTTGTTTCTGAATATATATTTATCTTTTATGTTATGCTGAGAAATTAGGAAGAGTTTCTCTTTACGCTTTTCACACTAGATCTTGTTTAGTCTATTTTTTTGACTCAGGTATTTAAATAAGTAAAAGTAAAATGTTGTGTAAGGGGTGACCAAAAAGTTTTCATTAAAGGTGCTGCTGCAGTGTATATGCAATGTAGTGTAACTCTAATGTGGGTATATAAGCATTGACACGTAGTCATAGGATTAGCGTGTGATTCATGTCTTTCTGATGTGCATGTGGTAAACCCAGAATCATAAATTAGGGTGACATTTTTACCAAATGCATCCATACAGGACCAAAGTGCTATTATTATTTTCTGCTAAAGAACAAACATCGGAGACATCCATTAGAGAATGAAGAATGTGTATGGAGGAGCACATCTGTCAAAAATCACTGTTGTGGAATGGTGCGACAGGGGTGATCTCCCCCATGCAGTTAAAAAAAGTCCTGAAGGGTCGATGATTTCTGTCGGACAAGGATGTGCAGCAGGCAGTTACAATCTTCTTCACACAGCAGGACACAGTGTTTTACCAAATGGGTATCTTCAACCTTGTGCATCGGTTGGATGATTGCTTCATTGCACATGAAACCTTCTGCCTGATTGGCGTTCTGATTCTGAAGTGGAAATTTTTTGATCACCCCTTATAATTCACACCTAAAACTAGCGGAAATCTGTTGTGCCATACTGTACAAAATCTTTCAAGCATTATAGATGACTGATATATTTGACATATTATTTCCTTCAAGCAGACTTTTGTTTTCATTACTACAAGTAATAAACAATGCTAATTAAAATTCTAATCTTGTTCTGATTTCCATGGGAAACTCTCATTAAAATTAAATAACAGAAAGGTGTAATATATATGATTCTCAAAGAATGAGAATTACTTTTCTGAAAAAGTATGGTGTTTTAACTCTGTGTAGATACTGGGGATAACAGTTGCCATGTTACATAGCTTGAGACCTCTATTATGCATCATACATGACAACCACAGGATATTTCATCTATTAGTGTTGCCCTGTATTACTGTATCAGCTGGCCCATCCCACCCAGATTGAGTATTAGTGTTACAGTGTGTTGCATTGTGGCACACAGACTGCAGTTGTCAAATGTGAATGCATTCAATGAAGCACAGGCAGTAGACATTTCAACAGCTTACAAGCTACAAAGGCAGTCACTTCGGTCCAATAAATGACTTTAAATGGCAATAAATGACATTTTGTCGTGTATGCTTCAGATCTGTCTGTATGTCATTCATCAGTTGTGGAAGTGCTAAAGTGACACAGGTCAGGCCACAATTTATGTTGGACAACATTCGTGACTCATTACTGCCCACAGGAAGACCAATATCATGGCACAATTGTTGTGGAATTATACAACTTCTGCAAGAGAACTGCAACTACCCAGTAGGATGACCACTGATGCCATTGTGCTAAGTGCCCTGTGCCATGCATTTCATGTCATTGTATGTAAATGTTGTTAGGTACAACTCATATTATATTCATGGTGACTGGCAAAATATTTTTGAGATTTTACAACAAATGCTTCTTGCTACACTTGTTACAGGTTAACATCTATTACATCTTTTGACTTTCTTCAAACTGATATTTCTGTCTGTGTGCCAGAACAGATTTGAGATCACATTTATATTTTTTTGGGAGGTGGGGGGGGGGGGGAGATTGCTGTATTCTTCATTTTTAACAGTCACAGTTGGATCATATAAATACAGAATTTTTCCAACAATGGAAGATCCGGGGTGGAATAAGCCTCCACATCCAGAGATGTTAATGGCCATGTGGGTTTTTATATATCTGACAAAGGACTTTGTCCAATAGACTCTACTTATAAATGTGCCTGTCTGCTACTCAATGCCTCCTCTGTGAATTATAGAATGTTTTTCATTCATACATTCGTATATTTAATGAAGAATCTAAGCACAGAACCCTGTCCCATTTACATAAACTGTTATTGAGCAGTGAGGTCATTTGTTATTTGTGCAAAGCACAACAGAATAGCATTTTAACAAGAGAAAATCATTGTCTGTTCAGCTAGAGTGATTTCTATTGTTGCTCTGGGAGCATTCAGGACCTAACTTGTGTGTGTAAACTACAAAAATACTGCTTTCCACAACAATTAAGTCCTTCATTTGACATTGTAATGGTGTGCCAGTACATACTAATGAATGTCCACAGAAAGATCCAACATGTCTGATAAATTGTTTATTCTGAAGACTCAGCAGATTTTTGAAATATGAACTTACCATTTTCAGTGCAGACTTACTCATTTTTTACAACACAAGAGCAAATGAAACAAGATTATCAGCTGAAAATTTTGGTAGCACATGTCGAGTTAGTTGGCGCACCTAGCATTGCAGACAAGGCAGTTATTGGTGATCCAGAGATTCTTTGTCATCAGGAGAAGGAATTCTTTGAGGCAAAGAGAAGGCATCCACTATAACAAGAGGAAGCTCTCTTTTAATCTATATGCGACAGTAGATTTTTGCTTTTGCTCAAGAAAAGTATCAAAAGTGTTTACTGTTTATGACTCACTGATTATTTTACCTTGCTGCAAAGTGTGCATATTACTGGCCTCTTTTGTGTGTTGATGTACTGAGGGACATATACTTCATTTTAAACTTTTTATGAAAAAATGTGGAACATATTTTAAAGTTTTTGGTGTTATCAGGATTTTTCCCACAATGCTTGCCAAAAACCTGTGCTGAAGACATTGCTTGGTTCATCCTGTTTCTCTTGAAGAGAAAAGGAGACTGCATGATCAGCATACTACAAAGATTTTTGTTGGAATCTTTTTACTGTTCTTTGTTCAATTAATTCAATGATATCTATATAATTTTATTTTTGAGAAATATGTGTGTAACTGATTTTGTCATTCCACATTGTATATTAACTGTTTTATCTACACTCATTTATCCAAATACTTTCTTCTCAGATATAGAAAAGTGAAACTTAATTGTCACTATGAATAGCAGACTTACTTCTTGGTAGATTTTAGTACAGTGACTACTTTTTTTAATTGAGCATTATGAATGTTGGGTAGCAGCCAAACTTTTAAAATTATGTTTAAATTTTAAAAATATGTGCTCTTCTTTTACAGTTTATCATCAGCAAACTTCTGTCAAATGAGAGGGCAAACAGTCAACTAATTACCAGGCTACTTGAATATACATCTTGCAAAGACTTCTTACAGTTTACTTGGAAGGTGCTTCCTTCAATAGTTGTTATGGAAAGTAAACCCAATGAGATTTTTCTTAATAACTTAATTGAATTACTGGATAAAATTCCAATCCCAAGGAAGGAAGAGGAAGGAAAAATGACTTTGTTGCTATACAGCAGTGAAGGTTTGCTTTCCTGTGTCCTTATTTCTAGAATTATAATTCAGTTAACAATTCTAAAACCCTTACCTGCTATTTTTAGAAAGATAAGCAGTCTAGAAGTTTTCGTTTACCTTTGCATCAGTATTATGTGAAGAGATGTCCTGCAAACTGTTCAGAAATGCCATTAATTATATCATGAACCTTCTACATCTGTACTCTTATTCATATTCAGCAAAGCATACCTGCTTGTACTAAAGAGGTCTTCAGACTGTTGATAGTTGTATGCACCTTTCCCAGATAATATGTGGAAGACCGTTGCTGAAAAATCTCTTGCAAGGAAATGTAACGTGCTTCTCTATATTCATCTCTATTCTTGTTTATCCGGATGAGCTCTAGTAGCTTAATTTTTTTCTGTGGCATATTTTCACTGCTTTGTTTTCGTAACAGAGACTTTGTGAATTTTTAACATGTTTATAATTCTGTCACGTATTTTATTGAGGAGCAATTACCTACAAGTCTGCTTATCTAGTACTGCATGTCCTCAAATATCCATTACCTCTCCTTTTTGACAGCATTGCAGATTTCAAACAAGTGAGCATAGCAATCAATTTATGTACCAGGTGATCAAAAAGTCAGTGTAAATTTGAAAACTGAATAAATCATGGAATAATGTAGATAGAGAGGTACAAATTGACACACATGCTTGGAATGACATGGGGTTTTATTAGAACCAAAAAAATACAAATGTTCAAAAAAGTCCGACAGATGGTGCTTCATCTGATCAGAATAGCGATAATTAGCATAACAAAGTAAGACAAAGCAAAGATGATGTTCTTTACAGGAAATGCTCAATATGTCCACCATCATTCCTCAACAATAGCTGTAGTCGAGGAATAATGTTGTGAACAGCACTGTAAAGCATGTCCGAAGTTATGGTGAGGCATTGGCGTCGGATGTTGTCTTTCAGCACCCTTGAGATGTCTGTCGATCACGATACACTTGCGACTTCAGGTAACCCCAAAGCCAATAATCACACGAACTGAGGGCTGGGGACCTGGGAGGCCAAGCATGACGAAAGTGGCGGCTGAGCACACGATCATCACCAAACGACGCGCACAAGAGATATTTCACGTGTCTAGCAATACTTTGTTGTTTTTTTTTTTTTTTTTTTTTTTTTGTTCTAATAAAACCTCATGTCATTCCAAGCATGTGTGTCAATTTTTACCTCTCTATCTACATAATTCCGTGGTTTATTAAGTTTTCAAATTTGTACTGACTTTTTGATCACCCGGTATGTTGGGTTCCACAGCTGCTTTGAATTTATTGAACATTAAAGCCGTGATTCTGCAGGGATTGTAACCTAATTTTATGTACTCTTAACTGTTCAGTATTCTAGTACAGAAGAAATTCACCAGTCTGCAATGCTAAAACCTCCTGCCAAAAAACTTAAGCAAATAACATTTTGAAAGCTTTAATGTACTCAACTCACAATCAGCTAAAATAAGGGGCAGGTCCCCACTGGAATTTGCTTTTGACCTCTAGTTGAAATATATAATGCACTCTGTGTGAAGGTATATGGTTATCTGTACACAACTTGGATCACAAACTGCTCATTTATCACACCATGAACTCAAAACATTTCTTATTCACCCATTCTTCCAGTCTGCTCATTGTCAGTTTGCAATTGATGGCATGTTACTGTGAAAGTAAGAAACAACAGAAAAAAGAGAAATCATGCACAAATTGAAGTACAGAGGATAGTTTTTTCAGTGGGGATGTTATGTTGGAGGTTAAAAAGCAAGGAAGGAAAATGGGCACACTTCAAAGAATGCCCTGTGGGGCACCATTGTCATGTTTTAAAGAGACAGGGAATTACGAATTCTCTATTAAATGAAATGTTTTAAGTTGTCAGAGGGGCCTCATGTTAAAAGCTGCCTGAGGATAATTTACCTACGAGTGCCAATAAAGGTCTTCTCATTATTGAGATAGGGAGAAAATCTATTGAGTGAAGTCTGTCAACAAAAGTTTTGGGTAGCTGTCTTCGATAGAGTTCAGATATCATTGGTGGAGGGATATTTTCTGGATCCACATGAAAACAGCTGAGAAACTTTTTGGACTCCCAAGATCCAGATGAGCCAGTGTCTTTCATTCCTTACTTCTCTGTGTGAGACGCACAACATGCTGTAATTCATGCTGTTGTGACTGTGTAATGTATCACTGGCCAAAAACAATGCAGAATCCAGATCTCATATGGAAATGTATGATTTGTTGTTAAACTAATCAAAGTCCAGCTGCCACTTTAGACCTGACCCCTCACAATGTGCAAGCACGTTGAAGTGCCAGAAAGCTGGATACCGACTGAGTCGATAACTCTAACGAAATGTAACACCAGTGGTGGCCCATTGTCTTCGTTCAGTAATGCACCACCTGGCCACAATAGGATCAATTACAGCAAGTTGTGCACCTCACACAGAGACTGATAAAAGCAGAAGAGCAACAAGTTACAGTTACTGGAACTAACTACACAGATCCAACCGAGATATGCACTCCGTACTGCAATGTGATTAAAAGGCGAATCATATTAGGTACGATGTATTTTCCTTTGACAGGGAGGTGCACCAGTTACCATAGGAACTTGGTATACCATATTTTAAAAGAACAGATGTAACAAGGGGACCTTACTGATTGGCTCTCTTCAATTTTCCTTGTACTTAGAGAATTTGAAGCTTGGTGCCCAGAGAGCAATATCCTAAAGCACTACAACATAGCTCTAAAATATAAATTATTTATATAGTCACCTGTAGCTTGTGCACCACTAAAAGTCTTGTGGTCATTGTAATCTTTAATAAAAATAATGTCCTTTTGTTTTTAACTACTTTTATTTATTTATTTGCATCTAAATGTAACAAAACATGCATTAGCAACAATTTTATGAAAAAGATTGCTACTTACCATAGAGAGGAGACTTTGAGTCCCAAACAGGCACAGCAGAAAGACTGCCATACATTTTAGCTTTTGGCCGAAAGGTCTTCTTCTGAAGTAGAAAGCCCGCACGCATTCACACAAGCACAATGTGCACGTGACCACTGTCTCTGGCCACTGCAGCCAGACTGATTTGTAACTGTGCATGATGGAAGCAGCAGTGTGGTGGTGGTGGTGGTGGTGGTGGTGGTGGTAAGGAGAAGGCATGGTGCAGGAATAGGAAGGGCTAGCAAGGTGGGGTGGGGGAACACATAGTGTAGCTTGAGGTATCATGCACGGTAGATGCTGGTAGATGCTGTCGGAAGGTGTGAGAGGAAGGAAAAGGAGACATATTAAAGGTGAAAAGGAATAGTGGATGCACTGGTGGAACGAAACACTATGTTGTGCTGTAGTTGCAGCAGGGAAGGGGATAGATAAGTACAGGACAGGGTCTAGTGAATATTTGAGGCCAGGGGGCTACATGAATGTAAAATATGTTGCAGGTAGAGCTCTCCCTGCAGAATTCAGGAAAGCTGGTGTTAGTAGGAAGGATCCAGCAATCATTGAAATGAGGTACATTGTATTGGGCAGTGTGTTCAGCAACTGGGTGGCCCAGCTGTCTCTTGACTACAGTTTGTCAGTGACCATTCACATTAAGAGACAGCTTGTTATTCATCATGCAGTTTAGTTTGTAGATCAAATGACCCCTTTCACAGGTAGTGCTGCCTTTGATGGGATAGGAGATGCCTGTGACTGGACTGGAGTACATGGTAGTGGGAGGATGTATGGGGCAGGTCTTGCATCTTGATCTACTGCATGGACACAAGCCATGAGGCAAGGGGTTGGGGGCAGAGGTAGAGCAAGAATAGACAAGGATATTGTGTAGTTTTGGTGGGTGGTGGAATACCACTGTGGGAGGGGTGGGAAGGATAGTGGGTGGGGTATTCCCCATTTCAGGGCACAACAAGAGATAGTGAAAACCCTGTCAGAGAATGTGTTTAGTTGCTCCAGTCCTGGACGGCACTGAGCCACAATGGTTCTGCTCCTTTGTGGGCAGGTGGTGGGTGTGTGACAAGTTGTAGGTGACTGGAGAGACAAGGCACAGGAGATCTGTTTCTGAACAAGGTTAGATGTGTAATTTCAGTCTATAGAGGCCTCAGTAAGACCCTTCCTGTATTTGGAGAGAGACTGTTCGTCACTGCAGATCTAACAACCACGGGTGGCTAGGCTGTATGCAAGGCGCTTCTCGGTACAGAATGGATGACAGCTTTCGGAAGTGGAGGTACTGCTAGTGGATGGGTAGTAGATTGAATACAAACAGAGGTACTGATGTGACCATCCTTTAGGTTGAGTTCCAAATTTTGGGTTGAAGATGGACCGGAGGATCGACTAACAAGCTGTCTGTCTCCATGAATAGCCACCGAAAAACTGGCCAAGCAACAGCTGGACCACCCAGTTTCTGAACATGCTGTCCAATACAATGTGCTTCAGTTCAGAGACTGCTTCAAAGACTGTGTCACGTGGATCCTTCCTACCAGTACCATCTTTTCTGAACTGCACAGGTGGGAAATCGTTTTGCAATATATCCTACATTCCCATAACCCCACTGTCCTCAACCATCACTAGTCCCAGTCCTGCACTTACCCATCCCCTTCCCTGCTGCCACTCCAGCACAACACAGCCTTCCATTACACTAACGCATCCACTAGTCCTTTTCCCTTTCAATATCTCTCCTTTTTCTTCCTCCCAAACTTCCCTATTGCATCTAACAGCCCCATGCTATCCCCACCATGTCCCTGTACACTCCCACAAGCTACACTTCACATTTCCTTACCCCAACATGGTATCCCCTCCCTGCCCTGTGCATTTTCCTTATCCCCACCACTGGATCCCCCAGGGGGCTTGCCAGTCTCTGGCGGGTTCGTGCTTGGCTACCACAGGGCCCCAGCTTTGTCTATCCTCTTGCTATTCTTTTTCCCCTTCCGTGGGGAACATGTCTGGGGTGTTATTGGAAATGTTCTGCAATGTCTGTCGCTGACATAAGAACAGTCTCAGCATTATATTTTCCCTCCATTTTCCTTTCTTTGTTTCCCTTCTCCTCTCGTTCCTCCGCTTCGATGCTTGACGTTCCTCTTTCTCTTCTTCCTCCATGTGCACTTCTGAAGGCTGGTCCACACATCTGACGTGTAACAAGTGACTGGGTAACACGTAATTCTCAGCCCCAAGTCGACAGGTAGGGTTCACACGTACCCGGTGGTACAGGCCAGGCCCAGGGAGGGGTGACTGCCTGAGCTGCAACCTTCCCAAATTGCCAATTGGTCCCTCTGTCAGGTGTTCGGGAGGTGTGAACAATCACCTAAGGCGGATGCACCCCCATGTGAAGGGGGGCCCCCAGTTGGAAGGAGCATCCCATTGGAGACGCTGGCAATCATGGGGTATTTTCTCGCAATGATTCAGTCATCTTCACAATCAACGTCTCCGAAAGGTAAAGGTAATGAGGCTAATGATTCAGAGACCCTTCTTGCTGCACCACGGTTCCTTGTGGTCTCACATACTGAAGACGGTCAGTCCTTTGTCACGGTAAATCCGTTTATTATTCAGAAAGGTGTTGAATCAATTGCCAGCCCTATGAAATCGTGCTCTCATTTATGGGAAGGCACTTTGCTTTTGGAGACTACTTCTGATTCTCAAGCACAACAACTGCTTTTCACCTTGCTTCTCCATGGCTACCCTGTTCGTGTGGAGGCCCATAGAACTTTAATTCTTCCTGTGGTGTCATTTACACTACTAGGCTGCTCGATGGTCTAACTGAGGCTGAAATCCAATCTTACCTATCTGATCAGAGTGTCAATGCCGTCTATCATGTAATGAAAATGGTATATTCCTTCTTAGTACCCAACCGCACTCTTTTTCTCACCTTTGATAGAGTGGTGCTTCCATCCAAGATCGAAACAGGCTATGAAATTATCACAGTCCGGCCATACATTCCGAACCTTATACGCCGCTACCAGTGTCATCATTTCAACCACACTAGAATGTCTTGTCAACACCCAGCCAAATGTATCACCTGTGGTAGGGGTGTGCACGAGGGTGATTGTTCGCCTCCTCCTCCCTGCTGTATCAACTGCAATGGCGGCCATGTTGCCACCTCTCAGGATTGTTCTATGTGTCTTGATGAGCGGGCAATCCAAGAGATCTGGGTGAAGGAAAAAGTGCCTTACCTAGTCACTTGCAAGTTATTGGCTAGTCACAAACCCTGCGCTCTCCCGTCTGGCACCTATAGTTCTGTTCTTGTTACCCCTCAACCCATGAAGGACATGGCCATGTGGACATGTGACGTCCAATTCAGCTCTGAGGTTGTGAAAACGTCCAGTGTCAAGGTAGCATTGCCATCCCCCTGTTCAGTTGTGCAACAAGCCATCAGACTCTCGCCTCAAGAGGCGAAGCCACCAGCTACACAATCGGTAGACTGGAAAGGACAGAAGAAGTACTCCCACGAAGACATCCTCCATCATTCCAGCCAAGCACCACCCGAATCTTCCTCTAACCGGAAAGGGTCAAAGAAGTCCACCAAAGGCAAACCGTCTTCTCCTTTGCCAACTTGAAGATCCTCTTTGATGGTGTCGCCATGTGATAACTTAGCCCAGGCAGCCTCTGTGTCACCGATGCACACCACCAACCATTTTTCAGCGTTGGACTCCACAGACCGACCACATAAGCAAGCCAATGCTTCTGTGGACCCCATGGAGCAGGATCCTCCTGCTTCTGTGCCCTGTAGTGGTGATTCTTCACAGTCTGGCACTCGGCAGCCACTGAGTTAACACCCCTACATTGCCGGCCGCGGTGGTCTCGCGGTTCTAGGCGCGCAGTCCGGAACCGTGCGACTGCTACGGTCGCAGGTTCGAATCCTGCCTCGGGCATGGATGTGTGTGATGTCCGTAGGTTAGTTAGGTTTAAGTAGTTCTAAGTTCTAGGGGACTGATAACCACAGCAGTTGAGTCCCATAGTGCTCAGAGCCATTTGAACACCCCTACATCTCTTCATCATGGCTCTCCTCCAATGGAATGTTCACGTCCTTTGGTCCCACAAAGAGGATTTACAGCTGGTTTTAGCATTGCAGCGTCTCCTTGTATTCTGCCTTCAGGAAACAAAATTGTGCCCTTACGCCCGCTTTCACCTTTCACATTTCTTATTTGTTCGTTTTGACCTTCCCCTGAGGTTGACATTCCACCTGATGGGGGTGTCATGCTGCTCTTACGGGATGACATTCATAGTTAATCCATTTCCCTGACTACCCATCTTCAAGCTATGGCAGTTCGCCTGTTCCTTCCCACTGACCTTTTCCCCCTGTACCATTTATGTCCCTCTGTCATTCAGTGTCACCAGAGTAGACTTCATTCAGCTTATTTGGCAGCTCCCTCCCATATTTTTGCTACACGTGACTTTAATGCGCATCATCCCCTTTGGGGTTCTCCCAGGACCTGTCAGAGAGGTGCCCTCGTGGCTGACCATCTTAACCAACTTAACCTCTTCTGCCTTAACACTGGAGCACCCACTTTCCTTTCTGACTCCTCGCACACCTATTGCCATTTGGACCTATCCTTCTGCAATGCCCAGCTTGCCCTTCCCCTTGATTGGCTTGTTCTTTCTGACACCTACTCGACTGAACATTTCCCCCCGTGCTATCCGTTTGCTGACTCCTACCCCATGTGCGTGCACACCCAAATGGCAGCTTACTAAGGCTGACTGGCAGCTTTACTCCTCCCTGGTGACCTTGGCGACCTTCGAAGAACAAGATTTCCCTAGTTGCAATGACCAGGTGGAATATCTCACAAACATTATCCTTACTGCTGCAGAATGTTCCATTCCTCGCACTTCCTCTTTACCACATTGTGTCCCAGTCCCTTGGTGGACTGAGGCATGCCGCGACGCAATTTGCGCACGGGGACGTGCTCTCCGCATTTTTCCTGTCATCCTACGATGGCAAACTGCATTCATTATAAACAAATGTGTGCAAAGTGTCGTTGCATTCTTCGGGATAGCAAAAGAGCTAGCTGGATTTCATTCACTAGTTCTTTTACAAGTTCCACCCCTTCCCCTGTCATGTGGGCTAACCTCCACTGGCTCTCTGGGACCAAGATCCATTCCCCATTTTCTGGTCTGACAGTAGAAGACAATGTCATTGTAGACCCTATTGCCGTCTCCAACACCTTGGGCCACCATTTTGTGGACATTTCGAGCTCTTCCCACTATCGCCCTGCCTTACTCCATCGGAAATGAGCGGAGGCAGCTAGGGTGATACCCTTCTCTTATCCAAAACATGAGTGCTAGAATGCTGCCTTTACTATGAGGGAGCTAGATCATGCTCTCAGTTCATCCCATTCCTCCACCCCAGGGCCAGACACCATCCACATTCAGATGGTGCAGCTCCTTTCTCTTGTGGGCAAGCACTTTCTGCTTAACACATACAACCACATCTGGGCAGAGGGCAAATTTCCCAGACGTTGGCATGAATTCACCATCATACCCATACCTAAGTCTGGTAAGGAAAGAAGCCTTCCTTCGAGCTATGCCCCATTTCTCTCACCAGCTGTGTTTGCAAGGTGATGGAACATATGATTCATACCCAGCTGGTATGGTGGCTCGACTCTCGCAAATGTGGATTTCGAGTGCGGTGTTTTGCAGTTGACCATCTTGTTACGTTGTCCAACCATGCCATGAATGGTTTTCTGTGGAAATCCCAGACTGTGGCCATGTTTTTCGATTTGGAAAAGGCCTACAACACCTGCTGGAGAATTGGTATCCTCCATACTCTTTACGCATGGGGCTTCCGTGACCAGCTGATCTCTTTCCTTCAGGAATTTTTAAAAGACTGAATTTTCAAGGTGCATGTGGGTTCTGCCTTGTCGGACACCTTTATCCAGGAAAACAGTATGCCTCAGGGCTCCATCCTGAGCTTTGTCCTCTTTGCTTCCACCAGTAACCTTATAATGGCCTGTCTCCCGTCAGGCTTCTCCAGCTCCCTTTTTGTTGACGATTTTTCCAACTGTTGCTGTTCTCTACAGGCCTGTCTCACTGAGTGGCATCTTCAGCAATGTCTTGATCATCTTTCCTCCTGGAGCATTGACAATGGCTTTTGTTTTTCCACTGACAAAACCATCTTTATAAATTTCTGGCAGCGCAGTTGGCCTCTCCCACCATATTTACATTTTGGGCCTGTTGCCCTACCATTCATTGAAAATATGAAATTCCTGGGGCTCATGCTCAATAGGAAACGCTCTTGGTTCTCCCATGTGCCTTACCTGGCAGCCTGCTGTACGTGGTTCCTCAGTGTCCTATTTATTATATTTTAATTAATTTATTTATTTAAGAAAATTCTCTGCTTATTATTTATTTTTGGTATTTTTAGTTATGATTTACAGTGGTTTTATTCAGGTTTTAGCTTAAGTCTTTTGAAAGCTGAAGAATATAAATCTTTGGTTTTAAATTCCACAGGAGATCTAGATATATGTCCCGTAGCGTCAGTCTCACTGATACTCCTCATCAGAACTGCTCCATTTGAAATCGCTAAAATTTTTATTTTGCTATGAAGATCGTTCAGCACAAGTAGGTGCTTGTTGTATGATGTGTGCGGATTGTTGTGTCTAACTTTTTTATCAACGAAAAGTTTATTGCTTCAGAGATAGTCTCTCGAAGAATATTGACCGTGAAAAGATGCAGGCTTGCACTGTCCTTCCACACTGCACCTCCGATCGATCTACGTCACGTGATGTCTGAAGAATGTTTGTCAAATCTTATATAAATTGATAAATACACACCTTGAATGCTTATTATTTTCTTGAATTTGTTTATTGTGCCATTGACTAACTAAACATTCACAATGGCGCTTAATAGCGTCATACAACAATAACAAAATCTCTCCAACGTAAAACACATTCGATTACTTCATACAGAGTCCCCAAATATACATCTGTGGTTACTTATTCCAAAGAGGTGCATCCATTGCATGGAACGTCCAGTTCTCGCAGGCAGTTTATACTACTCTCAGCATTAATAATTCGCTGCACCTGAGTCAAAGTTTTTCGCCATTTATGATCCATTACACCTACATGTCCTCAATGGTGCTTCCCGGGGTGCCGATCGAACCACCCAACTCTGTTTGTACCGGTCCCTTGTCCATTCAAAACTCGACTATGGGTACTTTGTTTATGTGTCTGTATGTCCATCCCTCTTCCGCTGTCTCAACACTATCCACCATCCGTTTGCCCACTGGCACCTTTTACACTAGCCCAATTGCCAATTGAGAGTCTGTATGCTGAAGCTGCTGAACTACCACCGTCCTACCCGCGTGACTTTCTCCTCAGCAGGTATGCATGCCATTTGTCTGCCATGCATGGCCACCCATCCTATGCCTCCTTCTTTGATGATTCCTTTGATCGCCAGTACGGGACGCGTCCCTCTTCTCTGTTACCTCCTGGAGTCGGTTTTCGGCACGTGATCAGGGTGTATACGACTCGGGACAACCGGGAGATCCGGGAAAAACCCGGGAATTTTTTCATCCAGGAGAAAACCGGCAAAAACCCGGGATATTTTTAGAATTCTGGGAATTTTTCATTGTTTTAGTTTTCAGTTAAATTTTTGTAATTTTGACTGGTAAGAACCGATACTTTAACAAAGGATATTACTGTATCCTGCTACTGCAAAATAATACTTCAACAATAAAACATAAATGAGAGAAAAAAACGAAAATAACTTAAATTGCAAAGGAAATGTGCCATATACAATGACGACACATATTGCTCATGCAAGTGTCTGCCAATTGAAAATGTGTCAAAGGCTATAGGAAGACTATGCAGTGCTTCATAACAACAAATTGCCTCCAATGTGCGTGAAGTCGCAACTGTTTACATTCGATCTGTTTTAGCAGTTACGCGTGGGCTCATGCGCATGCATAGTTGAGTCACGTTTGAGTAGTAGATTCTCCCGCTTCTGGCAACAGGAATGTATCTGTTCGCTGTGCAAGCAGTTGCAGCAAGCAGCTAGATGCTAGCGGGAAAGGGGGGTGCTAAATTCATATTCTTGAGGAAAAAAACTTGTTTCACAAAGCGCCTAGCATCCAACACACGTTTGCCTATCGATTATTCATATGATTTTGAAATGCTTCCCTGTTGGTTTAGAACATTTTTGAACACATTTTAAGTTGATTTCTGAATGAATCATAAGTTGGCTTTTGAATGCAAGCATAGTGTACGTGATGTCTCTGTCAGGAGAATCCTCGTTGCATCTAGAAATAAACTTTCCCCAGACAAAAGGGGACGGTGCTATACGAGCCAAGGGAGTAAAGCCAACGGATGAATGCCAATCGCTGTCTGATTATGTGGTTGATTGGGTTTGCGAAAGATCAGCATTGTTATAATTACTAGCGAAATCCATAGATTCAGACTACCAGAATGGAAATGAACGACTGACAGGAATAACAGGTGAGAAAGATTACGTATGCTTCTTGGTGTATCCACGAAAATGAAATATTGACAGAAAAGTTTTGGCCAGATTGCTACACTAATAAGGACCAGTAGTACAGTCGTCGGCTAGCAGCCGCGTAAGTTCTATTCTGTAAGTAACACGGAAAATGTGTTGTTTGAACACGTAATAACGCCTAACTGGGAAATAATTGCGGGATAACTAAACCTGGTTCTGGCAGGGTTAGTGAAGTTAATCGGTGAACAAATTTTGACAGTGGCAGAAATAGCTACAAAATTGGTGATGACTAGATTGTTTGTTAGAAAGAGGAAGGGGAAGGAATGGAGATATCACACAAATTATGGAAGAATAAGACGATTCCAATTTTATATAAAAATTTCGTAATACTACTTTTCGATCTCATGCTTGAGAAGCTGGTACGTATGAATGAAATGTGAAACTATTTCCTAACATAAAGCTTTTTGCTTGTAGTAGGCCTATTAGGCATTTGATATTGGTACTTATTGGATTATATTCTGCCTTTTTATAAAAATCGCCATTTGTGCCAAAACAGTCACATTTATTTGGTGTGTTACAAAATTGCTGCCATATTAGAAAGGCCTATTTTGTTTTATCCAGCAGACTGGGACAAAATAGACTTAATCAGCTCGAGAAACCACATCAGTCTTAGGTATTTTTTGTATTAACAGATTTTTTAGTATTAGATAACAGCATTTCGATTTTTCATGTAGCAAAACGTTTGACAAACTTTGATGAGGTAATAGATTCTTTCGCAGAAAGGAAAGCATGCCATGTAAAGCTGTAGAAAGATTAGAGAGAAAAACATGCTAGGAGCTAAGGTTTGAACAAATGTGTAATTTCTTGCTTATCTCTTGTCAGTATTGGTTTTATATATCCTATATTTAATTTTATGTCACACAAAACAGCAAGTTATTAACTAATAGGCAATAAAGAGTTCAGGTTTTCTGAAGAGTTTTTGTTCTCTCGATTACAGATAATCCCATCTGCTATTAATTGCAAAATTTTTTTAAAGAGGGGCAGGCTGTCAAACCGGCCGACTGGGAGCAGGATAGGCACCACAGGACATTTCAGTTTTCACTTTCCTGAATATAGTTTGGACGTGGGGTGGAAAAATGCTTTATGAAGAGGCGTGGCACTGCACTTTGGCATACTTAAGACCAAATAATATGTCTTACATTTCCTCGAATATATATGTTTTACGTTTCAGACTTTTCAGAAAGATGTACGCTACAAGATAAACATATTTTGAAAATTCGATTTTTTTTTAGGATTGACCTGGTTTGCAAATGTCATAGATCTGGAGCTGATGCGCAGAGCAGTCTGAGTTAAAGAGGGTAGTCTCCACACGACCCGTGTTTACATTTAGTGATATTGCTGTTTCTTCTTCATTTACTCTCAGGTCAGATGAAACAAAACGGATATCCGTGGCCAGGAGCTATCAAGTGAATTAAAACACATTCACATAATTACGGAAGGCTGAAATATGTCATTAGATTCAGATTTTATTTTATTTCCACCTTTGTGACAGTCAAGCATTAATCGCCTTGCGGAACAATGAAGTTATTTTTGTCTGTTTGCTAAAGAAATTTGACTTTTGTTAACCTTTTCCGCAGAGGCAGTCAACGTATTTGAAACGAAATGTTTAATTCCACAGTACTGGCTAGTTTCAACTGTTCGCTGTATTTCAAGTACACGTTTTCATTTTCTAGCATGTATGGCATTATGCCATAATAAAGAATCAAACATGATATAATGCAGTACTGGTGCTCCAAAAAAATTTAAATCCCGAAAACGACACTGAAAAGCTTAATATCGGATTGAGGTCTACTTCATTGGGAATCTGGACATATGAATGTGCCCTTTAAGTATGCACTTTAAATGTGCATGTTTTAATATGTTCACGTAATTCCGATGCTCTTGCAGTATCCTCTAATGTCTTGTTTCTTTTATGACATAATGTATGATCTTTCAATGTTTTACATGTACTTACATACAGGCTTCCTACGTCATGGTAGCTGCGCAAGCGCGCATGTCGCCTGTTATCTTCACTCCCTGGCAACTGCTGAAACGAACCTATTTCTAACAGGTCGCAGGAAAATATTGCGAATAGTGGTTTGGAAAGCGTTACTTTCAAAGTGAATATCCTTTTACGTAAGTTGAGTTATGTGCAAGAATGTACCATGAATTTATTAAATCACAGAGCATTTGACTCTCAATTAAAAATCAATTCTTTGATGATGAGCCATTTAGAAGAATTTCAAACCCTGAAGATCAGACATTTATGTCATTATTAAAAATTTTACTGGCACATTTGTGTGATATATCTTAAAGTGTAACACGCGCAAAAAAGATCGACAGTATATGCGAAAGCTTAGTTTCTCTTGCAGCTTGAGACCACATATGATATGTGAAAGCTTTTCTTTTCGTGTAGCAACACTATGTATATTAATTTAAACTATTAACTTTCCCTGTTTGTGTGTTCGTGCTACTTAACAGTGATGTTGCTGTTGGCTGACTACATCAGGTGTTCTATGCTCTTAACATCTGCTGTCATCGGCTGGCGAGATCACATGACATGAGCTACGAACGGCTTAAAAAAGCACATCGAAATCTCGATTTCAATTATTCGGAAAGTAACATTGCGGTGTTTGGTGGAATTCCAATGTATGCTTTCGTAATATGAAAATACGAAGTGTACATGTTGCTGCACATCAAAGATATTTCCAAAACGTGTCTTTTTCCCTGAGTTTTGTTTTCTAAAGTGCCGGGAAATTGTATGCCCGTGTATAAAACTATAACCATTCAAAGGATTGATAAGGGAAAATATACTGTCACCCAGGAGAAAGTGTATTTTTAACCGGGAAATCAGGGATTTTTTTTTTCTTGTCCACGTACACACCCTGGTGATACAGCGGCTTAACTTCACACTACCTGCAACTTTCCTGGTGGGTGTGAACCCTTCACCAACTTGGCTTTGTGATGCTGCCCACGTTAACCTTGGCCTTCATTCGCTTCCTAAGGACACTACTCCAGCCTCTCTCTATCACCTTCAGTTTCATGACCTTCGCATGGAACTGCGCGATAGTACCTTTGTATACACTGATGGCTCTCGGACTGACCATGGGGTTGGGTATGCCATCATCATTGGCACCCGTGTCTTTCAATATTGGCTTCCGGCACACTGCTCAGTATTTACAGCAAAGCTCTTCGCCCTGTATCAGGCCACGGAGTACATCCAGCGACACAGACCTTTCAATTGTGTCCTCTGCTCAGCCACACTCAGTGCCCTTCAAAGTCTATGTGCACTGTACACCGCCCATCCCTTAGTTCAGCGGGTCCATGAAACCTGTCATGAAACCTGTCACTTGCTCACTCTTGGTGGAGCCAGTGTGATGTTTCTATGGGTTCCTGGTCATGTCAGTTTGCCAGGAAACGAGGCTGCTGACGCTGCTGCCAAGGCTGCAGTCGTCATACCTCAGCCCGCTAGTTCCTATATTCCCTCCCATGATCCCTGTGTTGCTGTCTGTCAGGAGGTGGTGTCCCTTTGGCATTGCCAATGGTTTTCCCTTCACGGGAATAAGCTCCGGCTTATCAGGCCTCTCCCAGCAGCTTGGACGACCTCCTCTCAGCCCTTCCCTCGGGAGGAGGTCACTTTAACTAGGCTGCATGTTGGGCACAGCCTTTTTAGCCATCATCATTCGATAAGTGGCACTACTCCACGACTTTGTGCACACTGTGCCAAAGTTTTAACTGTCCGCCACTTCCTGATGGAATACAAATTTTTTAACCATTTACATTCCAGCTTGGTTTGGCCGTCTGAGTTATCGGCCATTTTAGCAAATAATGACACACAGGCTATCGACTGCATTTTACTTTTTATCCGCCAAAGCAATATTGCTAAGGCTATTTAATTTTTAGTTTTGGACCTCCATTTCTGTATCGTGTCTTTCTTAGCCCTTTCTCCACGTGCCTTTTTTTAGCTGTCTTCTCTTATGTCAGTTGGGACTAACATATAGTCACTTTTTAACTCGTCTCTGTCTTCGTGTTCTATAGTTTTGACTTGGATGTGTATGACCCCAGTTGTTTTTTGCGCCCTAAAGCAAAACAAAACCAAACCCACCACTGGACTGCTGCTTGCGTCATGAGCAGTTACACCTCAGTCTGGTTGCAGCGCCCAGTGACAGTGGTCGAATGTGTGCATGTTGTGCTTGTGTGACTCTGTGCATGCTTTCAACTTCACTAGATCTTGTTGCTGGAAGCTAAAATATATAGCAGTCTTTTTGTTGTACCTGTTTCCAGCGCAACATCTCCTGTATAGGGTGAGTAGCAATCTATCCTTAACATAATACTGTTCTTATTCCATCCTGGATTTTCTTTCATTTCAATTTATAACATAATGCATTTAATTTTTTCATGCACAGGTAAGTAGCACAATACTCTGCATTTATAGTTGAAATATTCTTTAGTTGCATGGGCATATGTAGTAATAATGAAAAACACTAATAGCACAATACTTTAGATTTTATTTTTACATGACTCTGTTATTCATTTCTGGCCATATGGACAATTTACTGTAAGCCATTTCTTAAGGTCTCTGTTATGTCTTTTGGCCTCTAACTTTTTGAGTTCACTGTGCTTCTTTGATATATGGACTGCTTTCCATTAGTCTAAGTGAAAAATCTTCCTACCTCCTTGTACTTTAACCATGAAATTACATCTTTCTGCTAGTACCATGCAATGAGTCCAATATATATTATCTTTAATGTTTCTAACTATAGATGTGGCCTATAGATGTAGATGTTAGCTTAGTACATTTAACAGTATTATTGATGTATATAACTTTTTCATTTTAACAACAAGGCATTTCACATGTCTGTATATAGTTTTAATTTATTTTCATATGACCAGCAATTAAAATAAAAATGTTGTTTTTACTAAAAATTATTATTCAGTATTTGTTAGCTCACATGGAATTTAAATAAAAGTAAGAAAAAAGGTTATTGCTAATGAAATTTGAACAAGTTACTTTATGACTGCATAACTCTTTTGGCAGTGTTTAGTAAGCTGCAGTCCGATTTATGAGCGATGTCAGTTTACACAGGTTGAGGCACAGACGTTAACTGCATTGTTGGCAGTTCCAAGCAACAGTTGCAGTATGCACATGCATGTGTTTTGTACTTGAAGAAAGTCCTTTGAATTATGTCTCTTTCACTTGCTTATTAGTATTTCACTCTTACCACAACCATCAGTGGTGTCAAATTGCAACAAATTGAATAAAAATTTACTAAATAACTCATTCTCTTCACATTGGCTACTACATTCACAGCGAGTGCTCAAAACGCTACTGAATGCTCATGGACAGTGCAGAACAAGCTGAAAGTCGAATGCCTTTGTTTGTGATTCAAGCTATAGAAACGTTTTGTACTTAACTGTACTCTGAAATATTCCAAATTTAAAAGCAATTTTTTGAGATTGTGGTTATAAGATTTTAGGAAATTTTTGTATGGCCTTTGACCGTCAAGTCCTATAAGCATCAAGAAAATCAAAGATTACCAGTCCATGAGGTCCACTTGTAAGTTTATTTCAAGATTCAAGTATAAATGTGAATCAGACCACACTCCATATTTTGGCTGATGGTTGATGAAATATGGTTTTATCAATTTGACTGAGAGGTTGAGTAGCATTGATGCATCAGGATATTTCACAATAATGCTTGTTCAAAGGAAGTGTAGAGGCCAAGGAGCATAGGTAAAAGAAGAGTGTCCTTATACATTGTGCACAATTGTATTTAAAGGGAATACGAGGTCTGTTCAAAAAATTCCAGAACATTTGTAATTTAGCACCAGTGGTGTGTTGGAGCAAAACATTGTCGGTATCCCTGGACACTCCTATGTTTAATGTGTCACTGCTGGAAGTTTCATTGTTGTATGTCAGTTAGTTATTGTTCAGCGCTGTATTGAGTATAACGTTGTGTCACACAGTTTAAAAATTTCGAGATGGCTGAGTTAGAGGAGCAATACGTATGCATTAAATTTTGCATGAAACTCCAGAAAACCTTTACACGGACATGCCAAAGTTGCAGTAAGCCCACAGTGATGGGTGCTTAAGCCACACTCGGTGTTACGAATGGTTCACACAGTAACATTTCAGTTGGATCATGTCATTAAATCCTGACACAGCATCTTGGAATGCATTGTGTTGCCACAAAATTCATCCCACGGCTCATTAATCAAGACCAGAATGACCTTCACCTCACAATCTGTGAAGAGCTTTTGGATCACATAAATGAGAACAAGATGTTCTTTAAGAGAATCATAACTGATATGAGACATATGTCTATGGTTATGATGTTCAGACCAAGGTTTAATTTTCACAGTGGGTCAGGAAAGGTCCTCAAAGTCCAAAGAGAGCTCATCAGGTCAGGTCAGATGTCAAAGCCGTGCTGATAGTTTTCTTTGACTTTGAAGGATTAATTCATCATGAAATCGTGCCACAGTGACAAACTGTCAATCGATGGTACTATGGAGACGAGTGCGAGGAAATGTAAGAAGGAAACGGCTTAAAATGTGGTGAGACAATTCATGGCTCTTGCTTCACGATAACGTGCCTCCACATTCATCCCTTTTGGTGCATTACTATTGCACAAAAAATGAAATTACTGTGCTGCCTCATCCTCTGTACTCTTCAGACCTGGCTCCTGGGAAAATTTTTATTTCCAAAGTTGAAAACCTGTTGAAAGGATGAAATTTTGCAATGATAGATGAGATAAAAGAAAATTCGCAGATGGCACTTCGTGCGAGCCAGCAAGAGGCTTAGCAAGACTACTGCCAGAAATGAGGACGGCAGTGGGAGCTGTGTATCAATTGGGAGGAGAGTATTTCAGAGGATACCATGCACAATAAGTAAAAGGTAAGCATAGAAAAATTTCATGAATAAAGTTCCAGAATTTTTAGAACAGACCTCGTGTTATAGTAAGTTTGATTGGTGTGCTAATTTATACTTTCCTAATCGTTCTGAAACAAGTCCAATGTTGTAGCTAAAGGGTGGTCTTCTACAAAATATTCTAACCATAGAAGTGCGAAAACAAAGCAAAATGTTTATCAACAGTCTTCCATAGAAAGGATGTTATGGCTCTCTATGTATGTATGTATGTATGTATGTATGTATGTATCTATCTATCTATCTATTTATCATGAGGGAAGCTCTGGTATGTGCAACTTGAAGGAGTACACATAATGTAATTCAGTAGATAAAAAATCTACTCACCAAGTGGCACAGAACCCATGCTTAAAAGGAGGTGATAATTATGCAAGCTTTCAGAGCCAGTGGCTGCTCCTCCCGGCAGAAGGGTGGGAAGGGAAGGAAGAGGGGTGAAGGGAAAGGACTGGAGAGGTCTAAGAAAAGGGGCAGATTTTTCAAAAGTCATCCAGAACCGTGGATCAGGGAAGACTTGCCAGACAGAATGAGAAGGAATTTTAGCAAAACACTAAAAATTGACCTTGTATATTGTGAGTGGCACAGTGATCGAAACATTTGATTTGTGTTAAGGAAGAAGGGGGATCATATCGACATGAAGCCATCATTGTGTAGATTTCCTGCTGCTCCCCCCTGTCACCTGAAGCAAAGCCAGGATGGTTCTCTCAGTGAGATCATGGCCTTCTTACACCATTGTTCATCAGAAGTAGTACTCAATCTCTATCAATTTCAGTATCTGAATGGTGTTGAACTGGAAGCTTTCTTGTTTTCTTGAACAAGGCACTCCTAATTCATGTTTGTCTCTTGTGATTACTTTCCATCTAGTAGGGTATAATGTGTTCTGCGTGAAAATAAATTTCTACTACAGTTGCAACGTTATTGATTATTTTGTGAGTGTTTCTGTACTAACAATAGTGCAGGATTGGTTTTAAAGCCTTCCAGTGCTGGAAATATTGTGCCCCCTTACTGATATTTCCCATAAAATTGAGTGTGTCGTCTGTAAGTAAAGCAGTGTCTGTCTCACAGTACTGCGTGGGAAGTATCTCCATCCTTAATGCCACACTTGATGTTTTATCTTTGGATTATTTCATTGAATAGTGGAATGAAATTACCTAGGTTATGTGGAAGGAAGGTATTTGCAGTTATCTCAACCCTTGACATGTTACTTTGATTAATATTACAGGACTTGAGAACCATTCAAATAGATGCTCACACATTGAGATAGTGAACAATGTCAGAATAAGAAGTTTCTTACATAATGTAAAAGTATTTCTTAAAGGAAGTATTAATTTTTCATGTTTCAGAACAGAACTGTTTTGTGCCTAAAACTCAACTTATGCAGAAGTGGCTTAACAAAGTTTGGAATTGTATGAGCAAGTGGGAGTACTGGAATTACTCCCCAGTAACTCAACGGCATTTGCTTGTAGTTTTGCTTGAGAAAATCCTTCCACATTTGGAAAAACCACTGCTTCTTACAGACTATTTTATTGACTCTATGGATGTGGGTAAGTATACAAATGTACTTTCCATATGAAATGTGCTTCTGCTTCTAGCATTCTAGTTGGTGTCAGACAGTGGAGTTAAATCTATGTGAATGAATATTGAATATTATCTGTTGACAACTGTGTATATGGGGGGAGGGGGGGGGGGCATGCATGGTAGAACCAACCTCATTTGAAACTTCGAGAAATTTATTTTCTAATAATTAAGTCTTTATTGTTTTGTGTTATGTATACAAAAAATCTGAAGTGTACTGTTTCCTGATGAATAACTCATTTGATCCCCCACCATGAACCATGGACCTTGCCGTTGGTGGGGAGGCTTGCGGGCCTTAGCGATACAGATAGCCGTACCGTAGGTACAACCACAACGGAGGGGTATCTGTTGAGAGGCCAGACAAACGTGTGGTTCCTGAAGAGGGGCAGCAGCCTTTTCAGTAGTTGCAAGAGCAACAGTCTGGATGATTGACAGATCTGGCCTTGTAACACTAACCAAAACGGCCTTGCTGTGCTGGTACTGCGAACGGCTGAAAGCAAGGGGAAACTACCGCCGTAATTTTTCCCGAGGGCATGCAGCTTTACTGTATGATTAAATGATGATGGCGTCCTCTTGGGTAAAATATTCCAGAGGTAAAATAGTCCCCCATTCAGATCTCCGGGCGGGGACTACTCAAGAGGATGTCGTTATCAGGAGAAAGAAAACTGGCGTTCTACGGATCGGAGCGTGGAATGTCAGGTCCCTTAATCGGGCAGGTAGGTTAGAAAATTTGAAAAGGGAAATGGATAGGTTACAGTTAGATATAGTGGGAATTAGTGAAGTTCGGTGGCAGGAGGAACAAGACTTCTGGTCAGGTGACTACAGGGTTATAAACACAAAGTCAAATAGGGGTAATGCAGGAGTAGGTTTAATAATGAATAGGAAAATAGGAATGCGGGTAAGCTACTACAAACAGCATAGTGAACGCATTATTGTGGCCAAGATAAATACGAAGCCCACACCTACTACAGTAGTACAAGTTTATATGCCAACTAGCTCTGCAGATGACGAAGAAATTGAAGAAATGTATGAGGAAATAAAAGAAATTAATCAGATAGTGAAGGGAGACGAAAATTTAATAGTCATGGGTGACTGGAATTCGAGTGTAGGAAAAGGGAGAGAAGGAAACGTAGTAGGTGAATATGGATTGGGGCTAAGAAATGAAAGAGGAAGCCGCCTGGTAGAATTTTGCACAGAGCACAACTTAATCATAGCTAACACTTGGTTTAAGAATCATGATAGAAGGTTGTATACATGGAAGAACCCTGGAGATACTAAAAGGTATCAGATAGATTATATAATGGTAAGACAGAGATTTAGGAACCAGGTTTTAAATTGTAAGACATTTCCAGGGGCAGATGTGGACTCTGACCACAATCTATTGGTTATGACCTGTAGATTAAAACTGAAGAAACTGCAAAAAGGTGGGAATTTAAGGAGATGGGACCTGGATAAACTGACTAAACCAGAGGTTGTACAGAGTTTTAGGGAGAGCATAAGGGAACAATTGACAGGAATGGGGGAAAGAAATACAGTAGAAGAAGAATGGGTAGCTTTGAGGGATGAAGTATTGAAGGCAGCAGAGGATCAAATAGGTAAAAAGACGAGGGCTAGTAGAAATCCTTGGGTAACAGAAGAAATATTGAATTTAATTGATGAAAGGAGAAAATATAAAAATGCAATAAATGAAGCAGGCAAAAAGGAATACAAATGTCTCAAAAATGAGATCGACAGGAAGTGCAAAATGGCTAAGCATGGATGGCTAGAGGACAAATGTAAGGATGTAGAGGCTTATCTCACTAGGGGTAAGATAGATACTGCCTACAGGAAAATTAAAGAGACCTTTGGAGATAAGAGAACCACTTGTATGAACATCAAGAGTTCAGATGGAAACCCAGTTCTAAGCAAAGAAGGGAAAGCAGAAAGATGGAAAGAGTATATAGAGTGTCTATACAAGGGCGATGTACTTGAGGACAATATTATGGAAATGGAAGAGGATGTAGATGAAGATGAAATGGGAGATACGATACTGCGTGAAGAGTTTGACAGAGCACTGAAAGACCTGAGTCGAAACAAGGCCCCCGGAGTAGACAACATTCCATTGGAACTACTGACGGCCTTGGGAGAGCGTCCTGACAAAACTCTACCATCTGGTGAGCAAGATGTATGAAACAGGCGAAATACCCTCAGACTTCAAGAAGAATATAATAATTCCAATCCCAAAGAAAGCAGGTGTTGACAGATGTGAAAATTACCGAACCATCAGTTTAATAAGTCACAGCTGCAAAATACTAACACGAATTCTTTACAGACAAATGGAAAAACTAATAGAAGCCAACCTCGGGGAAGATCAGTTTGGATTCCGTAGAAACACTGGAACACGTGAGGCAATACTGACCTTACGACTTATCTTAGAAGAAAGATTAAGGAAAGGCAAACCTACATTTCTAGCATTTGTAGACTTAGAGAAAGCTTTTGACAATGTTGACTGGAATACTCTCTTTCAAATTCTAAAGGTGGCAGGGGTAAAATACAGGGAGCGAAAGGCTATTTACAATTTGTACAGAAACCAGATGGCAGTTGAGTCGAGGGACATGAAAGGGAAGCAGTGGTTGGGAAGGGAGTAAGACAGGGTTGTAGCCTCTCCCCGATGTTATTCAATCTGTATATTGAGCAAGCAGTAAAGGAAACAAAAGAAAAATTCGGAGTAGGTATTAAAATCCATGGAGAAGGAATAAAAACTTTGAGGTTCGCCGATGACATTGTAATTCTGTCAGAGACAGCAAAGGACTTGGAAGAGCAGTTGAACGGAATGAATGGTGTCTTGAAGGGAGGATATAAGATGAACATCAACAAAAGCAAAACGAGGATAATGGAATGTAGTCGAATGAAGTCAGGTGATGCCGAGGGGATTAGATTAGGAAATGAGACACTTAAAGTAGTAAAGGAGTTTTGCTATTTGGGGAGCAAAATAACTGATGATGGTGGAAGTAGAGAGGATATAAAATGTAGACTGGCAATGGCAAGGAAAGCGTTTCTGAAGAAGAGAAATTTGTTAACATCGAGTATAGATTTAAGTGTCAGGAAGTCATTTCTGAAAGTATTTGTATGGAGTGTAGCCATGTATGGAAGTGAAACATGGACGGTAAATAGTTTGGACAAGAAGAGAATAGAAGCTTTCGAAATGTGGTGTTACAGAAGAATGCTGAAGATTAGATGGGTAGATCACATAACTAATGAGGAGGTACTGAATAGGATTGGGGAGAAGAGGAGTTTGTGGCACAACTTGACCAGAAGAAGGGATCGGTTGGTAGGACATGTTCTGAGGCATCAAGGGATCACCAATTTGGTATTGGAGGGCAGCGTGGAGGGTAAAAATCATAGGGGGAGACCAAGAGATGAATACACTAAGCAGATTCAGAAGGATGTAGGTTGCAGTAGGTACTGGGAGATGAAGAAGCTTGCACAGGATAGAGTGGCATGGAGAGCTGCATCAAACCAGTCTCAGGACTGAAGACCACAACAACAACAACAACAACAACTACTCATTTGATCTGGTTAATTAATTTGAAGTGAAGTAACCAAATCTAGTTTCACAGAACGACATTTTTTCAATGACAATCTGTTTCAAACCTGTCAGTGAACGCAGCTCCATTTCAACCAGTTTCTGAGCAAACTCGCTAAGGGAACTGCATGAAACATGTGTTTGGAATCGGGTATACCTCAAAAGGTCATTGCTCACAGCAACACATTAAGTTGCATGTGTTCAGTAGACCAAACAACGCAAAAATTGGATGTAGCTGACTGAAGGCATGGAGTGTGGACTAGTTTTTCTTTTCCTTCTTTTCAAATGTTTCAAGGCATTGAGTGCACCAGTGGGCATTTAACCCACAATACTTGTTGTGTGTAGTTCAGGCAGAAGTCTGCTTTTTTTAGGGTGTTTTCTGGCCCAGTCATTCAGGTTTCGTGAACATGGACCTGGGTGTTTATTTCAACATTCTAGTGTTGCCCATTCTTTTGTATCTTCATGATGACTGTGTTATAGACACTCCTGTCTTCCAAGATGATAAAAGCCTTGTTCAGCAGTGTGCATACATACATTTATGGTTTTACAAAAACACATGCATAAATTAATCACTCAATCTTAATCCCATAGAAAATGACGGGTATTATTTGGAACAACAGGTGAATGTAGCAGTCAAGATACCCACAATTTAGTGGTTCCACAGGGCCTAATTATCAGTGTGTGGCTTCACCTAGATATGGTTTACCTGAAAAAACTATTGGACTGTTTTCCTTGCCAAATTTAAGTTGCTATCAAGACTTGAGGTGGTGTTATGCGGTATTAACATGATGCCTTTTGGGGGCGACTAATCTTTTGTCCAGTTTGCTTATAATGATAAAATAAATGTGTAAGTCACTTGCAGAAGATGACTATCTCCATGAAGCTGAATGAATCAAGTGGTATTTTTTTTCCTTTAGACAGGGAAAATTATTTGCCTTTACACAAACTTTCCCCTTAGATTTATCGTAGTTGCGAAGTTTGTGCACTTCAGTCTGAGCAATAACTCTATGTGACCAGATAGATATTTTCATTACATCTGTTTTATTTTGTCCACGTATTAAGTGTCTCCACATTCCTGTCTTCCTAAAGGCACCGTTTTCCCTCTGGAACCCTGTCACTTTTTACTACCTCAATAGTGACCAGTTAACTGTTTAGTAGATGTAAACAATATCTGCGTAAGCTTTCGCCATTTATATTTGTTGAGATATGTACCTTTCTTTACAACTAAGCACCTGTTGTGAATGTTTAAGTTGGGGGACACCCACACTTGCCAATACATTTTTTACAGTTAAAAATCACAGTAAAACAGTTTGAAAGTTTGTAATACCTGTATTTCTACTCTTTAGACACAAAGCAATTAGGTCTGGAACAACACAAAATGTAAATTGTCTCTTATGTTTGCTTTACGTTAGACAATACTAAGAATTCAGTGAAAGCAGCTTCAGTTGTAAAAAATGTTTACAGGTATCTGGTGAATTCTTTATTTAGATATTAGCATGAGCAAAATTAGAAACTGTTGCTTTGATAAGATAGGAAATTTGTTGATGAGGAAGAGGGAATAGGCATGATGAGGACATAACTTTGGGATGTTCAGACCAGGAAGTTAATGGTATCATATTCCGTGCAGAAAGTACAATTTCCTCCTGCATCTTTAAGAGAAGTGGTTACTTAGAAGCCTAGTAGCCATAAATTTTGAAGCAGCTGTTGAAATCAACTGTGTGATGTGTTATAGGTAGGGACAGGAAAATATTGTTGGATTTCATGGCTAATTTCAGTGTTATTTTCTGCCAATTTTAGTGTTGTTTTTTGCTAAATTTGTTATTATTTCTTATGACTGGTAAGGGTTCTGCAGAACCCTCATTCTCCTTATTCTTTAGAACATAACTACACACGTATTACTCAAGCCTACTTGAGTAAATAGTCATTACTTGAGAGTAACAATCTAATTTATTGCCATATTTAGATGCAATAGACCTTTTCAATGTAAAGGATCTCAAACAACTCTGTTATGTAACATCCAGCAATGTTTTTCTGTGGAAAGCTTCTGCTTAAAGGATTCCCTGGAGCGACAATTGTGTTTGAGGTTGCTCTTCTACATTGGTCCTCATGTCATAGCATCGCCCACTGCATTCACAACAGTACATGAAAGCCAACGAATACCTCAAACAGAAATTACAAAATACAGCCAGAAACTTAATCTAGTACATGTTACAAATCAAGTTCACTGCATTTATTGACATCATAGATCACATTTATTTAAATTATTAAAAAGGAGTAATATATGTTAGATATAATCAATTAAATGAAAGTATTAATTTGCAATTTCAGTAGAAAGCATTCATTGTTATAACTGCAAAGTTCTGTTCTGAGACATTATGTTACTCATCTGCCAACACTTCACTGTAGTCTGGAAACAGCCACCCAGAGTGTAAAATTGAACACAGAAGACAAACTACCTTCATCACAGCACCAGACATTTGACAATGCCCATATACCCTTCTGATATGGAAAGTTGCTGTTTCATTAAATTATGAAGGGAGTCGTACATGGCTGAGATTTGCCATTCAAGGTATGCATAACAGTCTCACTGCCATGTCAGCTTTAGTAAAGTTCATCATCATCCTGTGACTAAAAGAAAAACTTAGAACTGTGAACACAGTTTACATAGATCTGCGGCAGTAAGAGTTGTTAGCTTAATTTGAAGGTGCAACTGTTTCCTTCACCTCTGCCTGAAGTATTCGTCCCTTCATAGTTCTCAAAAGTTTCCTGGTTTATCGCCAAAACTTAACTTTTCCACAATAATGCCACAGTCTTCATTTTAAACTTTGAGTACAGTACAGATAATGTTATGACCTGGCAAAGTCATTTCCTGATATTTTTGTGGAACAGATTGTACAGTCTGGGAAGATCTGTAAGGTGAACTGCACACTTTTTGTAATACGTGAGTTTAAGAATGAAAATAAACAATTAAAACACCTCAGCTTCACTATTAAATTACCCGAAATGGCACCCACACCTTTTAGTTCTTTCAGCCACTCAGAGAATTGGACTCATAAAATCATGCAAATGTGCTCCTGGCAGTAAAAGAGAACACTAGCAAAGTTTATTTCAACATGTATTCAATTTTATTTTTACTGTTTAATGAATGAATTTTGTGTTGACTGCATGATTTGTTGGGTAGACAGGGGCCTGGGTTAGGTCAAAATGTGATCAGATACCTTATTGATTTACATGATTCAATAAATAATGTGCTGAATTTGGTGTTTTTCATATTTATACTTGTGTACCATGTAAATATGTAGTTTAATTAATGCGTCACATTAACAATTTCTCAAAACAGTATGACTCTTTTTGTGCAATCAGACTATGCAAAAGAGTCAGGAGATTTCATGGCAGTAACTAAAACTGTTACTGGAATGGTGATCGTTGGAAACTGAATATTTTCATTTGAGGTCACATCTAAAGCCTTAGTTCTTTACACAGAAATCAGCTGTCATCATACACAATTGTCAACATTGATTACACACAATTATTAGCATTCACAAGAAGAGGCAAAATCCACTTTCAGCATTCAGTAATTGTCAGTTACCAATATTAGTAAACTGCCATCCTCAGATTTACATTTTGCTCCCGGAAATAGGGAAAAGCCAGATTTTGTAACATTTCACAAAAATGCTGATTTTGCATTGTGTTGGTATAAATCAGAGATTTCAAAGAATTTTTTCTTAATTGTTGATGCAAAATTTTCCTATCCCTAGTTATATGATACTGTAGAAGTGAAAAGAATATAAGTTCACCACAGCACATGAATACATCAACAGCTATTCTTGAATGATATCTGTGAATTAAAACAATTTCTTACCTGTTTTTATTGCATTCATTTTTTAAATGACCAGTACTGGTTCAACATGAACCATTTTCAGATTTGTAGACAACAATATAATAATTAATTAGCCAATACTGTACGAAATACAAAATGTTACCATACTATGCCAACATCAAATGCATCGAAACTTTCCTGAATGTATTGGTTACAAGAGTCCAACTATCAGCAGGCACATGATAAAACAGTGACTTGGTAGAATCCACACTTTAGCATAGCCCATAAGGTTGCTGCTGACATATGGTATATTTGTCACATTTGAATAACACACCCATACTGAATTAATAGTAAATTTTGTTGTTTGGTGTGAATAGTGTTCTTGGAGGTACTTAATTAAAATTTATTTATTTTATTTACACGTCAAGTTCCATAAGACCAAATTTAGGAGCAAATCTCCAAGGTCATGGAACATGTTAGTACATAAAATTACAACATAAAATTAATAACAGATAAAAACAAAATGTTTATGAACCCAAAAAAGTCAATCCATAAGTTTAAGTAAACAACAAGAATCTGCTTAATTTTTCAAGGAACTCCTCGACAGAATAGGAGTGACCCATGAGGAAACTCTTCAGTTTTGAGTTGAAAGTGCATGGATTACTGCTAAGATTTTTGAATTCAAGTGGTAGCTTATTGAAAATGGTTGCAGCAGTATACTGCACACCTTTCTGCACGAGAGTTAAGGAAGTCCAGTCCAAATGTAGGTTTGATTTCTGCCGAGTATTAACCGAGTCAAAGCCTCTTATTCTTGGGAATGAGCTAATATTGTTAACAAGAAATGACAGTAAGGTATATATATGTTGAGAGGCCAATGTCAAAACATCCAGACTCGTGAACGGGTCAACAAGAGGTTCGTGGACTTACACCACTTATTGCCTGAACCATTCATTTCTGAGCCAAAAATATCCTTTTAGAATGGGAACAGTTACCCCAAAATATAATACCATATGACATAAGTGAATGAAAATAAGCAAAGTAGACTAATTTTCGTGTCGAATGATCACTCGCTTCAGATACCGTTCGCATAGTAAAAATGGCAGCATTAAATCTTCGAACAAGATCCTAATCGTGGGCTTTCCATGACAGTTTCCTGTCTATCTGAACACCTAGAAATTTGAACTGTTTGGTTTGATTAATCATATGCCTATTATCTGAAATTAATACGTCAGGTCTTGTTGAATTGTGTGTTAGAAACTGTAAAAACTGAGTCCTACTGTGATTTAGTGTTACTTTATTTTCTGCAAGCCATGAACTTAGGTCATGAACTGCACTATTTGAAACCAAGCCAATGTTGCACAAAACATCGTTTACTACCAAGCTAGTGTCATCAGCAAACAGAAATATTTTAGTTACCTGTAATACTAGAGGGCATATCGTTTATATAAATAACGAACAGGAGTGGCCCCAACGCTGATCCCTGTGGCTAGTCAAGACTAAGATATATTATCCGTGGTGTTGCTGTGGGACTGTCTTCTTTATGGCTTGCTTCCTCATGTGATAACTGTTTTGGTGTTGTGCTGTGAGACTGCCAGTTGCCTGCCAACGACAACCATAGGCAGAGGGCCACATAGGAGGGCCCTCACCCATCACCGTTGTCAGGCGCAGCACATACATTCTAGCTGTCCCACCACACATTTCTTGTCCCCTATCATCTTGGATATCCGTATGCAACAATCATCACTGTAGTAAGTCATCATAAATGTTAAAATAGACATTACGATTGAATTCAGTCTGTTCATTCAAGATCGAATTTTGATCTTGCTTTTTGCGAGTGGAAATTTCAAGTTCCTCCAAGACATTAAGGAGTCGTACCTTTTTGGACCTGTGTATGATTTCCAAATTTTGCCCAGTGTTTGTGATTGAGTGCAGTAAGGTTTCTGTATACGCACCAAATTCTGTTTTGTTCTGAGAATATGTGTGGTCCTTCCCATTTGCCCTATGTACTGTTTACAGTAATCTTTGCATTTAATCCTCAGCACACCTGAATCCCGAAACTCATTCCTAAAATTACCGATTTGATGGCAGAGCTTGTTGGTGTGTGACTAGCATCATAGGACATTCCTGTGAAAGAAATAATAGAAGTAATCAAATAAATCTCCTCACATACAAAGA
This sequence comes from Schistocerca nitens, assembly GCF_023898315.1. Lineage (NCBI taxonomy): Eukaryota > Metazoa > Arthropoda > Insecta > Orthoptera > Acrididae > Schistocerca > Schistocerca nitens. The sequence goes on along the minus strand of NC_064614.1, from coordinate 274,727,212 downwards.
ATAGCAATAGGTGAAGTGACTGAACTAGTGGAAATGTTGCAAATGGTATTTTTGTTCAATTACTTCACATTCAGCGATAAATTTTTTTAACAGAAATGTGGGTTGACTGTGCATGACAGTTCAGTTGGAAACTTGGCCAATATTTTTATAAACTACTGAGAAAACAATTTCTTTGATGAAAATTAAAAAATACCATGTCTTACATGAAATATGTAGATGATTCAATTTTATTACACAAAGGAGATAAAAGTGACATTAACCCTAGAACAGGCATGCTTTTTAGTGTTGCAGAAGCAGGCATATAGTGTATTATGTACACATTGATGATAAGTGGCTATTTATTGCTATTGCTTCATCATTTATTGCAGTAATTTACATTACATCATTTAATGTGTAGAAGTAATATTTAAGTACAACAAAAAACCAGTTCAAAGTTGCAAATTTCACTTTTTTTATTCACTCGATGACTAGTTTCAGGCCAAGACGCGTTTTCAAATCATTGTACATAGTGAGAAATGGTACTTCCGAAAACGTAAAAACCATGTCAGAAATGTGCAAACAAACAGTTACAGCACATACAAATCATTCATTTGCACATTTTTGACATGGTTTTTACATTTTTGCAAATACCATTTCTGAGTACATTACAGTGATTTTCAAATCTGCAACTTTGGCCTGATTTTTTGTTGCACTGATTAACAGAAGTTCCACAACTATTCCAGCATGCTGGAAGTTCATAGTAACATTTACGCTTATGCTCAACAATAGATTAATACATGTTATAAATGCTAGTTTCATACTTAGGAATAATTTACTTGCCAATTAATTGACTTCGACTTTGGATGAATGCACACTACATTTTTGGCAGAGACATGTTGTCTAGAATGAGAGAACTGTTGTCTAGAATGATTTCTGCAAACAAAATCTTTGCGAAAGCTGCATCTTATTGCCATAGAGCTATTCTGTGCCCTTTCACAAATTCCACATCTACCTTTTTTCTACTTTAGTTGCTCTTGTATGTGTGTCTCTTGAACATTGAAACATTACAGGTGTGAGGTGTGCTCAGAAATACACAGGATTTTTTTTAAGTATCTTTATTTATTTATCAATATTAACATTGTCCCCTTCAGAGCAATCCCCCTCAGATATAATACACTTGTGCCAGCACTTTTTCCTATCTTGAAAGCACTTCTGGAACTCACTTTTCATTATGGTCCTCAGCTCGTTAAGTTCTGTGGATTGCTTCGCACGAACCACATTAAGTTCCAGGTAGTATACCTTCTTGATTATACAGTCATAAGACAGGAACTCATGATGCACTATCCCATTATTATCGAAGAAGACACTGAGGAGAACCTTCATATGTGATCGAACCTGTGAAGTTTTTTTTCAGTCTTGGCTCTTCAGGCAGTTTACAGAGACTTGGTTTTGCCCTCATTCGCATATACCCATGTTTTGTCACCTGCTGCTATCTTCTTTAGAACTTGTGGATCATTGCCGAATTCATTCAGCAATTCCTGAGCGATGTCTATTCAATGACGTTTTTGGTCAAAATTCAAGAATTTCAGAACAGACTTCGATGCTACACATTTCATGCCCAAAACATCCAAAAAAATGGCTTGCATGAGCCAAACGGTATGCTGCATCATCAGCAACATCTCTGATGGCGATTCGGCAATTTTCGAGAATCATTTTCTTTACTAATTCTATGCTGTCATCAGTAATTAATGTGCTGTGCTGTCCAGGACAGGACAGTCGTCATCTCAGTCTTCTCAATCCTCTTTGAAACATTTATGCTACACATAAACTGTTGTCTTACTCACAGTAGATTTGCCAAAAGCCACAGTCAACATTTGGAATGTGGTGCTGCAGTTTACTCCATTTTCCAAGCAAAATTTAATGCAAATTCTTTGCTCCATCTTGTTCGAAAATAAAAGTTTGTCGAGCACTCGAGAACAGCTATAACTTTTTCGGCTGTCAACATTAAACTAAACATTTAAAACGGCTGAAAATACAAAAATACGTCAGGAACATGTGTACCAACAAGACAAAAAAATCGAAAATTTGATTTGTAAAGTCCACAAAATTAAAAAATTCCCATTACTTTTTGATCATACCTCATACATGCTAGTATCACCTGGTAAACTTGGTATTGCAAATTTCTTGTTACAGTGTGTTTTCATGTGATGTGAGAAGAAACTTTCTTTAGAAAAACTCAGCAAGGCTGTTTCTCATTCTTTTGATTTGCTTGAAAAATCTGCACATTGAATAAGAGCCACGTTCAACTAGGTGTACCATATAGCTATTGTCCATCTTCTTGTCATTCATGTTACTGGATATTATTGTGCATTTGATCGATGGCATCAACTCTACTCTTTGTCATATTATAAACTAGTATAATATGAGGTTTGTTAGTGACCTCACTCAGGCAGGATTTCTTTTTTATCCATTATTTGGGTTACAACACAAGTGATTTAGTTTTGCAGCAGAGAGAGAGAGAGAGAGAGAGCCATCATTGAGCTAGTGTACCAGTTATTTATTTTTGCATTTTTTTTGTCCTTTTTATCGGCTAGTTTAGTCTACATATCAAATGTCTTATTATAAACACAGAATGGTTCTTGTGTCTTTTTGCCACAATACACTTCTGACACACTAGTGTAAAATGAATTAGCACTATGCAGAGCAAATATTTTGATGTCATATTTAGCTGGTTTGTTGGGAAATGTATTGTATGAAACTGCAAAAACCCTAGAATGCTTCTAGTTTCTCATCAGTAATAACAAATTCTCGAAGATTGTAATTATTCATGTATTTATCACAAATGCGTCCAGAAAGCTCCTAACAGCTGCTCATCTATCTGTCTCACATCCCTAATTTCTTTATCATCAAATCTAGTACACCTGAGAAGCAGTAAAAATATCTTGTCACTCATGCAGTACCTCAGAACAATCACTCTTGTTCTACCATTTGATCAAAATTCCAATTCATTTGTGTGTTTTGCAACTTTTGAGGCCAATCAAATAAAGAATGCCTAATTCTGCACAAATTTTGTTTCAGTCTGTTAATGTGGTATCCGTATCTCTAGAATAATTTTCTTCTTGACTTTTTCTGCAATTGTATAGATTTGTTAAATGCACAGTTTCATCTGTCATATCAATACTTATGATTTTATGGAATTATTACATTTACTGTACTTTACCTCACACTACCATTTTAGGACCTGGAATGATCTTGACAATATTTTTTGCTGGTACACAATCTGTCTTTTTATGCATATCAGTTTTCATCCATTTTGTTTGTTTGTTTCTACCAGTAAATATATTGTTTTCAGTATCAGAGGACGGTAACCTTCCATCACATCAATTTCAGAGTCACTGACATCATCACTTGATAATATTACTTCATCCTCTCTATCAGAACAAAAATCATCAATATTTTCACAGTTGTTCTCTTCCACAAGCACCTCTAAAAAGGTTTGGTTCGAATACTCCTCTATCGAGTATTTTTTGGCCCTAAAATTACAAACACATACTGTTGTTAGTGACTAATGGAGTATAGTAATGAAGGCAGCTAAGAGATACCATTTTTAGCATACCTCTTCATGTAAATGTACAAGAGATAATGTTGACAATTTGAAGTAGTGCTTATGTGACCAGGCGTGTGGTGTATACAGTACACAGGTGCTGCACATCCAGAATAACTTATTGTTGCCCTTGACCTGTTGATGCTGAGATCACTCTGACACAACTACATATAAGCTAAACTATGATTAGAAAGGTATCAACAATTACACGCCTATAAAGCTTAGCATTTTTCCAGTAGAAGGCAAAAGGGACTCTGGTGTAAAAGGTGATTCTGGTGTATAAAATATACCAGTTGTCTGCTCTAGGGTTAAAAACTTAGCACGTAAAATGAGTTCACAGTAACTGAAAGTTAAATTTACCATGGACTTTCAGGAGGATAACCTATTTAACACTAAACAATGCAAGTGGGTGTATTTTAATGCAATGGTGTATAGGTTATAAAAATTGTTGCTAAGCCAGCAGGAAGTATAAAAAGAAGTGAGTGTGTTAAAGCAAATGGGTACAGGAGCAAGGACACGGTGAAAAGTTATAATAATGTAAAGAAGCAGCAGCTAAAAGAAATAAATGAAAGTCACATTGCAGTTGAGAATAACAACAAGAAAAGATTTGTGGCTGTAATTTACAGTGACATGGTTTGCGACAAAATTAAGAGATGTTTTCATAAAGCAAGTATTAAAATTGATTTTTGTACAAACAACATGTCAGAATTGAAGCTCCACCATAAAACCAGTAAAAAACAACTTTGTGTCTACCTTACGGCAGGTCTTGTCACGGTGGAAGCCTCGTCAGAGAGGTCCACCGCATGAGCATCTAGGGAAGTGATTCCAGTGGTGATTTCCCGTTGTCTTCCAATGATGATAATGAAATGATAATGGGGACAACACAACACCTAGTCCCTGAGCAGAGAAAATCTCTGACCCAGCCGGGAATCGTACCTGGGCCCCTTGGCGTGACAGACTGCTGCGCTGACCACTTAGCTATCAGGGCGGACCATAAAACAGTAATAGTATGAATAAGTTTCAGGATTCAGATGCGTACATGATCAAATGCAATGGCTGCTGAAGACAGTACACAGGACAAATGGGAAGGAACTTTGAAACTAGATTCAGGGAGGACACATACTGCCACAACAGAACAGCATTTGGGGCACATATGGGAACCTTAAAGCACTCAATCATGTTGTAATTTCATGTACTGACATGTTCCATGACCTTGGATATTTGCTCCTCAGTTTGGTCCTACGGAACTTGAACGTGTAAATAATAATAATAATATATCTAAAAACAAAGATGATGTGACTTACCATACGAAAGCGCTGGCAGGTCGATAGACACACAAACAAACACAAACATACACACAAAATTTAAGCTTTCGCAACCAATGGTTGCTTCATCAGGAAAGAGGGAAGGAGAGGGAAAGACGAAAGGATGTGGGTTTTAGGGGAGAGGGTAAGGAGTCATTCCAATCCCGGGAGCGGAAAGACTTACATTAGGGGGAAAAAAGGACAGGTATACACTCGTGCACACACACACATATCCATCCGCACATACACAGACTCTCCCTTAAAACCCACATCCTTTCGTCTTTCCCTCTCCTTCCCTCTTTCCTGATGAAGCAACAATTTGTTGCGAAAGCTTGAATTTTGTGTGTATGTTTGTGTTTGTTTGTGTGTCTATCGACCTGCCAGCGCTTTTGTATGGTAAGTCACATCATCTTTGTTTTTAGATATATTTTTCCCGCGTGGAATGTTTCCCTCTATAATAATAATAATAATAATAATAATACTGAGCAAAATTTTGACATCCTACACAGATCTCAAAAGGAGTGACTCCTTAATGTCTTGGAGGAACTTGAAATTTAAACTCGCAAAAGCAATAACAAAACTTAATCCTGAATGAACAGAGTGAATTCAATCATAATGCCTACTTTTACATTTATGAGTAGTTATTGCAGTGAGGATTGTCACATATGGATGTCCAAGACAATGGGGGATGGAAAATGTGTGGTGGTGGTTAGTGGATAATTGGCAGTCTTGCAGCACAAACACCAAAGCAGCATTTACATGAGGATGCAAGCCACAATGAAGACAGGCCTACAGCAACACCATGTGTATGATATTTTTATAGTGTCTTTTAACGTTGACAAACCACAGTTTTTATTTATGCACCTCCAAGAACAATATTCCCACCAAACAAAAAAAAAAATTGTCATTAATTCAGTGTGGGTGTATACATTTTATTCAAGTGTGACAGATGTGCCAGAAGCCACCTGACAGCAATATCCTTATGAGCTATGCTAAAACATGGATTCTACCAAATCACTATTTTATTATGTGATGTAGTGTGTAAATTTTCTGATAGTTGAACAACCCATTCTTGTAACCAGTACATTCTGGTGCATTTGATGTTGGCATGGTATGGTAACATTCCGTATTTTTGTAGAGTATTTGGTAATTAATTATTTTATTGTTGTTTACAGATGTGAGGATCATTCAAGTTGGACCAATACCAGTCATTTAAAAAATAAATGCAATCAAGACAGATAATGAATCTGTTTGAAAACCAGAGATTTCAGATTTTCCTCCAAGGACTTTGTCAATTTTTGCAAACTTTGTCAGTTAAACAGTTGATGAGAAGAATTTTTATAAGTGATCTATTGAAGTTCACTTTAATGCCATGAAAGTGCTGATGGCTTTCGTTATAAATTTTCTTGAGGAGTTAGCATTGTAAGAAAAAGTAATTATGTTAATGAATGGAATTTGTCCCTGAAAATCACTTTCCATTCGTTTGCAATATGGGGTTGTCTACCTTCATTTTTGTCATAATTTCCATATTTGTCTATTTGTCTTGTTTCAGTATGAGGAAGGTGAGTTTCATGTTGCTAAGCATAAGTTGTCTGTGCTGTCTGAGTGGATATATAAGTGAACCACAATACTATACAAATTCTTACCCATACTCTTTATTTCTTGAATGTGTACCATGTTTGTAACAACTTTCGTAGCTCAGATTTTGATTCATACCTACAGTGTACTTTCTCCATAAAGATTTTTTTTTTTTTTTTTTTTTTTTTTTTTTTTTTTTAAATTGAGAGTCTAATCTGTACCAGCAAAGTAGCACAAAGATATAAGTTAAGAAAAGGGCCAATACCTACATCGCCACTTATCTTTTATGTCTGTATTCAGGGCTTCCTTATCATCGATGTGCTGGAATCAGACTTTATTATTTCATGATTTAAATGTTAACTGATTATATAAACATACTTCATCGAGATTGTATGCTCAAATGAAGTGTTATTGATACAGGGGATAGGCAAAACAATGTAAACAGTGGTAGTCATGGGATGGTTGTGTTTGATGGTTAACAACGCAGGTAAGGCACGTGTCACACTGGACTGTGCGTGTTCAGTATGAACTATGCATCAGTGCAGGTTGTTTATGAGTCGTGCACACTTCGTATTTGTATTCAGAGGCCAAGGTCGATGTGCAATACAAGACCTAACAGAGTTCCAAAGAGGGCAGATTCTGGAGGCCCGATTAGCTGGAACATCAGTAACCAAGACAGCCAAGTTATTGAATGTTTCAAGAGCAACTGTTTCAACAGTCATGATGACCTACACAAATCATGGAAAGACATCATTATGTAAACATAATAGTGGGTGCAAATCAAAACTAAATGACAGAGATCATTGTACACTAACATGAATTGTGTTAAAACAACACAAAACTACGGCGGCTAAAGTGACTGCAGAGCTCAATAGCCATCTGTGATTCCCTGTATTTATCGAAAACGTCTGCCGAGATCTCCATAAAGCGAATATTCATGGACGAGCTGCTATATCGAAACCATTAGGGACGACAACAAACACAAAGAAGTGTAAAACATGGTGTCAGGAGCATAAATCCTGGATGGCTGATCAGTGGAAATAAGTCATATCATTCGACGAATCAACATTTTGGTTATTTCCAACATTGGACCAGATTTACATCTGGAGAATGCAAAAGAAGCCTACAATCCTGATTACTTGATTCCAATGATTAAGCCTGGAGATGGAAGTTGATGGTGTGGGCGACTATATCGTGGTGTTCTGCTGTTCCATTGTTACTCTCAAAAGCCGTTTTACATCCCACGATTATCTGAACATTTTAGGTGATCAGATGCACTCCATGATTCAGATGTTGTTTCCAAACAATGATGCCATATTTAAAGACGATAATGCATCCTTTCACACAGCCAGGAAAGTACAATCATGGTATGAGGAGCATGCAACTGGACTGCAGCGTCTTCCCTGGCCAACACAGTCCTCGGACTTGAACATTATCAAACCCTTGCGGGCGGTATTGGAGTGTAGACTCCGGGGCAGATTTCCACCTCCCTCGTCACTACATGTGTTAGAAGAGGTTCTGATTGAAGAGTGAATCACTGGAGACTATACGATCATTATATGCTAGTGTTCCAAGAAGAATCACAGCTGTATTATGGGCAAATGGGGGTCTAATCTCTTATTAATAAACCATTCCCAAGTAAGTACAGGTGTTCATATTGTTTTTCCTATCCTTAATGTATAAAAATAGCTAGTATACATGGTACATCACATCCTATTACAATTACACTGTACAACACGTTTTAACTTTTTGTCTGGATAGAATTATAGTTGTCTGCTTGTCATGGTTGTCAGGCACAAGGATTTAAGAATAAAAATTTCCTATTACATACTGTTTTCCAAAAGAAGAGGTTTTATTGTTTATGAAAAATACATAATATGGAAACCTTGAAAAGTCAAATGTTGCACCCAATGATAAGTTTAGAAGGACATTTTTGGTCATTTTCTTTTGTATTCATATGCTGCAGTGTGTCTAATTAAGGACGAACAACATTCTGCCAACATGCTGTAGTTAGACTGCCTCATAAACCACTTTTCCATTGCTACACTATTGTTACAAAAATGTTCATGCATCTGTTTCAGTCTCACTCAGTGAGTTGGTGAATTCTGTTTCTTGCATAAGCCAATAAATACACTCCCCCTTCCACCACTGATATTGGGAAACTTTGTCTTCAGGTGCACAAAAGCTTCCCCTTCTCTGTCCAGCACTTTTACAGATATCTTCATTAACCCCATTGTAATATAAATGGGTAGGCGCTATTCATCTTCAGGGTTTACCAACTTCTCATACGACACACTCATGTTACCTGGAATGTAGGCATTTTGCTTAGGTCACTCTTTACGTGCATAATTTTCTTTCTCATTTCAGTTGTGCCACTTGCACGAGAAGCAGCAGTTCTTCATGTAACCTAGTTGGTTACCCACCAGTAGCCCCATTCCTTTCAGATCTGCACGCAATTTCCAGTCATACATATCATAGTGTAAGTAACGAGCAAATCTTGCATGGCTTCATAAGTCTGTTTCTTCATAACCAAGTATCTGACTGGAACTGAGGGGTATTTATCACCATTACAAAGGACAACTGCCTTTAAACTTGATTTCGAAGAATCAGTGAAGTGCACCAATCTCAGGGCTGTGAACATGACACAGTACTCCAAAGAAACTATTGATGTCACTACAGCACAGTCTCATTGGAGGAAGAGAAAAAGGCTTCAAACTCACTCTGGCACCTTGTATGTGAAGTTGCTTTAACACCCTGAGTGAGCAAATTCTGTCTTTGCAGTTTCAAAAGCAATAAGTCAGGTTGTGTGTGTGATAACCTAAAGTCCCTACAGAGTTCATTAAGTTCACCCTGAGTCTTGTGATGAGGTGATGTTGATTGTGGTAGCTACACTCGAATCTGGGCCAGTAAGTGCTGTGCTGGTTGCTGCTGCTGCTGCTGCTGCTGCTGCTGCAGCTGCTGTTTCATTCTCACTGCTGTCAGATAGCATCACTTGCTGGCTTAGGAGGTGGAGGAGCATTATGAGGAACTGGCTGCATATGGCTGGGGGCAGGTATGGATACTGAATAGCTTGTTTTGATTTTGCAGAATACTCTTTCACTTTGGTCAAGTAGAAATAGCAGTAGTGGCATGATCCTTCTGTTGTGCTACACCATTGATACCATAAATGGCACTGATGCTTAAGAACTCTGCAGCATACACACAAGTTACTTGCACGAGTGTTACAACAAAGATGAGGAGCAAAAGGCTTATTGTGGTTCCCAACTCTACAGTCAAAATACAACTTATGTGCCTTCTTAACTAAGGAAGTAAGGTTATCCCTTTGAATCTTCACTGTATATTCCCCACAAATGTAATAAAACATATTTGTCTAGACATGGTGCAGAAGTTTCTGTCAAAATATACTCGTATACCACAAACTTCACATAATGACAACATGCAGTACAGTAGGAACTGCCGTTGCAGTGTAGCACCAACTCTCTGTCTTTGAAATTGCAGGAAAACTTACCAGGTGGCAGCACGAAGCACAATTGTGACTTCTGTGTGACGGCTAACACCAGATGGAGAAACACAGAGATCGAAATACTTGTTTAGAAGAAAGCATCCATGTTGTATGTGAACTAAAACTTCCTTCAATTAAATTAAAGCTTATTTCTGTACCAGAGAAAAAAACTGATATCCAGAAGAAACTGTATGTAAGAGAGAAAAACTAAAAACAGATCAGAATTTAACAGAAGAATATTAGTCATAATCATCTATTTTCATGCAGAGGGCATAAAGTGAGTTGTGCAATGTTGTTGGTACACCATTCATTACTTTGAATAACTACAAATTATTTTATGGTCATTTATAATTTCATACATCCACAAATAAATAATTCGTATCTGAAGCATTCCCCAGGGAAAAAATTGTTTTCTGTGTGACAACAGACCAAAAGAGGAATAGGGCTACAAAGAAGTGACAGCATACAAATCTATGTCATTTCCAGGTAGTATCTCATGTATTTCCTACAGGTATTTACTTGAAAGTACTACTTTGCTTACAGTTGTGTGGCATCCCCCTTTCAAAAGGATCTGTAAAAGCATACTCTCTCAAATTTACTCTGTGAACACAAAAAAAAGTTGTTGTTGTTGTTGTTGTTGTTGTTGTGGTCGTGGTCTTCAGTCCTGAGATTGGTTTGATGTAGCTCTCCATTCTACTCTATCCTGTGCAAGCTTCTTCATCTCCCAGTACCTACTGCAACCTACATCCTTCTGAATCCACTTAGTGCATTCATCTCTTGGTCTCCCTCTACGATTTTTACCCTCCACGCTGCCCTCCAATGCTAAATTTGTGATCCCTTGATGCGTCAGAACATGTCCTACCAACCGGTCCCTTCGTCTAGTCAAGTTGTGGCACAAACTCCTCTTCTCCCCAATTCTATTCAATATTTCCTCATTAGTTATGTGATCTACCCATCTAATCTTCAGCATTCTTCTGTAGCACCAGATTTCAAAAGCTTCTATTCTCTTTTTGTCCAAACTATTTACCGTCCATGTTTCACTTCCATACGTGGCTACACTCCATACAAATACTTTCAGAAATGACTTCCTGGCACTTAAATCTATACTCGATGTTAACAAATTTCTCTTCTTCAGAAACGCTTTCCTTGCCATTGCCAGTCTACATTTTATATCCTCTCTACTTCGACCATCATCAGTTATTTTGCTCCCCAAGTAGCAAAACTCCTTTACTACTTTAAGTGTCTCATTTCCTAATCTAATTCCCTCAGCATCACCCAACTTAATTCGACTACATTCCATTATTCTTGTTTTGCTTTTGTTGATGTTCATCTTGTATCCTCCTTTCAAGACACTATTCATTCCGTTCAACTGCTCTTCCAAGTCCTTTGCTGTCTCTGACAGAATTACAATGTCATCGGCGAACCTCAAAGTTTTTATTCCTTCTCCATGGATTTTAATACCTACTCCGAATTTTTCTTTTGTTTCCTTTACTGCTTGCTCAATATACAGATTGAATAACATCAGGGAGAGGCTACAACCCTGTCTCACTCCCTTCCCAACCACTGCTTCCCTTTCATGTCCCTCGTATCTTATAATACCATCTGGTTTCTGCACAAATTGTAAATAGCCTTTTGCTCCCTGTATTTTACCCCTGCCACCTTCGGAATTAGAAAGAGTGTATTCCAGTCAACATTGTCAAAAGCTTTCTCTAAGTCTACAAATGCTAGAAACGTAGGTTTGCCTTTCCTTAATCTATCTTCTAAGGTAAGTTGTAGGGTCAGTATTGCCTCACGTGTTCCAACATTTCTACGAAATCCAAACTGATCTTCCCCGAGGTCGGCTTCTGCCAGTTTTTCCATTTGTCTGTAAAGAATTCACATTAGTATTTTGCAGCTGTGACTTATTAAACTGATAGTTCGGTGATTTTCACATCTGTCAACAACTGCTTTCTTTGGGATTGGAATTATTATATTCTTCTTGAAGTCTGAGGGAATTTCACATGTCTCATACATCTTGCTCATCAGATGGTAGAGTTTTGTCAGGACTGACTCTCCCAAGGCTGTCAGTAGTTCTAAGGGAATGTTGTCTACTCCCAGGTCCTTGTTTCGACTTAGGTCTTTCAGTGCTCTGTCAAACTCTTTGCGCAGTATCATATCTCCCATTTCATCTTCATCTACATCCTCTTCCATTTCCATAATATTGTCCTCAAGAACATTGCCCCTGTATAGACCCTTTATATACTCCTTCCACCTTTCTGCTTTCCATTCTTTGCTTAGAACTGGGTTTCCATCTGAGCTCTTGATATTCATGCAAGTGGTTCTCTTTTCTCCAAAGGTCTGTAGGCAGTATCTATCTTACCCCTCGTGAGATAAGCCTCTACATCCTTACATTTGTCCTCTAGCCATCCGTGCTTAGCCATTTTCCACTTCCTGTCGATCTCATTTTTGAGACATTTGTATTCCTTTTTGCCTGCTTCACTTACTGCATTTTTGTATTTTCTCCTTTCATCAATTAAATTCAGTATCTCTTCTGTTAGCCAAGGATTTCTACTAGCCCTCGTCTTTTTACCTACTTGATCCTCTGCTGCCTTCACTATTTCATTCCTCAAAGCTACCCCTTCTTCTTCTACTGTATTTCTTTCCCCCATTCCTGTCAATTGTTCCCTTATGTTCTCCCTGAAACTCTGTACAACCTCTGGTTTAGTCAGTTTATCCAGGTCCCATCTCCTTAAATTCCTTCCTTTTTGCAGTTTCTTCAGTTTTAATCTACAGTTCATAACCAATAGATTGTGGTCAGAGTCCACATCTGCCACTGGAAATGTCTTATAATTTAAAATCTGGTTCCTAAATCTCTGTCTTACCATTATATCTGTAACCTTCTAGTATCTCCAGGGTTCTTCCATGTATACAGCCTTCTTTCATGATTCTTTAACCAAGTGTTAGCTATGATTAAGTTATGCTCTGTGCAAAATTCTACCAGGCGGCTTGCTCTTTCATTTCTTAGCCCAATCCATATTCACCTATTACGTTTCCTTCTCTTCCTTTTCCTACTGTCGAATTCCAGTCACCCATGACTATTAAATTTTCGTCTCCCTTCACTACCTGAATAATTTCTTTTATCTCATCATACATTTCGTCAATTTCTTCATCATCTGCAGAGCTAGATAGCATATAAACTTGTACTACTGTATTAGGCATGGGCTTCGTGTCTATCTTGGCCACAATAATGCATTCACTATGCTATTTGTAGTAGCTTACCCGCACTCCTTTTTTTTATTCATTATTAAACCTACTCCTGCATTACCCCTATTTGATTTTGTATTTATAACCCTGTATTCACCTGACCAAAAGTCTTGTTCCTCCTGCCACTGTACTTCACTAATTCCACTATCCCGATCAGGTTCGTCCCACATATTCTCGATTGAGCGTAAATGAAGTAGAAGAAAAAAATGAATGTTTAATGTTTTTGAGCAAAATTGATAGGACAGAAATGAATGCAAATTAGCTTGTTTTTTTATAATTTGCATATTAAAACTGGATATTCTGAAACTTCTTGAAGAAAAAAGTGAGTCAATCTTGCAGAAAATTTTGCTAAAATAGTATTAGTAATTTTTTTGTCCAATGATCGTTTTATAATGATGCTGGCTGTATCGATTTAACATAAGGTTGTCACAATCTGTCCTGGATTTTCTATTGTTTGATTCGCGCCACAGACAAACATTGGAATGTCAGCAGTTGACAATAAATGGATAACTGCTGGTATTAGAAAGTCCTCTGAAACTCTCATATGCCTCCGACATTTACAAAAAAACCACTGTGATAATCAAGAGTTCCTAAATTATACTGACAGTTACAAAAATTGTACAGTAAGGTACTGCTTGCTGCAATAAATAAATAAATAAAAAGGAATGATGTATAGTGCACAAAATAAAAATAAAGTAGTATGAGACATAATAAAACAAGAAACCAAAAAAGGCAGAACCAAGTACAGTTACATAAAAATAAAAAAAAAAAATGGGACCAGATTGGTAGAAAATATGCAAGAACTAGCAAATCTGAGTAATGACCATTTTTCTGCTATGCCAAAGAAGCTGCAGGAAAAGTCACTAAAATAGGTGTAGCATTGAAAATGAATTATGTAGCTGGTACAGTGAGAGCAAATAGTTGGGAAGGGACATGAAAGGGAAGCAGTAGTTGGGAAGGGAGTGAGACAGGGTTGTAGCCTCTCCCCGATGCTATTCAATATGTATATTGAGCAAGCAGTAAAGGAAACAAAAGAAAAGTTCGGATTGGGTATTAAAATCCATTGACATTGTAATTCTGTCAGAGACAGCAAAGGACGTAATTCTGTCAGAGACAGCAAAGGACTTGGAAGAGCAGTTGAACGGAATGGACAGTGTCTAGAAAGGAGGGTATAAGATGAACATCAACAAAAGCAAAACGAGGATAATGGAATGTAGTCGAATTAAGAGAAATTTGTTAACATCGAGTATTGATTTAAGTGTCAGGAAGTCATTTCTGAAAGTATTTGTATGGAGTGTAGCCATGTTGTTGTTGTTGTTCTTGTGGTCTTCAGTGCTGAGACTGGTTTGATGCAGCTCTCCATGCTACTGTATCCTGTGCAAGCTTCTTCATCTCCCAGTACCTACTGCAACCTACATCCTTCTGAATCTGCTTAGTGTATTTATCTCTTGGTCTCTCTTTACGATTTTTACCCTCCACGCTGCCCTCCAATGCTAAATTTGTGATCCCTTGATGCCTCAAAACATGTCCTACCAACCGATCCCTTCTTCTAGTCAAGTTGTGCCACAAACTTCTCTTCTCCCCAATCCTATTCAGTACTTCCTCATTAGTTATGTGATCTACCCATCCAATCTTCAGCATTCTTCTGTAGCACCACATTTCGAAAGCTTCTATTCTCTTCTTGTCCAAACTATTTATCATCCATGTTTCACTTCCATACATGGCTACTCTCCATAGAAATACTTTCAGAAACGACTTCCTGACACTTAAATCTATACTCGATGTTAACAAATTTCTCTTCTTCAGAAACGATTTCCTTGCCATTGCCAGTCTACATTTTATATCCTCTCTACTTCGACCATCATCAGTTATTTTACTCCCTAAATAGCAAAACTCCTTTACTACCTTAAGTGTCTCATTTCCTAATCTAATCCCCTCAGCATCACCCAATTTAATGTGACTACATTCCATTATCCTCGTTTTGCTTTTGTTGATGTTCATCTTATATCCTCCTTTCAAGACACTGTCCATTCCGTTCAACTGCTCTTCCAAGTCCTTTGCTGTCTCTGACAGAATTACAATGTCATCGGCGAACCTCAAAGTTTTTACTTCTTCTCCATGAATTTTAATACCTACTCCGAATTTTTCTTTTGTTTCCTTTACTGCTTGCTCAATATACAGATTGAATAACATCGGGGAGAGGCTACAACCCTGTCTCACTCCTTTCCCAACCTCTGCTTCCCTTTCATGCCCCTCGACTCTTATAACTGCCATCTGGTTTCTGTACAAATTGTAAATAGCCTTTCGCTCTCTGTATTTTACCCCTGCCACCTTCAAAATTTGAAAGAGAGTATTCCAGTTAACATTGTCAAAAGCTTTCTCTAAGTCTACAAATGCTAGAAACGTAGGTTTGCCTTTTCTTAATCTTTCTTCTAAGATAAGTCGTAAGGTTAGTATTGCCTCACGTGTTCCAACATTTCTACGGAATCCAAACTGATCTTCCCCGAGGTCGGCTTCTACTAGTTTTTGCATTCGTCTGTAAAGAATTCGCGTTAGTATTTTGCAGCTGTGACTTATTAAACTGATAGTTCGGTAATTTTCACATCTGTCAACACCTGCTTTCTTTGGGATTGGAATTATTATATTATTCTTGAAGTCTGTGGGTATTTCGCCTGTCTCATACATCTTGCTCACCAGATGGTAGAGTTTTGTCATGACTGGCTCTCCCAAAGCCATCAGTAGTTCTAATGGAATGTTGACCAAGAGATGAATGCACTAAGTTGATTCAGAAGGATGTAGGTTGCAGTAGGTACTGGGAGATGATGAAGCTTGCACAGGATAAAGTAGCATGGAGAGCTGCATCAAACCAGTCTCAGGACTGAAGACCACAACAACAACAACATTTGGGAAGGTAATACAAAAATTTTAATAAGAAGTCAACAGGGGTAGATGACGTACTAGTGTCTGTCCTAAGGACTGAATGGACAGCTTACCAAACATAATAAATGAGTATTTTAGTTTAGGCATTCAGTTGCCTTGATTGACTGTTTTGTCCACTTTTGGTAGAATATTTTATACATTATGAATGAAAACATGCATGACGCTGTATAGTATTCTACAATATTTATTATATATTTTACAAAGCAGTTTTTGATTGTTACGCCATCATCAGATTCAAAGATAAATGTGTGTTTAAAGCACACACATACTAAAGAAAGGCAGTGGTAGAAAATATTGTAACAACAGACCAGGTTCCCTGATCTCATCACTCTCAAGTAATAGGTAGCAACAGAACCATGCTGACTCCTGTGCTGTGGACAGCTGCACTAGGTTTCTCGGTTGAGGATCAATTAGTGTGAGCAGCCCGATCAGGTTCGTCCCACATATTCTCGATTGAGCATAAATCCAGGTAGTTTGGTGGCAGAGGAGTATGGTAAACTCATCCTGGTGCTCTTTGAACCATGCACGTACACTGTAGGGTGTGTGAGAAGGTGCATTGTCCTGCTGGTAGATGCCATCATACCGAGGAAAAACAAACTGCATATAGGAGCGGATGTGGTCCCAAAGAATAGATGCATATTTGTGTTGATCCATTGTGCAGTGCCATGGTCACCCAGGGAATGCCATGAAAATGTTCCCCAGACCAGAGTGTATCCTCCTCAGCCCTGGACCCTTCCAGCCAATTATTACAGGGTCATTGCTTTCAGCCATTTCATGCCGTACAAGCAAAGGCCTTCTGTTTGATTGAACCTGAAACATTTTACATCTGAAAAGGCCACTTGTTGCCACTGAGTAGATATCCAATTGTGGTACTGCTGTTCAAATTCCAGCCTTCGTGACGAGTGAACAGCATACTGCATGGGTGCATGAACCAGGTGCCTGCTTTAGATGCCGATACACAGTAGCATTCGCTGAATGGTCATTGAGGGAACACTGTTCGTTATCCTTTTTTTCATCTGGACAGTCAGCTGCTCAACAGTTAACAGTTGCATGTCTGTTTGCGTATATACATCTCTGCAGCTGTTGTTCACCCCTGTCATCTGTGGTCCATGGTGCACCACAGTTGCCTTGGCACCAGTTTTTGATAGCAACATTTTGCCTTGCGTGGTGTCCTTCAATCGCAGCAGCACACAAACAATTTACAGATTTAGACATTTCGGAAATGCTTCCACCCTTGGCCCAAAAGCCAATGATCATGCCCTTTTGGCCTTTTACGACAATGACTGCATTGTTTTCCATTCCTGTCCTGTCTTTCTCCCCTACCCCCTCGCCTAACACACTTTACATACTCTCCATTGCTAGTGCTGCCACCTGTCATCTGTAAATGTTTATAGCATGTTGACATTGAACATAGGCAGTGGTCACATTAATGTGACTGGACAATGTGTATCAGTGACATTCCAGATTGTGTAACACATGATCACAGCAACATTATGGAGACTAATAAAAATCAGAATTCTTAGCTGAGAAGGCAAATGAAAACCTCAAGGATATGTACGATCGGATGGTATGTAATAAATTAATACTGCATATAAAGGAAAGGAACAGCATTAATTTCAGCTTAGAGGGAAAACAACTCTATAACTTTAAGCGTAAATGATAAATCTGCAGATTGTATAGCAATGCAGAGATTACAGGGATGAGTGTTGATTGTCAGTTTACATGGAATGTACACACAGAGATACTGCCAAATAGAAGGGCATTAACATGTTATGTTCTGCGTTCCTTTCATCAGTGTGTAACTTTCACTAATGTTATTTCATCATTTTCATTTGCAGATTTGGTCCTAATTGTCTTCCTATATATTTGATAGACTATATTAGCATTGTAGCTATTATTTGTGGCTACAGTTTTAACTGTATCCAACTCTGTAGCCATGCTTTCTCTAGTGAGGGGAACTCCAGTGAAGCGATCTATCATGGCATGAAAATACACTGCTTTATGTACTAGAGGGTGACGTGGTGAATTGTGTCTTATACGGGCACTTGTGACTGGCTTGCAGTGTATGTCGGGTTTATGGACACCATTACGATTAGCTATTTTTATATCCAAGATTGATGCTGTTGTATGTTTCATAGATTATGGTAAATTTGGGTAAATTTGATGCTGTTATTCATTTTATTGATTTGTTGTTTAAATTAATTAATTTTGTCATTATTTCCATTAAAGAGATGATGGTGTCACCAGTATCATGTCAGTAATAATGGATTTTATGAGCCATTGTATTTACATACAATATAAATCAGTTTTCGTCATAGATGTAAATTTAATAACAAACCATATCTCTGACACACAAATTGATATTGTAATAGTTGTACTCAAATGCAAAAAAAATGGTGTGTGTGTGTGTGTGTGTGTGTGTGTGTGTGTGTGTGTGTGTGTTTGTGGTGATAAATAAAATATAAAAAAGCAGCTCTGGTGGATTATTATTGCAGTAGTATGTGTTTCATACAGTATTTTGAGCCTACAGAATAGCATACACAAGTGCTCTTGCTCAGATGGTAGAGCACTTGCCCGCGAAAGGCAAAGGTCCCGAGTTCGAGTCTCGGTCTGCCACACAGTTTTAATCTGCCAGGAAGTTTAATATTCAAGACATTGCCCAACCAGGCCGTAAGTGCTGTGCCAGTGTGCCAGTGAAGAAAAATCAAGCTAAAGAAAACCATAAAAAGTATTCAATTCAACAGCTGTGTATAATGAAGAAAGTGATAACTAAATATGCAGTTGTAAATATTAAAGCCACTGAAAATGTGGCAAAACCTGTTAAATAAAAAAAGTGAACAGTGGTATTTGAGAGAAGAAATTCGTGAAAAATATAAATGTAAAGATTTCTCAAATAAACGGCTTTACGTAGCACATATGAAATTAGGAAAGATTTAGCCCACCCTCATTTTGATTAATAATTAATCAGTGGCCAAATATGTTATCTGCATCATTTAATAATGCTAATGTTAAATTCATAATTGGCCATGGTAAAGTAGCATTGGATGTTGTAAATAAAATTACTAATAGTTAAACGAAATCACATAGGTAGCAAAACTGCAGGTTTTGTTGATAAGAAACTACAGCAGAACAAAAGTTTGAGAAATGATGATGATGATGATGATGATGATGATGATGATGATGATAATAATAATAGTAATAATAGTGCTTGCTTTTAAAAACATCAACAAGATATTGCAACCACACATTGCTTTGCAGTAAAAACAGACAAAGGCAATATAATTGAAGTTATGTGTAAAGAAGACTATATTACAAAAACGAACAAAGAATTTAGAACAGGTAAGATTGTGAGCTTAAAGAAATATCCAACAAACAAATTTCAGTCACTTATTAGACAGCAGTTGAGAAATGTAATTTTCTACTTTCTGGTAAGAAAATGAATAGTTGTATAATGATAAAACCAGAAGCACTTAAACTAAGAGCACAGTGTAAAATACACAAACAAGGAATTTGCTTTAGACCTGTTGCAAATTACATAAATATTGCAGCATATCTACTTTTAAAACAATAATTAATTTCTAAACCAATACTGTACATCTACCAAGAAATACAAAATTAGAAATATCATGGACCCAGATTAAGGGGAGTTGGAATGCCCTAGCTCGACAATCTAAAATTTTGTCATTTGGCTGTACTTCAGAAAACATTGAAGCAATTGACATAAAACTTTTACAGGATTTTAGATGTTACATTCCAAGTCTACTGAACTACAGTCATTGCACCTCGGCCACTGTTTCTGAATATACAATTTTTCATTACATAGTTAAAATTTTTTGTACTTTCTCCTAAATATTTTTATGCTTAACATTATGTTTTTCTTTTAGCTCAGTAGACTGAGAATATGTACGTTGCTACTCTGAAAATATAAATCCTCTATTCAGAGTGGTTTCTGAGTCTTAGGGAAAACTGCAACAGAAAGTGCAAATTTTCAGGAATGGCTTCTCAAGTTTCAAAACACTAAAACCTATTTTTCTTTCATCAATCTTCTGACTGGTTTGATGTGGCCCACCACGAATTCCTCTCCTGTGCCCACTTCTTCGTCTCAGAGTAGCACTTGAAACCTACGACCTCAATTATTTGCTGTACATATTCCAGTCTCTGTCTTCCTCTAGGGTTTTAGCCCTCTACAGCTCCCTCTAGTACCATGGAAGTCATTCCCTCACATCTTAACAGATGCCGTATCATCCTGCTGTCCCTTCTCCTTGTCAGTTTTCCCCACATATTCCTTTCCTCTCCAATTCTGCGCAGAACTTCCTCATTCTTTACCTTATCAGTCCACCCAATGTAGCACCACATCTCAAATGCTTTGAATCTCTTCTTTTTCAGTTTTCCCACAGTCCATATTTCACTTACATACAATGCTGTGCTCAAAACGTATATTCTCAGAAATTTCTTCCTAAAATTTGGGCCTTTGTTTGATACTAGTAGCCTTCTCTTGGCCAGGAATGCCCTTTAAGCCAGTACTGGTCTGCTTTTGGTGTCCTCCTTACTCCATCCATCATTGGTTATTTTGCTGCCTGGGTAGCAGATTTCCTTTAGTTAATGTACTCCGTGACCCTCAATCCTGATGTTAAGTTTCTCACTGTTCTCATTTCTGCTACTTCTCATTACTTTCGTCTTTCTTCGATTTACTCTCAATCCTTATTCCTTACTCATTAGACTGTTCATTCCATTCAGCAGATCCTATAATTCTTCTTCATTTTCACTCAGGTTAGCAATGTCATCAGCGAATTATATAATTGATATTGTTTCACCTTGAATTTTAATTCCACTCCTGAACCTTTCTTTTATTTCCATCACTGCTTCTTTGATGTATAGATTGAACAGTAGGGGTGAAATACAACACCCATGTCTTACGTCATTTTTAATCTGAGCACTTTGTTCTTGGTTGTCCACTCTTGTTTTCCGCCTTGGCTCTTGTACGTATTGTGTATTATCCACCTCTCCCTATAGCTTACCCCTATTTTTCTCAGAATTTTGAGCAACTTGCACCACTTTACATTGTCGAACTCTTTTGCAGGTTGACAAATCCTATGAATTTGTCTTGATTTTTATTTAGTGTTGTTTTCATTATCAATCACAACTTAAGAATTGCCTTTCCGGTGCCTTTACCTTTCCCAAAGCCAAACTGATTGTCCTCTAACACATCCTCAATTTTCTTTTCAATTCCTCTGTATATTATTCTTGTAAGCAACTTGCTTGCATAGGCTGTTAAGCTGATTTTACGATAATTCTCACACTTGTCAGCTCTTGCAGTCTTTTGAACTGATGGATGATATTTTTCTGAAAGTCAGATGGTGTGTCGTCAGTCTCATACTTTCTACACACTAACCTGAATAATCATTTTGTTGCCACTTCCCCCAATGATTTTTGTAATTCTGGTGGAATGTTATGTAACCCTTCTACCTTATTTTATCTTAAGCCCTCCAAGGCTCTCTTAAATTCTGATTCTAGTGCTGTATTCCTTATCTCTTCTAAATCGACTCCTGTCACATCGGACAAATCTTCCCCCGTATAAAGGTCTTCAATGTGTCTATCCTCTCTCTCCTCTGCATTTAACAGTGGAATTCCCATTGCACTCTTAATGTTACAACCTTTGCTTTTAATTTCACTTAAGATTATTTTGAGTTCCCCATATGCTGAATCAGTCCTTCCAACAATCATTTCTTTTTAGATTTCTTCACATTTTTCATGCAGCTATCTCATCTTAGCTTTCCTGCACTTCCTATTTATTTCATTCCTTAGCAAATTGTATTTCTATATGTGTGACTTTCCCCTCAACATGTTTGTACTTTCTTCTTTCATCAATCAGCTGAAGTATTTCTTCTGTTACCCATGGTTTCTTTGCAGTTACTTTGCCTTTGTTTTTCTTTCCAACTTCTGTGATTGCCCTTTTTAGAGATGTCCCTTCCTCTTCAACTGTACTGCCTTCCGAACTATTCCTTATTGTTGTATCTATAGCCTTAGAGAACTTCAAGTGTATCTCGTCATTCCTTAGTACTTCGGTATTCCACTTCTTTGTATATTGATTTTTCCTGATTAATCTCTTTAACTTCAGCCTACTCTTCATCACTACTACATTGTGATCTGAGTCTACATCTGCTCCTTGGTACACCTTACAATCCAATATCTGATTTCGGGATCTCTGTCTGACCATGATGTAATCTAACTGAAATCTTCCCATATCACCCAGCCTTTTCCAAGTATACCTCCTCCTCTTGTGATTCGTGACAGAGTATTCACTATTACTAGCTGAAATTTATTACAGAACTCACGTAGTCTTTCTTCTCTCTCATTCCTTGTCCCAAGCTCATATTCTCCCATAACCCTTTCTTTTACTCTTCCCCATACAACTGCATTCCAGTCCCCCATGACAATTAGATTTTCTTCTTGCTGTACATACTGTATTATCCCTTGAACATCCTCATATAATTTCTCTATCTCTTCCATCTATAACTTGTGACATCGGCATGTGTACCAGAACTATTGTTGTCAGTATTGGTTTGCTGTCGATTCTGATAAGAGTAACACTATCACTGAACTGTTCACAGTAACACTCTCTCTGCCCTATCTACCTATTCACAATGAATCCTACTCCTTTTATATCATTTTCTGCTGCTGTAATTGATATTACCCTATACTCATCTGACCAGAACTCGTTGTCTTCTTTCCGTTTCACTTCACTGACCGCTACTGTATCCCTTTGCATTTCTCTTTTCGGCTTTTCTAGCTTCCCTACCACGTTCAAGCTTCTGATATACCATTCCCCAAATCGTAGAACATTATCCTTTCGTTGGTTATCCAATCTTTTTCTTACAGTCTCCTCGTCCTTGGCAGTCTGCTCCCAGAGATCCAATTGTGGAACTATTCAGGAATCTTTTACCAGTGGAGAGATCATCATGACACTTTTTCAGTTAAGGGCCACGAGTCCTGTGGGTACTCATTATGTGTCTTTAATGCAGTGGTTTCGGTTGCTTCTCCATCCTCATGCCATTGATCATTGCTTATTCTTCCTCCTTTATGGGCAGCTTCCCATCCCAAGCACAAAAGAGTGCCCTGAACCATTGTCCACTCCTCCACCCTCTTTGACAAGGCCATAGGCAGAATGAGGATGACTTGTTGTGCGGGGAGTTTTCAGTCATCAATGTTGATTATTAATCGAAATTTAAGTATTGGTGGGTTTTGAACCTGGGACCAAGGACGTTCTGATTACTAATCGAGGACACCACCTCTAGATCACAGATGCATCCTCTTACTTAAAATATGCTTTTTTAAAAATTATTTTACTTATTTAGAAGCACCCTGCACCATACTGTGTATCATACTCTTCATCTTTTTCCAAGGTTCTTACTGTTTTCTACTGTCTGGACTCCTTAGTGGCCGATTGTGCTGCATAATCTGCTTTATCGGTGTGAACCTTGTCCATCCATTCAATTTCTCTGATGCAGTTTGCTCCAGGATTAATTCCCATATGCTGTAGCACTTTCAGCTTACCAATGTTGCCACCATTAAAAGCAATGATAGCATCACTGACCCCACCCCCCATTTTAGTGTATTCATTCTACCAAAATATTTTTGGTAAGTGAATCCATGTGAGATTACTGAAAGATTAATTTGGATTTTGAGTCTGACCTTGCAGACACTTTGCGATAATTCAGTATTTGCCAGGTCTCTGTAAATATGTTTTATGACGTTCATGACTGCTGCTGTGATTAAATGTTTCTGGCTGTGTGGACTGTTTGAGTACTGGGCATTGTGGTAATTGCACCTTGAATCTGGTCTGGGTGGGCAAAGTTAATATATTGGTTTTGTTCATCTGTTGCAGTCTGTGGAAGAACATATCCATACTGTAGTTCATCTGTAATTTTGTCTGCCAGCCAGTCTCTTATGGTTTTACCATCAGAAAGTTTCTTGTCTTTCAAACTTTATTTCAGCTTTGTCAACCTGGTGTCCATCCTCTTCTGGACATGACCAACACATTCCAGTTTTGTGACACTTGTATCACAATAAGGCTGAGTGGCTATTACACTGTTATATTCTTCTGAGTCCTCATCGCCTAAGAACTTAGTGTAACAGATACCCCTTACATTCATAGATTAAAAAAAAATCAGTAGCTGCAGAAGCCTCCACACCTCCACTTGTTCCTTCATAATTTCTTTCACAGATACACTCTTCTTCATTTTGTGATTTACATTTATTACAATGTTTTGTTACTGTCTGGAAGTCTATTACCTTTCCAGTATCCGCACTGGTCACCATAGCAACAGAATTCTTAGAGCTGTAGCCATACTTCTGCTAAGTGCCATCAAAAGCTGCTGGTATGTGAGTCATACTATCATTTATTTCAACAGCTTCATTTGCAGCACCCTTCATTTACCCACAGGCAACAGATTCCACAGCAGCTCCAATAAATCCTGTGTATTTGTTGATTTTATAAGGTGGGCATGGTTTATTCATCACAGCACACATCATTTCTGTTGTAGTGTGTCCTTTGCAAATAGCTCTCAATCCATAAAACCTAAAATTTACTTCAAAAAAATTATCTGCACACTTATCAGAATTCCAAAATGAATGAGCATGTTTACAACTAGCACAATTGCTATCTCAGTGGACATCCCAGGATATGACAGTAACTTAACAGGTGAAAGGATGGTGCAGGGTGAGCCATTTGTTGCTTCACAATAGTTCGTAATCCTTTATTTAACAAGATATACTGAAAACCCCAATATCATACAAATCAATAGTAACTGTTTGAGATTGATTTCAGGGCAACAAACCAGAAAGACCAAACTTACAACAAAGTAGCCCCGACAGAACAGGAAGTTTAAGGCAAGTTAACACAAGTTACGTAAGGTAATTTAAATACCCCTTTAATCAGTTGCAATATGTTTTTACAGGACAAGTAATGCCTCTATAAAATAACAAGTTCAACATTCATAAAAATACAACTCGAGAGCCCTTTAGTACACACAAAATTTCAACCTGGCAAATGCGACTTCTCTACAGTTAGAGAAAGAGCATTGCTATAACAATTTGAGAATCATTCTTTAGATAGTAAATTTGAAACAGGGAAGGTGGACCTTATTTAGAAAAAAAATTGTAAGTTTAAGATTATGATTACTATAACTTGAGGGTGCTTTTGGTGCTAGCAATTTAGAAATGGAAGGGTTATTCCCTTTTTTTTTTTTTTTTTTTTTTTCCTCCAAAATTTACAGGTTCAGCATTTCACAAACTGGAGGAGCTCTTTGACATTAGCAACTTTCCACGTGGGAAACTAACAATATTAAAAATTTTACGAGTTCAGCATCTGAAGCCCCTTAGGCATTAGCACATTCTCAAACAGGAATGGTTTCAAAATTTTCAAGATGTACATGTTCAGTATTTCACCAGTCTCTTTGCCATAAGCAGTTTTTCAAAAAGGAAAGGCAAAAATGTTTTAAAATTTATGATGAAATGTTTGGAGTGCCCCTTTGGGAACTAGCAATTTTGGAACAGAAAGGAAATAAGTGAATTCTCAAGGCCCAACACAAGAATACGAAATGCAAACCCTGTCCCAGATACCAACCACAATATAAGTGTTACAGTGACTGCATAATTAAAACAAAAGTGATTAACAAATTAATTTTGTAACAGTGATGCCCAGATATGACAATTAATTTGCAGCCAACTGTTATTAACAAGACCCTCCCCCCCCCCCCCCCCCCCCCGCACCAAAAAATAAAAATAAAATACTTAAGTAAATGTAAGAAGTAGCAAGAAATGCTTGAGTGCTAATACCTAAGCACAAGATCGCAGCAGTAGTAAAATATACAACAATAAATTCCTCCGTGTAAGAGAAGTACCAGATCTCACCAAGACCTTCCAATGTGAGTACAGAAAACGAGCCAACATTCATTGCGCCATTGGTATTTGCTTATCATAACCATGCCTGATGTTACAATTCATGCAAGTCTGGAAACCGAGAACTTGCCACCTTAAAGGTCAGGCTCGATATTCGACATCAGTGGTCCTTAATATATATGTGATGTCCTAGAACATATTACAATCAATTTAATTTCACACCTAAGCAATAATGACAAAGGAAATTGAAATGCTGAACAAATTGCAGTAAAAAGAAAAACACAGTTTAAATACATTCAAATACATCATCCATAAAGGGAGTTCACACAGAGAGGGTGAATTTAGTACCTTGAGTATGGAGTGACGAAGAACAGCCTGCAAACCAGCCTAACAGGAGCAAGTCCTTCACTGGAGCATAGGTGCCAAAATCCATAAACAATAGTACCATAGGGTAGGGCAGGTGGTTGCCAGAGAAATCATCGTGGTCACAACATCCACATCAGCAGTTTGCCACTCCCAAATCCAGATAGTCAACTGGATGAAACAGTATAGAACACAGCACTCTACACCAACACGGCCCTGCACAAGTAGTCGTCCACTTGGACGAGCAACTGCTAATCAGGCTCTGTAATGGCATGCTCAACGTTCATTACTCGTTCCTCTCTCTCATTGTCCATCATCCATCAACAAGCTGCCTCCAACTCCCTCTAACCAAAGAACCCAAGTACAAGACGACTGAAGCACCACCCACTGGTGTGATAGGAAAACGGATTGCGTCAGTAATCGAACATATAACAGCAGAAAACAAACCAACATGGCTCAACAATCAGTGATATGTTTCCTGGCTACTACGTTTGATACCTCACTGTCTTCATGTAAACTAACTAGCCCTCCCATGCTTCACCACACACACATTCACCCAGCACCTTTGTTAGTATGTTTAACTCTATTGGAATATAACTTAACATATCTTTTACATCAGTTTCTTTTTCAGAAAACTGTGTTTCACAATGTTTTATTTTATTCTTCAAAGCACTAATGGGTACTTCTCTAGATACTGATGGTTTGGGCTGTGTTCTGTGATCTGTAACTTCACACGCCACATGTTCAACACAGTGTTTCCCTTTCTTTGAAAATATATTGTCATGAAACCCATGTTTCTTAAAAATACCTCATTTTGGTGTCACACTTTATTTTTTTTAGAGATGTACCTGTTTATTCATCACTTTTCCTCAAGAAAACATTAGCACTTCCACATACAATGTGTGTTTATACTACAAAATTGTATGATACTGTTTTCAACAGTGCTACCAGTTCACACAATGTTATTTCACCTTTATAACACTGTAATCCACAGCCTTGTATATAAAAAGTTACCAATATTGTTAGATCTTGGAGTAATGCATGTAAAAATTTTAACATTTTCAACCGATATAGACAATATTAAAAAAAAAAAAAAAAAAAAAAAAAAATTACTTGCTATGCAAGTTTGTAAGTGATACATATACCATTTTATTCAGAAAATTACAAATGTTATAATGAAATAAAAAATGTGAAAAACATACTAATAAGTGAGAAAAATTCATTTCTTTAGATGTCATTAGTCCCTAATCAAATGTTCCATATATTGAAATCACAAGAAATAACATACCAGAATTTGGCAGGTTAGCCAACCAGAATATATGAACTGGCCAATCTCCCAGAAATAGAACTATCACAAAATTACTTCAGTTTCCAAGGAGAAACATACACACAGGATGATGGGTTGCCATTGGGGAGTTGCCTTGCAGAAACCCAAGCAAGTTTTTTCTTAGATACGTACAAAATAAATTTTTCAGAGAACAAATGTAGTGGGCCAATAAAGTCACTTATTTCCAATGTTATGGTGATGATACCCTCATATTCTTTTTAATGGAAATAATGACAAAATTTAAAAATAAAAATAAAGTCATTTATTATTGACATTATGGTGATGATGCCTTTATTCGCTCTAATGGACGTAATGACAAAGTTAATGAATTTTCCCAATAAATGAAGCATAAGAAAATAGCATCAGATTTACTGTAGAATATGAAACAGACAAGAGCATAAACTTCTCATACAAAAAAAAATAGCTAATGAGAATAGCAACCATAAATCTGACATATTTTGTAAACCAACCACAAGTGACTGTATAATATATAATTCATGTCGCCCACTAGCACATAAAGCAGCTTATTTTCATGCCATGGTAGATCGCATCATTCAAGTTCCACTTACCAAAGAAAACATGAACACCGAATTGGATACAATTAAAATTGTAGTCAAAAATAATGCTTAAAATCCTAATATAGGTGATAATATATACAGAAAGAAAATTAAGGCCAAATTTGCAAATGAAAATATGAAATAGCATTAGCAAAAGAAGAAAGAAAACTCCATTACCCTATCACCTTTTGAGAAATATTTCTCAAAAAATGAGAAACACGTTTTGTCATAGTAATTTAAAATGTGCTTTTGCGCTGAAAATAAACTATCAAAGCAAAGCTCCACATTCTGACCCTGATGGGCCAGTAGTGACCAACCAGTTGCCAAGTCATTCTACCAATGGCATTGTTTAATACAGTATGGAGGATCTGATGTCAGCACACAGTCTTCCAGTAGTTGCCAGCTTTCATGGTCTTTCAGCCACCACTTCTCATTCATGTTGCTCCTATGTTGGCTTCAAGAGCCTAAGTGCACTCCATTCCAGTCCTCCTCCCAATGAAAAGTCCCTAACAGTACCCAGAATTGAACCAGAGTCCTCAGCATAGCAGACAAACTGTGACCATTGATCTGCAGAGCTAAATGAAAATAAACAGGGACTGAATATAAGAAATGGAACAGACAAACCTAAAAAAATACAACCAATCAGGAATATATAAAATTAAATGTAATGACTAAATCAAACAGTTGAAAATTCGGGTGGAATGTAACAATATTATGAAAAGGATAGTTGCTGCTCACCATATAGCACATATGTCACACTGTCACCCAATAGACTTTGTTAAAAATAGAACTCTCTCTCTCTCTCTCTCTCTCTCTCTCTCTCTCTCTCTCTCTCTCTCTCATGCAAATGCAACTCACATACACATGACCACAGTTTCTGGCATCTGAACCAGACTACGACCAGGAACAGCAGTGCATGATGGGAGAGGCCTCTCCTCTCATGCACTGCTGTTCGTAGTATGGCTTCAGCTGCCAGAGACTGTGGTTTTGTGTGTGTGTGTGTGTGTGTGTGTGTGTGTGTGTGTGTGTGTGTGTGTGTGTATACTTTTGACAAAGGCCTTGTTGGCCAAAAGGTTATTGTATGTCAGTCTTTTTTGTTGTGCATATCTGCAAGTGAGTATCTGTGCTATATGGTGAGTAGCAAGTATCCTTTTCATAACATTGTTAAATGTAATGGCTGTAACATTTCTACACCAGACAAGCAGGATAAAAATTCACTACAAAATACAAAGAACATGTGATATATTGAGAGAGAACTTTTCCAAGAATCTTAGAGGACAGAATTCAGAACAAAAGACAGTGCTAAATATTACAGATAACATAAATCAGTTTTTATCCAACATATTTTAATATAAAACCATATCTCTTGCCACAAATCAATGTTGTAACAGTCATACAAAAATATGACAAAACAAAAGCAGATCATAACTGAAAAATAACATGTAGGATCTTATACTGAAAGTAAAGATTACTCATACGGTATGTATATAATGTGTAGTCAAATGAAAATGAAATGGATGGAAAAAAGTAAGTAAACTGTGTATTATTTCAAAAGTAGCCATCATAATTGTTAATACATTAATCCCAATGTGAGACAAGATCGTCAGTGCTTTCATGGAAAAATACTTGCAGTTTGCCTATGGAACCATGATTGTACCCAAGCATGCACCTCTTTGTCCAAAGCAAATTGATGTACACAAATGTCTTCTTCAGGGCTCCAAAAATATGGATATCGTTGTGATGTTTAAAGCTTTCCCGGCATACTTATTGTTCCATAAAAACACAGGAAAGCTGCCGGATGTCAGTAATGTCCTGCCACGATATTTCGGCGCAGAGTCTTCTGGCCATCTTCAGGTGAGTACCACTGTAGTATTAGTGGTGAGTAAGCGCTGAGCTCTGCTATTTAAAGCCATACTGAGGTGACATTGCGCATGCACTGCTCAGCGTCACTTTAAATAGCAGAACTCAGCATGTACTCGGCAGTACTACTACAGTGGTACTCAACTGAAGATGCCCAGAAGACTCTGCGCCGAAATATTGTGGCAGGACGTTACTGACATCCGGCAGTTCTCCCGTGTTTTTATGGAACAATATGGATATCAATTGACATTATTACATTCAACTGGAAGTATGAGGGTGTTTGGCCTGTATCATATATCTTGCACTCATTTGGATTAGTTTTGTCATGGCTGGATTTCCTAAGAACGTCTATAATTCTGAGGGAATGTCATCTACTCCAAGGGCCTTGTCTTAACTTAGATCTTTCAGTGCTACTGTTTTTCCTTCTCTTCCTTGGCATTTTGATATGAGCCTTGAAGAGACTGATATAGTCAAGTGAGATAATGCATTTTTTGATACAAAGGCCTCTAACTTGGGAGAATGAGAAGGCTCATGCTCTGTCCACCCATCCTGGCTTATGTTTTATCAGGAGAGCGGATGAAAGTTTTGTACAAAAATAGCAAGCATGAAGTGAAAAATGTCATATACTGTGTAAACAATCTTAGTTTATAAATTGAGTACAGTTTTCAAGTGCTTTCTGATATGGATTGTGGAAAGTGATCAATTTCTCAAAACCTGTAAGCACTAATTTTGTCAAAATAGAGCAGAAATCTGTCTCAGAATTATATCAGCCGTTGCCAGCATTGTAACTCATAATCATCATTCCTATCCATAGTATATCTTGATCAGTTGGTTGGGAGACTTATTGCTCATTTCACTTTAATTTATTCATTTCATACTTTGTGATCCTTTCTCTCTTAATTTCTCATTACAAGTTCTGAGGTCATCTTTCAGATGAAATGTGCTTAATCCATTGAATTCTGATATACAATGAAAAATCTGCAGTTACTAGATTTCTGTACTAATACTACCTCTGTAGCTTGTCTTTCTTGGACCAAATAATAATTATCTTTTAATATTTTTCTAATATCATCTAAGAGGGAAGGCTGAAATAATTTTGTTTGATGAAGCTGTTTCTTATATGGTTCCATGTGCCTCACACATGCATTTTTTTTCTTTTAAAAGGCTTTAATTTTGTTTTTTTGTTTCTCTCTTCTCTATTAGGTGGTCCTGTTAGTTTACTGGCACTACAAGGAATTTTTACTCTCATACAACATCATAATCTGTAAGTGACTACATTATAACAACTTTATGTTGCTGATATTGTGTGCTGTAATGAGAATAGAATTTTATTTTTTATAGGGAGTATCCTAACATTTACAAGAAGCTATATTCATTATTTGAGCCAGAGATATTCCACACTAAATACAAGGCTCGGTTATTCTACTTATCAGACATTTTTCTGAGTTCAACGTAAGTATGGCCAAATTTGTTTTGTTTCTTTCTTCTTTTAGTGCTGATGTGAGCTTTATTAGGATAATACTTTTCTTTTATCTGTTTACAAAGTGCTTTTATTTTTTCGTTAATCAAAATTATATTACTTTTCTGACCTCCATTTAGACATCTTCCAGAGAACTTAGTTGCAGCATTTGTGAAACGTCTCTCAAGGCTTGCTCTTCTGGCACCACCACAGGACATTTTGATCATATTAAGATTTGTGGGAAACTTGTTAATACGCCATCCAGGCCTGCAGATACTTGTGAACTGTATGCAAGGACAGCAAGGTATGCCTTATAGTAACTGTTGCAATATGCTAAAACATCATTTATTTTGCACCACATTTTTCAGTCCCTGTAATTTCAGAGGTTGTGTAAATTTTGAGTATAGCTCAAGAACCATAGTGTTATTTACACTATACTGGATGTCCAACAAATGAGAAGTTACTGCTTGTGTTCTCCACCCCCACCTCCCCCCCCCCCTCCTCCTCCTGGAAAGATTGAAGAAATATGGCCTATAAAGGAGTGTGTCCACTAGCTAATAACTTATGAGGACTTTGCTGAGGTGTTTACATTAGAACAAAAGCTTGTGCAAGTTTCCTTATGCAAGTAAATTCAGCAAGTTAAGCCCAGGAATTTGCAGCAAGCATGTGCAGAAGTGTTTCCACGAGAGTTGCATTGTAAGATAGGCAAGTGAAAGTTTATATTGTCATGCTTAAAAACAAGAGCAGGTGGCACTGGTATTGCATTATTATTACTGAGGAAAAATCATTATGAAAAACAAAGTTGAGAAAAAAAGAAATGCTTGGGCGAAGAAATGGATACAGAGTTATGCATTTTTAAGTTGTCAAGAGACACTATTGAATGGAATAAAATTAGAGAACATCACTAAGCTTGAAAAAGCTTTCTGAGAACGTCATGTACTAATTTTGAACATCTCTTTCCTGTTGTACAATCAAATATTCAAAAACAGGATGCAGAACTGCAGCAAGCTCTATCACCAAGAGATGACCTTTTCTGTACTCTTTGATTTTTACAAACAGTATTCATTAATTTTGTGACAAATGTATCGCATTTATGTTTCTGCCAACCAAAATAAAAATCGGGTAACATTTAAAGACATCTGTACTACCATTCCACTTTCTCTTCTGGTAAAACAAAGTAATTGACAAATTCATTCTGCAGTGCCTTGCCTGTGGTGGTCAGCTATTTATGTTTAAGGGCTCCAGTGGTACAATTGCTTTGGCCCAATTCTCTTTGCACCATTCTCCTTTTTGACACTGACAATTCCATACTGGTAGGGAATTTGTGCAACTCCTGCAAGCTGAAGAAAAACTTTCAGCAACTGGCAAGTTCGACACCTACTTGCAGCAAGATGTTAAGAAACTGTATCCATTAACTCTTTGATTTTTACAAACAGTATTCATTAATTTTGTGACAAATGTATCGCATTTATGTTTCTGCCAACCAAAATAAAAATCGGGTAACATTTAAAGACATCTGTACTACCATTCCACTTTCTCTTCTGGTAAAACAAAGTAATTGACAAATTCATTCTGCAGTGCCTTGCCTGTGGTGGTCAGCTATTTATGTTTAAGGGCTCCAGTGGTACAATTGCTTTGGCCCAATTCTCTTTGCACCATTCTCCTTTTTGACACTGACAATTCCATACTGGTAGGGAATTTGTGCAACTCCTGCAAGCTGAAGAAAAACTTTCAGCAACTGGCAAGTTCGACACCTACTTGCAGCAAGATGTTAAGAAACTGTATCCATTAACTCACAGAAGCTACTTCTGTAAGATGATGAAATTTGCATAAGTTGACTTGCTGGTGCTATCTCCATGTGAAAGAACTTGCAGAAGCAGCTGTTTCAAGTGACTTACAGGAGTTTACTTGCCAGTGGACACATGCCATGATACGAGACAACCCCTGAAGCTAGTGACTTTGATCCAGTAATGGTAAGCCGTGGTAGAATGTAAATAATTTAGGAATGTAAATTACAGCTCACTGAATAGCACGCATGCATGCGTGTGCACCACACACACACACACACACACACACACACACACACACACACACACTTACTCTCCTGTTCATTGTCATTGAACACTTCTCAAATTCACTTGTACAAATGCCCTTGTCACATTCCTAGCCAAGAACTATCCTTCCCCAACCCTCCAGCCCTCTCCCTCCCTCCCTCCTTTTCCACTTGCCCACTCCACCCAATACACTCTGTCAAGCTACTGAACTGAAACTAGCAAAGTTTCAATGTTGTTTATTTCCCTCTCGATAACTCAATGCACCTACTGTTTGGTGAATTGTTGCCTTTGTTCCTAAATTACTTGATTAAGACCATTGGATACTATTAGAGAGAAATGAGACTGAGATCTGCATCTTCCATTTTGTGATTTAGCTTTAGAATAACTTTCCTAAATTATGTGACATGAGTAGCAAGATAGTTCCTTAAAGTGCACTGTCAATGTCATTTTCTTATTCCAGCTGTAAATTCAGAAACAGTCGTTTCAAGTTTGTTATCATCAGCACAGTTCTAGTAGTACTCTGTTAAAACCAGTTCTTTTCCCCACTGTGGCTTTCTATTATCACACTTAAAGATGCATTGAAGCAGAAAATGGGTCAGTTTTGTATGCAAGCATAGTTTGTTGTAGATGCTGCATTTATTGATATGCATTGTTTTGTTAGTCTCCGGTGAATGTTGGGTAAATCCACTTAGAAATCATATGATTGAACAGAAGCTTACTGGTGATGCACTAATAGTAAATTTACTTGTCGATGTTTAAGCTTCATAGCAAACACGACTACCAAAACATTAATATAGCTGACTGTGAAAACTCTTTGTTTGTCAGTTAAAGGTAAATGTAATGTTTTGTTTTATCAGTTTTTTTACACAATATAGTTTGTTTTTCAAGGCAGTTCATAGGTTTTCACAAACTGATTCCTTGCTGCAGGGGATTATTGTCTTCTAATTTAGGGGATCGAAAATGGTCAGTTATTTAGGTGTAAAAGTAAGTCAAACTTTGGCTCTGAGTTAAACTAGAAAATAACATGGTGTCATGTGGTTAAACAAAAAAGTGTTGATTTTAAGGTTAAAAAATTGAAAATATAAGCACAGTAAAGTCTGAAGAAATTCTAATTTGAATGTAAAAAAGAGCATTATGTTGTTTTAAATTACAATTGTTATGCTGATAATGTTTGAAGTCATATCAGAATGTCAGTTTCTATTCATTTTCCTTCCACTTAAAATGAGGGATCTTCGAAATGGTGCTCTAGGGTCAACGTGAAAAGTTAATGAGCCGCTTGATGCATGACATATGTAACCTGCCATGAAACAAAGCTATTCTTGGAAATTCTTATGGAAATTCTCCCCTTGTAGCAACAAGAAATAGAATCAGTAGCATTTACCAGAACTTTTCCAGTATTTGCCTGCCAAAGTATCATTTCTGTAGAAAAAATATTGAGTTTACTTCTACAGGAGTCCATATTAGACTTTTATGGTGGGATTTCTTTGCATATGGGAGATGTGGCTGTTTATGTTTGCTTGATTCAAGTGTTGTATTGTAACAACAAAACACTTCACTGAAAACAAATTTAGGTGGCTGTGCAGAAACATATGATTTTTTTAGTAATTGTTCTCTGTATGTCCTCCAGTACAGCTAAAAAGAAGTTGATTCTCTGGACATGACATTGTGCTAAACTTAACTTCTGAGGAAAGATATCTGGTAAATTTTGTAAAGTACATAGTATTAGAACTTCCAGACAAATTATAACTGAATGCTGGACTGTGATTCAAACCTATGACCTTTCCTTTCACGAGCAGTGTGCTTACCAACTGAGGTACGCAGACACAACTTACAACCAACAGGTCATGTTTTGAGTAATGCCTTTGTGTCTCCATTGGTAAGGGCATTGCCCCCTGAAGGCAAGGTTGAGAGATCAAGTCCCAGTCCAGCACGCAATCTGAATCTGCCAGGAAGTTTCAAAAGAGTGAAAGATTCTTTCCAGTAGTCACTATTAACTTTACAACTGATTTTTCAGTAAGTATTACTAGTTGTGTTTTGTGACTACTATCTTACACACGCATACGCACACTTCCATTCACTAGAATCACTGATATCCAGAGCAGACTGTTGCGTGTTAGTAAACTCTTACAAAAAATAGCACCTGTCTCATTATTCAGTTTCCAGTAATCCATACATTGGACACTTGTCTTGATGATAATATTAACTTCAAATTCAGTGAAAAGGATAGTTGCTACTACCCATATAGCAGAGATACTGAGTCACAGAAAGGCACATCAGAAAGACTGCCAGAAAGTTAGTTTTCGCCCAACAAGGCCATTGTCAAAAATAGACACCACACACACACACACACACACACACACACACACACACACACACACACACACACACAGTCTCTGGCAGCTGGAACCAGACTGCGAGCAGCAGAGCATTACGGGAGGGGCAACGATGTGGGAGTAAGGAGGAGACTAGGGCGGCAGGAGGAGGAATAGGAGGGTAGGGATGGGGGACAGTAAAATGCTGCTGGGAGCATGCAGGGAAGAGGTGGAGAGTGGGGCAGCTAGGTGCAGTCGGTAGATCGGTAGATTAGACGGAGGAGGTGAGGGGGAGAGAGGAGGTTAGCGGAAAAGAAGTAAAACAACTGGGTGTGTTGGTGGAATAGAGGATTGTGTTGTGCTGGAATGGGAACAGGAAAGGGGCTAGATGGTTAATGGCAATGACAAACGAAGGTCAAAGCCAGGATTGTTATGGGAACATAGGATATATTATTGCAGGGAGAGTTCCCACCTGTGCAATACAGAAAAGCTGCTATTGGTTGGAAGGTTCCCGATGGCACAGACTATGAAGCAGTCATTGAATGAAAGACGTCATGTTGGGTGGTGTGCTCAGCAACAGGGCGATCTACTTGTTTCTTGGCAACAGTTTGTCAGACATTCCTGTGGACAGACAGCTTGTTGGTTGTCATGCGGACAGATAGCTTGTTGGTTGTCATGCCCACGTAGAATGCAGCACAGTAGTTGCAGCTTAGCTTGTAGATCACAAGACTGGTTTCACAGACAGCCCAGCCTTTGATGGGATAGGTGATGATTGTGACAGGCGTGGAGGAGTTGGTGGTGGAACAATGTATGGGACAGGTCTTGGATCTAGGTCTATTACATGGATATTACCATGAGGCAAGGGGTTAGGAGCAGGGGCTGTGTAGGCATGAACAAGGATTTCTGTAGGTTAGGTGGGCGGCAGAATACCACTGTGGGAGGAGTGGGAAGGATAGTGGGTAGGACATTTCTCATTTCAGGGCACAACAAGAGGTAGTCGAAACCCAGACGGAGAATGTAATTCAGTTGCTCCAGTGCTGGGTGGTACTGAGTCACGAGGGGAATGCTCCTCTGTGGCCATATGGTGGGGCTTTAGAAGGTATTGGGTGACTGGAAAGATGAGGCACGGGAGATCTGTTTTGTACAAGGTTAGGAGCATAATTTATGATCTGTAAAGGCCTGTGTGAGACTCTTGGTATATTTCGAGAGGGACCGCTCATCACTACATATGCAACGTCCGCAGGTTGCTAGGCTGCATGGAAGGGACTTCTTGGCACGGAATAGGTGGCCGCTGTCCAAGTGAAAGTATTGCTTATGGGTAGTAGGTTTGATATGGTCAGAAGTATTCATATAGTCATCCTTGAGGTGGAGGTCAATTCAACCCATCAAGCCACCTTCCTCAATGTTGACCTCCACCTCAGAGATGGATATATCAGTACCTCTGTTCATATGAAACATACCACACACATACCTCCACTTTGACATCTGCCACTCATTCCATACCATGAAGACCATTCCATACAACCAAGCCACTTGTGGCTGACACATTTGTAGTGACAAGTGGTCTCTCCCGAAATATACTGAGGGTCTCACAGAGGCCTTTATGGATTGTAATTACTCTCCTAACCTTGTACAAAAACAGATTTCCCAAGCCGTATCTTTTCAATCACCCAACACCTCCCAAAGCCCCACTGTCCAGCCACTGAGGAGCATTCTTCTCATGACTTAGCAACACCAGGACTGGAGCAACTGAATTACGACAAACTATGGCCAAGAAACAAATGGACCACCCTGTTGCTCAACAAGCCACCAAATATAAAGTCCTTCATTTCAATGACTGCTTCAAAGCCTGTGCCATCTGAATCCTTCCCACCAACACCAGCTTTTCTGAATTGTACAGATGGGAACTCTTCCTGCAATATATTCTATGTTCCTGTAACCCTCTTGGCCTCATCCTTCATTAGTCATTTCCCTTACCCCTGTTCCCATTCTAGCACTGCACAGCGCTCTATTCCACCAACACACCCAGTCTTTTTACTTCTCTCCTTTTCTGCTAACCCCCTCCTTTCTCCCCCACTCTCCGTCTAACCTCCCGACTACACCTAGCTGCCCCACTCTCCACTTCTTCGCTGCATGTTCCCAGCAGCACTTACTGTCCCCCACACTACTCTGCTCTTCCTCTCCCTCTCTGCCCCAGCCTCCTCCTCAACTCCACCCGGTTCCCATTCCCAGAATGCTCTGCTGCTTGCAGTCTGGCTCCAGCTGCCAGAGACTGTGGTCATGCGTGAGAGTTGCGTTTGCGAGCGCGTGTGTGTGTGTGTGTGTGTGTGTGTGTGTGTGTGTGTTTTGTCTATTTTTGACAAAGGCCTAATTGCCTGAAAGCTAACTTTCCGACTGTCTTTTTGTTGTGCCTTTCTGCGACTCAGCATCTCCACTATCTGGTGAGTAGCAACTATCCTTCATTATATTGTTACATTCCATTGAGGATTTTCCATTATTTAGCTTCTAATTCTGCACTTATTCATGATTTAAAAGTAGCAGTTAGATGAAACATGAATTGCCACTAACGCTTACTATTCTATGCCTACAGTGATTGCATATCAACCTCAACTCCTCTTCTTTCTCTGTTGTTCCATATTTTACTACTACCCCCTGTTGTATTTTCCTTTCTTCTATTCATGTCATTTTCAACTGCTTATTTTTTGTGTGTTCTAAATCTAATATATTATTCTTAAAACAGTTGCTGCTGTTTACTTTCTGTTTTTTCCAGTTATGCGATATTGTTTCTATTTAGTTCTTTTCTTGTTTCTGTAATCCTTGCTGTTGCTACTCCTATTGTGTTCTCATTCATTCAGTGTAGAGTTTCCAGAGAAGATTAATCTGCACTTTTCTATTACTTCTACTACTTTCTATATATTTTGATAGTGCTCCTTGTTATTCTCATGTTCCAGCCATGTGTAGTTTGTAATACACCCATTACTTTTTAATAATCCAGGTTTCAAGTATTTCTATTCTCTATACTTTATAGTTCATTGTTATGCATTCACATGCTTATAAACATACTGGTCTTACCACTATGGTGTAATGGTTTAGTTTTGTATTTTTAGAGGTGCAATTCTTGTAGTAGATTATTTTAGTTATACTGTATGCTCATTCCATTTTACTAAAGTTTACATCTAAATATTTCTAATCCGTACTGCTGTGTTGTTATTCCAATATATTTAAATTCACTAACTTGCTTGATTTTATCTGTTCATGTTTCTATTTTGTTGCATGTTTAGATTACTCACGAAAATCCCCCCCCCCCCCCCCCCCCCGCTGAACTTATGGGACTAGTTTTATTGCCTATTCTCTGATATGTGTACGTGGTAACACTTAAGAACCACAGTAAAATAACAAATAATGGAAAATGTACGAAAGGAGAGTTGTGCTTTCACTCATCAGTTTGGCATAAATTTGTTGCTGTGTTTAATGAAACAAAATACATTTTCTGTTTCATGTTTTCTGTTGCTTTATGGTTTATCAGCTGACTCATAATCTGTCTTTACTGAGTTCTAGTGCACATTATCTTTTATATTGTAAGTTACTATCCAATAATTACTTGTTGTGTATGCTCCTTTTTCATTTTCCCTTGCATTTAAGTGACAGGTGATCCCTTCATTATGGAAGAAAGTGATCCAGTAAAAAGCCATGCAATTGAAAGCTCATTGTGGGAAATCCAGGCTCTGCAAACACATCATATTCCTAGCATTGCATCTGCAGCTAGGTTTATCAACTTTCCTCTACCATCTCTGGAGTGGGATCTGTCAGATGTGTTGGAGGTGTCAGCAAATGATGTAAGTTCTCTCTCTCTCTCTCTCTCTCTCTCTCTCTCTCTCTCTCTCTCTCTCTCTCACCAAATATGAATACTCTTTCTTTTTTTTCGTGTTAGTATTTTATCCATTGATTGTAGATCACATTTAAGACATTTCTGCAAGTGTTTGACTATGCCTCTTTGGTTCCATATATTTTAATTGCCATTATGCATACACAAAATACATCTATTACCTTATTACATGAGTAATACATCTGAAGATAAGAAACATTGTAAGGACATAAAGTGCAGATAAGTGTTAACAGCTCATATCAACAATTTGCGATATCTTGTCACAACCACAATTAGTTTAAATTGCTGAGTGGCACCAAAGCTAAAGAATAAGACAAGAACAATATTTCATTTGTGGTATTATCTTCTGACAAGAAATCTAGAAGTGACATAGAAGCTCTGTGGGAAAACACAAATTATTGATATGGTTTACAATCTCTTATTAATTGCACCCTTATCCTGTAAATTGTTCCTTTTTAGGGTTTCGTGTCTCAGTCATAAAAACGGAACCCTTATAAGACCGCTTTGCCGTCTGTCTGTCAGTTAAAAATCCTTTTTCTCAGGAACGGCTACACGTATCAAGTTGAAATGAATGTCACATATTGAGGTCCATGGTTCCTTGGCAGAGTAAAATATTGAAGCTTCTGAGTCAATGCAATTAAGAGATATGGCAATCTATGTCACATATTTTGATACTCGCGAACTTACCCTCAAAACCTATAGGGTACTTCCCATTGACATAGAATCATGAAAATTGGCAAGAAGCAACATTTCACAGTAAAAGTACAGGAAAAATCCAAAAATTGTTAATTTGTAATTATAACACAAGAAACAAATTATTTTTTTGTCTTTTGTTGTGTGTCATCGAACTTGAGATTACAATGATTGGTAGTTCCACATTCAGTAGTACCACTGCAACTCAGTCAGCCTGACTGGAGTACTACTGATTATTACAATAATGACTTCCTGTGCGCTGCATGACTTTTTGTCAAATTTATATCACTAAAATTAAAACATTCTCGAAAATCTTGGATTCCCTGGGACTGATATCTTGCTTGTATCATTGTGGGAAAATGGTCAAGATTCTCGATTCACAGAATGGATGAACTGTCTATATATATAATTAAGTTTGTACAGAACCCTCGGTGTGTGAGTCATACCTGCACGTGGACAGTTTTTCTGATGTGATGTTGTTACACAAGTGAATGTCAGCATTTCAAATTGTGTAGTCTCATGGATAAAGTGACCTGCAGGTTACAATACTGCTCATAGCATTTGAATCACCTTGTGATTTTGAGGTCTCCCACCTGCAGATACGACCAAGTAAGTTGTCATGATGTTAGTGCATCCTTATTGTGGACATTACGAATTGTCTGCTGCATGTCCAGTTTTTTAAACCATAAACAATTTGTAGGAATAGTTGAGGACTGTTGGTTTCTGTGCTGTCATGTTTCTTCCCACTATTCCCTGTGTTATATGGCCTCATTTAAGTTTATTGATATGGCTGGGTACTTTGAAATGGACCTGTGTCACTTGTATTGTTTGTGAAAAGGTCCATATACTAATTTTGTTGACTGCATTGGTCCACTGGTGTCCAAAGAACGTTCACCAAAGTCCCATACCACTGAAGCTCAA
Source organism: Schistocerca nitens (assembly GCF_023898315.1). NCBI lineage: Eukaryota > Metazoa > Arthropoda > Insecta > Orthoptera > Acrididae > Schistocerca > Schistocerca nitens. Next base: position 274,685,730 of record NC_064614.1, on the reverse strand, counting down.
TCACCTGCATTACATACATAAGATGAACATCATTGTTTCTCCATATTGTTTGGGTATTGAGCACTGATAGTACACTTAACAAGTTAGATATGACAGGAGCTCATTCACTCATAAGGGCCTGACAAAATGGGGAGCTGACGTTATGCTACTGCCTCTGCGGTAAAGACTTACCTCATCTAAGGAATGGAGTAAGCTGTTACTGCTTGTACTTTAGGGCAGAAAAAAGTCTTAACCACATAAGGTTGATCAACTTTTTTTACTATCTGTCAGTGAATTTTTGAATCACACCTGAAATCGGGAATTACCAGGATCAGGAAAATGAAATGGAAAGACTAGACCCCTGTAACTAATGTCATTTATCCTTGGACAACAACATTTACATTTACATTTTTTTAAACAGGTAGAAAAAATTGAAGTTAATATGGCATTAGAGGCATTCAAAATGGTGAATGAGACAACCATTAAATTACAATAATCATAACCTCAAAGACATTCAAGGAATAAGATCTTCATAATATTGGCTATTTAGAAATTTTTAAATTATACAATTTTAAATAAACCTGCCAATTAAAATAATTACAACAGTTCAAGATAAATTTCTTCAAGCAATTTCAAGTCTAAGACATTAGGCAGACCCCCAAATGATAAATATTAACAAAGATAACACAGAAATTACCCAAAAGGCTTACAAAAAAAAAAAAAAAAATCAACAAAATTTGGAACAAGAATACAATATGTATTTAAGACAAAACTTCCTGTGTGAAGCCACTTAATCAATGGCTGCAACAAAATTTTGTTTATAGTGCAAGTCAAATAACATAAGATACTCAACTTCAGCAGAGACAACCAGGACGCTTGACTGCAAACAGATAGCAAACCGCACTAGGAAAAACTCGAGAGCCATGCACACAACCACAAGTAAGCCAGGCCCACGCAGCAAGAAGGTGCTGACATGGAACACACTCCCTACGTTGTAGTAAGTGCTATTAACAAGCAAGAAAAATAAATTTCTGACTGGATTATACTACAAGTAAAGTTATGCTTTAACAACAATTGCACTTTTAGAGTATTTCCAATAAGTTGATATACCATAGGAAATAAACTTCGCTGACAGAGAACTACAGAAAGAGAGCTGTAATTTCTTCTGGAATGGGATATAAGAAACAACTTGCTACAGTCTTACCATTAGCTGAAGCTCACAATATGCTTAAAAAAGGACTGGATAATAGTAATACCAGAACACACCAGCTTCTAAAACATTATGAAAACAAATATTAAAACCCAGAACTGGTTCTTTTGCATAAAAATTTTAAAACAAACTTCTTTTTTTAACTAGATAAGATGTAGGTCCTCAATATAGCTATGCATGTAAACTGGGCACATTACATAACCATAACAACATTAATCATGGCAAATTGTTTGAGAGAGAATGCTAGCTCACAGAGTAACTTAAGTTACTTCAAAATCACACAGAGAAAAAAGGGCAATACACTAGTCCTGGAATCACAGAACCAAATAAGGCATCCATGATGACTCAGTGAAGCAAACACAAACATATATTCAAGCAGCTTGCGGTGAAAAATCAGTGTATAGAGCTGATCAACTATTTGCACACAACATAAGCAAACCGTACCTTGGCCTTCTGCCCAGTCCTGGTGAAGAAGAGTGAACGACGACCCGGGAAAGATGTCTTATTGGTTCGTGCCACATATCTGTTGCTCCAAGCACAGCTGCTGCCCCCGGCTCCAATCTGTGCAAAACCTGCCTGCACCGTGATCTTCAAAGGCTCATCCTTAGGTGCAACTCTAGGAGATGCTTTTGAAGACTAGGTGAGGCATGGTAACTACACTAGGGAGTGACCCACACCCCCTGGTGAGACACTAGCTAGAAGTTATTGATAGTGACAAAGAGCAATGAGCCGCCATGGCTCAGTCTCTCACTCTCAAGCCTAAAGCCCTACCCCCTGTTTTTTTAAATGAGAATAGGAGAGAAACGAATTACTTAGCTAGTTTTTATGTCGCTCACATGTACCTTCAATATTTTCCCAGTCCCCAGGTTGTGCACTAGCAGATTAATGCAACTTAAGATCTTAACAATTGCACTTGGTCCCACAAACCTAGGAGGAAGCTTCCTGGTGATAGCACTACCCTGATTACCACCCATGCTAAAATTCCAAACAGGAACCTTATCCCCAACTCAGTCACAAAAGGGTCTACTTCCCAGGTTATAACATCTCACTTGATGGTGATGGGCGAGGTCGATGTCCTTCCCAGTTTTTCTTCATCAGGCAAGGGGTAATCCAATCAGGCACTAGATCCTTTATACTCCACAAATCAGCCAAGAGTGAATCCTCATGCTGTGCTGAACTGAAGGCAGCATTCATCCAAGGGATGGAAATGTCCCATTTGTTCTGATTCTTACAAGGGAGCCTCCCCATCGCACCCCCCTCAGATTTAGTTATAATTTGGCACAGTGGATAGGCCTTGAAAAACTGAACACAGATCAATCGAGAAAATGGGAAGAAGTTGTGTGGAACTATGAAAAAATAAGCAAAATATACAAACTGAAGTAGCCCATGAGCAACATAGGCAACATCAAGGATCATGTGAACATAGGCGCGCCGTGGTCCCGTGGTTAGCGTGAGCAGCTGCGGAGCAAGAGTTCCTCGGTTCAAGTCTTCCCTCGAGCAGAAATTTTACTTACTTTATTTTTGCAAAGTTATGATCTGTCCTTTCGTTCATTGATGTCTCTGTTCACTGTAATAAGTTTAGTGTATGTGTGTTGCGACCGCACCGCAAAACCGTGCGATTAGTAGACAAAAGGACGTGCCTCTCCAATGGGAACCGAAAATATTTGATCGCAAGGTCATAGGTCAACCGATTCCTCCACAGGAAAACACGTCTGATATATTCTATACGACACTAGTGACGGCATGTGCGTCACATGACAGGAATATGTTGTCGATCCACCTAACTTGCACACTTGGCGAATGGGTAAAAAGATTCTTCTACCATGCCCGATTTAGGTTTTCTTGTGGATGCGATAATCACTTCCAAAAAAGAGATGAAAACATAAGAGTGTGTCACATAAATTGCAACAAATGAATGCAACAGTTTCACAGTCGCTCAGTTTTCTCTGTGCTCTGTCAAAACATATGTTTTTAACGTTTTCAAATTTTTCTGTGTGTAGACCGTCAAATCCTGCATATGTCCAAGCAAATCTGAACATGTCCTAGAATTTCGGAGAGCGAAGTTGATTATGTGTGAGTGCCTGGACTTTGATAATTGTCTGAAAATAAAAAATTAAAATTATCACTCGAAGGAAGACTTGAACCAAGGACCTCTCATTCTGCAGCTGCTCACGCTAACCACGGGACCACAACGCTCCTGTGCTCACATCACCCTTAATGTTGCCTATGTTGCCCATGGATTACTCAGTTTGTATATTTTGCTTATTTTTTCATAGTTCCACACAACTTCTTCCTGTTTTCTCGATTGATCTGTGTTCAGTTTTTCACTGTGCCAACTTATAACTAAATCTGAGGGGGGTGCGATGGGGAGGTTCCCTTGTTAGCATGATAAATAATTAAGGCAGCCTTAAGATTATAATTAACCCTCTCCGAAAAGGGTAATAGGGGATGATCGCAAAGTGCTTAAAGGCAAAACAAAACTGCTTAAATTCTTGTGACACAAATGCAGGGGCATTGTCACTGACAAGCACCTTTTGTGTGCCAAAACAGGAAAATATTTGAGTTAAATGGCAAATAGTTAGCAAAGCAGTAACCCCTCTATTTAGAAAAAGCCACACAAAATGAGAAAAGGCATCCACAACAATGACATAATATGGTTTCCAGCTCTTGTTCGAGGCAGGGGACCCACATAATCAGTGAAGACTTTATCCATGGGGCCTTGTTCCCATTCATAGCACAGTAAGACTTTATGTGTGTTGGAACTGGGCTTCACCATGTTGCAAGATTCACACTCCTGAACCAATCATCACACATCAGTCTGGAGAATGAATCTCTTTTCGAAATTGGGAATCACTAATACCTGCAGGTTACTTAGATCTGTCTTAATCGCCTCAAATCCAGCCTGCTGGCTCTCTCCCCAGACAAATTCCCATCCCTTCTTATGAAGATTGTTAAGAGGGGCATCTAACTGCCAGAGAGCCCATCAGCTTTTAAAACATCATGAAAACAAATATTAAAGCTTAGAACAGATGTTTCACATACATAAAAATTTTAAAACAAATACAATTAAAAAAAAAAAAACACAAGATGTAAGCCCCTGGTATAGCTGTGTGAGACAACTCGGTGCATTACATGACCATAACACCATCAACCATCGCAAACGTTGTGAGAGAGAATGCTGACCAGTGATGAAAAGAAGTTTCTTCAAAATCACACAGAGCAGGTAGGGCAATACACTAGTCCTAGATTTACAGAACCAAATAACAAGGTGTGCATGATGACTCAGTGAACTAAACACTAACATCTGTTCAATCAGCTTGTGGAGTGGGAAATTGGAGCACAAAGCAGATCAACTAGTTGCACACAACATAAGCGAACCAGACCTTTGCCTTCTGCCCAGCCCTGGTGAAGAAGAGTGAAAGACAACCTGTAAAAGATGTCATGCCGATCCGCGCCATGTGTCTGTTGCTCCAAGCACTGCTACTGCTCCCGGCTCTGCACTGTGTGAAAACTGCCTGCACTGCGCTCTTTGGAGGCTCCTCCTTTGATGCAACTCTAGAGGACACTTTTAAAGACTAGGCGAGGCAGCAGTGATCACACAAGCGAGTAACCCGTGCCCCCTGGTGAGATGCCAGCTAAAGGCTATCAATAGTATCAAGGAAAAATGAGCCACCTCGGCCCACACTGAATTTGCATGGTAGTTTTGAATATATAGTAAATGTTCAATGTTTCACATTTGGGGAGAAAATGGATGCAGCACAAAACAGGCAGCTGAGAAAATGTAATCTGAATTGCTGGTTCATCTGACAAATGATTAGTAGAGAAATGTTCTAGTTGAGTAGTGACTACTATTCAGTAGCACACTTTTTGTTTCAGTAGCAGGATAGTTATTTATTTGAAGGAGCTCCTGCAGAGCTGCGAGTTTCTGAATAATTAGGGGCTCCAGAGTTTTTATCCTTCACTACATAAATTTATCCACAAGGAACTTGGGCCAGATATGAAGAGGTACTTCAACTGCTTTCAAGAGCAAAGCATTGGTTGATGTAGAAGGTATTGCTTCAACGCAAATTCTAACAGTGGTACTATCTAATTTGGTGAGTGTTACATTGATGTCACAGCAGTAGAAGATCATGGCATTATCTAATTTGAGGTTATGCCAGCAACTGATCGAGGGTGAGCATTGTTAAGCAAAGGCCCACTCCTTTCCTGCCCATCAATATGAGCCAGTGCACAGAGAACTTTTAACACTTGTTGTAGCCTCGGAAAGAGATTTGATTCGTAAGATACTCCCAGGAATGACATAGTCAAGGTCAGTCTATCGAGAAAACTGCTGTTCATTTTTTAAAATAACCATCGCTACTTATGGTTTGTGAAGTGATACTGCTAGCCAGTTTTTTAGGGTCAGTGGAGTCAGTTTTATGTCAGTAAGATTAAAACTGTGGCAGCTGTAATGTATATCACAGTTGGTAATGACTGTGGCTAGGATTTTGATGATTGAGCTTATATTTTTGGTAAGATTAACATGTTTCTTAAACACACGTAAATGCTTGTTGTGAAAAAACTAAATAAGTGACTGTAATTTGTTACATCATATTTGCACATACATGACAATTTCTCTCTGACAGATAATATTTTAGTTAGTAATAGACCACATTAATTATATTTTTACTCTTTCAAGAAGTAAAGAACTTTTCTTGTGCAATTTCTTTCTTCCATGTTACATGTCTCAGAATTACACATCTCATTTTGTTTCCTGGAAAATGGCAGATATCTACCGCCCTACCCTATTTTGCTTGAAATGACACTATGGGCTTCACCTTTACACAACAGTAGCCTATTGTTGTCCTAGGAACAGGTAGTTGCTTAAGTCATCTGTACCCTGGACTTCAGACAGGTGTCTCATTTTGTTAGTCTGTCTTGAAGTTCAAGGTGTGTGCAGTATAGTTCAGAAAAAATGCATAAAGTAAAGCAGAGTATTCAAGTAAACTCCCAACAGTTGGTGTCTCACTATGGTGAGAGAGTATTTACAACTGTTGGTAAAATATTGTATTGCAAAATGTGCGACAGAAGAGTTACTGCGGAGAAGTCATTTAACATTCAGCAGCATGTCCCCACAGAAAAACACAAACATGGATTGCAACAGATTGAAAATGAAAAAGACATTACAGCAAATGGCGGTATCTTGACAGTCATATTCGCCATTCTGTAAAGAACTTTTTACATATTTCCCTTGTACAGACATTCACTTAAGTAAACTGAACTATCCAAAATTTCATGACTTCTTAGAAAACACACAGACAAATTTCTTTCTGATTCTTCCACACTTTCAAATTCCCATTCAGCCATCCACATTTAAGTTTTTTGTGATTTCCCAAAATCGCTCCAGTCAAATGCTGAGATGGTTCCTTGGCAAAGACACGGACAGTTTCCTTCCCCTACCTTTTGTAATCTGAGCTTGTGCTTCATTTCTAATGATCCTGCTGGCAACAGGAAGTTAAACTATACTCTTCCTTCTTCCACACTAAGAAAACAACGTCAGCTGAAGCTATGAGAAAACACTTTAACAAGTCAGACAACGGGTTGCAAATTAAAAAATACAGGTATCACTTGGTGAAAATAAACTTTGTGGGAAGATATATTGCAAATGTCATTGTGGGAACGTTGGAAGAAGATAGCCCAGTTGAAAAATTTCTAATAAACTGTGAACATTTAGAAAAAGTAAATTTTTTGCACCATTAGTAAATTGTTCAGTGGATCTATGAATACCATATGGCCCAAAGGCGTTAAGCATGCCACTGTATTGTATTTGTAATGGATGCTGTGCCTTATATGGTGAAAGCTGCTGATTCACTAGAAGCATTATACTGTAAAACTGTGCATGTGACTTGTTTAGTTCACATCTTACAGAGTTGCAGAAGAGATCTGTCATAAATCCTGTGACACAGTGTTCCATTTCAATGATTTGTGTGAGTGTAATTTCTCTCATAATCATTTACATTTAGAGTCAAATGATATTGTCCATTTTAAATATGCTTGTCTTGGGTCAGCTGAAGTGGGAAGAAGTTTTTCGCAGTACAAGGATTCCATGACCAACAGTAGGAAATCTCTTTTATTTGAAAATTTGCACAAGGTATTCATTGTTTATTGCAACTATAAATTGAAGAAAAATGAAGATGTCCAAAAAATACACCATAGGTTAACTATGTTCCGATAATGTTAATAGAAAGCATGCAACAACACATCAAATTCCATAGTTTAGCTTGCTTCTTATGTGCATTTTATTCTTAAATAAACATTTCATGATTATAAACTGACTTTTTGTTTTACAAAGAAATTTTACCTTATTTTAATATTGTTAGGTCATATTCTTTCTGTTAATGTGCATATTTTTGCAAATTTTTTGACATAACATTTTTTGGTGTGTATTGTGAGGATTTTTTAGGTCATAAAAATCCTAGCCCTAATAATGACCAAGGTGTTAAAATTGGCTGATGGTAATAAATGAAACATTACACACACACACACACACACACACACACACACACACTGCAGGCCACATACAGTGCTTGGTGGGGGTACCCTGTACCACCAATAGTCATTTCCTTTCCTGTTCCACCCCCAAATAGAATGAGGGAAAAACAGCTGTCTATATGCCTCCATATGAGCCCTAATTTCTCATATCTTATCTTCACGTTCCTTAAACGCAATGTATGTTGGCGGCAGTAGAATTGTTTTGCAGTCAGCTTCACATGCCGGTTCTCCAAATTTTTTCAGTAGTGTTTTCCAAAAAGCATGTCACTTTCCTTCCAGGAATTCCATTTGAGTTCCTGGAGCAGCTCTGTAACACTTACTTGTTGTTCGAACCTACTGCTAAAAAATCTAGCAGCCCGCCTCTGAACTGCTTCAATGTCTCCCTTTGATCGACCTGGTACGCATCCCAGACACTCAAGCAGTACTCAAGAATAAGTTGCACCAGTGTCCTATTTGTAGTCTCCTTTAAAGGTGAACCACTCTTTCCCAAAATTCTCCCAATAAACTGAAATCAACCTTTCACCTTCCCTACCACAGTTCTCACATGCTCGTTCCATCTCACATCCCTTAGCAATGTTATGCCCAAATATTTAAACAACTTGACTGTGTCAAGTAGGACACTAGTAATACTGTATCCAGGTTTGATATTCCTACTCATTCGCAATTATTTACATTTTTCCACATGTAGGGCTAGCTGCCATTCATCACACCAACTGGAAATTTTGTCGAAGTCCTCCTGTATCTTCCTACAATTACTCAACTTCGACACCGTTGCAACATCAGTAAACAGCAGCAGATTGCTGTCCACCCTGTCTGCCAAATCATCTATGTATGTAGAGAACAACAGTGGTCCTATCACACTTCCCTGGGGCACTCCTGATAATACCCTTGACTCTGATGAACACTTGCTGTCAAGGACAACACACTTCGGAAATCTAGAAATATGAAATCTGCCTGTAGCTGAGTTTCGCACGAGCAATGCTTTCTAAAATCATGCTGATTCATGGACATAAGCTTCTCAGTCTCAAGAAAATGTACTATATTTGAACTCAGAATACATTCAAGAATTCTGCAGCAAACAGAAGTTAGGGAAATCGATCAGTAATTTTTACCCTTCTGATATGTTGGCATCACCTGCACCTTTTTCCAGTCACCTGGGACTTTGTGTTGGGTGAGAGATTAACAATAAATGCAAGACAAATAAGGGGCCGGTACCATAGAATACTCTTTGTAAAATCAAACTGGGATTCCATCCAGACATGGTGATTTATGTACTTTTAAATCTTTCAGCTGTTTCTCTACTACTAACCTTCGTGTGTCATCATTTGTGCTCTTCCTTTTGATCCGAGAGTTCAGTAGCCTCAGCTTCCTTAGCATCCTCTGAATTTCATTATTAAAGAATGGTGGGTCTATTCCATCCATTATCCACTTACTAGGCACATAACTCTCCAGACCACAATTTACAGTCTGCTTAAACCTTCCCATAATTCCTTCACATCCATCTTACTGGAATTAAGCAATGCCATTTCACTGCCTAAGTGAACTGCTTATCTGCTCTATGCAGCAGAAACATTCTCCGAGCCTTCTTGACTGATTTGTTAACTTTTGTAATCATAGTTGTTATAATGACATCATGATCGCTAATCCCCATTTCTGTACTGACATTATCAATAAGGTCTGGCCTATTTGTAACTACAGAATTTCCATTGTGTGTGGGATGCCGAGGTGTCGGCTCAAGATAGTTCTCAGAAAATGCATTCATAACTATTTCGCTTGGCTGTCTGCCTGTATCCTCCCTCTCCCCCCTGCATCACAATGAATACATAGACATCTCAGTCTACACTCAGTAGGTTAAAGTTGCCTCCAACTAGTATTGCACGATCTGGGTGTTCACAGGCTATCGACCATAGACTTCCTTTGAATGACTAGAACTTTCAAAGCAGAATCGGGTGGGTGGTAAAAACATCCAACAATTGATTTGGTTTCACCTACATGTGATATACGTGGCCAGGTAACTTCACTGTTACTTCCACTTCGACCTCATTAGAGACATTATTTTTGTCAACAGCAATGAACACTCCCCCTCCAAAGGTCTCTAATCTGTCTTTCCAATATATGTTCCATGACTCGCTAAATATCTCGAAGCTTTTCACTTTGGGTCTCAGCCAGCTCTCAGTCCCAAGAATAATTTGAGTGCGAGAACTTTCCTGGAGGGCAGTAAATTCGGTAACTTTATTACGAATACATCAGTAGCTTACCGATAAAATTATAACAGTTGAAGTGTCTTATTATGAACACTGTTTGACGTCCCTTGGTGGATATTGATTGGTGAGTGTTCATCAGAGCACCTCAAACTACTGCCTTGCCTAAAAACACTCGTGTACTCCACAAGTACTCTGCTACCCAAGTATTTGCTTTCTTTCTTTATGTAGTGCACCCCTGACCTATCAGGGGGAGTCCTACAGATCCCCACAGAATAACACTAGTCTAGAAATCTGCAGCCAAGACCATCACAGAGTTGACAAAGCCTTTGGATGAGACCTTCCACTCTCCTCCAAACCAAAGGACCTCAATAAACTCTGGGAACAATGCTGCAAATTGCGAGCTCTGCTTGCATCTTGCTCACAAGGCCGGCAGTCTTAACCACCTCTGCCAGCCACATGTATGAACCGAGGATTGTCTCAGAATCCATGCGACAGGCGTCATTGGTACTGACGTGAGCCACAACTTGCAGACAAGTGCAGCCCGCACGCTCAATAGCCACAGGCAAGGCCTCCTCCGCGTCTCGGATGAGGCACCCCAGCAAACGTACCGAGTGCACATGGCTTTCTTTCCAGCCCTGAATGCTATCTCCATAATGCGCCTACCATTGTAGCTTCCAGTAACTAGTAAACCCCTCCTCCTGTGTGCCCGCTTGGACCCTTCTGAAGGAGCAGCCACCTGTCCATTCACAGGGTGAATGGGCGAGGAATGAGGACCAAACTATTAAAAAAAAAAGTTGAAATCATTGTTGTAAACGATTCACCTGATAGCTTATGTACAGTGTCAAGAGTTAATGTGGCGATCACACAGTATGAAGTAATGTTCTTTCTGGTATGCCATAGTTTCATACATATATAGGCTGGTGCCACCTTTCCTGTCAATCTGAACTTCTTGAGTTATCAGTGTTTTTTTACAATCAAACTGGGTAGTTTGGCTTGAACAATGTATCTGCAGTTGCCAAGATTGATGGCTGAATGGTATGTGTCACTTGGAACAGAGCTGGCTTCCTCTATAGGATCTCACTGTTCATACAATCCATTAGACAGTTTTAATTCTCACTCATTACAATGAAAATACGGATGATTATTTTTATGTTTATGCTAAAACCATTTTGTTACAACAGCACATTAGACTCTCCAAAGGAGTAGATAGAGAGACAAACTTCGATAAGAATAGAGCAGTACAGTCATCATAGGTTAAGGAGAAATCTGCTTTTGGAATATTTTAAGCAAAACTAGTCCATAGCACAAGTTCTAATACCAAAGAGCAATCTAAGAGAGAGTAAGACACTAGTGAAGATCTCATTAATGGCTTAGCGAGAAGTTATAGACAACACTCATGGTAAATACAGCAAATACAGCACTGAGTGTATGCTGGAGAGCTAGCCTCTTTAAGCACAGGCAACTGGCAGCCCTGCTGCCCTCCAGACTCGACAGGGGCAACACTTGTCTGAAGTTTCATAATTGTGGGCGTATAGTTGTGAGCTGCATATTAGTGCGTGGCAAGGATGTTAAAATTGTATCTCTGATTAATAGCATGGCATTTGAAGCCAGTTGGCCTATGAGAGTCTGAAGTATTAGTACTAAAACAAGGCTGTGCATGTCATCAAGCAAGTTTTGAGTTTTATTATGAGCTAGAGTATTGGCCCTTACGTGATATATATGTGACTGACAAGTGACAGTAGGTTGTACCATCTACTATGTTATTGCGAAATACAGCCTTTGAGCTGCTGGAGGAACTGAAAATTGTGACAGTCAGTATAAATGTTGTGAATGGCTCTTATAACTGTTTTGTTGTTGATGAGTTAACAACCCTACATTGCTATCCTCTCCTGTAGCCGATTCATAACAATGGCTCATGGCACCTCGTGAGACATACCCATCTCTGGCTGTGTTGGCCACCATTTCTGGCGATGTTGGCTAATGCAACATATGGTGACTGTATTGCTAGGAAGTGTCGTTGATGTGTTATATCTGAGTTATGGCTTTGGTCATGACTAGTGGAGCAGGCAAGTAATGTGGACTACTTATAACTGACTAAGAATGTTACTAAAGGACTGCCATAGTTAACCCTTCCTGGATAACACTCTACTGCACATTACACGTTTATGATACTCTATGCATTATTTGTCTGTGATGGAATTAGCTGCTCAGTAGTACCCATCCAGGTGGCAGTGTTCAGAGCACAGAGTTAAGTTTGTGAGTTATAACGAGTTTCTGTTAACAAGAAGAAACTTATCTTTTTATTTACTGTATACATTCCAGTCTAAAATATTAAATTTCTTGTGTATTTGTGTTTCTAGTGGCCACAATTTAGCGTTTTAACTACTGTGTAGTGTATGTTTCTGCCATTTGTTTTGCATCAGGTGTTCATTTCATCTCAGTAGACAGTAACAACTGTAGAGCTTGTTAGTCGGTCAGCAGCTCCTGTCTAAGCAGCAGCACTTCAGAACATAGTGTTTCGTTTGTGAGTTCCACTTTTTACTTACAGTTTATTCTATAGTTCCTCTGCCTTTAGGGTGGATAGATACTGTTATTGCTGTGTTCAGATGTGAACTGAGTTGGTGAACCTTTGCTCGCAGCTGCAGGTGGTGCTGGCTTCAGTTATGCAGCTTGAGGCTGTTGCCTCTGGGCTTCTCTGTGGGGGCTGGACATGGGAATGCAAGGTACGTCCAGCACATCCCATGTGTCTCCCCATCAGTCCACTACTGTGACTTTCCCGGGTACTGCCCACGTTTAGAATGACCCTTCACCTGTGGTCAACTGGGAGTTTCAAGGTTTGGCAGGTAGCGAAAGATTTTCGGGGGAAGGGGGTTATGGAAGGAGCTCCCTGGTTCATCTGACGAACAGGTTTTGGGTGCTGTCGGTGGCTGACAAAGTTCCTGAGCCAGATGTAGTCACTTGCCGTGTTCCAGGGGAAGCTTCTCGGCATGCAAGATCTGGGCATTCACAGAGGGCAGGTTTACTTGTAGTTGAGCATTCCAGTGTCAGCCACGTAATGGGGCCACTTAGGGATGTGGCTGCCAAGAAAGGGGAGAAATTCATTGTGCACTCTGTGTGCATACCCAAAGGAGTCATTCCAAATGTGAAACAAGTGCTTCCATATTCCATGAGGAGCACGGACTGTAGCCAGCTGCAGGTGGTATCTCACGTTGGTATTGACAGTGTGTGTCACTTTGGATCAGAAGAGATTCTCTCTGGTTTCAGGCAGGTAGCTGAAATGATGAAGACGGTCAGTCTTGCTTTTGAGATGAAGGCAGAGCTCACAATTTGCAGCAGCATTGACAGGACCAACCATGTGGACTTTTGGTACAGAGCCGAGGATGGTGCAGATCAGAGGCTCATACGATTCTGCAACTGTGTAGGATGCAGATTTCTCGATTTGCACCTTATGATGGTGGTATTCCTGGTTCTGCTTAATAGGTCAGGTGCCCACAACACACAGGAGGCGGCAGCTACACGGGTAGTGGGAGCTGTTTGGAATGGACTGGGTGGTTTTTTTTATGTGAGAGGGTCATGAGAAAGTGCAGAAAGGGCTTCAGTTTCAAAGGGTACAGGGAAACACAGGAAGAGCATAGATGTAGCAACAATCAGTATTGTAGTTGTTCCATAAAAACACGGGAGAACTGCCGGATATCAATAACTTCCTGCCACGATATTTCGGCGCAGAGTCTTCTGGCCATCTTCAGGTGAATGCCACTGTAGTGGACTACAGTGGCATTCACCTGAAGATGGCCAGAAGACTCTGCGCTGAAATATCGTGGCAGGAAGTTATTGATATCCGGCAGTTCTCCCGTGTTTTTATGGAACAATGAGTACGCCGGGAAAGCTTTAAACATCACAGTATTGTAGTTGTTAACTGTTGTAGCTGTGTTGGGAAAGAACAGAGCCCGAAGCATTAATAGAAAGCACTGAAGCTCAGATCATTACAGGGACCGAAAGCCAGTTAAAGGTGGAAATAAGGTCAGCCAAAATTTTTACAAAGGACCTAACAGAGTTTAGTAATTTAGGCAGCAGCAACCAGCCAAGACAGACACAGTAACAGGGAAGTTTTGTGATTTTTACGAGTTCCTAACTAGGAACAAATAGTATAGTATCATCTGTGTGCTTTAGTAGTGTAGTTTCTGCATGTTAATTTAATATCTAATAGCCACAATTCTCGCATTTTTGTTTGCGTTGGAAAGTAAACCAATTTTGTGACAAATTAAAAGTTCCTAATCAGGGACAAATTATTTAGTTTCACCTGAGTGCTTCAGTAGCTAGGTTGTTGAATCTCTGTGTATTAACCTAATTTATTAGACACAGTTCTTGCATTTTTGTCTCCATCTCAGTAGAGTTCTGCAGCATGTGCCGATAGTCCGTTTATCTGGGTAGTTTAGTTTTCCACGGCCTTTAGTATGGACAGGGACTGTGATTGTTGTGTGCAGATGCAAGCCGAGTTTGTGACACTACACTCTCAGCTGCAGGTTTTGATGGCTTCAGTTACACTGATTGAAGTTGCAGTGGATGGGCACTACTGTTGTGGTCCGGCCGTGGGGATCCAACAGACATCCAGTTCATCCGAGTCCTCCGATCAGTCCTCACCGGTGTCCAGCCCAGTTACTGCTCATACTGAGATTGACCACACACCTGTGGTCAAGCGGGAGATTGCCCTGGGGCAAAGCAGGTGGCGAAAGACTTCCCAGGGGGCCGCTCATAAGGCCTCCCTGGTTAGTCTGACAAACAGGTTGTGTGTGCTGTCTGTGGCTGACACTGTTACTCAGCCAGATGCTGTCACCTGTCCTTTTTCAGAGGAAACCTCTCAGCCTGCAAGATCCGACCAATGACACAGGGTGGGATTATTGATATTTGGGAGCTCCAACATAGGTGCATTATAGGGCCCCTTTGGGACATGGCTGCCAGGAAGGGTACGAAAGCCAGTGTGCATACTGGGTGGAGTCATTCCAGACGTGGAACAGGTTCTCGCGGATGCCATGAACAGCACAGGATGCAGCCAGCTGTAGGTGGTGGCTCACATTGATACCAATGATGTGTGTCACTTTGGAGCAGCTAACAGAAGTGGTAAAGGCTGCCAGTCTTGCTTGTCGTCGTAACTGCCGTCTGCTTCACGTCTGCTGTGCAGCGAGCTACATTAATTTAAGTATTAACTGTATTTTTCTTACGTGTCACTTCTTCTTCTGTGTGTTTTTGCTTTTAGGAAGCTTTAATTGTCGTGTGCTAGTAATTGTGTTCCATAGATTTCGTGTTTGTTTTAAATACAGTCTGAGAGAGTCCCTTTAGTCAAACATAGTGCCAGTAGTGCTAGTATTTGTTTTCAATACAGTCCAGAGACAGGTAGTGCTATTTTCGTTGTTTTCTACAAGGAGTGTCTAGTAACCACAGTTTAGTCAACTATCAGCCACCTTTAGTGAATTATCAGTCTAGTTAAAAGTTGATTAACTCTCTTCAGTAAATAGATTCCTTAGAATGGATAGGATGTGTGACTGCTGTGTACGGACGCAGGAGGAGCTGGCCACTGTTCGCGAACAGCTGAACGTGTTGATGGCCACAGTCAGCAGTCTTCAGGCTGCTGCCTCGGAGTGTAGCGGCAGTGGGGAGTCTGGTGCATCGCAATGTACACCCAATGTGTTACATGCTTCACCCACTGTCCCTGCTGTCGAGACATCTTCGCGGGTACCGGGCGCGGTTGGGCCACCCTCTCCCCAACGGGAGTGGCGGGTTCAGCGGCGTTCGCGGCGCACGAGGCGGAGGGTAAATGTGGAGGCTGGCCGTGTGGCATCGCCCGCTCTGCCTGTGAGTGGACATGTGGCTGCTCCTTCAGCAAGGTCCGAGCAGGCACATGGGGGGAGGGGTTTATTAGTTACTGGGAGCTCCAACGTTAGGCGGGTAATGGACCCCCTTAGGGAAATAGCGGAAAGGTCGGGGAAGAAGGCCAGTGTTCACTCTGTCTGCTTGCCGGGTGGTCTCATCCGAGATGTGGAGGAGGCCCTACCGGCGGCGATAGAGAACACTGGGTGCACCCGACTGCAAATTGTTGCTCATGTCGGCACCAATGACTCCTGCTGTCTGGGTTCAGAGGTCATCCTCAGTTCGTACAGGCGGTTGGCGGAATTGGTGAAGGCGGAAAGCCTCGCTCGCTGGGTGGAATCTGAGCTAGCTATTTGTACTATCGTTCCCAGAACCGATCGCGGTCCTCTGGTTTGGAGCCGAGTGGAAGGCTTAAACCAGAGGCTCAGCCGATTCTGCGGAGATCTGGGGTGCAAATTTCTCGACCTCCGCTATCGGGTGGAGAAATGTAGGGTCCCCCTGAATAGGTCAGGCGTGCACTACACGCCGGAAGTGGCTACAAGGGTAGCGGAGTACGTGTGGAGTGCACATGGGGGTTTTTTAGGTTAGAGAATTACCTCCCTAGGCCCGACAAGACGCCTCCTGAGACGTGGCAAGGTAGGAGTAGGCAAAATGCAACAGGGAATAACAATATTAATGTGCTAATAGTAAATTGCAGGAGCGTCTATAGAAAGGTCCCAGAACTGCTCTCATTAATAAACGGTCACAACGCCCATATAATACTAGGGACAGAAAGTTGGCTGAAACCAGACGTAAACAGTAATGAAATCCTAAACTCAGATTGGAATGTATACCGCAGAGACAGGCTGGACAGTGAAGGGGGAGGCATGTTTATAGCGATGAGAAGTGCAATAGTATCGAAGGAAATTTACGGAGATCCGATATGTGAAATGATTTGGGTGAAGGTCACGGTTAAAGCAGGCTCAGACATGCTAATTGGATGTCTCTATAGGCCCCCTGGCTCAGCAGCTGTTGTGGCTGAGCACCTGAAGGATAATTTGGAAAATATTTCGAGTAGATTTCCCCACTATGTTATAGTTCTGGGTGGAGATTTTAACTTCCCGGATATAGACTGGGAGGCTCGAAACGTTCATAACGGGTGGCAGGGACAAAGAATCCAGCTTTATCTGAAAATTACCTTGAGCAGTTAAACAGAGAACCGACTCGTGGCGATAACATATTAGACCTTCTGGTGACAAACAGACCCGAACTATTTGAAACAGTTAACGCAGAACAGGGAATCAGCAGTCATAAAGCAGTTACTGCATCGATGATTTCAGCCGTAAATAGAAATATTAAAAAAGGTAGGAAGATTTTTCTGTTTAGCAAAAGTGACAAAAAGCAGATTACAGAGTACCTGACGGCTCAACACAAAAGTTTTGTCTCATGTACAGATAGTGTTGAGGATCAGTGGACAAAGTTCAAAACCATCGTACAATATGCGTTAGATGAGTATGTGCCAAGCAAGATCGTAAGAGATGGAAAAGAGCCAGCACGGTACAACAACCGAGTTAGAAAACTGCTGCGGAAGCAAAGGAAACTTCACAGCAAACATAAACATAGCCAAAGCCTTGCAGACAAACAAAAATTAAGCGAAGCGAAATGTAGTGTGAGGAGTGCTATGCGAGAGGCGTTCAATGAATTCGAAAGTAAAGTTATATGTACTGACTTGGCAGAAAATCCTAAGAAATTTTGGTCTTATGTCAAATTGGTAGGTGGATCAAAACAAAATGTCTAGACACTCTGTGACCAAAATGGTACTGAAACAGAGGATGACAGACTAAAGGCCGAAATACTAAATGTCTTTTTCCAAAGCTGTTTCACAGAGGAAGACTGCACTGTAGTTCCTTCTCTAGATTGTCCCACAGGTGACAAAATGGTAGATATCGAAATAGACAACAGAGGGATAGAGAAACAATTAAAATCGCTCAAAAGAGGAAAGGCCACTGGACATGATGGGATACCAGTTCGATTTTACACAGAATACGTGAAGGAACTTGCCCCCCCTTCTTGCAGCGGTGTACTGTAGGTCTCTAGAAGTGCGTAGCACTCCAAAGGATTGGAAAAGGGCACAGGTCATCCCCGTTTTCAACAAGGGACGTCGAACAGATGTGCAGAACTATAGACCTCTATCTCTAACGTCGATCAGTTGTAGAATTTTGGAACGCGTATTATGTTCGAGTATAATGACTTTTCTGGAGTCTAGAAATATACTCTGTAGAAATCAACATGGGTTTCGAAAAGAGGGTTGTGTGAGACCCAGCTTGCGCTATTCATCCACGAGACTCAGAGGGCCATAGACACGGGTTCACAGGTAGATGCCGTGTTTCTTGACTTCCGCAAGGTGTTTGATACAGTTCCCCACAGTCGTTTAATGAACAAAGTAAGAGCATATGGACTATCAGACCAATTGTGTGATTGGATTGAAGAGTTCCTAGATAACAGAACGCAGCATGTCATTCTCAATGGAGAGAAGTCTTCCGAAGTAAGAGTGATTTCAGGTGTGCCGCAGGGGAGTGTCGTAGGACAGTTGCTATTCACAATATACATAAATGACCTTGTGGATGATATCGGAAGTTCACTGAGGCTTTTTGCAGATGATGCTGTGGTATATCGAGAGGTTGTAACATTGGAAAATTGTACTGAAATGCAGGAGGATCTGCAGTGAATTGACGCATGGTGCAGGGAATGGCAATTGAATCTCAATGTAGACAAGTGTAATGTGCTGCGAATACACAGAAAGATAGATCCCTTATCATTTAGCTACAATATTGCAGGTCAGCAACTGGAAGCAGTTAATTCCATAAATTATCTGGGAGTACGCATTAGGAGTGATTTAAAATGGAATGATCATATAAAGTTGGTCGTTGGTAAAGCAGATGCCAGACTGAGATTCATTGGAAGAATCCTAAGGAAATGCAATCCGAAAACAAAGGAAGTATGTTACAGTACGCTTGTTCGCCCACTGCTTGAATACTGCTCAGCAGTGTGGGATCCGTACCAGATAGGGTTGGTAGAAGAGATAGAGAAGATCCAACGGAGAGCAGCGCGCTTCGTTACAGGATCATTTAGTAATCGCGAAAGTGTTACGGAGATGATAGATAAACTCCAGTGGAAGACTCTCCAGGAGAGATGCTCAGTAGCTCGGTACGGGCTTTTGTTGAAGTTTCGAGATTATACCTTCACCGAAGAGTCAAGCAGTATATTGCTCCCTCCTACGTATATCTCGTGAAGAGACCATGAGGATAAAATCAGAGAGATTAGAGCCCACACAGAAGCATACTGACAATCCTTCTTTCCACAAACAATACGAGACTGGAATAGAGGTGAGAACTGACCGAGGTACTCAAGGTACCCTCCGCCACACACCGTCAGGTGGCTTGCAGAGTATGGATGTAGATGTAGATGTAGATTTAGATGTAGATGAAAGCAGAGCTGACCATTTGCAGCATAGTCAACAGGACCGATTGCAGATCTCTGGTTCAGAGCCAAGTGGAGGGTCTGAATCAGAGGCTCAGGTGGCCGTCCGTGTAGGCTGTAGATTTCTCGACTTGCGCCATAGGAGAGTTGGATTTCGTGTTCCGTTGAATAGGTAAGGAGTCCACTATACGCAGGGGACAGCTACACAGGTAGCAGGGGCTGTGTGGCATGGACAGGGTGTTTTTTAAGGTTAAAGGGTCTCGTGAAAACACAAAAAGGCCTTCAGTTACAAAGGGTGCAGGCCAAACACAGGAAGAACATAGTTACAGGAACCATCATTATAACAGCTGTAAATTGTCATAGCTGTATAGGGAAAAGTGCTAGAGCTCCATGCCCTAATAGAAAGCACTGATGCTCAAATTGTTATAGGCAGTGAAAGCTGGCTAAAGCCAGAGATAAACTCAGCCAAAATTTTTGCAAAGAACTTAATGGTGTTCTGAAAGGATAGGCTGAACATGGTTGGCGGTGGCGTGTTTGCTGCTGTTAGAAGTAGTTTATCTTGTCAGAAAATTGAAGTAGATAGTTCCTGTGAGTTAGTATGGGCAGAGGTCATTGTTGGCATCCAGAATAAAATAATAATTGGATCCTTTTACCGACCTCCCAATTCAGATGGTACAATTTCTGAAAGGTTGAAAGAAAACTTGAGTTAGATTTCAAACACGTACCCAGCTCATACAATTATAGTTGGTAGTGACTTTAATTTACCTTTGTTGGCAAAAATACATATTTAATTCCAGAGGTATGCATAAAACATCATCTGAAATTGTGCAACACACATTCTTTGAAAATTATTTCGAGCAGTTAGTTCATGAGCCGATGCGAATAGTAAACAGCTGTGGGGACACACTTGACCTCTTAGCAGCAAATAATCCTGAGCCAATAACAAGTATATAAAAAAAAAGAAAATACAGGGATTAGTGAACACAGGGTTGTCATAGTGAGATTGAATGTTGTAACCCCCAAATCCTCCAAAACTAAACAAAAAATATGCCTATTCAAAAAAGCAGATAAAAATTCACTTGCACCTTCGTGAAAGACAATTTCCACTCCTTCCAAATTAACAATATAAGTCTAGACCAGATGTGACTTGAATTCAAAGAAATAGTATCAGCAGCAATTGAGAGATTTATACCAAATGAATTAACAAACACTGGAGCTGATTCTCCTTGGTGCAAAAAATGAGTCGGAACACTATTAAACAAAAAACACATGCCAAATTTAAACAGAGGCATAATCTCCAAGATTGGCGATCTTGTATAGAAGCTTGAAATTTAGCACAGACTTCGATGTGAGGTGCTTATAATAGTTTCCACAATGAAACTTTGTCTTGAAACTTGGCAGAAAATCCAAAGAGATTCTGGTTGTACATCAAGTATGCTAGTGGCAAGACACAATCAGTGCCTTCACTGTGCGATTGCAATGGAGATACTGTTGAAGACAGTGCTGCCAAAGCAGAGTTACTAATCACAGCCTTCCTTAATGCCTTCACAAAAGAAGATGAAATAAATATTCCAGAATTTGAATCAAGAACAGCTGCCAACATGAGATTAGGTTCCTTTCGTAGTATGCTGATGCAATAGCTCCTTACTTAACATAATATACACTGTTCTTGTGAAACACAACCAGTTCTTTACTCGCATGAAGTGTTGAGTGCTATAGACAAGGGATTTCAAATTGATTCCTTATTTCAGGATTTCCGGAAGGCTTTTGACACTGTACCACATACACGACTTGTAGTAAATGGAATATCGTCTCAGTTATGTGACTGGATTTGTGATTTCCTGCCAGAGAGGTCACAGTTCGTAGTAATTGATGGAAAGTCATCGAGTGAAACTGAATTGATTTCTGGCATTCCCCAAGTTAGTGTTATAGGCCCTGTTCCTCATCAGTGTAAATGATTTGGGACACAATCTGAGCAGTCGTCTTAGGTTGTTTGCAGATGACGCTGTCATTTATCAACTAGTAAAGTCATCAGAAGATCAAAACAAATTGCAAAATGATTCAGAAACGATATCTGCATGGTGCAAAAATTGGCAGTTGATCCTAAATAACGAAAAATGTGAGGTCATCCACATGAGTGCTAAAAGGAATCCATTTAACTTTGATTACACAATAAGTCAGTCAGATCTAAAGGCCATAAATTCAGCTAATTACCTAGGAATTACAATTATGATCAACTTAAACTGGAAAAAAACACACAGAAAATGTTATGGTGTTTTATTGGCAGGACACCCGTGTTTTATTGGCAGGACACTTAGAAAATGTAACAGATCTACTAAGGAGACTGCCTACACTACGCTTGTCCATCGTCTTTTAGAATACTGCTGCGCGGTGTGGATCCTTCCTAGATAGAATTGACGGAGTACATCGAAAAAGTTCAAAGAAGGGCAGCATGTTTTATATTATCACGAAATGATACAGGATTTGAGATGGACATCATTAACACTAGAACAGCAAAAGGGGTCAAAATGACCCCTATCGTACATTTTTCGTTCATTGTCATATCCAGTTTATTTACTTCGTTAATGAAATTATATTACTTTTTTTAATTTTTTTCTCTTCTTTCTGAAGAAGTATTAGTATTTACAAAATATTTTAATTTTCTTCACCATTTCATTCGGTCTATGTAGAATGGCGGAGGGGATCAATTTGACCCCACTGTAATTTCTCTTCTGAGCACAAGTAAATTATCCAACAGTACAGTGGCAACAGTGAGCAGTAACACAGAGTAGTTGCTCCTCATTGTTGCAACTTGGCAGGTGTACATTCCAGTCCACTATAGCTTACGTTGTGTCACTCAGGCAGTCTGTCCGTGAAATGTGTTTTTGAACATGTATCGTCAGCATGGACTTTCTGAAGAAGAAGTGTTACATCTCTTAGAGAATTTTGAAGCTGAATCAGAAATTGACTTCACTGAAGATGATGATGATTATGTACCTGACACAAGTGAAGATGAAGACATTGTGAACGAGGGGCAATTAGTGGAAGAGGATTCAGATGCTGATACACGTCAGTTATCACCTCTTTCATCACATCAGGTACAGTTGGAAGCAAGTGCAAAGATGATTTTAAGGGACGGAACCGTGTGGGAGATAGGAAATTATTCATCTTCTGGAAGACTGTCAGCTGTGAATGTTCTAAAGGAGAGAGGAGGTCCAACTGCTTATGCTTGCCACCAAGTAGACAGTTCTGTCATCAGTGCCTTCCCTCTTATTTTTGATGAAGCAATGCTACGTCTTATGAAGAACTACACAGAATCAAATACTTGAAAAGTACTAAAAAACAATGAATGCACTGTATCACATGAGGAACTGGAGAAACTGATAGCCATCACGTATGTTCAGGGTGTACTTGGGCACGAAAGGTATGTCTGTGGATGATCTCTGGTCGCACCCCTGGGGCCTGATTTTATCAAGGACATTATGCCAGGGGACAGATTTCAGGAGTTTCTCAGATTTCTCCATTTTGATGAAAAATCAACCTGGACTGAACGCCTTTCAGCCAACAAATATGCTCTTGTTCTTGAAATTTGGGGAAAATTCATTGAAAACAGTATTCACTCTTACCACCCTGGAGAAAATTTAACCATTGATGAGCAACTGTTACCGAGTAAAGCAAGATGCAGGTTTACTCAATTCATGTCCAACAAACCAGATAAATATGATCTCAAATTCTGGTTGGCTGTTGATGTAATGACAAAGTATATATGTAATGCTGTCCCATACATCAGCAAAGAGGACACACACATAGAGAAACAACCGCTTGCATCTCATGGAGCCATCTGTAAGTCAAGGAAGCAATGTAGCCACTGACAACTTCTTTACGTCTCTTTATCTTGTTGCTAAAAAACTCAAAGAAAAGAAAACTTAATTAGTTGGTACAATGGAAAATGGAAATGAGCGTTTGGCGTCATTGGCCCGGGAGGCCTCTTACGGGGCAGGTCTGGCCACCTTAGTGCAGGTCTGGCCACCTTAGTGCAGGTCTTGTTACATTCGACGCCACATTGGGTGACCTGCGTGCTGGATGGGAATGAAATGATGATGAAAACAACACAACACCCAGTCCCTGAGCGGAGAAAATCCCCGACCCAGCCGGGAATCGAACCCGGGCCCCTTAGGACAGCAGTTCGTCACACTGACCATTCAGCTATCGGAGCGGACAGTTGGTACAATGAACAAGATCCGCCGTGAAATCCCCAATGAAGTAAGGAAGCCGAATGCTGAAATACGCTCTACCACAATACTGCACAGTAGTGACAAAACAGACTGCAACTTGACTGTATACCAAGGAAAGAAGAATAAAAATGTCATTCTTCTGAGTACGCTGCATGTTGAAGTAGCAATAAGCGAGGAAGGAAAGAAAAAACCTGAAACCGTGATGTTCAACAATGCAACAAAGTACGGGATGGACGTGGGTGATCGAATGACCCATAAATATACTATGAAGGTTGCATGTAGGAGATGACCAGTGCATGTCTTCTACAACATACTGGACATGGTGATTATAAATGCATGGGTCATCTATAACATAGTAACGAAAAAGAAAATGGAAAGGAAGAAGATGGAATGAAAGAGCAAGAACATTAGGCAGAGGAAGAGCATATGGGACTGAAATCACCTAGAAAGCGGAGGAAGTGCCAAATCAGCCTCTGCAAAGACAACAAGACCAGCAAAAACTATGTAAAGTGTCACAAAGCCATGTGCAGAAAATGTGCCCGTAAAACAGAAATCACTTGTGCTAAGTGCATCTAGCAGCTTCAGATGACATAAGTGAAAAGTAATACAGAGCTATTTGTAAAACACATGTTTTTAGATTAGATTAGATTAGTTTTCGTTCCATAGATCTGTGCTGAGGAGATCCTCGTGGATGTGGAACATGTGATTTTTTTTTTTAAGCTGAAATAACAATACTAATAGTTTGAATATGTACAATACATCATTTGTTTCTATTAAAAAATTCGTCAATGGAGTAGAAGGAGTAGGCCACTAGTAAGTCTTTCAGGCTCCTTTTAAACTGATCTTTATTTGTAACTAAATTTTTTATGTTTACTGGCAAATTATTGAAGATGAGTGTTCCTGAGTAGTGGACCCCTTTTTGAACTAAAGTAAGTGCTTTTAAGTCCTTGTGCAGATCATTTTTGTTCCTGGTATTGTATGTATGAACTGAGCTGTTTGTTGGAAAAAGAGATATATTTTTTAGGACAAATTTCATTAATGAGTAAATATACTGAGAGGCAGTAGTTAATATACCCAGTTCTTTGAAGAGGTTTCTACAGGACGTCCGTGAATTTACTCCACAAACAATACGTATTACACGCTTTTGGACTCTGAAAACTTTTGTTTGACTTGAAGAGTTACCCCAAAATATTATACCATATGACATTATGTGAGAATAAAATGCACCAAATATACTAAATGTATCTAGAAGATTGTATGAATACTTAATAAATTAAAATCTATAGTTAAAAAAACTTGCTAGCAGTAGCAACAATAAATTTGTATAAGCCATTGTTGTTCAAATGAGTTAGTAATTATTATTTATAATTGTAAATAACTGTTGTGATTACTAGGAATAAAGTATGCATTAACAAACACTAAAAAAGTACTTGTTTAAGTCAAAAATGAATATATTTTATGTGCAGTCAAAATGATCCCATTCCATTTTAGGAATGTCAGAAACTCCACCGTTCTAGTGTTAAAACAAAGGCCTTTCTTGTTGTGGTGTTATCTTCTCATGAAATTCCAAAAACCAACTTTCTCCTCCAAATGCAAAAATATTTTGTTGATGCTGACCTACACAGGGAGAAATGATCACCATAATAAAATAAGGGAAATGAGAGCTTGTGCGGAAAGATATAGGTGTTAATTCTTTCCACGTGCTATACGAGATTGGAATAATAGAGAATTGTGAATGTGGTTCAATGAACCCTCTGCCAGGCACTTAAATGTGACTTGCAGAGTATCCATGTAGATGTAGATGCAGAAATACAGTTGGTGGTGGCATCTCTGATCTCTTTTCCTGTTAGAAGTAGTTTACTTTGTAGTGAAATTGAAGTAGATAGTACCTGTGAGTTATGGGTAGAGTTTATACTCGACAACCAGAATAAAATAATAGTTGGTTTCTTTTACCAACTCCCTCCCACCAACTCAGATGATAAAGTTGCTGAATAGTTCAAAGAAAACTCGAGTTTCATCACAAATAAGTATCTCGTGCATACAATTATAGATGGTGGTGATTTCAATCTACCTTCAGTTTGTTGGTCAAAATATGTATTCAAAACTGGTTGTAGGTATAAGACATAATAGTAATTGTAGGTATGAAATATCATCAGAAACTGACTAAATTGCTTTCTCCGAAAGTTATTTTGAGCAGTTGATTCAGGAGCCCACTCAAAGTGTAAATGGTTGCAAAAATGTACTTGATGTCGTAACAATAAATAATCCTGAGCAAATAGGGAGCATCATCATGCATACCATGATTAGTGACAACAAGATCGTTGTACCAAGACTGACCACAACTACTTCCAAATCCACCAAAAGTAAATGCAAAATTTATCTATCTAAATAAGCAGATAGAAATTCACTCAATGCCATCCTAAGAGATAGCCTCCACTCCTTCTTAACTAACTATGTAGATGTAGATGAAATAAGGCTTAAGTTCAGAGAAAGAGTATCTGAGGCATTGAAAGATTTATACCAAATAAATTAATAAAAGATTATGCTGATCCCCCATAGTACACGAAAAAGATGAGAACACAGTTGCAGAAGCAACAAAAAAAGCATGCCAAATTTAAAAGACCACAAAATCTCCAAGATTGGCAATTTTTACTGAAGCTTACAAGTTAGTGTGGACTTCAATGTGAGGCGCTTTTAATAACTTCCAAAGTTAAACTCTGTATCGAAATTCCTTCGACAAAGACGATGAAGTAAATATCCCAGAATTTGACTCAGAATAACTTTCAGCATGAGTAACTTAAAAGTAGAAATCCTTCGTGTAGCAAAGCAGCTTAAGGCACTCAATAAAGTCAAGTCTTCCTGTCCAGACAGGATATCAGTAAGGTTCCTTTCAGAGTATGCTGATGCAATTTACAGGCGCTCACTTGAAAAATGATCTGTGCCTAAAGACTAGAACACTCCCTGGGTCACACCAAAGCTCAAGAAAGGAAATAGGAGTAATATGCTAAATTACAGACCCATATTGGTAACATTGATTATTAGTAGGATTTTCAAACATTATGAATTACCTCAAAGGTAACAGTCTATCGACACACAGTTAGCACGGATTCGTAGTGAGTGCTACTGACATGTTTCTAGATTTCCAGAAGACTTTAGACACCATAGTGTCACAAGAGACTTTAAATAAAATTGTGCCCCCTGTCGGGTGCAACTGGATTCTCTCAGGAAAGTTACAGTACATAGTAGTTGATGAAAAATCATCAAGTAAAATAGAAGTGATATCCAGCATTCCCCAAGGAAGTGTTGTAGGTCCTCTGCTCTTTTTAATGTACAAAAATGGTTTAGGAAGTAATCTGAGTAGCCCTCCTAGATACTTTGCAGAAGATGCTGTCATTTACTGTCCAGTAAAGTCCTGAGAATATCAAAACCAGTTGCAAAATGACTTAGATGTGAGATCTGAATGGTGTGAAAAATGGCAGTTGTCTTTCGATATGGAAAAGTTTGAGGTCATTCACGAGTACAAAAAGATTCTCCAACAGAAAGAGGTTCCTACTCAATGGTCTGAAGATGACCATAGTAGTGGCCGAAACTGGTCACCTTGATAAATAAATCGTGATCAAGACTGTTTTTAATAGTGAAAAAAAAAAATAAAAAGGAATCTATTGAATTCTGATTGTATCATAAATCGCATAACTCTAAAGGCTGTCAATGTTGTTACCAACCTACAAGGGAGAAATGATCATCATAATAAAGTAAGAGAAATCCTACTCCATACAGAAAGACTTAAGTGTTCATTTTTCCTATGTGCTGTTAGTGTGGAACAGTAGAGAAATAGTGTGAAGGTGGTTCGAAGAACCCTCTGTCAGGCACTTATTTGTGAATTGCAGAGTAGTTATGTAGATGTAGAAATGTTACCCATTGCAGCTGGCACATTTAATATATGAGACAGAATGAATAAAAGTGGTAACTTATTGTCTCTGTTGTTTGACTTGTCTGTCAAGTACGCAGTCAATGAAGAGAGAAAATTTCAAGAGGAAAGAAGGAACAGGCACCAGTTATGGTTCAGAGATGATATAGTCCATCTGGATAAGAGTAAGGAAGGCTTTGAAGAACTGTTGATTACAATTGACAATTCACACCAGAATTTGGACAGAAGATAATAAAAACAAAGATTAAAATATAGATCAGCAGGATGGAAAATAATTTGTTTAATAGTGAAACAAGGGTAGACACAATAATACTGAAAGATTACACACTATCTGATCAGAAGTATCCAGACACCTATTAGTGGATATTAATATGAGATGTGTCCACTCTTCTCCTTTTTGATGGTTTTAACCCTGTTGGGGTCACTTTCAGTGAGGTGTCTGAATGTAGAGGAATCGCAGCCCATTCTTCCTTGAGCCAAAACCAGACAAGATAATGATGTTGGATGCTGGGGTTTAGAGTGAAGTCGAAGGTTTAACTTACCCCAAGATGTTCCATTGAGTTCAGGTTGGGACACTAGGCAGGCCAGTCCATTTGAGGAATGTTATTTTCCACATCCCGTTTTCTCAAAGATGCTACTTTGTGTCATTGTCTCACAGGCACTGCTTTATGACACATGATCCTACCAATCATCGCCTCAAACTGTTCCTCAACTGCAGGCAGTACACAATAAAATAAAATGTGTTTATGTTTAATTGCTTTTAGCATTTTTGTAAGTGCAATAAGGGCACCACTCCTAAACCAAGAAAAATATATCTCCATATTGTAACAACAACTCTTGCACACTTCACTTGAGTTCTCCTTACTCATATCCTTCGATCGGGTTACTACAGGGTATAAGGTGATATGTCACTCCAAATCACTTGCTTCTAGTCACCCATTGCCCAGTGGTATTGCTCTTTCCACTACATCAAATGTCACTTAGCTTTGATGAGTGAAGTGTGTGGCTTAAGAGGACCTGCCCAGTCATGATATCCCCTTGTTTTATTTCCTACACATAGTTGTTGTGCTAGCTGGACTGCTGGGAGCACTTTGGAACTCACGAGTCATCCTTCCACTGATTTCATGCCATTTTTTACAACCACCTTCAGCAATGCTCGGCAGTCCTTGTCCATCAGTAAAAGACTGCACCAGGCCATTGACCCACAGAGTATTGTTATAGAAGTACATGAGGTCTGCCTGATCTTGGTTTAGCCATGTTTGTTTCTTTATGTTTCTGTTTCACAGTTGCTTCAACAGTCGAATGGGGCAGCTTTAGAAGTGCTGAAATGTCCCTATTGATATGCTACTCAGGTGACATTCAGCGACCAGTCCACATTCAAAGTCAACTGAGCTCTCGTGACTGATCCACCATGCTTCTTTACAAACAACACAACACTGCCCATCTCCTTTTTTCCTGCAGGTCCCCCTCTCAAGTCATCTAGTGATCAATTCCACATTAAATACTGATTTCCAGAAAAATTTGCTCAGATACTGTTTTATATAAGAAGCATGACTGCTGAATATGCCTTAAGTAAGGTAAAGAGAAGCTTAAGATTGGCACGAAATAAAAAAAAGCTTTCTCATCAAAAGAGCTCTACTGGTATCAAATAATCACATGGAAATTGAGGAAGGTGTTTCTGAAGAAATGAGTCTGCAATACAACATTGTATGAGAGGGAAATATGAATTGTTGGGAAATCAAGAAACAAAAAGTTGCAGTTTTCAGAAGTGAAGCACAGAAGGATGTTAAGTGTACCATCCTTTGAACTAATCTTTGTGGCTTTTGGGTGTTAATTCTGTTGTTCCTTATATTCAGAGTGGTTAATGTTGTATCTAAATGCAGAATTATTATAGTTTGTAATGTTATGTACATCATTCACTACAAGAAAATTATTATAAATATTCTGTTAATATGATAAGACTGCACTAACCCTCATGTTTTTCCTTTTCTTTTTCTAGATGTTCGAAAGAGAATTGAAGAAGAAAGTTAAAGATGTCATATTAACTTTTGAAAAACCAACATCTCTTTCATTACCAAGTGGCGAGAGGCTGTCGGATTATTGGTCTCTTGTATGATTATCGGGTGTTCTGGACAGGGTGACTTTTGTGACATTGCCCGTGAGGACATGAAGTATATATAATAGAACCTTGACAAGCATTCCAAGATTTTTTTTTTTTTGTCTTACACACAACGAATTTGAGATTGCTAATGTGTATTGCTAAAAACTTTGGCTGCACTTTGATCTGCTTTTGTATGCTTGTATATATAACTTAAGTAACAGATGTTCTGTATTATATTAAAGCTTCTCATTCACTTACACTTGTGATTCCCATTTTCCTAGAGAATGATCACCAATCCATTGGTATTATTTTTTTAATAATTGTAAAATGTTAACTGAAATGATTTGATAAGTTTCAGAGGTATATAGTTTTGCTATTACTCTAAAAATATAAGAACTGTACATGTGTTTATTTTAGAATTTTACTGGAGTTATCAATAATATGTGAAACTGTGCCACTGATATGTTTGATGACAACTCATTGGCACTGAACTGACTAGTATTAAATGTGCTATTGATATGTTAACCAAAACACCACGTATTTTAAACAAGTGAAACTATTTCTTTGAGTTTAAAGTGTAAATGGAATAATGTGTAAAACATGTAATAAATTATATAACATTTTATATATTATAAAAGCACAGAATTCCTGTAACACTGCACATAAAATTTGCTAAGCATTTAACTATTTTGCAGCTGGGAGTAATCACAGCAAGGCACAAAAACTGAAATAAAATGTTTTACATGTTAGAAGCCTTAGAGTTGCATGACTTTGCAACCAATTTGTTAACATACAAGTAACCTGACAATGTCTCGGATCAGTCAGATGAAAAATGGTTACAGCATATAGATTTTGTAAGATTGTGATTTGTACAGTTGGTCATTATTAATATTTAGTTGAAGAACGGTATAGTGCCAAGAATAGTGGTTTGAGTATAAAGTGTCAGGTACAAAACTATGGATATTCCCTTCAGTCGTGTTGGACAACTACATGACCCATTTGTGGTTCCAAATGATGTTGACATTGGCGGATTTAACCCTGTAAGTTATGTGGCAATAAGGTCAGATCCCTACTAAAATTCCAAATTTTACATAGTAATCCGTGTAAACCCTTCTTTGTTATTCATATGCTATGTACCAACTTTTTCTTGAGCATGAAAGATGGTTCCTGTCACATAATATGCCACAGATACTTTTTTTTCTTTCTCCCCTCCTCCTCTTCACCATTTTGTGGCATGGGTTCTAAATGTGTCACCTTACATAGGGCCATAAAATCTCAAGAAAAGCCTCCACAGTTCTGTTGCCACTTTGTCAATACATCCAACTCCATCATCCATAAATATATATCCATTAAGCTGCATAAGCTATACAGTCTCTGTATGATCCAATTCCTTGAGATATAGTAGATGGGACAGGTTGAAAGATGAGTCTGTGGTAACAATGCATACCAACAAAGAAACAGAAATCAGTACTACAGAAACCAAGCCTGGGGCTGAATCTTTAATGTCATCCAAAATTCTTCTATCGTGGAGAAAATGAACATCAGTCCTAAGTCTCCATCATAAAGACTTAGATCTGGAGAACCCCTTGCAGATTAGTTTCTTAGTT
Organism: Schistocerca nitens; assembly: GCF_023898315.1. NCBI lineage: Eukaryota > Metazoa > Arthropoda > Insecta > Orthoptera > Acrididae > Schistocerca > Schistocerca nitens. The sequence continues at coordinate 274,654,611 of NC_064614.1, read as the reverse complement.
TTTCTCAAAATGAGAATATATTTGATTCTGATATGAACTGTAGGTCTTTATCAGGAATTAATGCACGGTACAAACCAAAAGGGACTGACAGTAGTTTCAACACTAAAACACAGTATATAAATACAGTTACCTAACACATGGAAATGGAAACACACAAAAGTTGAAGCTGAGCAGCTAATTGCAGTGAGGGCAGTATTAAACATGGAGCTCAGTCAGGTGACACACAGGCAAACAGAACAGAAATTTTGAATCGTGCAGCTATATATTAAAAGAATGAAGTCAGTGTGATTCAATGCCGAGAAAGATGAAATGACTATTTTACATTTAAAACGTTAGAATAAAAATGAGAAAACTGATAAGTCTTATAGGAATTTCTAGTAGAATAAAAATACGTTAGGATTAAAGGAGATGACTCACCAAAACAGAGAAGAATTGAGTTGTCAATGAGAACACACAAAAAAGAATGAAAACTAGCCTTTGGAGTTATCCTTTGATGCGCTAGAGTAAAATACACAACCCTCCCCCCCCACACACACACACACACACACACACACACACACTTCTGGCCCTACATGGTGCCAGCTAGACTAACAGTGCCAACACTGTTTTGCAGCAGGTAGACTAGTTGTATTGGGGGTAGTGTCGGATTGGGTGGGATGGGTAGAGGGAGAGGGTCTGGAAGAGGGTGGCTTGCAGCTTGGTGGGAGGATGCTGGTTTGCTAGCTAGGAATGCAGGAAGGAATGGTGGCACAGGTATGTGGGCTGGCATGACCGTAGCGGCCAGTAGGGGAAGCTGCACGTGCTGAAGGTGATGTAGGAACATGAATGTGGAGGGAGTGACAGGACAGAGGAAGGGTAAACTGTTGGGTGGAGAGTGCGGGGCAATGGCCATTCATACTGGTGGATAGCTAGGCATCACCTTCCTGGACATTGACCTCCACCTCTGTGATGGCTCCATCCACAACTCTGTTCACATTAAATCCATGAACCAACTACAATGCCTACATTTTGATAGCTGCCATCTCACCCAGACCAAAAAATCCATCCCATACAGCCCAGACACCCGCAGACAATGATTTGCAGTGATGAGAACTCTCATGCCACTATAGAGCAATACCCCTCAAAGCTAGCCCACAAACAGATTTCTTGTGCCATATCCTCACACACCCCTAATCCTTCTACCACCTCCCAAGAATCAGCTGCAATGGAGTGCCCCCATCACCTCATATCACTGCGGACTGTAACAATTGAATTATATCCTTCACCAGGAGTTTGATGATCTCTCATCCTGCCCTGAAATTAGGGACATCTTACCCAAGATCCTTCCTATCCATCCTAAAGTGGTGTTCCATCATGCACCCAACCTACACATCATCCTAGTCTATCCCTATGCCACTTGCACTCCCAGCCTGTTGCCACAAGGATCATATCCCTGTGGCGGACCAAGTTGGAAGACCTGCCCGATCCACTCACTCAGCACCTCCTACTTCAGTTGTGTCAGAGGTCTATCCTACCCCATCAGAGGCTGGCCACCTGTGAAAGCAGTCAAGTCATATACCATCTCTACTGCAAACAGTTTGTGTTGGTATGACTCCCAGGCAACTGTCCACCACCATGAATGGCCATCACCATACTGTTGTCAAGAACAAAGTCAACCACTCAGTGGCACAACTTGCAGCTGAGCACAATATGCTCAATTTCAGTGGCTGCTTCACAACCTGAGTTATCTGGATCCTCCCTTCACCACTAGCCTCTCTGAACTACACAGATGGGGATTATCTTTGAATCTCATTCTGGCCTCAATCTCAGGAAACCCACTGTCTCTGCATCCCCCACCCAACAGTTTCCTCTTCCTCTGTCCTGTCCCCCCACCCATTTCACATCTGCATATCATCTTCAGAGTGTGCCACTTCCCACTGGCTGCTACAGTCATGCTAGCCCATATACCGGCAACCCCTCCCTCCTGCATTCCTAGTGGGAAAACCGGCTGCCTCTCTCCGTGGCACCCACCACAGTCCATCTCTCTGCCTCCCTCTCCCTCCACCCACCCCACCCAACACTACACCCACTATGACAGCTCACCAGCCTCAAAATAGCATTGGTACTGATAATCTGGCTGACACCATACAGGGGCAGAGACATGCGTGTGTTTGTGTATTTTACTCTAGCTCATCAAAGGACAACTCCGATAGCTAGCAAGTTTCTTTCTTCTGGGTGTACTTATCAACAACTCAATGCTTTGCTTCTGTTTTTTGGTGAGTGGTCTCCTTCAAGAGTGCCCATACCTGGGGCAAGAAAGGGGCATGCTCCCTCCCCCCCAACCCCGGCTCTCAGGGAAAGGAACAAAATATAGTATAGGCAGGTATTTTTCTTTTGAGAAAATGATTTAAAAGTCAAAATAACACAGATTTTTAACAGGGTCAGAACTGGAACTTTTTATAGTTGCTTGTAAGTCACCACTCGTCTTGCAAAATATTAAATATACTCCATACCCCTCGCCCCTCCCCTGGTCTTGGTCGTGCCTACAAACTATCATATGGGCACTCTTGATCTCTCTTAATTCTAAAGTATCTATAAAGATGAAACTGAACTATTCATAATATAGTGTAAAATGAACCAGATAAAACAAACCAGAATGCCTGTATTATCTTTCAGTGCAGAAATGTTGTAAGTCCATTCAATTATATTATTAGGATGCAGTGTATTGAAATGGTGATATTGTTGATATATGAATATTTAGAATTGTTTTTATAATTGTAAATAACTAAAATGCATTGCAAAGTGTGAAAGCTATTTGTATAAAGAGAATACATGCTTTTTAGCTGATCCAGCTCACTTTAGTTGCATTTTCCATGGTTTGTCCCAAATGATCCTAGGCAAATGCTATGCTCTGAAGGATTATGGCCAACTGTGTCCACTTTTATTACACATTTGTGAAATGATGTAAATTGTTACACTTCATTTTCCAATATTATTGGTGCTATTTTCATTCTTACAATTTATAGTTCCACGTTTTATAATTTTGTTTTGTTTTCTTTCAGTATTTTCTGTGTATTTTATATTGTATCATATTAAATGCTCTAACATGGATGCCCAATTGCATAAATAACGAAATAAAGTCTGATAACTATTTGAGTATAATGTAAATTCTCTCTTCTTATATGTAAATGAAACTAACTGATGGTATCAACAAATTATAATCTTTTTTAAATTTTAATTTTGGTCTGAGCAGCTCTTTACAACGGAGTTACAATAAATTAAGGGAGCAAACATGTTCTTATAGAACTATATTCAGAGACTGGACAAAATAATATAAATACTTATGTGAAAATGTGGCGTGGAGAGCTGCATCAAGCCAGTCTGGGGACTGAAGACCACAACAACAACAACAACAACATGTGAAAACTCATATCTGAAATTTGGCTTTTTTTCCCCTAATCCAATAACAATGCAGGATTTTGTCTTCCCCTTTTATTATAACATCTCAAAAAGTGTTCTGAGCCACACAGTAGCGTTCAGCTGATCTGCTGTATCTGCTGTGATATTACACACTTCCAAATATTGCATATTGTTGACACCTGTTAGTTGTGCAACTTAAGGTATCCTGAGCTATTGTTTCTCTAGTGACATAACAGAACTTGAAATTCATTAGAAATAGTCAGCTATAGTTAGGCTTGGATAGGGACTGGAGGATATTAAAAAGCATAGTTAATTTTCATGAGAAGATCAATACCCTGAGATCAATTTCTGAGTTTAATATCTAACTAGAAAGTAAAGTATCCCATAGTTCAAAATAAGAAGGTGCCCAGGTAGCACTGAGCAAAGGAAGTTGATAATTTACAAAAAAGCAAACTTGAACAACAGAAAACAAAAAGAAACATGAGAGATCATCCTGATCCAATAGAATAACTTGTCACTCATTCAGTATAGCTCCAGGAAGGTGCAGGATCAGAATCAGTTGCACTCACAATTGGTGGTTCCACTGGCATAGACATGGTCCTGATGCAAGGTATTGGAGACTCATCATATGGCACTCAGATTCACGGTCCGTTTCAGACTCGAGAGAGCTGCAGACGGCAGTCCTGTAAGGGCCACGCATGTATGGATGCAAGGAAGTAGCTGGTATAACATGGCTTCTCAGATGTGAGATAGTGCTAGCTGTGTCATTTGATCGTGGCACCCTTGTTATTGCAGCAGATGTTTCAGTCCAGTGGAGCTGCGTCAGCTGCAGGTGTCTGGCAGGGTGGCAACCTGCAGGGCAGTGGTGTGTGGGATGTATGCTGAGTCATCAGGCACCAGCCATACACTATGAACTCCCCTTCGGAAGGAGATAGCTTTGCTATCTCAATGTGTAGACGGAAGCCGTGGTGAAAGCAACAGCCAAGAACCCAGCAGTCTTCTTCTCCACAGAGGAGACAGCACAATCAACTGGGAGAATCAGACTGGACAACAGGATTGCCAATGAAGAGAAGAGGCCAGTGTTCTGCTGAGAAGAGAGGATCCTTGAGGACGGAGGAGATGGCTGGGGCAACGACCAGTGCTCTACATCACAGAGCGGCAGTGAGAAGAGGGCACATTTTACACCACGACAATGCCTGTTGGGAAGAAAACATGTTGCATGCGAGAAAGCAGACGGCTGGGAGTCGATGTAGATGGCCGGGAACATGTGTGAAACACTAGCAACACAAAGGAAGGAGAATGGTGAGTGACCCATGTGGGCATGCAGATGGTGCCAGTGACCAGTGCATTGTTCGTGATGGCCGTGGAGCACACAGGCAGGCCAGCAGTGGATGTGGACTGCATCACTGGAGTCAGCAGCAAGTGTGCCGACGGCACTGGAGTAAGCGACGGGAGAAGCTTGGCATGGGGCCTCAAGGTTTGCAGGAAAAAGCAGGTGAAGGTTGTCTGAGAGTAGGCCTGGAAAAACTGAATACTTAGAGAGTCATCATCAAGAGGCACACGCAGGCATCCAAAGGCGTGGCCAAGCCTTGTGGTATAAATTCCACACGCCATGTGTGGGAGAAAATGGAATTCTACGAGGCTGCCAGCGAAGGCCTTGAGGAAAGACAAGTGATGAGTCAGCACGCCGTACAGGACCCCACTGAAGGCCGAGTGAAGGGAGACCCATCAGGAGGTGGCAAGCCCCTTAGCTGCGAAAACAGAAGAAGGATGAGCCATGGTGGGAGCGAAAGAGAAAGAAAGGCCACATAATGGGTGGGCACCGAGGGCACTAGGAGGCCAGGAGTTAGACAGAGAGGGATGCCAATTGGGCTGGTTGCAGTGCAGGAGCCAGTGACATCAGAGGCGATGGCAATGAGGTTCTCCGGGAAGGTGCCATGAGCATGAGAGCCAGCACTGTTGCATCAGGTGGTTACCCCATTGGGTGGAGGGGCCACATCACGAGGAGGTGCAGGAACAGACTGATGCTCTGCACTGGGATGTTCCAGAGTGGGGGCAGGAGCTGCATAGAGAGGCACCAGAATGGGCACTTGAGCTGCATTGGGAGGGTCAGAGCAGGTGTAGAAGCCACATTGGGAGGTGCCAGGTTAGGCTTGGGAGTCGCAGCGGAAAGTGGCAGAGCAGGTGTAGGTCGGTGGCCAGGGCCAAGGCGGCCAGTCGAGAAGCATCCAGAAAAGTAGGTCAGGTGGTCCAGCGCAGCAAGGAACGCAGGCCAAGAATCCACAACCCCGTCGAAGTTGGATGGAATCGGGGATAATGACATGTCAAGCTTTGCCAGGAGAGTGTCAGGACAGGTGAGGTGCCAACGTAGAAGCTCTGAGATGCACAGAAAGTGCCTAGTACAAAGCAGAAGTGGTAATGTCGTTACTGTAGCACCCGTCTGAAGCAACTGCTGACCCTGCAACTCAAAAAGCTGCAGAAGCAAAAGTTCTGGTGCAGAAGAAGCCTTCACAAAAGACTAAGTGAAAAGAGACCAGAAGGGCATCAGCCAAATGTGTGTGGAAGCGCACAATGCGGAGAGAGGGCTATTTGGTTGAGTGTTGAGCACAGACACTGGAACAAAGTTCTGAAGAAAAGGAGTCATGAAAAGTTTACCCTTGTCGCAATTGAAGCATCCTGTTGTGGGATGGTGCGTGCAGTAAAAAAGAAGGTGCCCATGTATTATTGAGAATGGAAGTTTATTTTTACAAGAAAGTAAACAAAAAATATGAACAACAGAAGTCAGATTCACCACGAAAGAAACATAAGAGATCATCGTGATCTAAATAGAATAACTGCAACTCATTCAATAAAGTTCCAGGAACGCGTGAGAGAAAGCACACAGTCTGTCACCATAAATTACTCTGCTGCAGACAAGGTCGGAATTGGTTGCAGTCACAGTTGGTGGCTGCACTAGCATAATCCTGGACCTGGTGCATGCTATCAGAGACTCGCCGTATGCCACTCATGTTCACAGTCGGTTTCTGTCCCTGTTCCACTAAGAGTGTTAGCATTAATACTGCGCAGACAAAGGTGTATCTTGGCCATCTTAGTTAGCCTGATGCTATTCAGCGCAAAGTGAAGATTTTAAGGCAAAAGGTCGAGACCATGCCAGTAAAGGAGTGATTAAACCTTCAGCTTCTCCATATGCCTCACCTATATTTTTGATGACTAAGGGACAGTGCAAAGAATTTAGACTGGTTTTCATTATAGGATCCTCAATGAAAAGAATCATTTCCCCTTCCGGATCTCCATAACTGTTTTACTTGGTTTGCTGAAGCCTCCTATTTTTGTACTTGATTTAAATAAGGCTTGTTATCAGATACCCTTGAGTAAGGATTCCAAGTCCGTTACAGCCTTCTGTACAGACTGGGATTTGTATGAACTCAGACGTGTACCCTTTGGCCTAGCCACTGGAGCTGCCATGCTTTCATAGCTTTTATACCATGTTTTGAGGGATTTAAAGTTCAATTGTGTTTCTAATTATCTTGATAATGTTGTGTATAGTCAGTCCTTTGCTGACCATCTTTTGCATCTTCAATAGGTCTTATTGAGGCTTCGATGTGCTGGTTTCCTAGACCGACAAGTGTAATTCTAGGGTAGCCACAGTCCTTTTACAAGAAGATGCAGGTGAGAAACGACCTATTGCCTTTGCCTCGCGAAGGTTGGTGGGACCTGAACTTAAGTATTTGGTGTAAGAGTGAGAGGCTCTGGCTGTTCTGTTCACCATTGAAAAGTTTAATTTTTATCTTGAACACAGAGAATTTGACCAAGAGACTGATAGCCAGGCCTTAAGTTGGGTTTTGGCTTGCCTAAGAAAGACAGGCAGGATTTGCAAGGTGGACGATCCTTATATCTGCCTTTCATTTCAAGGTTTACCATATCAGGGGTTCAGATAACCTCATGGCCAATGTGCTCAGCAGCATGTTTGAGGAGGGTGCCCACAAATCCAGGAAGTGTTGTTCAGCCATCAGATCTTCTGGTTTTAACATCCTAACTGAGATACCTCAATTATTTTCTGATCTCAGGAATCAGCAGGCTCAAGAACCTCATTTAGGTCGTATTAGAAGGTGGTTGTGAGAAACTTCTCAGTTATTCCTCGAGAAAGGGTATTATACTCCTCTCCGGGGGACACCACCTTGACAGAGCTCACACCAGTACATGTCTTATTTTTTGTTATAGCCCACAGTAAATATTATTATTATTATTATCTTTACTTTCTCAGACGTTAAGTCTGGTTAAGAATGGAGTGACGCGGACCTTGATCAAGCGTCACTTCCTATTAACTGTACGGTATGTGTTATATTGCATTTAGGAACTTTCGGGTAATTGAACATGTATCAATAATTACGGATTTCTGTAGTTGTATATATGTGTTTGGATGTAGCTGTATTGCTTTGATGTAGTGGTGGATATTGTGTGGTATGACTCCTGTAGTTGATACTATAATTGATATGATGTCAACTTTATCCTGATGCCACATGTCCTTGACTTCCTCAGCCAGTTGGATGTATTTTTCTATTTTTTCTCCTGTTTTCTTTTGTATATTTGTTGTATTGGGTATGGATATTTCGATTAGTTGTGTTAATTTCTTCTTTTTATTGGTGAGTATGATGTCAGGTTTGTTATGTGGCGTTGTTTTATCTGTTATAATGGTTCTGTTCCAGTATAATTTGTATTCATCATTCTCCAGTACATTTTGTGGTGCATACTTGTATGTAGGAACTTGTTGTTTTAAAAGTTTATGTTGTAAGGCAAGCTGTTGATGTATTATTTTTGCGACATTGTCATGTCTTCTGGGGTATTCTGTATTTGCTAGTATTGTACATCCGCTTGTGATGTGATCTACTGTTTCTATTTGTTGTTTACAAAGTCTGCATTTATCTGTTGTGGTATTGGGATCTTTAATAATATGCTTGCTGTAATACCTGGTGTTTATTGTTTGATCCTGTATTGCAATCATGAATCCTTCTGTCTCACTGTATATATTGCCTTTTCTTAGCCATGTGTTGGATGCGTCTTGATCGATGTGTGGCTGTGTTAGATGATACGGGTGCTTGCCATGAAGTGTTTTCTTTTTCCAATTTACTTTCTTCGTATCTGTTGATGTTATGTGGTCTAAAGGGTTGTAGAGGTGGTTATGAAATTGTTATTATTATTATTATTATTATTATCATTATTATTACACAAAAGCATCTCTCATATTACTAATGAAAGTACTAACAGAAGGTCAATTTGGTTTTCAGAAAGGCTTTTCAGCAGAAAATGCTATATATGCTTTCACTGATCAAATATTAAATACACTGAATAACCGAACACTACCTATTGGGATATTTTGTGATCTCTCAAAGGCTTTTTATTGTGTGAACCACGAAATTCTTCTAGATAAGCTTAAGTATTGTGGTATGAGTGGGACAGTTCACAAATGGTTTAATTCATACTTAACTGGAAGATTGCAGAGGGTTGAAATTAACAGTACAAATAGTCTGCAAAAATCATCAGAGTCCTCTAACTGGGGAGGTATCAAGAATAGTGTCCTACAGGGTTTAGTCTTGGGTCCCTTATTATTCTAAATATACAGTAACGACTTGCCACTCTGTATTCATAAGGATTCAAAACTAGTTCTTTTTGCTGATGATACAAGTATTGTAATCACACCCAACAAGCAAGAATCAGCTGAGGAAATTGTAAATAATGACTTTCAGAAAATTATTAAGTGGTTCTCTGCAACTGGACTCTCACTAAATTTTGAGAAAAGACAATTTATACAATTCTGTACAGTATATGGCATAACATTGATAAATATAGACTATGAACAGAAGTCTGTTGCTAAGGCAGAATGTTCAAAATTACTGGGTGTGTGCATTGGTGAGAAATTGAACTGGGAGAAACACATCGATGATCTGCTGAAACGGTTAGGTTCAGCTTCTTATGCTATTAATGTTATTGCCAATTTTGGCGAGAAAAATGTCAGTAAATTAGCTTACTATGCCTATTTTCATTCATCGCTTTCATATGGCAGCATATTTTGGGACAATTCGTCATTAAGAGAGAAAGTATTTATTGCACAAAAGTGTGTAATCAGAATAATAGGTGGAGCCCACCCAAGATCACCTTGCAGACATTCATTTAAGGAACTCGAGATATTCACAGTACCTTTGCAATACATATATTCTCTTATGAAATTTGGCATTAATAATCCTTCACTATTCTGGATTAAATCTCACTTTGGCACAAAAAGGGCTGAATTATGCTGCCACAAAAATCTTTGGCCATTTTCCGAATAGTATTAAAAATCTGACAGATAGCCAATCAACATTTAAAAGCAAATTAAAAGAATTTCTGAATGACAACTCCTTCTACTCAATAGAATAATTCTTAGATATGAAGTAGTAACTGTAAAAAAATTAATTAATTAATTATTTTGTGTAAAGAAAACTTATGTGAAAATGACATGTTCCGCAGCATTACAAAATCTCGTATTCATGATCTATGGGACAAGGATTAATGCATGTAATGTCACATATTTTGCATAACACATGATATACTGTACGCCTTATACGCATTGTTCTTATTCTTGTTGATGGCTTTTTACACAGTTTCACACGGGGACGCTATATCGTGATAGAGACAACAGCCACAGACACAGCAGAAGGTACATGGTCAACAAAATCAGTGCAGTGGGTACTACATTAACAAAACATAAAGTACTGAACTACTGTGACTAAAAAACAGTTCTAGTTGCTTAAATCTATACTTCACCACAGCCAGCTTCAGCAGTTATACCATTCTCAGATACAATTTCGCACAAGACTTTTGTTGTGTGAAATGCAATATTTTGAACATGGCTGCACTACAGCAACTGTTACAGAACAGCAGTTGCAATAGACAGCCAACCAGTTGCAATAAAAGGTGATTATTTTAAAAGACTGGTTTTATTGATGTGACAAGCCCTTGATTCTAGGGGCCTTTTACCTGTGGACATACGGACCATTGCTGATACATATCATGTAAAGAAAGCTTTACTGACCGATTGCTGATGTGAAGTTTGTTGTCCTTCTGAGGAAGACAGGCATAATACTGTTGAAACCATGGTAAAGATTATCTGAAAACCACCATTTATTGCAACTGGTTGGCTGTCTAGTACACCTTCTGCTGTGTGAAATACTTTCTGAATACTTTTGAATGGGTGCTTTCATTTATGACGAAAAATACTGTTGTGCAATTAAAGAATGGTGTTATGGATATCCTTCAACCTGCATGAATAAAGAATGTTAAGGACTCATATTGTCAACTTCATCTAAGCTAAGTCTGTTTGAAGAAAACACTTTAATGGTGAAACTTCCTGGCAGATTAAAACTGTGTGCTGGGCCGAGACTCGAACTCGGGACCTTTGCCTTCTGTAAAGTTTGGAAGGTAGGAGGCGAGGTACTGGCTGTGAGAACAGGGCATGAGTCATGCTTGGGTAGCTCAGATGGTAGAGCACTTGCCTGCAGTAGGCAAAGGTCCTGAGTTCGAGTCTCGGTCCGGCACACAGTTTTAATCTGCCAGGAAGTTTCATATCAGCGCACACTCCTCTGCAGAGTGAAAATCTCATTCTGCACTTTAATGGTGTAAGGAACACATATCCTGGACATGTTATTTGGTCTGGCAACCCTTCTTTTACACTGTTGACTCTACACATATATTCTTAGTGTTCTGTGGATTCTACCATGATAAACCCTAAGGACCTGAAACAACTGAAGGTAAACTAAATTTAATTTTCTATTATATCCTTCCTTTGTTTACAATTCTGATAAATAATCATTACAATTGCCAGATGATCTGATGTATTTCAGTAGGTCCTTTGGTCACAGTTACAGGAGAGATATTGTTAGGTGTGTGAAACCATTGTAGACGACCATGTTTATTCATTTTTTTAATGCCCATAACGACACTGTCTGAAAAATTAAAATGAAATGTATTCCCTAATCTCCACAGTCCTCAGATTCAACATTATTGTGCTATTATGGTCCGCATTAGGAAAACAAGTATTGACATTTTGTATTTCTACCAGATGTATCAGTGATTCAGTTGATATCATTTGCATACATCCGGTGAGGTCACCAGGTGCAGCATAAAAGGCTTCTTCAGTGTACCCATGGACAGAGACATTGGACTATGTGGTTCTTCCTGGACTGTGTTTTGGGCTTCATTGTTAGCTACCACAAACATTTGCATACATCCGGATAGGTCACCTGGTGCAGCATAAAAGGCTTCTTCAGTGTACCTATGGACAGAGACATTGGACTACGTGGTTCTTCCTGGACTGTGTTTTGGGCTTCATTGTTAGCTACCACAAACATTTGGTTGCCACACTCACTTGCCCGTTTGCCTAATGCACTACTGTCTATGCTCACGGTTTGCCCATCAGATGTGTTTTTAGTGAATGATCCAACAATGTTTGGGTGCAATGAGAATGTGGTTTGGGTTTGAGCGTTCCCAAGTTGAATGTGTGAACAGTGTCCTTTTGCACTGATTTGTGAGTTATGCAACAAATTTCCTGAATACAATAATGGCTATGAGATATCCTCCTCCAGTTGTTTTCATTTTATTTATTTCCAGAAGGGTGGGGAACTATTACTTTCTCTGATTTATTCATAAATAATTTGTGCATAATGGAATCTGTGTTGTTGAAGAAGCAGACTTACAACAGTGGCAATGAGGACGTTTTTGGAAATGTGACCCACCCTGTAATGGAATAGAACTTGTCAGGCTGTGGCGCCGATGAGGTCGACGCCAGCATCGATATGCGTTCGTCTTTAGACTCTGAGCATCGTCTTTCGACTCTGAGGATTGTCTTTGGGCTGTTCCGCCATGTTCAGTTCTTTGTGACCCTAGCATGTGTTTAGGTGAATAAATGAACTGCTGCATAATGGGTGTTGTTTGACATAACCAACCCGAACTTCTCCCTCACTGGTGATCCCAAGTTGTAACATCTACCGTTTTCGCCATTTTACTGTGTCCGCAACCTCTGCATCAGTTATTTTCGCGCATATTACATCGACACAGTATTCGAACAATGACTTCGGCCCAGCACTTAACGCCGGATTTTGTGATCGAAATACATCGTGTTGCGGGCGATGTACACCCGCCAGGTCTGCAACACGATGCCTCTCACTCGCTGATTACGCCGATTTTGCTGGACATTTTCGAGCCTGCAACAATAAGTGAGGTTAGGAGTGCACATGACTCCAGCTATCAAATGCCTTTTTTCCCACCACATGTGCCCTCCCTCATCGACTGTGCAGTTACCTCTTACGGATTGGGACCAATGCCAATATCTGCAATTGCTTTGTTGGACAACCTACCACCACCAGGACAACGATTTGCCATGCCGCAATCCGTGCAGGACCACGCGGATACCTGCCACATGACTGGAACTGCTTCTTTCACAGGTCTACCTCCTCAACATCTGACCAAGCCCATGCCTGCCTCGGTTCAGCATCAGCACATGCCTTCCTACTTCGATACCTTGGCCTGCAACAGGAACAATAACTTGTTATCTGTGCCTGATCTCCACCTCGATCCCACTGCTACGCCTCAGTGTTTGGTGCAATGACATTCACCTTATCCATACACCGTTTTGAGTGGAGTGACTATGAACAGTGAACATTCACACATTCCGTCCCACATTCGACATCATTTCCCACACTGTGCTTCTGGACAGCCCACACCTCCGCAGCCTCCCTGCAACACAGGTGCCCCAGCTCTGATCATACGTCAAGCTTCCCATGGTCTAACACGCGTTCTCAAACTTTGAACTTTTTCTCACCTGTCGCCCCCGCGCCGGCTTCAGTCGAGCTTCCACTACCGTTCTCGGCACATCTTGGTGCCTCATCCGCATCGGTCTTCCGCGATGCGTCAATCTGAACACACCCGCAACATGTTGAGCTTCCACAACTGCAATCGACACATTACGGTGTCTCACCCATGTCGGCCTTCTGCGTCGCGACAGATTGCGCTCAACCACAACGTGTCACCTTCACACTGCCACCCGAACAGCCGTTGCTGCCACATCCCCTGGAGGCACACTGTCCTGGGATACTAAAGCAACAACAGCTCGATTCAGGCAGTGCCCCGACAAACTCAACTCAACCTGCTCTTCCGAACATTCTACAACGCTTAAAACGCTGCCGCTGTTTAATCCCGACAGAGCAACAACCTGGTTCAGAATTGTGGACGAAGTGTTTGACCATCACAAACTCGACGAGTCAACCAGGTTTCTGTGCCTCATTACCCACCTGCACGACCAGGAGGACTTGATTGCTGACCTGGTCGACGCCCTGGACTCATCTACCAGATACACTCTAGCCAAAAAGACAGTTCTACGTCGGCTTGCACGCTCAACTGAGGCAGCAATACGGCAAGTGCTCCACGTCAAGCAACTAGGCAACGATAAACCTTCCCAGCTCTGGAGACGGCTACGTGCCCTGGTCAGTGCCGATCTATTCTCTGACACAGCCCTCCTCGCCATCTGGTCAGATAAACTATCTCCACCCATCCTCTTTGCTCTGGCTCAAAGGTCTCCTGAACCTGTCGAGCAGAGAATGACAATTGCTGACAAGCTTCACGATGCATCACTGCTCTATTTCGCCAGCCACTGCCTACCTGACAAGTCTCAGGTTCAGGCTCATCGCCCTGCGGCCAGGGCCATACTGTGCCGACCGTTCCGCTCACGACACTCCGACCAATCCCCCCATGTCGGACTTACACACAATTGATCGAGTGACTTCCAGCTCCAATTGTCAAGCTCTCCTCCGACCTCACCCTCTACTCTTGCACGACTGGCCAGGCTGCACGACCAGCATGCCCAGTACGACGCCCGGCTCGCTTCAATGACTTCCCGGTTCGGTGGCCGAACCTTCCTTCACAACATCTACCCACACAGCTCCCCAATGACGCTGTCGAGCTGACCGTGGTCCGGCTCCCGTGGACCACCTGAGCTGATGCCTTAGTCACCCCCCCGCCCCCCCCCCCTCCGGCCTTTCAAGAGTACTCCATACTGCGGGGGGAGGGGGGGGGGGGGGGGTCTGGGGGCTATGTGGCGCCGATCAGGTCGACATCAGCAATCGATATGCGTTCGTCTTTAGACTCTGAGCATCATCTTTGGACACTGAGCATTGTCTTTGGGATGTTCCGCCATGTTCAGTTCTTTGTGAGCTTTGCATGTGTTTAGGTGAATAAATGAACTACTGCAAAATGGGTGTCATTTGATGTAACCAACCCGAACTTCTCCCTCAAGGCTATTCCCCAGAGTGTTTCTGCCATAGTTCGAGCAGCAGCAAGAGCTGGTATAAAAGCTGATGGATTAGATTGTCCTCAATTCCTTCCTGCAGTCTTGGCTTTCTAACTGTTCGATGAAGCTCAATTGATCTGCCAACTGCATCAAATGTATTTAGCACATCATTTCTGTACAAGTGACATTAAATGTACCACCAGACAGTGAACGTTTCTATTACATACAAACCCAGAGCTCTGTTATCTTGTACAAAAACTGGACCTTTTATCTGGACCATCAGTGCTTCCCTTCACCACTATTCATTCACTTTTAAGTGAACATTTTGCTACAGAAATGCATTTGGTGGAAACGCTTTTATTTGTTTGTTTATTTGCTTTGTGCATAAGTTTGTAGCATTTTTTCCATAAGTTTAATAAACACAACAAATACACATAACATATAATGTACTCATCAGTAATATAATCTCCTTCACTATTTACAAGGGTCTACCAATGCTGGGGTAACTGTTCAGTTCCTCTACTGTAGAAATCATATGGATTTGAGGCAACGAACTCATTGAGCCATTTTCAGAAGGTATTGTAATTCAGAGAGGAAGTGCCTTGAAGGTTGTTTGATAGAGAGCAGGAAAGGTGAAAATCTGAGGTGCAAACCACTTGCATATGAAATGACTTTGCAACCAAACTCCTGTGTAATGTTTTTTGTCAGTCAAGCAGAATGTGGGCAGGTGCTATCATGGAGTAGCATCACTTCACGCAGTCTTCCTGATCATTGTTCTTACACTACATCTGCAAGATGTCTCAGTTGTTGACAATAAACGTCAGCAGTGATTTTTCCTCTTGGGGAAGCAATTCGTAGTACACCACAGGAGCATCTTTTATGGATGCACACAGGTCTTTGTACAGAGAGTTGCTGCTTTGTTTGGACTCAGCCATTCCTTCCATTTCCTTATGTTGACATAAAGACACCATTTCTCATCACCAGTAATGAAGCAGTATAGGAATGGTCAGTGTTATTCAGGAGCCAATTGATGACAAGCAAGCAGAGATGCACATTTGACTACCCACTGATTTTTGTGATTTTGGCTTGTAGTACCCATATACCTGATTTCTGAACTTTCCCCATGGTACACAAAGGTTGCACGATGGTAGAATGATCACAGGTCATCACATTTGATAGTTCTTGAGTACACTGCCATGGAGCATAGTGGATTAATGAGTTTAAACGATCTTTATCAAACTGTAGATGTCTTGCTGAATATGGAGAGTCACTAATGTCAAAATGATCCTCCTTAAAATGAGAAATCCATTTACTTGCCATGCACTGTCAATGGCATTATGCCCATGCATGGAGCAAATGTTTCTGGCTGTCTCTGCTGCTGTCATCCTCTGTTGAACTCAAACAGAAGAGTATGTTCCAATTTCTCCACTTGGCACTCCATTAAGCATCCACATCTCTACTTACTATCTCCAAATAACAAAGTGATAATATAGAAACTCAAATAGCAACAATGAACTACAAATAAAAAAATGACAATAGAAAATAAATCCATAGCAACCAGAATACCAACACGCAAAACAAAAACACTATGAACTTACATACCAACCTATTATTTAAAATCGTAAGCTAACAGCAGACAGTTGTGTATCATAGATTGCAAATGTACAAGGTATGAGAGGAAATTGCAGCTTCACATGTTCTTGTGACCTATCATATGCAGAGTCCATAATACATGATATGGCAATTAAAGGGACAGTCAAAAGAAAACTGAAAACCTGTCACAATGGGACCATCTTTGAGTCCTTAAAGATTAGCAATGTATAGCGGAGTGTGTGGAGTGTGTGCTCAAGCATTACAACACTAAGATCCATCTTGTGCTGAAGTTTTGCTTATAGCTAGGGCTTCAAGATTTCTGAAGCAGCTCAAGGCTTCCATTTCTACAGATTGTTAGATATCAGAACTACGATGATGGAAATGCATTACAACATCAAGGAGAAGTTGCGAGCAACACAAAAAAGTTGGTAGGTGTGTTTCTACAACTGAAAGAAGAGAGTGCGGTCATATGTGTGTGAGTTGCATTTGTGTTTGAGTGTGTGTGTGTGGGGGGGGGGGGAGTTTCTGATTGGCTGAAAGCTTTGTTTGACAGTCTTTTTGTTGTGCCTATCTGTGACTCAGCATCTTTGATGTATGGTGACTAGCAAGTGTCCTTTAAATAATATTGTCATTCCATCATGGATCTTCCACTGTTAGAATAGGAAAGCATGATTTTTAAGAACTGGTTGTTGATATATACCAGGTGCCCTCCCTCAGAGTCAACAGATGAATTTTCTTTGAGGTTTTGGCAAATATTTTCAATCTAATTTTTGAAATTTGTATTCAGCCCAGACAAATACTGCTCATCATGTCTTTCAGGTGATGGGCAGTCTCAACAGAAAGTGTATTTTTTTCCCTGTTACAAAAAAAAAAATTATTTTTAAAGCGGAATTTTATGTGACCGTTTGATATAGCAGTGTCAGATTAGTGTAGTGTGGAACTTGTTTTATTGATATGTATCAACAAGAATAGTTCAACAAGAACAATAACCAGTACTCCAGTAGCGGCTGAGCAGTGGTGCCCTTCATCGGTAGTACTGGCTACGAGCAAGAGTGGTGCTGTTTCTGCTGGAGCACTGGTTAGTCATTGCATTTTAGTCTCCCTATTAGATTTTCACCGCCAGTGTTTCGCCGGCAAGGAGAGGAGAGGTGCTGGTGTAAAGTTCCTGACCACCAGACATTGCACCAATATCATGGTTTAAATACCAAACCCCTCCGCAGTGTCTCATGAAGTGAGCGTATGTGACACTGTTGATGGTGATCTGTCCATCAGGTGGGGACATTAGACTTAATGGCCTTCTTGGTACTATTCGTGAGGAGTAGGCTATGTGCCGCATTACATACTACACTCGCCCCCGCCCCCCCCCCCCCCCCCACACACACACAAAAATACATACTGTAATGTAGCAAATAGTGTGTAATGGAGCATATTGTAAATAAACAAGCTACTTACCGATAAAACAAATACTGCACTGGATCCCTCTTTAATAATAATTTTGTTTGTAACTGAAGAAAACCACCCCTCTCCCCTTGTAACATGCCCTTTATTTATTATTATTGTTCCCGCTCATTCGGGATCTGAATAGCAACCCAAAATTAGATAATTAATTAATGTGACCGTGTACCTAATGGGCTGGCAATCGGATTGGACTGCTCAGGGGATGTTACATTCCGTATTGTCCTTCGCAAATACTGTAATAAGTACTGTTTGGTGGTAAGAAGGACACAACACAGTTTCACAAACAAGATCTATATTCTTAGCAAAAGCACAAAATAAGGAGACAGCCACTGCCTTCGTCAATACACTGTTAATGACGGCTAATCTCAGCACAGGTTTCTTTAGCTAGTCTTAATCTTCACACGCAACATCCAATCACTGTAATCCAAGTAATGCCGGCGCGGTAGACGCGGAAGTTCAATAACGGCACTTAATATCACTGAAATCACTCTGTAATTAAACTTTCTCACTTTCCCGTATATTACTAACACAAAAGGGGTTAAAAACGGCGATGGCCACTCCCTTTATCGATAATTTGCCTTAATTCAACTGCTGGCTTCTGCACAGCTCTGCCCGCCTCGCGGGAACCTACCACACCCCGACTTCAGCACATCTCAACTCTAACTGCTCTCCGCCCAGTTCTTCCCGCCTCGCGGGAATCTACCCAAGCCGCACTCGGCACTCCGGTGAACCCCCTTTCGCTCTCGCGACTTGCACGCACTAATCGATAGTTGCCCTACCGACCTGTGTGAGTGTAAACTTAGTAGTAAGGGCCTGCGGACCCCTTACACCCTTCAACCCCGGGTTTCACATGGAAGGTGTGATGAGCAGTATGTGTTTTGGGCTGACTCCATCTACACATTTTGTAAACAAAATATTGCAAATAACTGCCAAAACATTAAAGAAAATGCAGCTGACACCTGTTGTCATCACTTACTGAAAATCCTATATCCTTTTCGCAGTTCACAAAGTGTAACTTTTATTAAAATGATAAAAATCCAACACCACCTACCTTGTAACTTCTTCACTTATTCAATCCAGCTTACTGCCATTAACAAACTTTCACAATTGGCACTGTGCTGAACTGCTTTCTTTGAGTGCCGTAACATTAACAACTACCAACTGGCACTGTAACTTCTGTGTTGTTACAGCTGTGATCATTTATATAATATTTCAAGAATATGTGGTACTTACAGTGTTATTATAATTAATTCTTTATATTATTTACAATGGAGAAAACATGTACAAAATCATTTATGTGTAATACTACACTCAGTGGGAAATGTAGACATATGTAACATAAATATGTTACATAATATTCCTGTAAATTTGACTATTTTGTTTGAACTTATTTTAAATTTTGTTGTTGACACAGTGTGTTTAATATCAACAGGTGTATAATCTACAATCCTTCCATATAGTATTAAATAATGAATAACAAATGTGAAATGTTGTCATAAGATAGTGCGATACTCAGTATCGTGTATTGATTAAGACACTGAAGGCTGCGTATCGCATGCTCCAATGTGGGATTGAAGGCTGTTGCATTATACAAACACTAGAACTTCATGCACAAATTTTATGCATTAGATTCTGCCTGAATATGCATGTAACAGAAAAAAATAGTGTCAGAATTGTGCTGACACAAGCTGAACCTCCTTGCCTTCTTTCTTGTTTCTTGTATCTTTAAATCATTCCTTTGTGTTTGTCGCTTTAACTTGAATTCTTGCTTAAACTCCACATAGGAGGTATCTTTTTTCTTTCCTACAAATTGTACAGGTGTCATTGGTGTCAAATCAAACACTTTATGCATGACAAAACCGTAAATATTGGGTGTATAGATAAAATATTACTAACTACATACAAATGTAGGTACAGTGTGAATAGAATGTGCTCAGTGCCATAATTTAGAAAATGGATTTTTTTTTTTTTTTTTTTTTTTTTTTTTTGTAAATTCCTTTTCATTTGTGTTAGTATAATGTAGTTACGTGATTACGTCGTTTAAGTTACAAATACATTTGTGTCAACTGTGAGTGGCATGTGCGACAAATACTGTATTATTCAAGAGAGGGAAGCCTCTATCTTACTAAACTGCTGTAATGTCACTCAATTTCAGTTGCAGGTTGCCTGTCTAATGCTGACCAGGGCTAACAAAAATTTAATTTTCAGTATTTTATGTAACACTGGTCAATAGTGGTTTTGGTACAGACAAAGTACATATAAAACTTAATTCTATATTGTAATGTGACATAAAATGTGAAATCAGAAAGTGTACATCATGTCAGGATTAAAAGTTACGACCTGCAAGTTATATAACATAGTTAATTTTAGTGTATAATTTTTAAGTACTTTGTGTTTGAGAGGAGTGTGATAAAAGTTAATGCAGTAACCTTTTTTGTTCTTAACGTTAGTGTGAACTACTTTTTAAATGTAATATATAACATTAATGTATTTTGCATTGTGTATTTAAGCCCTCCAGTCACATACATTTGCTTACTCTTTCTTCTATATTATCTCAAGTCTTTGAATTTTTCTGTCCTTTTTCAGGAATTGATCTGGCTAAGTTCATTTGAAAGAAAAGTGTTTTGTAGGCATTGAAAATACAACATGTAGAAATCAAAATGCGGATGTACAAACCATCCTGATTCATTTTGTTATATATGTGGTGAATTCATGACAAGGAAACAAAGATGACCAATTTCTAACTTACTGAAGACGTCATATCATTTATACTTCAAATGCCAACTGGAAGATCAGGATAAAGATTCAGCACCTCACATAACTAACACAATGGCTAAAAGGAAAAAAAAGAGCACTTACCATGTGACATACAAATGGTCTGGCGAGTGCTTCAAAATTATATTGATGATTGCTACTTCTGTTTGACTAATGTAACTAGCTTTTCCTCAAAGAATACGAAGAATATTAAGTACCCTAACCTGCCCTCAGCAATTAGACCTGTTCCCTACAGTGAAGACGTGCCAGTTCCAACTCCTCCACTAGTGTGGGAAGAAGTTTCTAATTCCAATCATGAATCTACAAATGCTGAGGGAGCACAATGTCAATCAAGTGAAGAAGAGAACTTTCCAGAACAAAGACCACATTTAATTACACAAGCAGGTTTGAATGACCTAGTTAATGATTTATACTTATCCAAGGAGCATGCAGAAATTTTATCTTTACATCTTAGGGAATGGAACTTACTTCATGAAGAAACAAGAATTACTCACATTAGGCAATGTAAAAAAGATCTGATGACATATTACCATATGACGGACAGCGTTTGTGCTTATAGTGATGTAGTAGGATTAATGAAACAATTAAACATACCATTCAATGCTGCTAAGTGGCGCTTGTTTATTGACGCTTCCAAGACAAGTCTGAAGGCTGTACTATTGCACAATGGTAATGCATTTCCATCTGTACCTGTAGGGTACTGTGTGACTATGAAAGAGAACTACATTAATTTATCAGAGATACTTGAAGCTATTACGTATAAGGAAGGAAATTGGAAAATATGTGGTGATCTCAAGGTGATTGGTTTACTAACTGGACTACAAAGTGTTTCCACATTTTCCTTTGTCTTTGGGACAGCCGTGCAACAGATAAACATTATACAGTTAAACAGTGGCCACTACAAGAGAAATTGGCTCCAGGGAGAGCAAATGTGGAATATGTACCTTTGGTGGAGTCTCAAAATGTTTTCCTTCCCCCACCGCATGGTAAACTTGGCCTTATGAAGAATTTTGTCAAGAGGATGGACAAAAATGCTAATGGTTTCATGTATCTATGTGAAGTGTTCCCGGAATAAAGTGATGGCAAATTGAAAGAGGGGATTTTTATTGGGCCTCAAATTAGGAAGTTAATGCATCATAAGAACTTCGAAGAAAAATTAAGTCAGTTAGAACTTGCATCCTGGCATTCTTTTAAGGATGTCGTTGAAGGTTTCCTAGGGAATACAAGAGCAGAAAACAGTGACATATTAGTGGGAACTCTTTTAGAGAACTATAAAAATCTTGGATGCAGAATGTCACTAAAAATGCATTTCCTTCATTCTCATTTAGATTTCTTCCCCATCAATTTGGGAGCGGTTAGTGATGAACATGGAGAAAGGTTCCATCAGTACATTTTGCAAATGGAAAGCCATGATAAAGGTAGATGGAACCCTTCAGTGTTAAGTGACTACTGTTGGTTTTTAAAGCATGAAGGATATATATCCCATTGAAGGAAATTGTCATACAAAGGACTCAATCCTCCACCATTAACATCATCATTGACGAATTGGATGTTGCAATTTTTCTTGTAAAAATGTACATTAGGCCCAGGACACTAGAGTAAGATAGTTTTATGGCATTAAGTATGTTATATGTTGTCTCAATTTAGTGTAGACCACCCTAGTCTCTATTTTTAGATATAGGCATTTAAAAACCTCTGTAACAAAAAACTGGAGGGTGATGACAAAAATCTAACTGCATTTTCAGATTCAGCAAATCCAAATTAGTTAGGTCCACCTTGTTTTATCTCTGTACCTGAAAAAAAGTTTTTTTTGTTCTATTATTAGCTGAATTTAAAAATTTAAACTGCTTTCATAATCCTTCATTATGAGGTACAGCCTTACATTAAATGTTTCATACAATACAACTAATATTGAAGTTGGAAATTGTGTATCAAACATTTGAAGATCTTTTATATATGGGAGTTTTATTCTTTAAGGAAACAGGGTAGGTTGATGGGGGTTTGAGGGAGGGGCAGGGGATGTTACTGGCGTAATCTAAAAGACAAGAAAAAACTTATACAAAATTATTTGACAGTTGTAATCATTAAGCCAGACAGCATCTCTGCAATATTTAGGCATTCTCATTACATATCTGGAGTAGATTCATGATTACTATAAAAGAAGTTACAGAGCATCTTTGTGTACAGATTATCCTATCAAAATAAAGTAACTGATTATTATGTTTAGTAGGAACAGAGGAAGAAAAAACGGATCATTATTTTACTCATTTGTCTTTCTATTAGTTGATTTCCATCTCTACTACATACATTTGCTCTCAGAAACTCTCCCATATCCATCATTGTACATATAAGTTAGTTCTTCACTATAAAGCATTTTAATGGCAGATTGAAACAGAGTTTATAAAATTTGGGTGTCTTTCTCATGTACATATTGTAGCAATGTACAGAAACACACTTAAGCAGAATCCTAGAAATAACATTTAATTGTTAATATTATGAAATGTGCAAACAAGTTGTAATCTAGCTAAGAAACATGACTTCACAATACACACTGTAAAAAAATACTGTGTAGATTATTCCATAATAATCAGAATTCTCCACATGACTCCAGTGATACTGACCCCCGTCCCCCCATGCTTTCTTTCCATTAATTGGCTCTACAATAATATATCAATTTTAGAAGACACAGCATAATAATTATCTAAATGTAACCCAAATAAGTAGCAAAATATGCTAACAAGTCATACAAAGCATAATTACAGTGTAAAGATATTTATCACTTCAAATGGAAACATATATTTTGAAATACACTCAGAAGTTACAGGTTGGATTTCATTAATTAAGCATAATATCTGTAAATTTTCTAACCAATTTTTTTATCATATTGTATCAACACACTGAAGCATTCCTACGGCTAGATTTTTACAAAAAATAGTCATTAGTTAAACATAATGTATTTTAATTTTTTAATAACTGTGAGATCATACTGCCTTATTCCATGTAATCTGCAATGTAATTAACTGACAACTACAGACTAATGGGGAATGGACAGCAATGACAGCAAGAGACAGCTTTGACAGGTCAAAGGGATAGAAGAAGAAAAATGTAGCACAAAAACAAAATAATGCTACGTGCTACAGCTTGAGGCCCTGTGCACACCAAAACGATAACATATAAATTGTGTATGTTCCTCTGAAGGTTTAAACAGAATAAATCTTCAACAATATAACAAAAAATTAGATATTGTGCAGCAACAAAGCAACTACAAAATAGTTCAATTCATACCCTACCAAAATATGAATCATACCATAGTTTCCAGAATGAATTTTTCTCTCTGCAGTGGAGAGTGTGCTAATATGAATCTTCCTGGCAGATTAAAACTGTGTGCGGGACCAGGACTTGAACCCAGGACCTTTGCCTTATGCAGGCAAATGGTCTACCGACTGAGGTAGGAGCTGAGATATAGCAGACTGTGAGAACAGGTCGAGACTTGTGCTTGGATAGCTTATTTGGTAGAGCACTTGCCTGCGAAAGGGAAAGGTTCAGGTTTCAAGTCCCAGTCCAGCACTCGGTTTTAATCTGCCAGGAAGTTTCATAACATAATTATTGGACCATCAAGTCATCATAATGCATCCCAGCCCCTAATATAAAATCTTATATAACAAAATTAATGTCAATCAGCATAAAAATTCATATTTCCCAGTAAAAGTTATATCATAGTCAGAAATATTAAGTATTCATAATACAACATCAATCTCACTACAAAATAAAATGATGATCTAGTAGTCACAGTGCAGCATAAAATCAAACGAAGTCAAGATAATGTTTTTCATTTCTCCCTTGGAGACAAATTTGTGTACATTACTGATTGATTTTCTGTCATACATAAATCCATCTGGCAGTTTTTTGACACTCTTAATTAATACATTTTTTTTTTTCATTACAATCTCATAACTATACAGAAAGTTACTTTCATGTTGTACTACAAGTCTTTCCCATGAATCAGCTGTTAAAACAAAACTGTTTAACTCTTGAACACTTTCAACATTAGCAACAGTACTTTTCTCAACTTCTAAACCACCAAAACATTTGACTGTTTCTAACTGAGCTAGACAGAAACATTTAATTCTCAAATTTGTAATTTAATTTCTGCAAACTGAACACTATTATTCAGAAATTCATTTTTTATTTTGCTAGTTATTTGTGAAATACTGTCATTTGTTTCATTTTTTAATTGTTCAATTTGATAACTGAGTTTTTTAATCGATTTGTCATTTTTGACATTTTTACTGTTATCTGATAACCCAGTTTAATTCGTGTTTCTAATATTCAACTACATAGTTCACTTTTAAATTTGTCACTTTTGTCATTGTTTTTTGTTATCTTACTACTCAGTACATTTCTTAAACTGTTCATCTCCCTCAGCAAATGATCAGAAACTGAATTTCCTTCCGAAAACAAACTTTGAGAACTTTGGTTAAAACCTGAATTATTCCTGCAGCCCTCAATTGTTTGAACATCTGGTACACTCTTGTACAACTCATACTACAAGAAACTGCTTTTTCTAAATAACATTAATGGCTACCAGCTCCCACTGCCACTGCTGAGGTCGCAGCTGTGGTCCTTGTATAACATCTTAATAGTACATTGTACTTTATTGTTTTGTACAAAATTATTTATGCATTACAATAATCTCACAGAAAATATAAATATATTTTGGATTGTAGTTTCGTAACATGCAGAGTCTGTAAACAATAGTTCTAAAAAGCTGTAATTTTCTACTAATAACATAATATATTTCGATTTCTAACATTTACTAGTTCAACAATTTACTTTGTACTTTACGTTATGCACCACTAAATGGTTGTGATATTTCTATGCTGATATTCTGGATTTTTAAAAACGATAAGTTCATTGGAAATTACTGCACTGCAAAACTCAATCAATGTGCCTTTAAATGTGAGACTCTGTTGTGGCAAATTATAGACTGACAAATACATTATTACAAATTATTATTGTGTAATTTTGTTGATGACATGGATGCTAAGCATCAATATGTACATAATTTACAATTCTTCCATACAACATTAAAAAAATATGAAATATGGTCATAAGATAGTACAAGACTTGATACTGTGTATCTAGTAATATATTAAAAGCTGTGTATCACATATTCCAATATGATATTCAAGGCTTACATTACACAGAAAAAATCAGTTTTCCAAATGTGTTGAGATTAACCTGAGCCTTTACAGTAACTCCAAAGAATATAGATGAATCACACAAAGCTATAAACAGACACCACCCAAACTAAACAATTACCACCAGTAAATTTACTTCCTTGTCCATGTAAATTCTGTGTTTCCTTGTCTGATTACAATACCATTTAGTATGAGTTGTGTATCATCAATACTGAAAATTTCTTCTGGAAGATTCTCACTGCCATGAACACTGCCTTTGAACCAATTCTAGAACTGGAACCATCCACCTGGTCTATAACCATTCATAGTCTGCAATAGTCTACATCTATATTTACATCTGTACTCTGCAAACCACCATGAGGTGCATGGCAGAGGATATGTCCCGTTGTACCAGTTATTAGCATTTCTTCCTGTTCCATTGATGTAAGGAATGTGGGAAGAATGATTGTTTGAATGCCTGTGTGCATGCAGTAATTATTCTAATCTTTTCCTAACAATCCCTATCTGAGCGATACATATGGGGTTGTAGTACATTCCTAGATCAATCATTTAAAGCTGGTTCTTGAAATTTTGTTCACAGACTTTCTCAGGATAGTTTACATTTATCTTTAAGAGTCTTCCAGTTCAGTTCCTTAAGTTTCTCTGTGAAACTCTCCCTCAGATTAAACAAACCTGTGACCATTTGTGCTGCCCTTCTCTGTATACATTCAATATCCCCTGTTAGTCCTATCTATTATGGGTCCCACATATAATGTTGTTGTTGTTGTTGTTATTGTCGTGGTCTTCAGTCCAGAGACTGGTTTGATGCAGCTCTGCATGCTACTCTATCCTGTGCAAGCTGCTTCATCTCCGAGTAACTGCTGCAACCTACATCCTTCTGAATCTGCTTAGCGTATTCATCTCTTGGTCTCCCTCTATGATTTTTACCCTCCACACTTCCCTCCATCACTAAATTGGTGATCCCTTGATGCCACAGAACATGTCCTACCAACCAATCACTGCTTCTAGTCAAGCTGTGCCACAAATTCCTCTTCTCCCCAGTTCTATTCAGTACCTCGTCATTAGTTACATGATCTACCCATCTAATCTTCAGCATTCTTCTGTAGCACCACATTTCGAAAGCTTCTATTCTCTTCTTGTCCAAACGATTAACCGTCCATGTTTCACAACCATACATGGCTACACTCCAACAAATACTTTTAGAAAAGACTTCCTAACACTTAAATTTCTCTTCTTCAGAAACACTTTTCTTGCCATTGTCAGTCTACATTTTATATCCTCTCTACTTCGAACATCATCAGTTATTTTGCTCACTAAATAGCAAAACTCATCTACTTCTTTATGCGTCTCATTTCCTTATCTAATGCCCTTAGCATCACCTGATTTAATTAGACTACATTCCATTATCCTCGTTGTGCTTTTGTTGATGTTCATCTTATATGCGCCTTTCTAGAACTGGTCACATGAGTGATTTGTAAGCAATCTCCTTTGTAGACTGCTTTCAATTCTCCAGAATTCTACCAATGAACCAAAGTCTACCATCTGCTTTCTCCACAACTCAACCTATGTGATCATTTCATTTCATTGCAAGCTAGCCTATGGTGGTGGGAGTTCTTGGACTGCCAAATGACTAAAAAGTCATAACCACCACACCCAAGAGGTGCCACAGTTATCAACAGTGCAAGGAAATCTGACATTTGTTAAATAGTGGCCCCTGTGTGGATCACCTAATGAGCTGACTAACTTGACATAAAATTAATTTAATGCCTTCAAACCCACAACAAAATAAATTACATCATAGGGAATGAGAAACGGTACTGTTGAAAAATTAATAACCAGGACCTGTGATATCACAAAGAGATAGCTAATATCAAGGTCAAGAGAGAACAAACACATAAACAGAAACTTCAGCTGTATAACATTTCATTAACAGGAACTCAGGTGGGTTGGCAGTAAACTTGGGGAACCTAAATGGAATTTACGTGCAATTGAAACGGGCTACTGTGAGTGGAAGAATGCCAATCTAGGCAAGTCCCTCTGCTGTTTTGTTCCACTGATTGGTCTCTTGCGTCAAAATGTAATTAAGCTTGCAATGGACACTGGGAGTGACTACTGTGAGTACAAGGCTGCTATAAAAAAAGATGGCTGTGAAAATGATTGATAAGCTTCTGAATTTGTCAAAGCTGCACAACATTACCGGTATAGCCGGTGAAAGATGCTGTCGTCTGCTTGCTGGCACTGCTGAAACTGCTAGGTTTTGTAGCACATCGTACTGTGGGAGATGACCCCACGTCTACCAGTGATATCTCATGTCTGCGAAAATATAAAGTTTTGCCAGGGTGCCCGGACATGTTTACAACTAATTGCTCTCTGCACAGAAATGGAAGAGCTCTAGCAACTGTACTCTGTCACAGTCGAGAAGGAAGTCCTAGCTTCTCCCATTGCTTAAAACCTTCCAAAAAAAACCAGCAGTTCCCCCGAATGTTCTTGAATAAACCTATCATGGCCAAGCAATGGTTACCGTGCCAGTCATGTTTTCTAGCAAGGAGACCCAATCTTCCTCAACCAATCACTGCAGTGCAGTACACATTGTGTTCTCTGAAAAACAGCACACAATTCCTGGAGGTCCTGCAGCCAAACCCCCAACCCATTTCACAAGATGAGAGAAGCTTCCTAGTGAAAACAAGCTCCATCTCGTCCATAAAATGATTTAGTGGGTGCTGTCTTGATGAGGTGCGGCGGCATCTAAGAAATGCTACATCTGGAGAAATTCATTGTTCCGTCTCACAAGGTACACCGTTCTTGTAATAAACACATTAGCCGGGGTCAGCGCAATGCTGCTTTACTTGGACCCACACACTGGATAAGGAGACCAGACTACGACACCACGTCTAACCTCTAATAAAGCGGTTAGGCCAGCACCAGGGTACCTAGTGCCACCAGTTTCTAAAGAAGTGTCACTTCGCATCCAGCCACAGTGTTCCCACCCTCTTGCTTGGCTACCAGCGGAACAAGGCCAACTGCCAGAACAGCTGCACATAAACCACTTCTGCAGGGCCCACGGCCAGTTTTGGTGACTATAAAGGCAGGCTAGCAATGAGAAAGTTCCATGAACTCACTTGCTGCTTAGGGAAAGTTCTAAATCTGCGCCTAATGCAATTGTCACCTCCAGTGTTCAAAAATCTGCCTCTTTAGCTGACTTTAATTCTACTACTGCTACTCAAGTCATGCAAGTACTGTGGGATCAATCAGTGGTTTACCCTAACCCTGATAGTCCATCAGATTACTATCAAACAGGGAAAATTTAGATACACCAAAGGCGAATGAAACTGTATGATAATCACCAAAACAAAATGAAAGGGGAAGTGCCTGACAGGTATTACCACAGCAGTAGCCTGGCTGGAAGGCACAGCTGTCTTTCATCATATCCCTACAGAATGTTACACCCAGGTATTTGTATGACTTGGCCATTTCCAACCATGACTCATTGATGTTGTAGTCATAGGATACTACACTTTTTCATTTTTTGAAGTGCAAAATTTTACATTTCTGAACATTTAGACAAAGTTACCAGTCTCTGCACCATGTTGAAATCTTGTCAAGATCTGACTGAATATTTATGCAGTGTCTTTCAGATAGTGCTTCATTATAGATAACTGTATGATCTGCAAAAGGCCTGATTTTACTATTAATATTGTCTTGCAAGGTCATTTATATACAGCATAAACAGCAAGAGTCCCAAAACACTTCCCTGGGGCACACCCACATGTACTTCTACATCTGATGATGACTCTCCATCCAAGTGGTATTCATACTATTTGCATTAGTCTTCATAATTCCCCATGCACATATATACACAGATTTTTGCATTAACCTTATAATTTGTTTCACTATCACAGTAGTGGCAGCTGAATTACTTATGATTAGATTAGATTAGATTTACTTTCATTCCAATTGATCTGTAGTCAGGAGGAGGTCCTCCAGGATGTAGTGTTGTTGTTGTGGTCTTCAGTCCTGAGACTGGTTTGATGCAGCTCTCCATGCTTCTCTACCGTGTCAAGCTTCTTCATCTCCCAGTACCTATTGCAACCTACATCCTTCTGAATCTGTTTAGTGTATTCATCTCATGGTATCCCTTTATGATTTTTACCCTCCACGCTGCCCTCCAGTACTAAATTGGTGATCCATTGATGCCTCAGAAAATGTCCTACCAACCGATCCCTGCTTCTAGTCAAGTTGTGCCACTAACTCCTCTTCTCCCTAATTCTATTCAATACCTCCTCATTAGTTATGTGATCCGCCCATCTAACCTTCAGCATTCTTCTGTAGCACCACATTTCAAAAGCTTCTATTCTCTTCTTGTCTAAACTATTTATCATCTATGTTTCACTGCCATACATGGCTACACTCCATACAAATACTTTCAGAAACGACTTCCTAACACTTAAATCTGTACTCAGTGTTAACAAATTTCTCTTCTTCAGAAATTCTTTCCTTGTCATTGCCAGTCTACATTTTATATCCTCTCTACTTCAACCATCATCAGTTATTTTGCTCCCCAAATAGCAAAAATCCTTTACTACATTAAGTGTCTCATTTCCTAATCTAATTCTGGCAGCAAAACCTGACTTAATATGACTACATTCCATTATCCTTGTTTTGCTGTTGTTGAAGTTCATCTTATATCCTCCTTTCAAGACACTGTCCATTCCGTTCAACTGCTCTTCCAGGTCCTTTGCTGTCTCTGAGAGAATTACAATGTTGCTGGCGAACCTCAGAGTTTTTATTTCTTCTCCATGGATTTTAATTCCTACTCTGAATTTTTCTTTTGTTTCCTTTACTGCTTGCTCAATAAACAGATTGAATAACATCGGGGATAGGCTACAACCCTGTCTCACTCCCTTCCCAACCATTGCTCCCCTTTCATGTCCCTCGACTCTTATAACTGCCATCTGGTTTCTGTACAAATTGTAAATAGCCTTTCACTCGCTGTATTTGACCCCTGCCACCTTCAGAATTTGAAAGAGAGATTCCAGTCAACATTGTCAAAAGCTTTCTCTAAGTCTACAAATGCTAGAAACGTAGGTTTGCCTTTCCTTAATCTATTTCCTAAGATAAGTCGTAGCGTCAGTATTGCCTCACGTGTTCCAACATTTCTGAAGAATTCAAACTGATCTTCCCTGAGGTCGGCTTCTACCAGTTTTTCCATTCATCTTTAAAGGACTTGCGTAGTGATTTGCAGCTGTGGCTTATTAAACTGATAGTTCAGTAATTTTTGCATCTGTCAACACCTGCTTTCTTTGGGATTGGAATTATTATATTCTTCTTGAAGTCTGAGGGTATTTTGCCTGTCTCATACATCTTGCTCACTAAATGGTAGAGTTTTGTTAGGCCTGGCTCTTCCAAGGCTGTCATTAGTTCTAAAGGGATGTTGTCTACTCCCGGGGCCTTGTTTCGACTTAGATCTTTCAGTGCTCTGTCAAACTCTTCACGCAGTATCATATCTCCCATTTCATCTTCATCTATATTCTCTTCCATTTCTACAATATTGTCCTCAAGAACACCGCCCCTGTATAGACCCTCTATATACTCCTTCCACCTTTCTGCTTTCCCTTCTTTGCTTAGTACTGGGTTTCTATCCGTGCTCTTGATATTCATGCAAGTCGCCCTCTTTTCTCCAAAGGTCACTTTAATTTTCCTGTAGGCAGTATCTATCTTACCCTTAGTGATATGTGTCTCTACATCCTTACATTTGTCCTCTAGCCATTCCTGCTTAGCCATTTTGCACTTCCTGTCGATCTCATTTTTGATACATTTGTATTCCTTTTTGCCTGCTTCATTTACTGCATTTTTGTATTTTCTCCTTTCATCAATTAATTTCAATATCTCTTCTGTTACCCAAGGATTTCTATTAACCCTCATCTTTTTACCTACTTGATCCTCTGCTACCTTCACTATTTTGTCTCTCAAAGTGACCCATTTTTCTTCTACTGTGTTTCTTTCCACCATTCTTGTCAATCATTCCCTAATCGTCTCCCTGAAGCTCTCTACAACCTCTGGTTCTTTCATTTTATCCAGGCCCCATCTCCTCAATTTCCCAACTTTTTGCAGTTTCTTCAGTTTTAATCTACAGTTCATAACCAGTAGATTGTGGTCAGAGTCCACATGTGCCCCTGGAAATGTCTTACAATTTAAAACCTGGTTCCTGAATCTCTGTCTTACCATTATATAGTCTATCTGATACATTCCAGTATCTCCAGGCTTCTTCCATGTGTACAACCTTCTTTCATGATTCTTGAACCAAGTGTTAGCTATGATTAAGTTATGCTCTGTGCAAAATTCTACCAGGCGGCTACCTGTTTCATTACTTACTCCCATTCCATATTCACCTACTACGTTTCCTTCTATTCCTTTTCCTACTATCGAGTTCCAGTCACCCATGACTATTAAATTTTCGTCTCCCTTCACTATCTGAATAATTTATTTTATCTCATCATACATTTCATCAATCTCTTCATCATCTGTGGAGCTAGTTGGCATATAAACTCGTTCTACTGTGGTAGGTGTGGGCTTCGTATCTATCTTGGCCACAATAATGCATTCACTATGCTGTTTGCAGTAGCTTACCCACACTCCTATTTTCCTATTCATTATTAAATCTACTCCTGCATTACCCCTATTTGATTTTGTATTTATAACCCTGTATTCACCTGACCAGAAGTCTTGTTCCTCTTGCCACCGAACTTCACTAATTCCCTCTATATCTAACTTTAACCTATCCATTTCTCTTTTTAAATTTCTTAACCTACCTGCCCGATTAAGGGATCTGACATTCCATGCTCTGATCCATAGAATGCCAGTTTTCTTTTTCCTAATAACAGCGTCCTCCTGAGTAGTCCCTGCCCGGAGATTCGAATGGGGGACTATTTTACCTCCAGAATATTTTACCCAAGAGGACACCATCATCATTTATCCATAGAGTAAAGCTGCATGCCCTTGCTTTCAGCCGTTCGCAGTAGCAGCACAGCAAGGCCGTTTTGGTTAGTGTTACAAGGCCAGATCTGTCAATCATCCAGACTGTTGCCCCTGCAACTACTGAAAAGGCTGCTGCCCCTCTTCAGGAACCACATGTTTGTCTGGCCTCTCAACAGATACCTACGGTACGGCTATCTGTATCGCTGAGGAGCGTAAGCCTCCCCACCAATGGCAAGGTCCATGGTTCATGGGGGGGGGGGGGGGGGGGGGGGGCTAGGAACTAGAACATGTCAGAAAAACAATAATACATGACAAATATTTACAACTGAAACAAATAAGCTAATGTACCTTCCACAGGTCCCAAGTGGAATGATCGTCATTTTTTTAAATGAACACTACATGAAAGAATTATTTTACAAACACTAATGCAATGAATTTAAAACAAAAACAAAAATTTTTATTTGTAAGATAATAAACATGTAATAGAACTACTATAATACTTATTTACAATGAACACATTACTGCACTGAAATGGTGCAGAAGTTAGACTGAACTTATACACACACACAACACACACACACAAACACACACACAAATCAATTTGTTCTACTGGGAAATTCATCAATGGCATAGAAGAAGGAGTTGGCCACCAATAAATCCTTTAGACTTCTCTTAAACTGGATTTCACTGCACGTTAAGCTTTTTAAGGCTGATGGCAAGTTATTGAAAATGTGTGTTCCCGAATGCCGGCTGGTGTGGCCATGCGGTTCTAGGCGCTACAGCCTGGAGCCGAGCGACCGCTCCAGTCGCAGGTTCAAATCCTACCTCAGGCATGGATGTGTGTAATGTCCTTAGGTTAGTTAGGTTTAATTAGTTCTAAGTACTACGTGACTGATGACCTCAGAAGTTAAGTCGCATAGTGCTCAGAGCCATTTGAACCATTTTTTGTTCCCGAATAATGCACACCTTTTTGTACACGAGAAAGTGACTTTAAATCCTTGTGAAGATTATTCCTATATCTAGTATTGATTCCATGAATTGAGCTGTTGGTTTGAAAAAGTTATATATTTTTAATGACAAATTTCATTAAGGAATAAATATACTGGGAAGTGGTAGTTAGTATCCCTAGTTCCCTAAACAGGCTTCTGCAGGATGTTCTTGAGTTCACACCACATATAACTCTTACTGCACATTTTTGTACCCAGAAAACTTTACCTTAGCTTGATGAATTACCCCAAAAAATAATCCCATATGACATTCTGGAATGAAAGTAAGCATAGTATGCCAGCGTCTTCATTTTTATATCCCCTATGTCTAACAAAATTTGCACTGCAAATAGAGATTTGTTAAGATGCTTCAGCAGTTCTATGGTGTGCTCCTCCCAGTTGAATTTATTATCAAGCTGTAATCTGAGGAATTTTAGCCTGTCCACTTATTCTACCTGCTTGTCATCATATGTTAGGCACATACTCGTGGGACATCCCTTACAGTTTCTGAACTGCATGTAGTGTGTTTTTTTTTTTTTTTTTTTTCAAAGTTTAATGACAAAGAACTGGCTAGAAACCAGTGATTAATGTCCACAAATATTTTATTAGCCAATCTTTCTAAGACTACACTTGATTTGCTATTTATTGCAATGTTCATATCATCGGCAAACAAAATGAACTTGGCATCTGGTAATGTTACTGATGAAAGGTCATTGATATACACAATAAAATGTAAGGCCCTAAAATGGAACCTTGTGGGGACACCACATGTAATTAGTTCCCAGTTGGATGATGCCTGATAGCTTAATACATGTCTCTTTCCTAATAACACCCTTTGTTTCCAGCCAGAGATATAAGACTTGAACCATTTTGCAGCATTTCCTGTTACACCATAATATTCTAATTTACTTAAAAGGATATTGTGATTTACACAGTCAAATGCCTCTGACAGATCACAAAATATACCAGTTGCCTGCAATGAATTAAGCACTTTTTCACTGTAAGTGTAGATAGCCTTCTCAATATCAGACCCCTTTAGAAATCCGAACTGTGACTTTGACAGTATGTTATTTGAGTAAGATGGTTTTGAAGCCAATTGTACATTACAGTACTTTTTCTAAAATTTTTGAGAATGCTGGAAAAAGTGAAATTGTATGGAAATTTAATGCTATTTCTTTATCTCCCTTCTTAAACAGTGGCTTAACTTCAGCATATTTCAACCATTCAGGAGATATTCCACTGATAAACGGCTGGTTACACAGATAGCTTAATATGTTACTTAAATCAGAATCACATTCTTTAATTAACTTTGTTGATATTTCATCATACCCACTAGATGTTTTTTTGATTTTAAAGATTTCATTATGGATATTATTTCTGCTGGGGCAGTGAGGGTCAAATTCATATTATTGAAGTTACTTGAAATGTCTGGTCTGAGGTATTCCATAGCAGCATCTACAGAACCTGACAACCCCATCTTTTCAGTAACAGTTATAAAATTTTTGTTAAAAAGTTCTCTAACACTATGTACATCTGTCATTGTCACCAATGTATCATTTACTGTTAATGCTATTTGTCCCTCTTCATGTCTGATTCTACCGGTCTCCTCCTTCACTGTATCACATATTGTCTTTATTTTGTTATCTGCTGTGACTATCTTTTCCTTGTAATACATTTGCTTTGATGTCTATATTACAGTCTTTAATATTTTGCAGTATTTCTTGTAATGTGCTGTAGCATCACCATCAGAACTGTTTCGGATTGACAGATAGAGCTTTCTTTTTGTTTTACAAGATACTCCTATTCCTTGAGTAATTCATGGCTTCTTTGTAGACTTTCCTCTAACCTTGGTTAGTTTTGGGGGGAAACAGTGTTCAAATAAGGTAATAATTTTATTAGGAAAAGTGTTATATTTTTCATTCATGCCATGAGCACTGTAAACATCAGTCCAGTGAATGTCTCTGAGGAGTGTCCTAAAATAATCAATTTTTGGCTTATTGATTACCCTCTTGAGCTCACATTTAACAGATTTTATATCCTATTCAGTATTAACATTTAACAGAAGGAACAGCATGTCATGGTCTGAGAGGCCACTGACTATTGTTTTGTAATGTAATTTTGTTCATTGGACTTTTCTATAAAGATATTATCAATGGCTATTTGACAATGTTGACTGGAATACTCTCTTTCAAATTCTGAAGGGAGCAGTGGTAAAATATAGGGAGCGAAAGGCTATTTACAATTTGTACAGCAACCAGTTGGCAGTAATAAGGGTCGATGGGCATGAAAGGGAAGCAGTGGTTGGGAAGGGAGTGAGACAGGGTTTTAGCCTGGGGGATGTTATTCAATCTGTATATTGAGCAAGCAGTAAAGGAAACAAAAGGAAAATTCGGAGTAGGAATTAAAATCCATGGAGAAGAAATAAAAACTCTGAGGTTCGCCGATGACATTGTAATTCTGTCAGAGACAGCAAAGGACTTGGAAGAGCAGTTGAATGGAATGGACAGTGTCTTGAAAGGAGGATATAAGATGAACACCAACAAAAGCAAAACAAGGATAATGGAATGTAGTCAAATTAAATCGGGTGATGCTGAGGGGATTAGATTAGGAAATGAGACACTTAAGGTAGTAAAGGAGTTTTGCTATTTAGGGAGTAAAATAACTGATGATGGTCGAAGTAGAGAGGATATAAAATGTAGACTGGTAATGGCAAGGAAAGCATTTCTGAAGAAGAGAAATTTGTCACCATCAAGTATAGATTTAAGTGTCAGGAAGTCATTTCTGAAAGTATTTGTATGGAGTGTAGCCATGTATGGAAGTGAAACATGGACGATAAATAGTTTGGACAAGAAGAGAATAGAAGCTTTTGAAATGTGGTGCTACAGAAGAATGCTGAAGATTAGATAGGTAGATCACATAACTAATGAGGAGGTAGTGAATAAGATTGGGGAGAAGAGGAGTTTGTGGCACAACTTGACTAAAAGAAGGGATCGGTTGGTAGGACATGTTCCTGAGGCATCAAGGGATCACCAATTTAGTATTGGAGGGCAGTGTGGAGGGTAAAAATCGTAGAGGTAGACCAAGAGATGAATACACTTAGCAGATTCAGAAGGATGTAGGCTGCAGTAGATACTGGGAGATGAAGAAGCTTGCACAGGATAGAGTAGCATGGAGAGCTGCATCAAACCGGTCTCAGGACTTAAGACCACAACAACAACATTTGTGAGCAATTGGCTACCCTAGTGGGGAACTTTACAGTGGGAATTAAGTTGAATGATAGCGTTACTAACTCAAATTAGTTCTTATTGGGAGAGTCTTTAAGAAAATCTACATTGAAATCACCAGCAACCACTATTTCATTGTTTTTAGTTGTTAAATGGGCCAGTACAGCTTCAAGGTGGTTTATGAACAGATTAAAGTGACGTGCAGGCGCTCGATATACACCTATTATGAAGGATTTTTTGTGAAATTCTACTTCTGTTACTATGTTAACATCAGGAACTAATTGAAATTGAAAACTGTAGTATTTGTTTAACAATGTGCTAAAATCTATCAAACCAGTCCGTAACATCCTTTTGATGTCATCACCACAGATTTAGTACTTTCATCTGTTTTGATGTGCTAGTCAGCCTACATCTCTTTTTATTGGCTAATGTGCAAGTGCTACCTTAGAAAACTTCATTTCCCTTCCATATAATCTGTCCATGTCCACATTGTCTAAAGTCTTCATTGTTATTCACATTAAAGAGATTTCAGACTACAAATTCAAAGTTCCAAGTTATGATCCCCAGCTGATCTTAGGATTTTTTTCTACAGTTGTTATGATTTTTTCCTCTACATAGGTCTCTGCATGTGAAAAAATAGTTGCAGTGTGGGTCAGATTCTACATTAAGGTGTAAGTTCTGACAGTGAAGTTGATACCATCTCTAACAGGACCTTGTGTAGCAAAGCCTTGTGTGTTAATAATTGTCTGGCAGTGATGGCAGGAGAAGAAGATAAGAACACAGGTCAGAGAAAACTCATATGGGTGGATAGTTCACTGGTTGTCATGACCGTATCAATTTTATCCCCTCTTTGATGAAAAATGTTCAAAAATTGTTCTACAACAGTCACATGATGTACCATTATGAAACAGCATTGTTGGCCAATGTTTACCCTCAGGAGGTGAATTATCAGTGCTTCTGATAAACACATATAAAAATGCATGACACTACCCTACTTGTGTAACTAATTGTTCCTTGTTCGGGCAGTAGAGTTGGGGAATATTTGTAACAAAAGGCAGGTCACCCACACCTTAGAATGAGAGGAACCCAGCTGTTGTGAGAAAAAGAGGAGACAAAGTAGAAAAAAGGGTGGAATCGTAAGAGATCAAAGATGGTACAGGGTGTCTCACAAAAGACATCTGGGAGGGGTCCATGAGTAACACAGCAGTGCCACCGGCCACTACCATGCTCAACTCTTGGGCACTAATCTGCTGGTAGTTGGGTGTGTGCATGCTTTTCCTGAATTAACATAAACAGTGTTGACATCTGATTAACTTAACCTTATCATTATTTACAGTAGGTGCTCAAAATGATGACCCTGTGCAGTAAGAGCAGCCTGACATCTCCTGAACATAGCAAACACTCAACGAATTTAGGCTGCCCCAATCTGGGAAATGACTAGCCAAACCCTGTCTTCCAACTCATTGAGCTTGTGGGGATTGGTTGCGTACACCATATCCTTTAACGTTCCTCAGAGGTGAAAATCACACAAATCTATATCTGGAGAATGAGGTGGTCAGTTAGCTATCCTATTATCAAAAACACTTCATATTGCTGTTGTAGAAACATTGGCAATGTGTGCTATTGCATTGTCCTGCATGAAATAACTGTACATCTTTTTGTTAGTTTTCAAAAACAAGGATGCTGTATATTGCCCGCATACCTGTCAGAACATATTGTTTTGTGGAAAAAGTTTGGTCCAGTAATCCGTCTTCCACTAATTGCACACCACACTCCTGTTTTCACATCATGCGGAGGTTGTTCATGTAATTCATAAGGATTTTCGGAGCTCCAATGTCAATTGCTCTGAGGATTTACATACCCTGACAAATGCAGCCATGCTTCATCAGAAAAAAAGCATCTCAGGATCAACTTCCTCATCATGCACAGACTAACACCCAGTTGCAATAACGACATTGAGCAACAGTATCTGAGTTCTTCAGTTGATGCACTACCATTATTTCATATGGTTTCAATTTCTGTTTGTGCACAGCTGTGTTAGCAGATGCTCTTGCCACACCAGTCTGAAATGCCAAACAGTACAGAGGTTTTCTCCAGCTCCTCCTCCATCTCATCTAATTTATTTTTGGTTAAAACACTAGGTTCTCTAGGACTTTGTTTGTGTAACACAGATCTAGTCTCTTGAAATTTCTTCATTAATCTGTGTATTGTTGAATCATTGGGAACATGCACACTAGGAAATTTTTGTATGAATTCACACCAACATTCTACATATGATTCTGTTTTTTGCACTTGTTGATCCATTTTGTATACCATACTGAGTGGAAACTCGACAGGAAACTCAAAATAAAACACTTGAACACTCAGTTGCACAGTGTAGAGGACACGCACACATTGTTTCAGTCTGAGGACCAGACCCAGCATCATACGGGTAGTGAAAGTCCCAGGCTCAGCATTTGCAATAATGATGTCTAATAACAATATTTGAAGCAAATAAACTTGACAAAAAACTCAAAAGAAACCACCAGTATACTCAGATGTACCATGTAGGGGACATGCGCAAAGTACTGGTGTCAGAGAACTACGCATAGTGACAACCATCAGAAACAGTGGCAATGTGCTGCGTGACCCACGGACGCCACCCGGACATCATTCATGGGACACCTTGTACGTTGGTAAGCACTTCCGTGCTGAGATGAAGACTGAGTGAGAAGTAAAAGTGGATTAATGCAAGAGAGGTGGGAGAACAAAGAAGGTAAAACAAAATGAAAATAAAGGAAATGGCGGCACATAATACATAAAAAATATATGTAAAACATAATGAAGAGATGATGATAATGAAAACAGAGAGGGAAAGTTTCTAATTGGGAGTTGCATCCAAGAGGTTGTTTGGATGCACAGATGTTTTGGAGAGCAAGTTCTGACCCGGGGCTCAGGGAAACTACTGTTGCATGGGAGGATCCAGACAGCCCATGAGTTGTAGCAGGCACTTAGTCACTTGAATCATGATATGAAGACTGTTCAGCAACTGGGAACTGGGTGCCCCCAAAAGGTGGACAGTTGTCTGTCCATTCATGCATTTGGCTAGTTGACTCTTGGTCATTCCAATAGGACAATTCATTTCTCTTCATCTAAATCCATCTGTCATCACCACCTGTGGACTGAAGCTGACATGGTTCCTGCCACTTTACTATCTTTGACCCACTCTCCCTGATGCATGCCCCTCTCTCCCACCTCCATTTCACCTTTACATCCCCTCTTCCTCACAACAGTTTGGTTGCTCTCATCCTAGGGTCTTGAGTGACCTGCCTTTTATGAATTTGTATGAGGGGCAGTGGCATGAAAACTGAACCTGCACCACAATGGGATGTTGGAATGGTTCTATTCAAAAGTAATCAACACACACATACCAACATTATGCTCTGTGAGACAAGACAATCAATTCCTGTTTGGTGAAACACGGTCAGCTGCTGACAGATCTGCAACTGCACTAACATTTGCACTTCCTCATCTGACAGAAACCAACATCCACGCATCTTTCTTCTGGTCATCAACAATGTGGAAATCACATGGTGAAAGATCCTGGCTGTGCCGAGATTGTTGAACTGTTTAACAAACAAAATACTGAAGCGTAGCTTTTGTCCAATTGGCAGTGTAGGGCGGGGTGATTCTGTCTGAGAGCATTTTGACAGTCTGAGGGCAAATGGCAAAGCCAACTGTGGAAATATCCCACATCTCTTCCACCAAAAAAATACAAAGCTGTTCATACAAGTTTGGGTAAAGTCATGATTACCTCTTTCTTCAACTGCAGGGGCCCCCTCCTTGTCGAGTTCCCCGAGCATTGAACCACAATCAATGTGCAGTGCTGTGAAGACACTTTGCAGAAACTGCAATGTGCCATAAATCCAAAACACTCGGGTATGCTGTCAGATGGAAACATACTGTTGCCTGTTAATGCCTGCCCCCACACTGCCAACTGGACGAAGGCTATGCTTCAGTGATTTGGTTGGGAAACACTGCAGCAACCTCCGTACAGCCTGGATATTTCTTTGGGTCATTTTCAAGCCCTTGTCAACCTGAAGATAGAAGTGCATGGACGTCTGTTTCAGTTGGATGAGGAAGTGGAAGAGTGGGCGGGGTTGTGTATCCATCAGTGGCCAACCATGTTCTACAAATCTGGAATTGATCACCTCATTTCCCTGTGAGATAAAAGTTGTAACATGTGTGGTGATTAATTTTGAATGGAACCATTCCATGGTCCCATTGTGGTGGTTTTTTTTATTTGACTTTCCCTGTTATATGTGCATTGGCAGTAGACTCTATTGGTGTTTCACTTTCTGATATGTAAGCAGTGGTCAGCAATTCTGTCTTACAATGTTATAATTTTGATGAGTGAATTTTTCTCCTGCTTATAACATATGCATTATTAAAGAGTAATTGACAC
Source organism: Schistocerca nitens (assembly GCF_023898315.1). NCBI lineage: Eukaryota > Metazoa > Arthropoda > Insecta > Orthoptera > Acrididae > Schistocerca > Schistocerca nitens. The sequence goes on along the minus strand of NC_064614.1, from coordinate 274,613,239 downwards.
TCTTCCATGTGCCCTACATATTATCTATACAGTACTTACCTGTGTACCCCCGTTTGCATGTGCATGATATGTTATTTACATCCAAGTGTAGCTAATTTCCAGAGTATCTTTCAAAATTTATTTACATGTATCTTCTTCATAAAGTGTTTTGTATGTTGCCTGTGTCATCCATCATATTCCTCAGATCTTTATGTCATAGCTTTTACAATAGTATCTCACTGGATAATATTTTGTTTAGTTTGTTTCATGCTCCATACGTCATTTGTATTAAATATTTTGACGGTCTGAAAGAAAACCTGTGGATGACCTGCACAGTACCAATTGTTTAAAATGCTGTGTGCAAAAATGTGATTTTTCAGGAGGTCATATCTTGGGTTCTGTTCATCACAGAGATAAGGGGCCAAGTGTTTTGGATAGCTGTAGGTGTAACAACCATTTGTATATCTATCAGAAGAATCAGAATCAGATGAATTGGAACAAGGTCAAAATTTAAACATTACACACTTCCTCCAGCCCAGGCAAATTGAGAAAACCGGTGGTCTATGGTAGACCTTAGCAGTTTACAGAAGCACCATTTGTTCTGCACCCACATCTACGTCTGTACGCTGCAAACCACTGTGAAGTGCAGGGCAGTGGGTACATCTCATTGTACCAGTTACTGGGTTTCTTCCTGTTCCTTTCACGTATGGAGCATGGGAAAATGATTGTCTGAATGCATCTGTGTGCAGTAATTACTCCAATCTTATCCTTATGATCCCTATGTGAGTAATAAGTAGGAGGTTGTAGTACATTCTTAAAGTCATCATTTAAAGCCGAATCTTGAAACTTTGTTAATAGACCTTCTCAGGATGTTTACGTCTATCTTCAAGCCTACTAATTCAGTCCTTTCAGCATCTCTGTAACACATTTCCATGGGTCAAACAAACAAACCTGTGACCATGTTCAATATCCCTGTTAGTCCTATTTGATACAGGTCCCACACTCTAGAGCAATGTTCTAGAACCAGTTGCATGAGTGATTTGTAAGCAATATTCCTTGCAGACTGGTTACACTTCCCCACTATTCTACCAACAAACTGAAGTCAACCACTTGTTCTACCAATGCCTGAGCCTATGTGATCATTCCGTTTCATATCCCTAAAAAGTTTTACACCTTGGTATTTGTCTAAGTTGACCAATTCCAACAATGACTAATTGATATTATGGTCACAGGATATTACATTTTCTTCTTTTTGTGAAGTGCACAGTTTTACATTTTTGAACATTTAAAGGAAGTTGTAAATCTTTGGACTACTTTGAAATCTTATCAATTTGATTGAATATTCATGCAGCCTCTTTCACACAGTACTTTGTTATAGATAACTGCATCATATGTAAAAACTTGGAGGTTACTATTAATATTGTCTAAAAGGTCTTTAATATACAGTATGAACAGCAAGGGTCCCAACACACTTCCCTGGGGCACTCTGGAAGTAACTTCCACCATCTGACGATGACTCTCCATCCAAGATAACATGTTGTGTCCTCCCTACCAAGAGACATCAAGTTGCAGACAGGCATGACTGAAAGACATTCATGTTTAGCTTTCAGCCACAGCCAGAATATGTTCTAAGATTCTACAAAAAATTGATGTCAATGTTATTGGACAGTAGGTTTGTAGATAACATCTACTACCCTTCTTGTAGACAGGTGTGACCTGTGTTTCTTTTCTAAGAACTAGGCATAGTTTTTTGTTCGATGGATCTACGATAGATTATAGTGATAAGAGCAACTAACTCAATCACAGATTCAGTGTAGAACCTGGTAGGGATTCTATCAGGCCCTGGCACTTTGTTCAGTTTTAATGATTTCAGCTCAACACCCCTAACACTAATACTTATTTCACTCATCTTTTCAGTGATACGAGGATTGAATTGGGGCAGTTCTCCTGGGCTTTCCTTTGTAAAAGAACATTTGATAACAAAGTTACACATTACAGCTTTTGCTTTGCTACCCTCGATTTCAGTTCGTGTCTCATTGGACATTAACTTCGGTGCCACTAACAGCCTTTACATGTGACCAGAATTTCTTTGGGTTTCGTGAAAGATCATTTGACAATATTGTGCTATGGCGGTTGCTTAAGACTTCACACATTGCTATCTTGACAGCCAAACATGTTTCATTCAGCATGTCTCTGTCTATAGCCCCATGCTTTGTACATGTACCCAGTGTATGGTCAATTATTCCTTTAAACTTGAGCCATAGTTTCTCTACAAGTTCCTGCCCTGTGCAGAAATTTTCAAGTTTGTCATTGAGATATGACAGTACTGATTTTTTAATTAGTTAACTGAACATGAATATCTTTCTGCTCATTTTAATTGTCCTTTGTACTTTGGTAATCATTGTTGCCACAAGTGCATTATGGTCACTGATATCAGTTTCAGTGTGAAAATCCACAAAGAGTTCAGATGTATCCAATATATTTGTATCATGAGTAGGGTTCTGAACTGTGAGTTCTAGGCAGTTTTCTGAGAAGATCCAGTTAACATTCTACGTCCACCCTTAATAATGAGTCGCGCACAATCAGTCTCACATGCAGCTGCAATTTCTATCTTGGTGGATTTGACTTTCTTGTCTACTGTGACAAATACACCACCTCCATTTCCCATTTTTTATCCTTTCAATATATACTTAAATTTTCCCCAGTAATCTCATTGCTATCAATTTCAGGTTTTAGCCAGCTTTCCATACTTAATATTATGTGAGCACCACTGCTTTTCAGGAGTGCTTTAAACTCTCTCTGAATTTAATAGCTCGGGCAACTAAGGATTTAAACCACAGTTATTACATATATAAGGGGGTTGTTTGTGTTGTTGCCCCGGATGATAATTAAACAAAATATTTGTCAGGATTTGTAAGAGGTGGGTCCTTGAGGTACAGCAATACGTGAACACGAGAAGTACGTTTAAACAGTTTTACTAACAAAGCCTGATTATAAAACATGCAAGCAATGCACACCCATCATCACAGTGTCTGACATCCTAATTACAGTCGTATCGAAAGACTCCATGGTGAGCTAAGAAAAGAGACATATTCGCACCGGAGGCCACGCTAGTTAATATGGTGCGCTGTGGACAGCGGCCAGTGGCTTACTCCCTGCATTGCATTGCAGCCGGATGCACGTGTACTGACCAAGCAAATTGTCAGCATTCCAGACAGGCCGGCTGGTGAGCATTTGTTACGTACCGTACGGCTGCATGCAACCTGTAGACCCTTACACATATAAATATATTCCACAAATGAAATATATATGAGTATAATTATGCATAGATGGAATATATATGAGTATAAAGAGAAGTAATCAACTTAGGGTTTATCTTCATATAGAAACCCCAAAACAAAATGTGTGTGAAAGATTAGCCAAATCTAGATCTCAGGACTAATAATCCAGATTTCATGTAAAAGTCTATCTTATTTAAGAACATAAATAAAAAGGGTGGCTGTGTCTGGAAATAATGTTAAAGTTCTCGTAGGAGATAGATACACTGTGTGATCAAAAGCATCCAGACACCCCCAAAAACATATGTTTTTCATATTGTGTGTGTTGTGCTGTCACCTACTGCCAGGTACTAACTAGACACCATGAGAGAGCAGAATGGGGCACCCCGCAGAACTCACGGACCTCAAACATGGTCAGGTGGATTGGGTGTCAATTGTGTCATACGTCTGTATGCGAAATTTCCACACTCCTAAACATCCCTAGGACCACTGTTTCCAATGTGATAGTGAAGTGGAAATGTGAAGGGACACGTACAGCACAAAAGCGTACAGGCCAACCTCGTCTATTGACTGACAAGAGACTACCGACAGTTGAAGAGAGTCACAATGTGTAATATGCAGACATCTATCCACACCATCACACAGGAATTCCAAACTGCATTAGGATCCACTGCAAGTACTATGACAGTCAGGAGGTGAGAAAACTTGGATTTCATGGTCGAGTGTCTGCTCATAGGCCACGCATGACATCAGTAAATGCCAAATGAAACCTCACTTGGTGTAAGGAGCATAAACGTTGGATGATTGAACAGTGGAAAAACGTTGTATGGAGTGACGAATCAAGATACACAATGTGGTGATCTGATGGCAGGGTATGGGTATGCCGAATGCCCGGTGAACATCATCTGCCAGCGTGTGTAGTGCCAACAGTAAAATTCAGAGATGATGCTGTTATGGTGTGGTTGTGTTTTTCATGGAGGGGCCTTGCACCCATTGTTGTTCCTTGTGGAACTATCACAGCACAGGCCAACATTGATGTTTTAAGCACCTTCTTGCTTCCCACTGTTGAAGAGCAATTCGGGGATGGCGACTGCATCTTCAAACATGATCAAGCACCTGTTCATAATGCACGGCTTGTGGTGGAGTGGTTACATGACAATAACATCCATGTAATGGACTGGCCTGCACAAAGTCCTGAACTGAATTCTATAGAACACCTTTGGGATTGTTTGGAACGCCGACTTTGTGTCAGGCTTCACTCACTGACATCGATACCTTTCCTCACCACAGTACTCTGTGAAGAATGGGCTGCCATTCCCCAAGAAACCTTCCAGCACCTGATTGAACATATGCCTGCGAGAGTAGATGCTGTCATCAAGGCTAATGGTGGACCAACACCATATTGAATTACAGCATTACCGATGGAGGGCACCACGAACTTGTAAGTCATTTTCAGCCAGGTGTCTGGATACTTTTGATCACATAGTGTATTAGCATTATATGTAGACCACTTACCAAACAGTACTGTCTGACACTTTATTTGCAATATATACCTCTGTAAGACTGAACTTACTAGTTGTTAACAGCTAAAGGGCTTCTTGTATACACTGCTGTATTTTTATGGGCCATAGTGTTTTGAAGGGTTTTATGAAGCAAGTTTGTAGTGGGCATACTGCTGTGTCTTGTTTCAATTTAATGTATTTTTCATCCATTGATGTACAGCTTTGTGATTACTGTCCAGATGGTCATTCTTCACATGCGCTTCCTTATTCATGTCTGTGTATACTAAGTATGTTTCTCTCTCTCTCTCTCTCTCTCTCTCTCTCTCTCTCTCTCTCTCTCTCTCTCTCTCTCTCTCTTTTTTGTGTCCTCTGTGTTGATGGTTGCTGAACTAAAACTGGTTGAGGATAAAAGTGTATATGTAGTGCTAGTGACTCAAAATGCTTTTCGTCAAATACTTGACAGCTATAAAAAATTACTTACAAAAAGTTAATAAAATGTAGGGTCCGATGCCTACAACATTAATTATTCATAATTAGAATAATCCAACTATTTCAATTAACTGGATGTAACAATCAGTAGGGGTATGAAATAACCACATAGGCTTGGCTGAAGGTAAGGCAGGATACTGGGAAAATACAGTTAGTCTAGAAAGTAAGCTGCTTACAAATCACTTCTGTCACAAATCTTACTCATGGTATGAGACCCATACCAGACTGGACTAACAGAGGCTATTTATCATGTACGAGGGGCATTTGAAAAGTCCATGCAAAAATAAAAACTACTTATGTGTTTGGGGTAAACTTTATTTTTCGACATAGTCTCCTTTTAGACTTATACACTTTGTCCGATGCTGTTCTAATTTGTTGATCCCTTCTGAATAGGAATTGTCCAAGTCTGCAAAATAGCTATTAGTTGTTGCAATCACCTCCTTTCTTCAAATTGGGGAACAAATAGAAGTGTAAGGGAGCCAAGTCTGGAGAATAGGGGGGATGTGAAATGAGTTGGAATCCTATTTCCATTAATTTTGCGACCACAGCTGCTGAGGTGTGTGCTGGTGCATTGTTGTGATTGAAAAGGACTTTTTGGCGGTCCAATCGCCGGCGTTTTCATGCAGCTCAGTTTTCAAATGTTCCAATAATGATGAATAATATGCACCTGTAATAGTCTTCCCTTTTCCAGAAAGTCAACGAGGATTATCCCTAGCGAATCCCAAAAGACATTCGCCATAACCTTTCCGGCTGAAGGAATGGTCTTCACCTTTTTTGGTGCAGATTCTCCCTTGGTAACCCATTGTTTAAATTGTTCTTTGGTCTCAGAAATGTAGTAATGTATCCATGTTTCATCCACTGTGACAAAACAATGCTTAAAGTTCTGCGGATTCTTCCTGAACAGCTGCAAACCATCCTTGCAACACTTCACACAATTCCATTTTTGGTCAAGCGTGAGCAATCGTGGAACGCATCTTGCAAATAGCTTTCTCATGTCCACATGTTTATGCAAAACATTATGTACCCATTTACTGGAGATGCCCACAGCACTAGCAATCTCATGAACCATAACTCTTCTGTCATCCATCACCGTATCATGGATTTTATCAATGATTACAGAGTCGTAACCTCCACAGGGCGTCCAGAATGTTCAGCATCACTTGTGCCCATGTGGCCACTCCGAAAATTTTGAAACAACTTATAAACTGTTCTAATCGAAGGTGCAGAGTCACTGTAATGTTTATCAAGCTTCTCTTTAGTCTCCTGAAGTGTTTTGCCTTTCATGAAGTAATGTTTAATCACCACACGAAATCCTTATTTGTCCATTTTTTGACAATCACTCAACTTCCTTGATTCACACCAATGCCAAACACAAAGAAAGAGACCAATATGGCTAAAACTTGCTGTGTGTTCTTTCCAAAGATGCTACTAACTAAACATGACCTCGATATGTGCTGGTGGTGCCATCTCTCGGACTTTGCATGGACTTTTCAAACGCCCCTCTTATATAAAGAAGGGTGGACTAATGGCCTTGCTGCAGTAGTAAAACCAGTTCCCATTAGATCACATAAGTTAAGTGCTGTCAGGCTTGGCTAATGCTTTCATGGGTGACTGTCTGGGTCTGTTGAGTACTATTCGCAAGTGTGGTGCACTCAGCCCTTGAGAAGCCAAATGAGGACTGACTTGATTGTGAGTTAGCAGATCTGACCATGAAAACTGACAAGGGCCAGAAGAGCAGTATGCTGACCACATGCCCCTCCATATCCACATCCAGTAACACCTATCAGCTGAGGGTAATACAATGTTCAGTGGGTACTGTTGGGCCTCCGATGCCTGTTCAGGTGGAGTTCAGTTTTGTAAAGAAGGGCAGAGTGAATGGTCACAGGTTTGTTTGATTCATGGGAGGGAACCACAGAAATGTTGAAAACCCTGAATTGGTAGATGCTTGAAGATAGATGAAAATTATCTCATGAAAACCTACTTACAAAATTTAAAGTACCAGTATTACGTGAAGTATCAAGAGAGAATTTTCTTCCCCCTACGTATCACTCCCAAAATTAGACTAATTACAGCATATACTGAGATATTTAAGCAGTCATTCTTCCCACTCTTCATGTGCAACTGGAAGGGCAAAAAAGTTTAACATGTGAACCATGCTAAGCACCTTCTGTCATGCACTTCAAAGTGTTTTTCAAAATATGTATGTAGATGATTTAGATAAGCTTTTGATGATCTTCGGTTTTCTACTAGACAGAACCATCATCATCATCATCATCATCATCATCACCATCACCACCATCGGAGGAATGTTACTTGTTGTATAGCAGGTGATATAGTATATATCCAGCTGTCAAGACAGAAATATGTTTCACAGTGTATCTTGTATCCTCCCCATGGAAAGCCAGGATATTGAGCTTTCAGCTACCAGTGGAATGTTTTCTGTTGAGTTGCTATGCACTATAAATATAGACAATAGAAGTGTACTTCATTTATGGAAAAGTAGTTGCATCTTATAGCTCTAAAATACATACAGGACCAGTTTTGCATGGTTTTCAAAATAATTCTTCCTCTTATGCATTTTCAACATTGCATTTTATTCGCTGTAGTGTTGTACAGGACCTAAAATCCAGCTGCATTGGTGAAGGCAATTTTTAAGCTTATACATGTACATCACTGGGCAGGGGGCAGTTCCCCCTCCCCACAGCATAATTCATGTTGCTGGGATGACTCATTTCACCCTCTCTTTCTTTAATTGATTTTTACTTGTGTTAGGCTTTTAATAATGATTTTTGTAAATATTATTGAGAGGACAGTGATATCTGTGGGGTGTATTCTAAAAATTAAAACAATCTTGATTGCATAACAATATTTATTACAATGGCGAGTGATTTCAGTCTATTTTTAGACTATTCTCTAATGGTAGCAGGCAGGGTGATGAACGGAGCAGCGACTATCTGTTGAGAGATATTCTTCTTTAGCTATTAATAATGACTTGGATTGGGTCATTTTTGGCCTCTAGCAATATGTGCAATATGATTTTGAATCAAACAATGGAAAATTCAGGATTGAATGTAACAATATCTCCTTCTCATAATATTGTTACAATATGAATTTGTACCTTTATGATATGTCTACAGCAGTGGTGGCCAAGATTTCGGCTCATGGGCCATGCCCATGCCAAATTGCTCAGCCTCACTTCACATTTCTCCCATCGCCATGCCAGGCTGTCTGAGCACAAAGAGGGGTAAGAGGGGGAAACAGCGAACACACCACATTTAAATGGCAGTACAGGCATAATGCCTGTGACTTGGTTTTGTATTTCATATTTCTCAACAACATAGATCACAAACAAAACAAGTTTACAGTATTAATTATTTTTGGCAGGCTGAAGACGACAATTTTTATCTGGTACAAACTGTCGGCATACAGACAGGTGCACACAATTACACAGAGTTTTGCACTCAAGTTGCCGTATAATTGTGACTTATTTAGTTTCATAATCAGAAAAGGGTCTTTCACATGAATACGTCGATTGAAATATTGTGGCAATTTTGCAACTCATTAGAGAGACATGGAAAATCTACCTGAGACAAGCAATGTAGATGTCCTAAACAATTTTAATGTAAAAAGATTTGTAATTAAAATTGGATTAACCTTGCAGGTCAATCAGTTACATCTGCACATGCACAGGGGTGCTTGCAATTGAAATGGCAAACGGTCTTGAAATAAGATGTAAGATTGACAGTGTCCTCAAAACCTTTAAAAGACTATTGTAAGTTTTCGAAGAGCACAAAAAATTTGTGGCGCTGATGAGGTCGACACCAGCATCGATCTGAGTATCGTCTTCGAACTAAACTAAGATTATCTTTGGGCGAAACCGCCATGTTAGTTCTGTGTAAGCCTTGCTTGTGTAAAGAGGTGAATAAATGAACTACTGTAAAATGGGAGTGTTGTTTGGTGTAACTGACCCGAACTTCCTCCTCAAATTCTTCAAACCTCAGGCTTTCTTTAAAGCCAATGAGCTTAGGGAACTGGATTGTCTTCCTTCTACAACGCAAGTTTCCTTTTAAATGCGTACCCATCAAATGAGAAATAAGTTACCTCGCAATGTCTTATTGTGGGCAGTGTGCAGTCAAGTCCACTTAAAATGCGAAGTCTGCAGTCCATTCCGGACATTCTAATGTCTCTGCCCTGCATTCTGTTTTTCCCCTTCATAAATTCAATAATAGAGATTTAAATAAAAAAAATTATTGGCAGGCTCATACTCTTTGTCCATTTCCATTGAAAATTGTTGCAACTGAAAATGGAATAATGAGTACGACTTCAGATAGTTTGCTATTCGTACCACCAATTTCTTCACATACTTCATACCTCCAAATTTAGCACAAGGTGCTTCTTGAGGCACAGAACAACGAAACCTATCTGTTGATTATTGTAATTTTTTTGGTCTTATATTGTTACCTAAAAGTTTAAATTTTTCTGCATGGTACTATAGTGTCATTTTGTAGCAAATAAGCAGTACCTGTCACTTACACGATTTGATAATTCTCATCCCTCTTTCTATCATTGTCATTCCCATTCATTTTAAATGATTGTGACGATAGGTCACTATACTGCCTCTTTTTGTGCAAACAGCCACTGGACCTGTGAATGTCCTTCGTGCCACAAGCAAATAGTGAAAGGAAACAGCACTGACACCATGATTCTTTTGAACTCAGAGTTGTGCAAAGTGCAAAATGCCACTCCTCAGTGCTAAATGAAATGTCGCACTGTTCCAGATACTTCCATGAAGGAACGAGTAAAGCTTAGTGGCAACATGTGCTGCAAGCATGAAGTTTGGCATGCCTTGGCTGGCCCTGTTCAACAGTATAAAGTTAATCAATACTGCTTCTACAGTGCTAACTCCAAAAGTTCCAGTAAGTCACATGAGAACACTCTTGTATTTACCGTAACACTTAGCATTTACTACAGTGCACCCATATGCTGCCTGCAAACATCACTATTTAACCTGTTGACTGCCACATGCTTAGTGACTGATGTTTCACTGGCAGGCCAGTGTTAGTAGGGATTGCTGGCAGCCACTCGGCAGTCAACTTGTCAAATCTAAAATCACTATAGGCTCTAATACCCAAAATTAGTATTTTTGGAATTGATAATACCAGGAGCAGCTGCCTTGTACATATCAATAACATGTATATGCACAGATGTCAGTGTGGTTTTTACCTTAGTGGCAACAGTTTTTTTGCGTGCATCCCCACTACAGTCATCAAATGATTCCCACTCACCTCCCTGTCCACATTGCCTTGGTATATTGTGATATTACTACAAAGATAATACCCAACAGATGAGATTAACCTTTGTACTCCATTGAGTACACACATCACTTGTTGCAGGAAAGTTTCAATTGCAAAGTCCCAGGAAACTAATATACATCAATATCACATGCCAGGAGGAACCTGTTTTCTTATTACCATTCAGCTGCTGCAGTGATCAGAAAGGGTACTGAAAGCTTCATCGAATTAGATGAATCTTGTATGCCATCACACTTCGTTTAGTTTGGAAGGCTTGATTTATAGCATCTTTGATACATACTCAAATTCTGTCAACTTTTGTTACTCTATATTCGTATCTTTGATAGACTTATATTCACGAAGAAAGTACTGTCATTGGCTGGCGCATGTAAAATTAGCCTCACGAGCAGTTACTTCTTGCAAAAATGGTAGTGTTATCACGGTGATTTTGGAGGGCAGATAATTTTTTTATCTTTATACTGTGCCATCATACCTGTTACTTCCTCACTTCATCTTTATGAGAATTTGCCAATAAAATGTAAATTCATACGAGTCTGTACACGTCCCTCTTTCATAAGTAACTGGTTAGCTGCTTCTGCATTGCTAATAACCGTCCCTCTTGAAAAGTGGGATATTTGTAGGTTTGCTAGGAATGTAAGGCTGCACTCCAACTTTTGAAACATCCATGTGCTGAAGACATTCTCCCACCATCTTCTGCAATGAAGATTTGTCTTCTGATGTAACAGAATCCCATGCAATCAATATCAGTTGCCCCTGCAGTTCCTTTTCTCTATAGTAGTGCTTTATTTGGTACTAAAGTTTCTCTACTTGCTGTCCAAAAGTTCAAAGCTAGTTAGTAAAATTTCTTGTTACTTTTATGTTTGAATTTAAATGGGGCAGGGGAGATGGGTCTCACACCCACACCCACACCCACACTACGTGTAAATAGTCATAGGTAAACTTCACAGTACATAGCAAATGTAATTTAGCAACGTCTGTCTGTTCAGTTTTAAGAGTTCACTAAATGGTGTTCCCTGTTTTAAGTCAGCCCTGCACGATGTTCTGTAACCAAGCAAGTGAGAGCTGCTCTTCTATCTTCTGAGTAGGCTTCTGTCCATTGTCATCCAGTCATTGACTGATTATACTCAGCTGGCAAGGCAAATCGATATCTTCATCCTCAGCACCGCCTGTGGCACTGGTGGAACTCTTTCAAGTGGCGAGTCTATGGCACTGGCACCAGCTTGCACCTTTGCACCTATGGTGCTTTTGCCCTGGCTTGTTTGGACAACACAGCAGAGTGTACCAATAATGTTTCCTAGACCACCTCAATCCAAAACATACCATTTTTATTAAATTACAACTACAGCAGCAACTAGGAGGTTTAGTTGTGATGCTCCGTCAATGAGCTGCTCTCAGCTTCTTGGAGGACATCCTTTGTCATGTAGAAGAGAACTGCAGTGAACTGGGGACCTAGAAATGACGGAAGGGCTTCATCCCCACTGCAGCCCACAGTGGTACACAACCCACAACAGGCTACAGCAGTCCACTCACCCCACCGCCGCCCCAAACTGAACCCAGGGTTATTTTGTGGTTCAGCCCCCAGTGGACCCCACGGGAACGTCTTACACCAGACGAGTGTAACCCCAATGTTTGCGTGGTAGAGTAATTATGGTGTACGTGTACGTGGAGAAAGTGTTTGCTCAGCAATCGCCGACAGTGTAAAGGAGACGTAATAAGAGAAACCAGCCCACATTCGCCGAGGCAGATAGAAAACCGCCTTAAAAACCATCCACAGAATGGCCGGCACACCGGACCTTGACACCAATCCGCCAGGTGGATTCATGCCAGGGACCGGCATGTCTTCTTGCCTGGAAAGCAGTGTGTTAGACTGCACGGCTAACCGGGTGAGCCCCGCTGGAGATACTGCTGGAGCTATTGGAATATTTTCCACCATCCATCCATCAGCATGTAGTCTCACGCATTTTGCACATAGTGTCTGCTAATTTCTCAACCAAACACATGGGGAAAGGTGAGTAGGTTGAGATGGACCACCTCCTTCGCTACCAGTCACGAGATTTAATCCCTCATGCCTTTTTTTTTATGCTATAGGAAGTGTTTATGGAACTCCTTTACAGTCAGAAGAAGATCTCATTGCCCAAGTTCTGGTGGCAGCTGAAATTATTCAGTACAATACATGTTAAAACATTCCTCCTTTTTCAGTCTGCATTAAATTAGCTAAACTCTTCTACTTCTTTTGGTGTTCAGTTTGGTAATTTAACTCCCTCTCTATCATCTGATTTAATTCAAATACATTTCATTACCACTGTTTTACTTTTGTTGATGTTCATGTTATTTCTTTCCAAGACACTAGCCATTCAGATCATCTGGTCTTCAAAGTCCTTTGCTGTGTCCAAAATAATTACAATGTTGTGGCAAGCCTCAATGTGTGCATGTTTGTTTTAAATTTCTTCTCCCTGAACTTCAATTCTGTTCCAAATTTTTCCAAGGTTTCTTGTAACAATTGCTCAGTTTAGAGACAGTAACATTGGGTATAAGCTACAACCACATCTCATTCCTTGTGCTTCTTCTCTATGTCATTTGACTTAACTTATGGTTTCTGTATAACTTGTAAATAACATTTCACTCCCAGAATTTTTTTCCTTGCTACTTTCAAAATTTCAAAGAGAGTAGTCCAGTCAAAAGTTCTCTCTAAATCTAAAAATGTCTTCCACCCATTTTAATCCTAATCAGTACCAAAGGTTCTATGAATTTTCGAAGCCAAACCTACAATATAATTGTGGATACAAGATGGGCTAATCCCTTAAATGGACAGATTTGCTACTGCTAAGCCCATATTTTATCAAAATACAGGGAGGAAGATTACTGCCCATCACAGTCTTATATAAATGACAATGACAGTTGTTCACATATAACACTGTTATAGCTTCACGCGTGGCATAATAGAAACCTGTTACACGAATCATGGACATTTAGTTGAACAACCTGTTGGTGCTAAAGTTGCTAATCAACAAATGTCAAGTGCGTATATATGTTTTACAAAACTTGCTTTTTACCACTACTTTATGAGCAATGTTATTAGGGAAAGGAAGATTAGAGTAACTGTGGATGAGGTCATTAGAGGTTGAGCATAAATTAGAATTTCAGAATAACAACTTGTTATTTGCCTGAAGTGATTTCGAGAAACCATGGAAAACCTAAATCTGGATGGCCAGGCAGCATTTTGAATTGCTGTCATCCTGAATGAAAGTCAAGTGTGCTGGGTGCCGTGCCACCTCACTTGGTAATGTTATCGGTGTCAGTTTTAGTAAAACAACTATGTTAGTCAGATGGAAAGCGGTAAACATGGTATTGTGAGAGCAGGAATACAAAAGTGGGAGTGGCTGCACACAAAGTAATCATCCTTATCCTAGTGATTAGTCCTATTTTATTGAAAAGTTATCCGAATGGTGTGTCAAATTTGTCAAGTTTGTCAAGTTTGGCTGTAGACTGTCAGAACAAATAACCTGTATTGTTCCACCTCAGGAAAGAGTTGTTCTTTCTAAATTAAGAATGAAACTGCACAGTTTAACAATCTGAATTTAGTGACTGATCTTAGTTAATATTGTTGTTATCCAAATAAGAGATCTCTGTATTATGAAAGAAGATTGTAGGTTTGGATGTAGGAAAACATTCTGAGTAATGTATACTGCCTATTTATTGTGTAAAAGTACAAATTACATGTGGAAATTTTTTTAACCACAACTCTATTCAAATTACAATTGTAGATATTCTTTGCTAAATAAAGAAAAATGATTACATCTAAAATGGCCAGTAGTTGCAGTCTGTGGTCCCCTGAACAAAGTATTAATACTCTGAAGCCACTGCACACCAAATCTTTTAACACTGCAAATTATGTTCATTTACAGATTGGCCTGGAAATTGCCTTGGCCGTGTTTGCGAAGACCCTCCAGAAGTCTTTTCCCAAATTCAGCATCAACTTTTGCAAAATTTTTGACTGCTCTCTCCTGCAAAGATAAGAAATGCATATTAATGGAGTTTGGCATAAGCACTGTGAAATGTTACAGAATTTATTTTATTATTAGTTTATCCTCACTAGATTACATTCAAATTTGTTCTACTCAATATGCCAAATGAAAGCAGGAAACAAGAAAATATATTTTGTGTATTCAGAAACAGCAGTTTCATCATGAAAAACCATGTATTATTACATATACTTGCAGGGTTTTGATTTTCTTAGCAAAATCCTCTAAATAAGTGTGCCATAAAATGATACTTAAGTCTTCAAAACTGTTGTTCAAATTGGAACTTCATTTTTAGAGTCTTCACTACATTCACTGTCATCACTTTGTAAATGTCATATACTGGGTGTACAATTGAAAGGTGTTCAAGATGAAAAGCATTTGATTCTGGATCAATCAACTTAGAACCACAGGTAGCATGTTATGTGTAAAATCTCCTGAAAAAACCATTTCCTCTGAAGGAAACTTCAATTGCATTACAGAAGCGATTCAATGTAGCCCACGTGAATCTCTATGTGCTGCTAGTTTGCAGTTACACATTCCATGTTCAACAGTGAATGATGCATTGGACGAAACTCTTTGTCTAAAAACGTAAAAGATTAAAATAATTCATACAATAAAATCTACTGGCAAAGTTGTGTGTATGGACTAAACATTAGAAATGCTACAAAGGATTGGTGAGACACACAACTGCTGGAGTTGTTTACAACTGTAGAATATGGGGCAGTGGAAAGTGACATGTGATGTACGAACTGGCGAGGGACATCATGAAAGTCAACGTTTAGGTTAGCTAAATGTTTAACACAGTTATCAGACTACCACTACTACCACTACTACCACTTCTACCACTACTACTACTACTGACAGCAATGAATTTCATACCCGGATTGTCTGAACAGCATGCCCTCCCACAACTACAACACGGAACTATCTTTTGGCGGGACAGAACTCCATGTTTCCACCTTATTGGTAGGGAATTTCTGAATAGCAAAATGCCCAGGAGGTAGACTGGAAGAGGTGGGCCAACTACATGACCTTTTACATATCCAGATATGATCCCATTGAATTTTTTCTTAAGGATTTATGTGGGAAAAAAAAACCATCTACCAGGTTAAGATTGATAGCTGTCAACACCTGAAGACAAAATATGGGATGCTACGCCAACAGTTACACCAAACACACTCCAGGCTATATGGAGCAAAAGGTGGAATGTAATTTTGCACCATTTAAGCCATAAATTATATAATAATTACTTTGCGAGTTAGGGCTTGTTTATTTTGGATACTTCCACCCTGACATCTTATTGCAAATTGCATAATCTTGCTGAGTTTCATCTTAGTGTAATTTCTTCATCTGTATTTAAAAACTGTTACTTAACTTTTGAGGCTTAAAATGCCTACCTTACTTAATCTTTAGATTCAATATTTCAAGGATGAAGTAAGGAAACCAAAGTCAAGACAATGAAGAAAAACACAAAGAGTGAGATCCCCTAATGTATATTAAAAAATAATATACCTTTATCCTAACAATTCACATTTATGTTATTTTGTTTACAACTTAGTGTTAGCTTCACTAAGTTACACAAAAGCATTTCTGTTTCATTCTTCCCAACATATCAGTTTGTTTTCATCGCTCAAACCACGCAACATTCTCATCCTGTCAATTTCCTGTTTAGTTAGTTTGGTCATGTTAATCCAGTGACCCATCCTTGTGTAACAAATGCCTCAGTCTTAATTCTAGTAACCAAAACTACTTTGTCAGCAACACTACTATGATCACAGTTGTAATTTTTATGTGAAACAGCACAATTGCTATCAACGTCTTTCTGATTAGACCACTGGTATTAAATACCGCTTCTCCACTAGTTTGACAGTTATCCACCATTTAACTTTGGCACTTCCTAATACTATCTATCCCACTACGTCTTTGTGCTAATCCAACTGCCTTTTATTGTTGTACATTTTATCTTTGAAACTATGAAAAAAAATTCTATAACCAATTTCAGTCATTCATTTAACCAATTTCAAGTGTCTGAAATTGGCAGTTTCATTTGAGATTTAACCTTTTACCATTGAACTAACTGCTCTCCTTTTTTCTGGAGGGGACAGGTAGTTCAGAAAGACTTTGTTGAGAAGTACGTGGCAAACACAAAATGGATAATTAAAGTACAAAATAATCTTCACTATATGCATACCATTTGGAGAAGGACATTAACTAGGACAAACTTCTGGATGATTGTATCAACAAGAATCAACAATTTGACACATCTTGTGAGATACTAGATTTGATCAAAGTGAAACAAAGAGCAAAACTTCAGTTAGTACATGGGAGACATCTGGACTTTACATCAGTGAAAGCCCCAATTCTTAGCCATCCAACACATCACAGACACCATGAAAACCGTCACAAAATATATTCTGTACAGTGTAACAATAACAACATAGGTTACAGAGGCATCTATATTACTCATTGGTTGGCCTTTATAAATAACTATAGCTATAACGAGGAAACTGATTAAAAATTTTTTCTGAATTATTGTAAGTTCCTGAAATACATTGTAGACTAATGTTAAGGTTCTATACAAAAACAAGATAAATATTTCAGTTAAAACTTTGAGGGTAAGAGGCTATGGTTTAAGTATAAGCATTTCAATGATGTTTCCTCTCTCTCCACAGGGTGTTATCAAAGATAAATCATTAACTGCATCAAATGATTAGGACAAAACACTGATGAATAACGTTGTACTTCAAAAAATGCTCTCTCAGCTTAAAAGTTTTAACTGAATTAAACTCCAAACCAGAAAGCCTTTTTAAAAATATTTATTAGTATTTAATGTGCTACTTATGAGGACACAAGGTTGTTCAATTTGTGATGAATTAGTTGTACCTGAATGAATCCTACAGCATGTCTCAAGTGGTCCACTATGTTGTCAACAAGACGCTGGCGTTCTTGTTCATTTAATGTCTTCTTCCAGAAGACAGCTGGTTGAGATACATTGTCATCATCATCTGTGTTGTACCTGCAATTTTTTTATATTTTTATAGAGTGAAAAATCTTATGTACAAATACAAATTATCATTAGCAGAAACATCATCACAAAATTTTGTTCTTGATTTAGAGATATTTGCAGTTACAGCTCCCTTGAAAGAGTAATTCAGTGATTCACCAGGCTGTGTCTAAAAATGAACTCTTGCTCAGTGTGGAAAAAGCATCATAAGTGATGGTAACCCCTCCTGGCTTTCATTAAAGACATCTAGAATGTCAACCACTGAGCTTAATATTCGTCTATGTATTTCAGAAATCATTTGAGTATACATTTTTTGACAAATGAGTTGATCTAATGTTAAGCATTGCTGGTGGTCACTGACTGGCCTGTCTATTGGCTTCTAAATTTCCTTTTTACGTACTGCAGTATTTTGCTGTGGATGTTGTAATAAATTAATGGAAATAAAGTTTTATGCTAAACCAAGTTTTATGCTAACAATGCCATTCAAAGAAGCATATCATTATGTTCCTTTTAAAGGGAGGAAAATCCATTTAGATATCAGAGACCAACACAAATCTAAATATACTCAAGTATGTGGAATCTGACTTTCATGTAACCACTCTATCACAAAGAAACTGTTGAGGACATTTTTTTTCTCTAGTAACAGTTGCAATTTGCTTGCATATATTCAAATTTTTATCAGTACGTATTCTTATCAAAAATTCTGCACAAGTAAGTTTTACCTTTGGACATCTCCAACTGTTGTAAACTTCGAAAGACCAACACTTGGAACTTCAATGGGTCCCCCAAAACTGTTTGGAAAGTAGTTTGGAGCACCATCTTGATTGTAAAGAGCTTGTGGCCCATCCCGTTGGTAGTTTGCAATCTTCGAGCGATAAGGACAGTTCACAGGCAGTTGCAAATAGTTGGGTCCCAAACGGTGTCTGTGAGTGTCAGAATAAGAAAACAGTCTTCCCTGAAAATATGAAGACCAGATTAGTGGTAAAACACACCTACTGTATTTTATGTGAAAGTGCAAAAAAGAACACTTGACTGACAGTCAACTCGAGCAATATATTACCTGCAGCATTTTGTCAGGGCTAGGCTCAATTCCTGGAACCATATGGGCAGGACTAAACGCTATCTGTTCCACCTCTGCAAAATAATTTTTGGCGTTGCGATTCAGCACAATTTTGCCCACTGGGATGAGTGGAAACTCGTCGTGTGGCCAAACCTAAATAAAATATTATTTCATGTACTGCGAAGTTTGTACTGGTATTAACACTGTATAATGTAGAAACTAATGAAAAGATACGTCACACAGTTTTTCTTGTGAACTTGAGAATAATCTCATAAAAGTGAATACAAAGTATCAATGAGAAAATCACATGTATAGTAATAATGATGAAGGATAGAATGGATATAAGGTACTTGTACCATTAAGAGTTTTTGAATCAACAACTGAAATTACACCATTAAACTTTGGTTTGAAGTAAGGCAAACCAACTAATCAGAGTAACAAAACCAAATCTAAAAATAAGTGAAACAATAAAGCAACTGTGATTTATACTCTTTGTCTGCTGAAAAGGTCCCTTACCTTAGTGAGATCAAATGGATTGAATTTCCAGTTCTCAGCCTGCTTAAACGTCATGACTTGTATGTACATAGTCCACGAGGGATAGTTTCCTGTTGCAATAGCATTGTAGAGATCCCTGATTGAATAATCAGGGTCACTTCCAGATAGATCACCAGCCTGTTTTGCTGGAAGATTTTTTATTTTTTGATCCGTCTGGAAAAGGAAACACATTGTTGCATATGATTATCAAACTAGATAATATAATTTCCGTACTACTCTGAAATTTAAAGATCAGGCATTACCTTATAATGGAATTTGCAATAAACAGCTTCATTCTTGGCATTGACCAACTTGAACGTGTGTGAACCATAGCCATTCATGTGGCGATATCCATCTGGGATTCCTCTGTCAGAGAAGAGGAACATGACCTGATGGGTGCTCTCTGGTCTAAGTGTTATGAAGTCCCAAAACATGTCAACATCCTGTAAGAGAAATTATTTACATCAACAAACACTTAAACATAGCAACTAAATGTAAGTTGGATGAATTTGAAGACAGGAGAGAAATGAAATCTTCAAGAACAGTAATCAAACCCTGTTTCATATCTAGGGCCTATATACTGCCTAAAAGAGTAAGAAACAAAGTCAGTTTTCCATTTCGTGAAATTAAAGATTTTATATGAAATACTACTCAACCAGTTTTATATATAGTATACTTGGTAATACAAATAGGGTGTCATCTACATGTATTTGTGTAGTTTGTATACAAAATATATCAAAATATTTGTTAAATGCTTATAGATTTGTTAAGTAAAGAAAAGTGATTCTTGCAATGAGAAATGAACAAAATTTAATTACATTAAATATTTGAGAATTTACTAGAAGTGCAAATATACACAGCTGAAGACAGTGATACAGTACAGTTAAGGGACACTAGGAGAGAATCAGTTCAGAAATATAATTCTAGCAAATGCTGTAACCCTGCATTTCAAGTACAAGTAACTTGAAAAAGAAACTGTCCAGTGCCATGTAAGAGAATATTTGCAAGGGTGTAATACAATTACATTAAAATATTCTGCATATTATGATAATTTTAAAAGGCTGTCCACTTAAAGTTTGGTATGTTATGTAGGAATTTAACATTTACACATCAGGAATTTTTGTACTTACTTTCTTCCTATGTTGAACAAAAATCTATGCTCTTAAAGGACTCTTCATAAAAAACTAATAAGAATTTTATGAAGTGAACAACTGAACAATAATAACTTGCTTATAAGCTTGAACAAGAGTATCAAACATCCTCTTTGTAGTTTTTAAGAAACAAAATGATCGTAAAGTTTCATCAAGTAAATACACCCTATTATTTTTATATACCAAGTGTAACTTTAGGGTTTCCGTAACAGAGCTCTAAAAATTAAAATGATATTCTTTTAATAATAACCTTCAGATGAGTTTCTGGATTCCTCTTCTGAGTGTGTATGAAGACTGGGAAAAATATTGGGTCTCTTATGAAGAAGATGGGGGTGTTGTTGCCCACCAAATCCCAAATACCTTCTTCAGTGTAAAACTTGACTGCAAATCCACGGGGATCCCTGCAGATAATTATAATATTTCAATATTTATATTTGTGTAATTACTAAAATACACATTTTCTATGAATTAAGTTAGACTCACTCTAATGAAATAAATATGTGATCAATCAGGATGAAATCAATGAAGAGTCATTGACACAAAATTAAATCATCAAAAAGTATAAGAATTTTATTCTCCATAAGCAAAAGTACAAATATAACATTTTTAAGTTATTAAATCACTTCATTATTCTCAGGAGTTAAAATGAAAATCCGAAAGATATTGAACAGTATTTTAAACAACAACACTTCATCATCACAATATAGGAATTAATAAAAATTTGATAGTTCATTATAAGAGGCAATATTGCCTGTCTCATCTATTTTAGTATTTTAGTAATCAGTTACCAAAACAAAATCTCACCTTACAGTATCAGCTGACCCACTCTCACCTCCCACAGTGGAGAACCTAACAGCTAATGGTGTCCTCTTTCCAATTTCAGAAAATATTTTTGCCTTACAGTAAGCTGAAATATCATGTGTAACTTCAAAGTACCCAAAAGCACCTAAACATAGGGAAAAAAGAAAAGGAATATATCATTAGCAGTGTTTATTATGGGTGTTTCAAAATAATTTCTTAAATACAATTATAAAAAATAAAAAGACAAGCACATATTACCTAATCATCAAAGGAGACTAACTAGGCTTCTTCCATTAAATGTATTGTTTCTTCAGTTTAGCCATTTAATATAAATTTAAGCATACGTTAAACTTACTACTGCATGTATGTGTGTTCCACATCTCCCAATCTTTCTTTGTCTCAGCTATTTACAACAAAATTTCACATTATCATGGCATAAATTTTTACCTGCACCCTTGGCATGTACAACTCTTTCTGGGATGCGTTCACGATCGAAGTGGGCAAGTTCATCAATAAGCGTAAAGTCTTGCAGCAGAATAGGTCCTTTTGGACCTGCTGTTAGACTGGCTGTATGGCTGTCAACAGGATTACCACTGCCTGTTGTGATTTTCCCCTGGTCTTCTTCTGACTGTGGATATGAGAAGAAGAAAAATAGTTATGACTAACAATACAATCTCTTAAGCGATCAGAGATGATGTATAAGGATAAATCCACAGATGGAACAGAATATTCTAGTCACAGGTGTTTATACTGATTAAGAAATTACATAAATGGTCAGCATATTGCCATAATTTTCTCTCCGACAGTGTACTGTAATTGTCTTCTTATACAACGGAGGATATGCCAACTTCCAGAAATGTATCATGATTCCCATTCTGAAAAAGGCAGCAGCTACAAAATGTTGGCAGTATCAAACTTCAAGCCTCTTATCACATAATCAGAAATTTTCTTGAGGGTAATTCTGAGGAGAGTTGAAAAGAAGGGGAGGAGGCTAAGCTCAGCAAAGTTCAATTTGGCCTCTGGAAAGGATTTGTAACAAGAAGAATTCTGGCACAGATACTTCTTATTGAAAATCAATTACAGAAAAAATAAGAAAAGGAATTTTAAAAAAAATTGTGTTGCCTTTTTAGAGCTCAATAAGCCATTTGATAATGTTACTTGACATATCTTCAGAATGCTGAAGAAAGCAGGTCTAAAAAAGAAACAGCTTCTGTAATAATAAAATGGCTGTGATTAGGAATTTTAATAAGGAATGAGAAGCAAAAATTAGAAATAGCACAAGACAAACGTGTGGACTCTGCTCTCATGTTCAATTCTTACATCCAGAAAGTCTATATACTTAGTTTGCAGCAAGTGAGGCTGGGGTCAACATTACTTGACAAAAGACAGACATGCTGCAATATGTAGATGCTATTGCTGTGGTTATGGAGACAAGATCCAGATAAGATTCTTGGTGCAACAAATGAAGTTTTCTGTAACCAGTATGGCACAAGAAAGACTAAAGTGATGGTATGCAGTACTGAACAAGAATATGAAACTCTAAGAATGACAGAAGAGAGGATTTAGAATTGATAGAGGAATTTACCCATTTGGGAGGTAGAAACCAGAAAGAAATGGTGAGCAGAATACAGGGGGGGCCAAAATTGTGTTTCACTTGAGAAAGAACTTTCTCATCAGCAACGACAGTATAGAAATAAGTAAGGGTTCATATAGCATTTGTTTGGAGTGTCCTTAATACAAGTGTGACCCTTTACAATATGAAGCAAGAGAGAAGACAGCTAAAAGTCTTTAAATTTGCTGCTACATAAGATTAGCTGAAGAGATATTGTTGCCAGTGAAGACATGCTGAAAAGAATACAAGAAACCAGATTTCTCTCAGACAAATATTAAGAAACAATAACATTGGAACAATAGCAGAAGAAGCGGCTGAGGGAGGGAATCCCTGGCGATAAGCAAAGGTGTAATATGGGCAGCAGCTGACGAGTTACGTAGGATGTGCTACATACTTTATGTATGCAGGAGGAGGTACACACAAGAGTGGAATAGTGTACTGCTGCAAACCAATGTCAGTGTTTAACATTGAACAAGAAGAGTTTTAAACTGAAGTATGTCACATCATGGCAAGAAATCATAATTATGATCCATGGAACTTGTGAATAACTAAATCAACTCTGAATATATACTTTGCTCAAACCAATATATGGTCCTGAGTATTTCTTTGGGAGCCAAGTCAAAATTTTGTTTTCGTAACACCTGGACATAATTATGAATATAAAAATCTCACCGCTTCTACGATAAGAGCTGCCTCTATGAGAGGACTCTCCCATTTCCCCTCCTCCCTCCAAAATTATATTAAAGCTCTTCATATTAAATGGACTTATTTCCCATATTTTGCTCTTATTTAAATTTCTATAACCCAGAAAGGAACTACTCTATTAAAATACAGACAAGCCTGAGTGATATTACAAATAGTCAGACACTACATCAATGTTAAGTACATTTGTATAGCAACACCTGATACTAATTATTTTTCTTATACATTGAACACTACACAGGTGGCCAAGACAGAAGCTTCTTTTATCCAACTTTTCACGAGTAAATCGCATCACATTATGTTTAATTTGAAATCAGTAGTGTCTGAGCAACTTCTTTAATGAAGTCTCATTTACTAGGTAGTGGCTACCACTGTTGTTGACTACTTCCTGGCAACTGGAAGCTGTCCTGAAAATACCCATTCACAGAGCAAAAGGGAACTGCAGACCAGCTTGGAGGAAAAAGGATAAGAGTTACATAATGCCCCTTCCTCTTATATTTTTGTAATTTAAGTTATACATACATAATATATACCTAAATAAAGGGATACCTAGCAATGAACACAGGAGGTCACCTATCATCCTCCATATAGTCCCAACTTCACCCCCATCCCATTTTCGTCAATTTACAAAACAAAGAATAGTTTTGACGACTTCAATTTGATAGTGATGAAGTGGTGCAAGCAGAGGGGAGATTGTGGCTCCGTCAACAAAATCGAACATTCTACTAGTACAGAGATAGTATCAACAAACTGGTCTCTCTCATTGGGAGAGACTTGTTTGTCGTCAGGGTGACTATACTGAGAAATAAATTTGTATACGTTAAGAATAAAGACGTATAACATTAATAATGTTAGTTTTATTTAAAAAGCTTTAAGAGTTTTCACATAAACTCTGGGGCATTACTCTTCAGCACACCTTCATAAATGCAGCAGAACTTAAATTGTATACAGATATTCACATCACATCCAGAATTTAACAGACTAAGTCAGAGCTACAAGGCAGCACTCCCGAAAGAAATGGGCGACTAAAAAGGTAAGACACAAGAAGTTTCAATTGATAATGCTAAATATCAAATGGAGGGCACTATTGCGGAATTTGAGAACTAGCATTCTACCACAGCCAATGTAGATTTTGCGTAAGGACCACGAAGATAAGATGCGAGAAATTAGGGCTTGTACGAAGGCTTTTAGACAGTCTTTTTCCCCTCGTTATTTTCGAGTGGAACAGTAAAGTAAATGATTACTAGTAGCATGAATTACCCTCCATCCTGCACCGTATGGTGACTTGCGGATAATGTGAGTAGATGTAAAGAACAAAGCTTATCAAGTATCATCACAAGCAGGTAAAAACAATTCATATTAATTTATCACAGCAATACTGGTTTTATAAAAGTTATTTCCTATTCCAGAGCGAAAATGAGACAGCAAGCTGTATAATGCATCTTCAATAATGCTACGATCAAAAACTACATGCAAATGAATTTAGCTTTGAAGAGTAGGTATGTGACGACTCTATACTATTCGCGCAAACTATGCTGACACTCTGCGCGGTCGCTGATTGAAGCGACGGTACAGGCAAGCAGCTGACGCTAAACATATGGGCCTGAACCTTGGCCCGAGGTATGGAGTCTAAGCTTGGTACAGCTGTTCCTCCAAGATCCTCTCGGGTTGGAATGGTGTTGCCTCTCGTTCTGGATGGTCCTTGCGTGTTGCCTGGCCGTAAATCCTGGTTGCCAGCATGCAGGCATGCTGGAGGTGACGTTGGATGTTCCTGTGGTACTAGGTGTTCTTCCCATCCCGCGCTATGTTGTTCAGCGCGGACTCCAGCTTGGGTGTGAGCTTCCTCGTTCCATCTCCAACTTATTTTTTCAGCCGCGCGACCGCGTCCTCCAAGATGAAGCAGCGTAAAGATCGGGTTGGAGTTTATGGTGTGCAGGTCCTCCTTCGTGACGAATTCGAGCATAATTGCCCGATATCCGCCACGAAGCTCGAACGGCCGGTGTGGAAGTGGTGGCTTCCGTTTCCCTTCCGCTTCCGCGAAAAGGTACGGTTTTCTTCGGACGTCGTACCGCCCATCTCGCACCATGGTCGCGATCTTCTTCAGGACCGCTGGGAAGTTGGTGACGTCCGGGAAGGGGATGGTTTCTGAGTACATCCCTCCCGCCTCTTGTTTGTCCTCCTGCTGCTGCTGCTTCTTCACCACATCCGGCGGCGGCGGCGGAACGGACTGCACCACGTCCATGGGCGTCTCCCCGGTCTCTTTTATTGCTACAGGTTCCGGGGCGACGTCCGTTTGCGTGGACACATCCACCCCAATTTGTCGTACCACCGTGGGGGTGACAATGGGGGCGGGTGTCTTCTTTTGCGTCGTCCGGATTTCTTCCCGCAACTCTTGCAGCTACCGGTGGAGACCGACGATCTCCTCCTGCATTGCCGCTCTCTCTGCCGCCATCGCTGCTTTGAAGGCGGCCACGGCGTCGTCGGTAGCGGCGCTGGGCGGGATTGCGGCCGCCCCGTTTTCCCACTTGGGCGGGGGTGGCGGGACGGCTGCCTCTTCTTCATGTACCGCTTTCTTGGCGGTTGTTGGTGTCCGCTGCTTCAGATATGCGCAGCTGCGTGCGTTTGCGGCGTGCGCGCCGCCACAGTTGACGCACGTTGGCGCGACGTGTGGTGGCTTGTCGCAGTCGCGTGTATCATGTGCCTTTGCACATTTCAGACACGCGACTGCGTCCCTACACGTCCTGGCGACGTGTCCCATCTTCTGGCAGCCTCTTGTGCTGCGGTCGGCTGCGCTGCTTCTTGTTGCTGCCGCGGCCGTCTCCTGCCAGCGTGAGCAGAAGTTTTGCCACAGCAGCAAGTTTGCCTCCCTTTCCGCGTCCGGACATGGCGATGGATTAGTGGCGTTGGCGTGCGCGAGCGACGGTAACGATGTGAGCCGCAGCGAGTCGAGCATCGGAGTGCGTCGCTTGTGCGTGTGTGCAGGCAAGCAGCAGCCGTGATGATGCTTTATATACATATATCTTTGCCCCATCTACACACGGCACAAACATTCCAATACGCTTTTTCTTTTATCTCCCTCATCCACAAACACCTGTAACTGCCCCAAAGGGTTTTGTCGCTTCGCTGTCTCTGCTTCACTGGCCGGGGCTGTATAAACCCGCGCCGTACACTACAGGCCGTACTCGAGTAGACGGTGTAACTACACATTAAAGGTGAAAAAAGAAAACATTAAGAATCTTACTGTCTTGGATTTCTTGACCCTAACGGCTGACATCTTTGCATATTAATATGTGGCAAGCTACTTCCGAATAGTTCCATGGTACAAGCTGAGATATGCTGAACTACACACCCCGCTTGTAAAACCAAGAATGAAAACTTTTATTCGTTCGAAATAATTATTAATAAACTTGAAAACTGAAGTATGCGACGCAAACTGAATGGAAAAAAAAAAAAACAAGCACGCCTCGTCTTTGGTCATCTATCGCAGTGACCAGGCGGGTGAAGCGCACACTATCGCTGAGAATTTCATATAAACATGAGTGGCAGATGAAAAACAATGTATGCTCAATGAAAAATCTGCAGATCATAATCTTATAGTGCCGCTTTCGAACGAAACTGTTTCGCGTCGAATTAACGCTGTCGCAGGCTCTATCAAACAAGAACTAGTTTGACACCAACACAAATTCGTTTTGTAATTGTAGGCGTCGACTGATGTTACAGGACTAGCCATCTTACCGATAACAGAAATAAACCACATCGCTGGCACTATTTTATCGATATTTGTACAGTTGGGGCCAAGGCAATGACTGGATACAGCAGGGGCGGTATCACTAATAAAAAGTAAAGTTGTAAACTGCAGTTCCAGATATTGTATCCTGCACAGACAAGCACTCGCGATAAAGAAGATGCCGTCAAATTGCTTCTTGAGCCAGCAGTAAAAATAATCAGTTACGTTAAGTGACGCCCTCTTCAGTGCCGATTGTTTTCAATACTATGTGCAGATAATGGGAGCAGACATAAAACACTACTGCTCCACACCGAGGTTAGATTGTTATCTCGGGTTAAGACCGTAACACGAGTAACCGAGCTACGAGCTGAACTACTAGCTTTTATGACTGACGTTTCTTTTTAATTGAAAGACCGTTTGAGCGATGTGACTGTTGTTCAGACTAATTTTGTTGGAAGATGTATCTGGAAAAATTATATGAATTAAGTCGGTCTTTACAAAGACAACAGTAACAGTTTTCAATATGCGTACTGATAACAAAATAACACCCTTAAAAATAGATTACTTGGATTGTTAGTGTTGGCAAGAGGGTAGTAGAAAGCTCGGTAACACTAAAGTTTTCGCTGGTAAGACAGCAGAATTACCAAATTAAATATCTGAAGAATTTGTCTACTGTTCCCCACGATATGCGCGCATTTTATGAGACCGATTTTCCTGAAGATCAGAACGGTGCAGAATCCTTTCCTACAGAATTTGCAGACGCCAGAAAATGTTAAACGAAACCTTTATAGATACATCCGACTCAAGCACGGATCCATTATTCAAAACAAGGGCCCTTTATGATATTTTTGTGCAGGATTTGTGTGATGCCACACAGGCTGTAACTTTTGCCATCCCGTTCGTAACAACATACTTGTACGAAACTGAATTATATGCAGCAACAGAATCAAAATATCGTAAAAGACTGGATGCTGAATCTGAAATGCGCCTTCAACACACTGCTATCAAGCCTGACAAACAGTTGGTCAAAAATAATTAAAAACCTTCATACCTCCCATTAAATGGAAACAATTTTATCAATTTACAATGGAAAACAATACAGGGTTACTTGTGTATTGTAAAATGCGGACAGTATATAGTGGCTGTTTCAGAGAGGGGGCGGGGGGGGGGGGTGTTTTGAACTATGGTTCCATAAGATGCACGTATAGGTCGGGCCTGAACTAACGCTGCCAACTGCAGCAATCAATTGTGCTGTAGCACTACCAAATGCTTTGTGTAGTCCACTTTGCTTTATGTTGTGGATTTCTTGTTTTTCGTTTTTCTAATTTTGAAATATGACCGTTATGTCAGTTCTGCTTTCGTGGAAGCACAGACCGCGGGCGTAGGATGGCAGTTCTTCGAGAGGGGGTCGGGGCGTATTCACCGCACCGCTCACCCGAACAGTCATATTTCTTATTTGTTTACGGTCAAGGCCGACTGCAAGGATATAGTGTCCGCAATATATCACTCTGTGTCGCTTTAGATATTGTTTAATAAGTCAATAGTGTATGATGTATCTGTTTTTGCACGATTTTCATTGAATGATTATAAATAATGAATGAAAATAAAACTAGGTTTCGTTTATTTTAGGGTTCCGTAAAATATTTACTATCTCAAATGGGGTTCCGCCGCCAACCAAGTTTGAGAACCACTGGTATAGGCGGCCAATACGCTAATTCATATAACAATACTACAGTGCCAAGTGGAATAAAATGCTGTTAACCCTTTATTTGGCAGCGTTGCTCTCAAGCTACGTCAAATTTACGTTGGCCTTATGGGACAACAAACACTTCCCAGTGGTTTTTACTGGCATAATTCCTCCAGGCAACGTTCCTTTACACACTGCGAATGCCAGTTGTTGTAATAGTTCAAGGTTTTCCACACGAGATGGCAGTTTGTGCAGTGGTGTTAACAGAGATCTCTTCGTGTGAGCAACAGGGGTGCCTTATTTTGTTTCTGAAAGAGTGGATTTCAATAAATTGGCAGTAATATTAGCAGATTTTCTTCAAGAAATACCCAGAGGTGAGTTTACAGCAGAAATATTTCAATCTAATATTGTTTTGAATTACGTAAATAGTATAAAACTTTTATGTTGCCTGTGAGCAACATTGCCCATAGTTGGGACATGTGCCATTAGTATATTACATATGCGTACGGCAGATATTCAAAACAATAAAATCGTGACACTTGCAAGCTCATTTTGTGGTGTCCAACCACTCTCAACAGTAAATGATGGGACAGCAATGAAAAAACAAGAATTGATGTGCCCTGTCCCAGTATTGTACGTCAGTACAACAAGCATATGGGAGGAGTTGATCTTGCTGGTATGCTGATAGAGCTCTACAGAGTACCAATGAAAACTAGGTGTTGGTACATGAGATTGTTTGGATTTATGCTAGATCTGAATGTTGTAAATGCCTGGCTGGTATTTCGAAGAGACTCTCTGGACAAGAAGACCTCACTGAAGTCATTCAGGGCAAATATTGCCAATGGTTTGATGTTTTCAGGGAAAAGTAAAGTAGGGAGGCCCTCAATAGACATAATACCACCACAAAAGAAGAGGAGGAAGCCAACAGCTCCGACTGTTACACAAGATGTCCGATTTGATAATATGGAGCATTGGCCTGTATACGGTCCCAAAGGTCGTTGTTATTGTCCATCTGGATTTTCAACAGTCTTGTGTTCAAAATGCAATCTAGTATTGTGTTTCGTTCCAAAGAGGAACTGTTTTCAAAAATTCCATTGCAAGAACTAGAAGGGAAAATGAAACAGTTCTATTACACAGCAGGAATGCATAAATGTGTTTATAAACTAAATTATTCACGTACAGGAAACCTTTTGCTTGAGGTTATTGGCAAACACTTTTTTCTATAATATGTATAAATGTGGTCTACTGCTGGCAATGTTGCTTGTAAGCAACATTTCATAATTTTCACAATTTTTGTCAAAAATTTCTAAAACTGACTAAATTGTATTTCTTTAAGCATAATAAATAAATATAAGCACTGAATTTTTTTGTTTTTATTTTCATCATTTGCCAAATAAATCTGAATGTTGTAAATGGGCACAAATATAGAACGACAAGTGGAATAATGACAAGCTTTCTGCATTACAAATTTTTTATGATCACGGATAGTCTATAAGAATTTTTACGTATTGCTGTGGCTTCGCAAGTGGCTAATTTGAGTATCATCAGAAGGGCATCGCAAATAGCGGTTTCTGGTGATGCAGATTTAGATAAACATTACTACACACTACCAGTGGCAAGTCAATTTCCCGCTGGACGAAAACCGTTCCCTTTCTTACTTCTAGTAATATGAATCGGTTTAGTTTCAAGTTATTTGCACACACGACCTTTAGGAAAAGGCTTGTATACAGTATCAGATTGATTGGCCGCATTGCAAGTGCATATTGAGAGCGAGGTCGCCGAACTCTTTCACTGCTGCTTTCAAGGCGAACTGCCTTCAGTGTGCAGTTTGCCCTACATTCACCGCCATTCAAACATTCAGGTTCTGAAGACATTCTAAGGTCTTACTATCTAAACCACTTAACTGTAGCGGACGAACATTGCATCGCGCTGAAATGCTCTTTCATTATGAATAAGAACAGCTTGAGAAAATGGATTACGCAGAACACCAAGCTTTATTGCCTAATTCAATTAACACCGAATAAGTAGATTCAATGGCACGCGTACTCAATCGGAAGCGAACTAACGAATGGAGTGATTGTAAACTGAAACCAGAATGGCAGTTACAGCGACAACAGAATTACACACAGAGCGCCATCCATTTAACAGCGAAAAACTATGCACTGCTGCAAGTAACGTCGCCTGGCTTTTTGCCATATCCGAGGACTTCCTCCGATTGCGTCATTCCAAGTGATGCATTTTCGTCCTGGGTGTTTAGCGTCGCACATTCCGTTGCAATCATTCAATTTCATAATTTTTAGATCCAATGTGAGCATTCCGTTCCATGATCCTCTGATTAAGCGCTGGTGCTCTTGTTTCACAATGACAGATCAATCGCCTCTCCACGAATAGTGCGGGAGTGAAATGCACTTCCAGAGCTCAGTTTTTAACAAAACCTATCTTACCTGACAGGCACTGGTGGACCAATGTCAGTGCTTTCTGCTGCTGTAGTTTGAATTTTATAATTCATACGCAAATTAAGCGAGACAAGTGGCAAATATGGATCTGAGATAGCCTCAAACAGTTTATACGGAAATATGTTCAAACTAAATGGTATTATCTAAATGGCCAGGGAAGAGGATTGTGTTTAACTGCAGGCAGCCGGCCGGAGTGGCCGAGTGGTTCTAGGCGCTACAGTCTGGAACCGCTACGGTCGCAGTTTCGAATCCTGCCTTGGGCATGGCTGTGTGTGATGTCCTTAGGTTAGTTAGGTTTAAGTAGTTCTAAGTTCTAGGGGACTGATGACCTCACAAGTTAAGTCCCATAGTGCTCAGAGCCATTTGAACCATACCGCAGCAGCTTTTTTCACTCTCGAACCTTTAAGCTTGCGCATGTCTGTATTAACGGTTCTAAATGCCTTTGCAAAGTCCGAACGCTTGCTTCTATTTACCGTAGCCATTATACGGTGTTACTATAAGTTCAGACAAGCGCGTGAATTATAGTGGTGTTAGCACACCCGCATGATGCAGCGAGTATAAAACGAGCATTTTCCTCGCTCTCCTTCCGCTTATATTGGGGGAAGAAATCCTGATTGGTGACTATGGGAAGCGTACTCTGCTATGCAATTCACAGTGGTTTGCACAATACGGATGTAGATACACAAATTTCCTAACTGGATGTGTTTTAAGCATGCCTTATTTTAACAAGTAATTTAATTCTCCCAGCTACGCTCTGTACTACCACTCTTACTAAAACATCGCATTTTATGAACAGGGAAAATATTACTCATCAGATTCATTCTCATGCAGTCTTCGTGCGGAGTGTAGTTTTTTTTTTTTTAAGAGCAGTGAGCAGTTTGACAAGACTGGCAAACTCAAATGACACTTTACAAATTATTCTGGAGAGTACATATTCGATGGGAACTTTAGTCCCCCAAGTGTATGCTTTATTGTTGCTGCAAACACCGAAATTGCATAACCAGGACCTGTGCACTTCGTCTGGAAATGTCAAGTCGAAAGCCATTTAAACTACTGGCTGTACAGCGAAAGTACGACAGGCGGCAAAGTTGAATTTACGAACAGTCACTTTCCCAAGAACAGTGCCCAACTTGAAAAATTAAATGAAGGTGTCGAAAGCGCGAAGTAGCAATGGTAATCAGTTTAAGTGACGTGTTTGAAAACTTAAGGAAAACTATACTCTTGACAAGTGTTGGCAGTTTATTCAACATATCTGAGCGATCTTTATGCCAAAGAGAAGTAACAAGTTGCATACGCAAATTCGGAGCATTTAGTTTAACGACGAATTTTCATTAAATGCTATCACTTGTTTGAGTACATTAGCGGGCCCGTATCTTTCTCAGCTGCAGATTAGCAACTTGTCTTCGCTCTTGATACAGTTATCACGTCCACTTCAGTCAAGGTTGCTAGCTGAACTTTGCTTATTTACGAGCCAAAGTTGCAAAATATGTAGTTATCAGGCAATATTCTCTCCCTATTTACGGTTAGCAACATTTAAAACCATCTTGACTTTATTATAGCATGTTCAGCCCTCTTTTTGGGCTTAGGAATGTAGACAATTATGAGATAAGTAGTAGATACAGAGAATAAAAATTTCAAAAACTCTCGTACGTCAGTACATTTTTAAGCATGTTAGAATCTTATCTGGTCGCTTTATGCTTCAGTAAGCGTGTTTCTCCTACTGACCGAAGAAAGCAAAGAGGCGACGGACACCAGTGCCTTCGAAGTCTTCCACAGTTCAGCGTAACTAAAACACTGCATGTGTCTTACTGTAGAATCACGTGGAAGGAGGTTGTAATTAATCTGTTTATTACTGATAAGCCTGTGTTCTTCGTATCTGGAGAGACTTTGAATTATCTTCAGTATTCATGAGGAGGCTAGAACTTTTAGTGGAATGTTCTTCAAACTATTGCGAAAATTCGGGATATCTAAAGTATTAGGTCGGTTGCAGGATGCTGTTGGGCGTACTTTATGGTGTACTTTATCATGCAGTAGGTTCCTGTATCGTTCTCTGCTTAGATACAATAAACGTAGGCGTTTACATTTTACACCGTGCAAACAAATCCTACACGATAATATCTCTACCAGCTGCCTAAAATGTAGAAGTAGGGTGCATCACCTCAGTTTTGAGGCATCGAACCTTGCCGTGGACGAGTACCATACAAACACGGCAACTCAGTTCAGGCAACTTTTCTCCCTTTTTCAGCTTCCGGAGCAGGTGTTCTGCGCCCGTGCTAAACTGTGTCCTGCTGGGACTAGAAGCATGTTGCTATAGGTTAAGGGCCTAAGGACGGCTATAATGGCCATTTCGTTTTAGTCTCAGATTACCGCAGCCAAGTGTCGAACTTTATAAATTTCAGAGTTTTCTTTGGCTTTGTCAGCGAGTTTCATGGCGGAAGTTGCGCGTGCTCCTTTGCAGCGAAATATTTTGTTTTCTTTACGTCTGATATAAGACAGGTGACAAATTCATTTGCGTACATAGTGACCGCTGATTCTAGAATGCTGGTAAAACATTTTTAGCCTTCGAAACTACACCTTGATGAATTGCCTAGTTATATAATTTCGTATTCAGACAACATTTAACGTAATGGCGTCTAATCGGGCACAGTGGCTAGTAGTTTCATGGTGACCACTTTTAAGGAACATATACTTTGTGCAAGACAAAGGAATTGATACGACATGTGTATTTCATAATACAACATACCAAATCATTTGAGTATTAACAATTTGATGAAAAGCTATGCTCTTATTATGGGTGTAAGCAGATGCCATAAAATTTTTTAAGAAAATCATTACAACAATCATCGGGCTTCCGAGCTATCCAACACTCACTGGCTGCTGTAAAAAGATGTCGTTTGCTACAGCAAGCAAACTATTCACTATCCCAAAAAAAATTCCTTCAAATAAGAATTCTTAGAAAAGAAACCGCGATGCTACTATAGACAAGAAGATTTTTGGGAACATCAGAAGTGTATTCGACCAACTCCTTAACCATAGTTTTGACGTTGAACTGATATTACGACATATCAGTAACTGATTTACGCCACTTGGCGATGCAGCCTGTTGAGCGGAATAATTCACCACAGTCATTCAACAAAAAGAGAAGAATATGGCATGTAAAGATTGTGAGAGAGTTTAGGAAGAGGCATCGGACAAACCTTACAAAACCAGATTCCGTTACATGTGAGTTATTTTTCCTTTTTATGGCTCTGGCCATTTTCCAGTACCTACTGGGTCAAGTGACCATTTTCAATTCTTTCACATAAGATCTTTTCCCAGCTACAGGAGGATGATTTGAATAATAATACAATAGTTTTACAATAACACAATTTTTATAGTTTTTACAGATGTACTGCATGTGCTTTAAAGTGACATGATGATAGAGAAAAACAACTTTTTCCCTTGGATAGCCACTTTACTCAGCTTTACTCTATACTTGTGGGTTTTTACTTTGTATCCTAGCGCCAGGTGATGACTATGGATCCTACAGTTGCTCACCAGTTGGTGCCCGCCACTGGAATTGCGGGTGATTTATTGCACTGTGGCCCATAAATCGGCAATAATCGAAGACAATCCCTCTATTCAACAGGTGGTTGCCTGCGGCAGTCTATTCTTGCGGCAGCAGTTTCTCTTCGAGTCGACATATTTCAAGTATACCCTTGACACGGTGGCACATAAAAATTGCAGTAACTGTACGACCTTTAAGATGGTGTATGCCACGCATCAGACACCCATGAAATTGCCGCCACCATATAATTTGACATCCAGCCTTGACAATGGCGCTTGCATATGTTCACCCGACGAGCGAATTTCTTGCATCAATCTCTAAGCTATGTACCTTGCATCAATCTACTTGTCGCAAGTGAGTACGAGTCTACTGCAGCGCCCCTGGCGTATTTTCCTGCACCTACTCTCGCCTGTTACCAGTGGTCGTTTTTATTAACACGTCGGCGACAAAACTGCGCTTGTTGGAAGAGCTATCTGTTGTACCGTCTGGCATTCGAACGCAGAAAGTAAGGTTATGAGGGACCCCATCATTTTTACGAAATTATGAAATATGGTGAGGGAATTAAGAAACTAGCAATGACAATAGAGTTTATTAATGACCAAAGCGAAATTCAAAATGGATGCTCTTGATAAAGGTCTTACGCCAAATTCTCCACACTACTAAGAAATGAAGGACAGCACCTTTTCATTTTTCTTTTGCGCCAAGTCTTCTTTCTAAGTGCGAAATAACATGGAAAATTATTTTATTTTCAGGAAAACATTTATCTGTTTACTTTCTTCTTCGTGTACAGTATAGCCTTTTTCTTTGTCAAGGTATCGTAAACCATCAGACAGTTTTGTTTTCCAATATTTGGTCCCTTGTGGAAGCAACTTTTGGAAAAAATATGAGATCCTCATGCAACCTTTGCAATTAAGTCATGAAAACAAACTATGAGACAGATTATGAAGACACAAAAGCTATTATTATATCATGAAAGGGCAGCAATCCATAGGTTCCCTTTTTTTCAGTTCACCAAATGTGGATACGACCGAACAAACAATCAGAAAATAGTTCTTTGATGTGCTGCTAAATCAATTTTTCTTTATCATTCATTATCAACTTCCCTGTCCCAACGCTACACAGACATACCTGAGCACATAAGCATTTGCTTCCATTTTTCTAGCTTTTTCTTTTTTACTTTCTTTAATTAGCTTGCTGACGGAGGAAGGAAGCAAGGAAGGAAGTATCCGCCACGAACCCTTTAGTACGCAGCATCTGTGCTCACCGTTTACGAATTCGACACTTCAGCCAACTTGTTCTATTTTGTAATGAACAACAAGGCATATCTTTGCAAATAACCAAGATGCTCAGAAACGATTTCTACGATCTACCACACCCAATTATTGAACGCTTTCTCATATTTCACGGTGACCCACGTAATGTTATTGGAACTATAAACGTTAGTTCCGCAATGCTTCATCGATTCTCCATCAGTAGTATCGACACGGGAACTTTAAAACTTTTAAGTATTCGTGAAGCGTTGTCACTATATTTTCTAATTAACAATCTGGCTCTTTACTTGCTCTCATTTTAAGTAGGTTTCGTATCTTATCACGTATCCTATCTGATCTATCCACGATAACATCCTCTCGGATGTTAAGAAAAGTGCTCCTTCGGGGAGAGAGTCAACCGGATTTAAGGCGGACAATTGCCAAGTGCATGTCTCACAGATCGTTAAACCAATGTTTACTTCGGTTTATAGTTACGTGAATTACAAATGCAACGATACATGCCACAGTACTTCCAAGCAGCAATGTACGTTAATAAAAACTACAACCATAAAGGCGAATAAAGTCACTGAAAAGATTAACATAATGGTAAGACGCTGAGGAACTGCAACTACTTCTAGGGCAGACGTTTATATCACTCAAGTGGGTCGTCTTTAAGCAGTAGAGTACACAGCATTCACGCCTCAGAAATAATGTATTTCTGGCCACGTATAGAAGCGAGACACGAACACTAGCGCAGATGTGCTGAAAACTCTGCAGAGTGGAAACTGAAGCGCATGGCATACTGATGCAAAGTAAAGTTCTAATAATTAGGTTTAACGAGAGGATTTAAAGTTTCATTCTCAGAATTAAAAACAAACCAGTAACAAAATACGTATGACTGCGACGCATCAAGAACATTTTATCGCAAAGCTCGAGCGGCACATTAATTACGTATGAGGAGGAAGTGGTAGAGGCGTCGGCGGCCACGATTCTGAGGCCTGCTTGGATGATGAGGCGAGCTAATCGGTTTCTGTGAAATTCATCGTTTTGCCGTAAACGTAGAGACGTCATTTCGTTACGACACTTTCATGTTTCCGAACTACGGCGAAGAGGATGCCGTTTCAAAAAACAAGACTATTATAAATGATTTATTCCCATTCAGAGTTCTATATTTCCCAGTGCATTACATGTACAAATATATATATATTATTTATCTAACTTTATCCGATTACCATCATCAGGCCCTCCCTTACATCGGACCAGGATTTCACACAATTCCTTTTTTATATCTTATTTACCTAAGAATTAACAGTTTTAATTTGACAAATAGTCTTAAAATGATTTGCGTATGTATAGTGACAATATTGATAAATTATACTGACGATAAAAATTGCGAGAAAGCGACAAAATGTTTTTGAGTGAAACTTTCTTCCAGATGAATACTGTGTGCCGTACCCGGATTTGAACCGGGACCTTCTGCCTCCTGAGGACAAGTGCTCTACAAACAGCTATCCAAGCAAGACTGACGACTCGTCCTCACAGCTTTACCTTCGCCAGTACATCTAAATCTATACTCTGCCAACCACCGTGAGGAGCATTGCACAGGTTATGTCTCTTTGTACTAGTTATTAGGGTTTCTTCCAGTTCCATTCATGTGTGGACCAGCGCAGGATGAATGATTATTTGAATGCCTCTGAGCGTGCAGTAATTACTCTAATCATATCCTCACAATCCCTAAGTGAGCGATACGTAGGAATTTTTAGTATATTTTTAGAGTAATCATTTAAAGCCCAATCTTGAAATTTGGTTAGTAGACTTTCTCCGGATAGTTTACATTTACCTACAAGAATCTTCCAGTTCAGTTCCTTCAGTATCTCTTTGACACTCTCCCACCGATTAAACAAACCTGCGACAATTCGTGCTGCCCTTTCCTGTATACGTCCAATATCACCTGTTAGTCGCATCTGTCATGGGTTCCACACACTTGAGAATATTCTAGAACTGGTCATATGAGTGATTTGTAAGCAATCTCCTTTGTAGACTGATTATAATTCCCCAGTATTCTACCAAGAAACCGAAGTCAGCCACCTGCTTTACCCACAACTGTGGCTATTTGATCATTCTATTTCATGTCCCTACAGACTGTTACACCCAGGTATTTGTATGAGCTGACCGAGTCCAATAGTGACTCATTGATACTTCATTTCCTACCTGCAAACTTCACACAAGTCTTCCTGCGAAACTTTTTAGCGCATGCACGAGATTCGCCAAAGGTTAATGTTTTCTGTGCCACGTCACAGACGAAGCTGTACGAGCCTTTTTTCTTCTGTGAGAGTACTGTGATGGATACCTCTTATCTTGATCGTTACAGCTGTTTTTGATTCCATAACTCACTGTTGATTCAGAGAAGTTCATCTTCCAACAATGTTGTTGGTGCATCCACGTTCGTCGGTACCGAAACGACAAACCTCAGCATTACTGGGTGGGGCATAGTGGAAGATTATTTGGCGATGTTCTCTTGGTCCGCCGGCTAACCTGACTTAATCTAAATCGATACTCGGAAATTCACGTGCGTGGCGGAGTGTACCCCATGCAACTGTTAGTCATTGCCTTTCCTGTTGAACTCGCAAATGGAACGAGTGGATAAACTATTGCTATACGTCTCTGTATGAGCCCGGATTTCTCTTACTCACTTTCGTGGTCCTTGCGCGCAATGTATGTTGGACGCAATAGAATCGTTCTGCAGTCAGCTTCAAATGCCGGTTCTCTAAATTTTCTCAAGAATTATTCGAAAAGAATGTCGCCTTGCCTCCAGGTTTTCGCATTTGAGACCCGGAAGCATCTCCTTAACACCTGCTTTTTTTTTTTTTTTTTTTCTTTATTGAATTTCAATTCCCCCCGAAGGGGGCGGGCTGGCAGCAGCTTACTACGCCGCTCTTCAGCCTACAGAATTTGTGGTAACAAGATGAAGATAAGAAAAAACAACAGTTGGCGAGAAAATCGGTGACGTAAAGGTAAAATGGCAGAAAATTCTAGAACTTAAAACATAAAACACAGGGTTGATGATACAAGAAGCAGAAAAATAGATAACACCTGCGTGTTGTTCGAAGATACCAGTGGGGAAAAAAAAAGCAGCTCGCCTCTGAATAGCTTCGATGTCTGGTACGGATTCAAAACATTCGAGCAGTACTCAGGAGTAGGTCGCACTAGCCTAATATATGCTGCCCCCTTTGCAGATTAACTACACTTTCCTAGAATTCTCCCAATAAATCGATGTCAACCATTCGCCTGTCCAACCACAATCCTCACATGTTCGCTCCATTTCATATCGCCTTGCAACATTACACCCATATATACATAAACTACATGGCTGTGTCAATAAAGACACTAATTCTGTATCCGAACATTACACTTTTTTTTTTCGTACTCATCCACATTAACTTGCATTTTTCTACCTTTAGAACTATGCCGCCATTCATCACACCAATAGAAATTTTGTCTAACTCATCTCGTACCCTCTTGCAGTCAGTCAACTTTGACACTTCACCGTACACCACAGCATTATCAGCAAATAACAGTAGATTACTGCCCACCCTGTCTGCCAAATGATTTGTGTGTATAGAGGACAACAGCGGTCCTATCACACTTTCCTGGGAAACTCCTGATAATACCTTTGTCTCTAACGAACACTCGCCATCGAAAGCAACACAGTGGCTTCTCTAACTTATAAAGTCTTCGAGCAACTCACATATCTGTGAACCTGTTCCATATGCTCGTACTCTTACCTTCTTTGACACCCCTGCAATGCGGCGTCCTGTCAAAAGCTTTTCGGAAATATAGAAATATGGAATCTGCACGTTGCCCATCATACATAGTTCGCAGTACATCATGTGGTAAAAGGGCAAGCTGAGTTTTGCACGAGCGATGTTTTCTAAAACCATGCCGATTCGTGGACGTAAGCTCCTCAGTCTCAAGAAAATTTATTATATTCGAACTAAGAATATGCTCAAGGATTCTGCAAGAAACCAAAGTCAGGGGTATTTGTCTCTAATCCTGCGGGTCCGTTGTTTTTACCCTACTTATACACGGGAGTCCTGCGCCTGTTTCCCGTCGCTTGGTACTTTGCGCTGGGCGAGAGATTCGCAGTAAATACAAGGTAAGTAAGGGGCCAATGCTGTAGAGTAGGCCTACTCTTTGTAAAAGTGAATCGGAATTCCATCTGGAGCCGGTCGTGTATTTGCTTTCAGATCTTTCAGTTGTTTCTCTACGCCAGAGGTGCTTATTACTATGTCGTCCATACGGGAATCTGTCCTATGGTCAAACGACAGCATGTTTGTACGGTTCTCCTGTGTGAACGATTTCTTGGCCGTGAAATTTAAGACTTCGTCTTTTGTTTTGGTATCTTCAACTGCCTCACCACACTGGCCAACACGTGATTGGCTGGAAGCCTTAGACACTTAGCAAAAGTGTCTGGCAGGGAACCGGAGATAATCCCGGTCCTATGTAAAAATGTATGACATTGGTAGTAGTTGTATGCTTCGCGCATAGATCTTTTCATACACACATGAATGTCTAACACCCTTTGCGTTTCATTTGCGCGCTCTCTTTCGAACCGAGAATCCAACAGCCTCTGCTTCCACAGAGGTCTCTAGCTCTCGTCATTAAACGATGGCCAGTCTTTTCCATCCTTAATCCACTTACTAGGCACAATTCTCCAGACCACCATTTATAATTTTGTTTTAACTTTGCCCATAATTCCTCATGTCCATCTCACTGGAACTATGTGGTGTCAGTTCCCTACGCGATATGCTAACAATCGCTTATCTGCTCTTTCTAGCAAAAACACTCCCCTAGCCTTCCTGACTGATTTATTACTACGATATTTCCATTCCGTATGGGGTGACGAACTAGCCGTCTAAGACAGTTTTCGGAAAACCGTGTTCGAAAGCACTTCGGATGATCTGTCTCTACCCCCAGCAACGAATCCATACACATTCCAGTCCATACTCTGTAGATTAAAATCGCCTCCAACTAGTATTACACGACCTAGATATTTACTCGTCACTGACCGCAGACTTTCTTTGATTTACTCTAGAACTGTAACAGAAGAATCGGATGGCCATAAAAGCATCAAGCAATTAAGTTTGCTTCATCTAGACCTGTTATACGCGATGAGATAACTGTCACACTCAACTTCGACCTCAATAGAGACTGTTTTTGTGAACTGCGATGAACACCCCTTCCTATGGCCTCTGATCTGGCTTTCTGATACACGCAGC
Source organism: Schistocerca nitens (assembly GCF_023898315.1). Lineage (NCBI taxonomy): Eukaryota > Metazoa > Arthropoda > Insecta > Orthoptera > Acrididae > Schistocerca > Schistocerca nitens. Next base: position 274,571,847 of record NC_064614.1, on the reverse strand, counting down.
AGCTATCGGTCCAGAGTATAGTTTGAGATCGAGAAACTTCCTGGAGCCCAGTAATATGGGAACTTTGGTACGAATACTTCGACAATTTACTGATAAAATTGGCAGTCTAACTGTCTTTACTCTGAACGCTGTTTGACTTCCCTTGCTGCGTATCGACTGGCGATTGTTAATTTGATTTCGTCCGTCAGACTACCGCCTAGTCTAAAAAATCCTCATGTACTCTCTCCTCCCCCCCCCCCCTCCCCACACACAAGTACTCTTGCAGCCCGAGTAGCTGCTTCCTTTGCGTGGCGAACGCTGAATAGAGTGTCGTGCGGGCAGAGAGGTACTTACAAAACATCTATAGAGTGCAAAATGCGAACTATACAACTGTGACAAAGAATAAATCATAGTAGGCTTGTATGTTTGAGGTGGTGTGGTTGTTAATGTAGCAAAACCAGGCCCATTTCTTAATGATAGCAAATAAAAATAATTACGGCATTTGCACAGATACACGGCCATTTCTTCCCGCGTTCCTTACGCAGCAAAACCTGCAGCGAATCTCTGCAACCGTTACAATAATTTTACTTTTTATATATGTGTGTACCAATTTCACAAGCGGATAGATTATGGTAATACCCCAAAAATCTCCTATGAATTTGCGCACTTCATATTTTGAAATGTAATACTCTTGATCGCAGTTATGTGATTTGGGGTAGTGAATTACCAGCAGTAAACTTGCTGCGCTGCAGAACTCTTTCACATGCCTGTAGCGCCCCTACAGGCGCGTACGTTCCAAGGAGAAAGTAGTTCAAGGAGTTTCGGTGAAACCTACAGCTTGTGTACGATTCTACAACAGACAGCTTCGAAGATAGTGTCTGCGTTTCAGTACCATATATCAACACGAAAAGTAAGAAACCAATATCTTGCTACAAAATATTTTTGCTCATCCACTTACGTGGAAGCTTCTACAAATCCGCTCTAATTAATTTCAGCTTTAATGATTAACAAGTCTGGTTCAGCATATTTTAAAATATTTATTCTGTAAAAAGGGCCGTTTCAGATATTAGAGTTTTAGAACTGTTCGTCTTCCTTTAAGTAACACATTAAATAATTTACCCTTCAACCAAGTATGGGAAACGTTCACCTGACATATTTGACACGCCATTGGCCTTCATCTCCCAAAGATAGCAGGCACTGTAAGCGACAAACAAAGTCGATATGCGATAACGAGGAACTTTGTACTCGTGTGGACTTTCGTGATAACTAGCTAATTAAAAAACATTTAAACTCTCATGATCCATCCTTCTAGAAAACTCTTCATGCCGTTTCTAGATCTAGAGCGTCTCAAAGCTGTTTAATCTATTACACGAGTGAGAAAAATTGACAAATGTGTTTACACTGTTGACAGTACCTTTTTTTGTCGTCACACTCTTAGAAGGAAGACAGGAGGGAAGACTAGGTTTTAACGTTCCGTCGACATCGACCTCATTAGAAACGGGGCACAAGCTCTGACTGATCAGGGATATGGAAGGATATTGGCCGTGCTCTTTCAAAGGAACTATCCGGCATTTGCCTGGATCTATTTAGGGAAGTCAAGGTAAACCTAAATCTGGATGGACGGACGTGGATTTGAACAGTCTTAGTCCTGAATGTTAGTACAGTGTGTTAACCACTGCGTCATCTTGCTCGCTTTTTTTTACGCTCTTAGACATTTTCAATCGGCAACCCTTCCGTTGGTTTTTACTGTCCTGAAACCTTGCGCTGGAGAAATCAGTCGACTTGAAGCAAAATGCTGAAATAAAATCAATTTTTCACATACATTTCATTGCTACGTTTACTAGACCGATGAAGCGGAGTTTCCGCATGGCGTGTTCCTTTATAACAAACCGCATTGGAACTGCAGTGATTTGTACACTCATTAAAAATGACTTTTTAGGGGGTATGCTGCAGTGCTGAATTTTTTTGGTTTTACAGAAACGTTTAAAGAGTTATGATGTCTTTTGTCGTCCTTTTTTCATAAAGTGAAATGCTGATGTGAGGTTTTTTTTCGCGTAACTTCATGACCCTGAACTTTCAAAAAAGATAAAATAAAACTGACTAAATTGAAAAACGTGCAACAATGTACATTCATGCATGAATGCGTGCAAAAGATATATCCTCGTAAAATCTGATGGCTCTTGCGAATAAAAACTGTTTAGTCCTATGCGTAAGCTCAAATTCACCTAAAGTTTCTATTTTCTTTTAAGTATAACACTAGTCTTGTGAAATCGGATGAATGTTTTGAAACATTCTGTATCATAGCAATCCAAACTGAATTAATGAATGCCGACTGCAAAAATCTATGTGACGTATCTCTTGCAATTCTTTGCTAGTTTTGATTTCTAATTTACTTCCTTGGTCTATGGTTGCACGCCGCTTGAAACCCAGTTTGTAGCAGCGACACTGACAAATAGCGACGCATTTCAGCGTCGTTCGGTAATGCGACGCAGATGTACACGGATGCACGGAGATAACTGCGGTTCCAGAGTCTGTATTGTCCGACCAAGCACGATGCGTGACTAGTGATACGATAGGCACAATGCTTCGGAGGTGTGCTCAGGACAAACGGAAAATGAAACATTGTGCATAACGTTCTACAGTCGCGAGGATGTCTCAGAAAAACGGGGAACAAAATGTAGCAAAGCTGTCTCGAGCATATTGCGCATCATGTATTTCGAAGTCTTGTGTGTACAGCTACTTCTAAACTCTGCGAATAATATGCATATCGTTGTTTTCCACATTAAGGTTTCTTCGTGTTCCTTTCACTGCTGGTGTGTGAGGAGAATGACTGACTACATCCCTCTATATGAGTGATCAGTGCAATCTCCCCCCCCCCCCCTCTCTCTCTCTCTCTCTCTCTCCACACACACACACACACACACACACACACACACACACACACACACACATTTCACTTGAATGTATAAAAGTATCTAATTTTCATACTGCCATTCATTTCTCTGAATGAACTAAAAATATTTTGGCAAGATGTTCAGCGTCTTCGAATTTTCTGTCACTCTCGTCCGCTAAATAAGCCCATCCATTTTAGCAAAATTCCAGCGTGGCCTGTCGAACTGTTTCGTAAGTAATATTTTGTAGGCTCAGAGCAGTTTCGCAGTACGCTACCGTCTGCAACTGAGTCTGGGAACCCAGCCCCTTATCTCACCAAAATGTTACTCCCAGATGCTTCTACGAGTGCAGGTGGTACTAGTGTAATCAAATTTTTTGCAACAAAAGCCTTTTAGACCGCTTAATATATTTGATCGTAAGGGCCAGTGAAAGGAAAACAACACATATGGAGAAAAGTAAGTAAACCGTCTAACATTTCAAAAGAAATCGCCACTACAGTTAATACATTTATCCCACTGTGAAACAGGACAGCTTTTTTAGTGCCTTCATGGAAAAATGTTTGCGGTTACTATACTTGTACCCAGGTATGCACCTCTTTGTCCGAAGTGAATCGACGGCTACGAATGTCTTTCTTCGGGGCTCCAAAAAGATGGAGATCGGAACTGTATGGAGGATGTGCATTACTCTGCAACAGAATGATGCCTCATCATTCCATTAACATTCCTCGGCGATTGGACTTGATTGTGCGCTTCAATTTCTGCAAAGCGTCCACATACCGCTGTGCGTTAATTGTGGCGCTGTGTTCCAGGAAGTCGAGGAGTACCGAGCCCTTTTAGTTAAAGAAAAACATCATGGCTTTCCCGGAGATGGCGTGCCTGTTGTGTGTACTCCGCTGCAGTAGTTTCGCTTGGAAATCCTTACACATCTTCCATACCGTCCCTATGTCTTTACGTACGATATGCATATTTCGGGAGTCAGAAAGACATTAGTGGCCGTCGATTTGATTCGCACAAAGAGGTGTACGCCTGGGTACAATCCTGGTTCTGTAGGCAGCTGCAAAACATTTTTCAATGAAGGTATTGACTATCTGGTCCCACAAAGGGCTATATGTGTTAACAGTTACGGCGATTACTTTTGAAATAGTGAACAGTTCAGTTACTTTCCTTCCCCCCCCCCCCCCCCAAATGTCTTGTTTTCGTTCGACTGCTCCTTATATAACGACGTTTTGGCTACTGACACCATCAGATCAATAATTTAGAACTTGTAGAAGTAAGCTCAACGTCAGTTTCAATGAAACCCACCCCTAACCCGGCGTAAATTTACTTCATTTGTTCACACGTCACCAGAAACTACTAAAACTGTGTGTCTCGTAATGAGCACAAATTTACATCTATTAACATTGTTTCCAGTCTTGTCAATAGGAAGGTACAGCAAGCTCTAGTTGGCGCGCACACGAGGCTACAAGATAACCTAAAAACAATGATAATCCAAAATTCACTTTTTTTACCGGACACTGCTATTTACTTGCAAAACATGTTACGTTTTAAGGCCCACTGCATTACCTGTGTTACACACCAGAAATAATGGGTTGTAAATTATCGACTATTAGCTCTCAAGGAAAAGGCTTGGCAAGCATATAGGCATGCACTCGTCCAAGGACATGTTAAAAGCGAAATGTTCCTGCATTTATGTGGAGAGGGAAAGAACGTAATGGAAAAATAGTTCAAGGACGTCCGACGGGTTGGTGTGGGGGCTCGCATCGTATCCCAGAGATTATACACGAGACACATAATCGTACATAACAGTGTATTGTAAACGAAAATATTCGTCCCAACCACCACCGAATACCTGAGGCTTTCTTTCTTTGGAAAAAATCACCAGACAATAAACATATAATCCGAAAACCGCATAATCGGTTCAAATGTAAGAATATCAAACTCGCTTATCCTTACAACCACACACTAGACTTGGTCGAGATATTAATAGCTACCCGGGATGAAGTCCGAAAGCGAAACAGAAATACAGCAGCAAGGGAAGGATATATTGTGAAACAGCGTCTTGCTTGTAATGAAACCTGTTTTTAATCTAGAGCAATTACGTAGTAAACGCTTTTCCAGTTTTTCCTCTCTTACATAAATTGTGCGAGTTGTCTTTGCGATAGCTCAAGACTTTGTATCTTTCAAGCGTAGAACAAGTTGCATGCTAGCTTGTACACTGGTTGTTATTTTTACTCCACTATTTAAGTGGGAAATGCGAGCCGAGAGTGTGTCGAGAAAAAAAACGCTGAGTCTTGTGAGTGACTCGTCTTCACTGTGAGTCTGCCGTGAGCAGCCGGCTACGCAGAGTGTAAACAGCTGCGTCGCCGCCGGTAGGGGGGCGGTGGCGCAGTAACCGCTGCGTCACGATGACCTGCCGTCCTTGCCAGCAACGGCTAGTCGCTAAGCCATGCACGCTCGACGCGTGCCTCCTCGCACTCACGATCCCAACAAGGCCTCTCTCTTGTACATAGCAAGTCCCTATGAGCGTTTACAGGTACGTTTCGCATTACTTCTGATCTCGTTAGTTCACAACTTTTCTAACGACGTTGGTAGACATGAACTGAATGCTGTGACAGGCTGACGTTACGTAACGTATGATAAAGGTTCTCGTGTGGGTAGCCCAGTTTCGTCGACCCAATGCTCATTATCACAGTTGAGGCCTTCGAAGGAGCGACGTCGTTAACAGCGTCGAAGAATTTCCTTGTTCTTCCTTACAAACAGAGGACGCCCTCCAGGATTATCACTGTAACAATTACCTGCGTGCTTCCCTAATAGACTCACCGGGAAAAAAAGAAACCGTGCTCACGACAGCACCATATACAAACTGACTTGATATAGGTATACCTCATAATGGACCGAAAAATACTTTTTTGATTCACAATTAATCCTAGGTGAAATTATGTTTTATCTGCGTATGACGGAACTGACTGCAGGTGGTACTGCTTAATTCTTTAATACTACTACCAAGTTTAGTAACGTGTAAACATTTGAAACTAGTTGCCATTCTCTGCAACAAATTGAAGTCTTACAAACATCTAACTAGATATTCTTTTTAGCACACATTATTCCAAGTCGTCTAAGTGAAGTCAGATTTTGTCACAAATTTAATCTGGATAATGTAATATTAGGGTGCACCAAATGAAGCTGTTTTATTCTTTGTGAAGTCCAGTTCAGTTCCAAAGCAGGCAACCCATGCATTCATTTCCGGAAAGAGTAAAGAGGGAAAAATAGATCCCACAAGGTCGAGCGACGCTTTCCAGTTTGGACACTTTCCAGTTTGCTGGCGCCAGACTAGAATACGCGTAAGAATTAGTATTGACGGAAACAAAACAAAATTTCGCTCTCTTTTAATCTGCTATTGGCTGAATTGTTCCTATAGGTAACAATCATGGGCATCAGTCGCATTCAGCAAATCACCAAACTGTCCTGGGCAACATCTGTATTTTTACTGTAACACGAAACACTACAAAATTTCTTAACATTCAGTATCTATGGTTTAGTTACACTGAAAAATGTATACTTTGAAATTTAAATTAAAAATATGGAGTAATGTAGTGCGGCGAAACCTAATTCCACAACTCACTTCATTTCGCAAGTGGGGAGAAGGACAGAACTTAAGTTTATTGCCTCATTTCGCTCGATGCCCAGTTTTTCTAATCTCCACAGTTATCCCGCATTAAATGGTGACTACTGCCCATCCCTCCACCTTTTCCTACCACTACTAGTCGCTACTTACGAACATACCTCATTTTCTCTTTTTTCGAAAATACAGCTAGACGCTATGGGCGGCTAAGAACCATAATGATTTTCTACGCAATGTTGGACTATAACTTAATAGTTTGCTTGTGTTGGCTATCCACAACGAATACGTCCATAATACATATAAGGAAGTCTTCCGTTGTTTAGCGATGTTCAGCGACAAGAAAAGGGGTACTCAAACTTTTTTACCTACCGCTCACTTTTGTATCTCTATTAGCAGCAAAATTTTCTAACTATCCACCGGTTCCACAGTAATGGTGATTTATAAATTAGGGAAGTACCCTTACTTTACGAAATTTATAAAGCAGAGTTACAGGAAGTTAAGGCACATAATAATTACTTACCAAATACTTCACGTAAAAATTTTATGAAAACCTAATGAAAATGTTTTCAAAACCTCTACTGCTTACCGCCCACCGTCAAAGCTGTAACGCTCACTAATGGGGCAGTAGATACCAGCTTTACTATCGCTGGACTAGAACAACTCAAGTAACACGACCGGAAATAGAGCGAGCTACAAATTCTCATTCATTTTACTAATCTGTACCTTGCGCTCACTAACCAGTATATAATATTTTCCCTCTTCGTACTGAGAATATCTGACGCTAACATCTCTCAACTGAATGACATGGACTGCGGAGGTGGAGGCGTTACGTCAGCTTTAACTTTGCTTGTCACGATTGGTTTCAGACGAGCCAAGTCAGCGAGAAGATGACTCGTGGTTAGTTGCAGATGACGAGCAAAACACTTGGCAGTTCATCCTCTGAGCACCGCCACAGCTAACAGTGAAAATAAATCAGTATGTTGCAGGTATCGCCTTTGCTCCTAGAAGCCCCGCTTATCTGAAAGAAATACAGCTGGTACTGTTTGGCTGATAAATTACACACTAACAGTCTTGTGAAATATGGATCTTCTCACATCACCCCAAAACACACACGCACACGCGCGCGCTGTTGATCCGTTTTGAAATCCGTTGTTTTGCACTAAGTAACACGACAACATGATTCAAGTAAAATTATTTTAAGCTTTCCTGCGTCTACACGCAGATTCAGTCAAAGGCTCTTCTCGACATTTTAAGCTCTGTACTTAACCACATCTGACTTCATTCGTTACTTCGTCTTCAGGATGTATGCCAACTGAGGAAATACTATTTTTCCTTCGATTTCTTCGAAAATCGTCAATGTTCCCACAAGCATCGCTCGCTACATTAATAACGAAGACGAGTTCTGTTCATGTGACTATTACCAGAAACACGAAGACAGCACAAAATTAATGCCACCGTACGATTTTGTTCATACTCTGGTATGCCTAAATAAGACACTAAAGTCTAGAGTTATATAGCTTTACAGTAGTTGCTGATCAGTTAGCAAGATGGAATGCGAAAAGGCTGCAATTGCTAAATCTAAACAGTACCATAGTTTTGGAGGGCTGACGGCAGAGCCGTTCTTCGCGAAAAAAAGTTTGCGGTGGAGGAAGGCTATCTGTCCTCAAGGATGGAGGGTAGCCAGTCGCGAGAACCAAGTGCATACTAAGGATCTGAGTTAGGTAACTACAACTCGTTAGTTTCGTAGAAGGAGGGAGAAAACGAGGCACTATTTCTCACAAAATAAAAGTACTTTAAGCTTTATTTATTAATGCTACTACATATTACATACTAGTGCTATCACTTTATAACCGGTATATAATACTTAAGTAGTTGTTAAATGAGAACATTTTGTATAAATTTTGTACATATTTTGCTGTCAGGTAAGTGCATAATTTATATATTCACATTTTAAAATAATTTGTTTTAGAGATTCACTAGTAACGAAACAAAAGAGATCCTTAATTTAAGGTACACCGCAACTGGAAGCGTTTAGAGCACCCAACCACCTGAGATTTTCAGTTGCAGGGAGAATAACGATGAACGGTTAAATATAGCAGTTTTGAGATTTCGTGAAAGATGGCTGTTTGTGTACTTTGAAAGTAGTCAGTATCCATTACATTTGTCCTGGCTTTTTTAATTGACACCGAACTCTTAACGTTTCTTCAGTGCGGAAAGATTGCGAAGATATTTTCTGCAAGAGAGTTGGGTGGTGGTGGTGGGGGGAAGACAGCAGCTGCCTTCCCCTGCACTTCCCTGGGTACTCACCTGTCGAGGACTACCAGTTCCTCTATTGGTCACTGAAGACAGGCTACAGTAAGAAAAGAATGTGGAGTCAGGCCGGTGTTTCTTTAGATAAATGCGTAAACTTTGATGTATCTGTTCTTCAGTTCGCATAGTTTTGTTAATACCACATTAAAGTGAGGAATCATTCTCACTTATAGGAATCACAAACCGACAAAAGAACATACAGGGAAACACCGGACAAAGGATTGAGTCTTGCTGGAAAAAAAAAACCTACCAAAAAGTAAACAATGGGTGTTTCCTTCAGGTAAGGGGAACGGTCAAACACACTGAGCCACTTTCTTTTCCTCTTCTTTTAGTTAACTGGCAGTGTTAAACAGAACACCTACCTTAATTAGGACACGCGCTCTCCGAACCATCCGTCAAAGACAAGATCGGTGAAAGGCTGTCCCTTCATCGAAACAATCAGAGTATATAGTTCCAACACTGAATTGTTCTTTCCGAAGGAAGGCTAAGCACTGTAGGACCTTCGGCATATCTCAAAACGAAGATTCGACTGAAAAGATATCACTTTCTAAGGCTGAACAACTCCTGCACAGTTATCTGGTATATTTGCTAGTGATCACACTCCTCTTCGAAATAAATGGTTTGACAAGTATTTAAAATGACAAAGTGATTCAACGGATAGCTGAGATGTGAACAATGAACATTAATCAATAGACCTTCAAGTATCTTTTGTACTTGCGCAACTACTACGAGCAACTTCTGAAGCAGTTAAGTCACGCAGAGTGGAGGGCACATTTTTGCTGATTTCACTGTGGAGTACAAGCTGACACGTGCATAAGGTGTTTGCAAACCGCAAGCCTAATGAGTAATTCCTGGCTGACTCAAACCATTCTTCAAACACTGACTTTACAATGGATCTAAGTCTGCTCTGCAGATGCGTACATGTAATCACGACGTGGAAAAAGAGGCACAAGAATCTCCAAAGCGCCGAATATTTATTCGATCAGTGATGCTCTGTTCAAGTAGTCTATCAGTTATTTCATGCTCCTGTTCATATAATAAAACAGATTTTACTGGGTTTGGATTATGGAAAAGGAACCACCATTTACAGATGCTCATCAGTACAATATCACCTACTATTAAAGTCTTTAATGTACAGCCAACGTGCATTTATTAGTTCATCTATAGAGATCTAAGAAGCCAAAACAGAAACGTTACTGTACAGTTAGCAATATAGCTTTCCGAGTTTTAGTGGCCAACTACGTCAATATGCCCTGGAAGGTATAGATTTTTATGAACAGTCGGCACAAAAATATTATACAGTTTCCAGAATGAGATTTTCACTCTGCAGCGGAGTGTGCGCTGATATGAAACTTCCTGGCAGATTAAAACTGTGTGCCCGACCGAGACTCGAACTCGGGACCTTTGCCTTTCGCGGGCAAGTGCTCTACCAACTGAGCTACCGAAGCACGACTCACGCCCGGTACTCACAGCTTTACTTCTGCCAGTTTCCTTATACAGTTTCTTTATATGTTATACATGACAACCTTACATTATAACTACTGCTAGCCTTGAGAGAGTCAGCCCTGAGAAAACTACCATCTGGTGAACAAGATGTATGAGACAGGCGAAATTCCCTCAGACCTCAAGAAGAGTATAATAAGTCCAATCCCAACGAAAGCAAGTGTTGACAGGTGTGAAAATTACCGTACTGTCAGTTTAATAAGACACGGCTGCAAAATACTAACACGAATTCTTTATATACGAATGGAAAAACTGGTGGAAGCCGACTTCGGGGAAGATCAGTTTGGATTCCGGAGAAATGTCTGAACACGCGAGGCAATACTCACCCTACGACTTATCTTAGAAAATAGATTAAGGAAAGGCAAACCTACGTTTCTAGCATTTGTAGACTTAGAGAAAGCTTTTGACAATGTTGACTGGAATACTCTCTTTCAAATTCTGAAGGTGGCAGGGATCAAGTGCAGGGAGCGAAAGGCTATTTGCAATTTGTACAGGAACCAGATGGCAGAGTCGAGGGGCATGAAACGGAAGCAGTGGTTGGGAAGGAAGTGAGGCAGTGTTGTTGCCTATCCCCAATGTTATTCAATGTGTAGATTGAGCAAGCAGTAAAGGAAACAAAAGAAAAATTTAGAGTGGGAATAAAAAGCCATGGAGATTAAAAATTTTGAGGTTTGCTGATGAGATTGTAATTCCGCCAGAGACAGCAAAGGACCTAGAAGAGCAGCTGAACGGAAAGGAGGATATAAGATGAACATCAACAAAAGCAAAACGAGGATAATGGAATGTGGTCGAATTGAATCGGGTGATGCTGAGGGAATTAGATTAGGAAATGAGACGCTTAAAGTAGATGAGTTTTGCTATTTGGGGAGCAAAATAACCTATGATGGTCGAAGTAGAGAGGATATAAAATGTAGACTGACGAGTTCAAGGAAAGTATTTCTGAAGAAGAAAAATTTGTTAACATCGAGTATAGATTTAAGTATCAGGAAATCTTTTCTAAAAGTATTTGTATGGAGTGTAGCCCTGTATTTATGTGAAACATGGACGATAAATAGTTTCGATAAAAAGCGAAAAGAAGCTTTCGAAATGTGGTGCTACTGAAGAATGTTGAAGATTATGTGGATAGATCAGTTAATTAATGAAGTACTGAACAGAATTGGGGAGAAGAGGAATCTGTGGCACAACTTGATTAGAAGATTAGATCGGTTGGTAGGAAATGTACTGAGGCATCAAGGGATCACCAATTTAGTATTGGAGGTCAGCTTGGAGGGTAAAAATCGTAGAGGGATACCAATAGATGAATACACTAAGATTCAGAAGGATGTAGTTGCAGTAGGTACTTCGAGATGAAGAAGCTTGCACAGGATACAGCAGCATGGAGAGCTACATCAAACCAGGCTCTGGACTGAAGATAACAACAGCATATGACTGTAGAGCCAGTATTCTGTAACCTAATACAGAACATTGCTTCATACTGTCTATAAAGAACAAACTCTTACAAGGGGTCCTGATGCCAGCTTAAATTTCTGACGTATTCTTTAGAAAACTCAGTCCCCATATACTTGTCGTACACAGGAAGTGGCAAACATATGCTCATTTCTGATTAACAACAATAATAATAGTAAAATTCAAATGAACTATCGAAGAGATCTCAAATGCACAACATTTATTTGCGCCCTTTGTGGCGATGCATGCGTGTATTATATACACTGGCAATTTTGAAAATACGGGTGGTTATTTTCAAAATGTAAACGTATTGTCTTAGTCATCAAGCGAATGCATGCTCTCAGATACAGGGCAGATTTTACTTCAGTTGTTTCTATTGAGCGCTTAATTGTAAGTCTGCTGAAATCAAAACGTCAAAGGATATTACTGTCTCCAACGATTGTTCGTCTTTATGTCCCTTCTCCGTCTAGTTCCCGTGCTCATATTCTGGTCGCTTCTTTCAGGTCCATTCTCTCGAGATGAAAAGCTGTGTGGCTTCGTAACAGGACTTTTATAATCTGTCTTCAGTACAGATGCCACAGATTAACTGTTCCACAGCCCTGTCGAGTATTTCATTTCTTTTCGGATTTGCGTCGTTCCTTGGACCACCAACCTTAAGAACGGCTTGTCCCTCCATTGTATACTGACATTGGTGAAGCATCCATATAGAGACGAGGAAAGAAAATTTAACTTTACGATTTGAGGAAATGTAATGTTTCAGTGACTGCAATATCGGATCAAATATATGAAGAACGTGGCGTATGAGAGCAATTATCTGTATGATTATATACGCCCCTCTGGCTTGGATGGATACACAGAGAACCGGGAACGGTGTCGTGACATCGTTGTATCCTCTTCTGAGGCAAGTTGGCCCACAACCGTTGTAACCGGTCCTCGATATCCTCTACAACGACACTGGAACAGAGTTTTAAGTCCGAGCTAATCCCACACACTCTGTATCCGGGATAGATCTGGGGATTTTGCTGACGACAGGCGTACCTCAACACCACGCAGACAGTTCATAGACTTGCGCAATTTTTGAACGAGCATTGTCATGCTGAAAAATGGCACCACGATACTGCCGCAGGAGAGGTGACACAGGATGTCAGACGTACTGTTGTGTCATCATAGTTCAGTCAGTCACTGCCAGTCACAGCCTGAAGTCATATTCGATGGATCCCCACTATGACGCCAGGAGTAACTTCTGTGCCCCTCCATAACGTGGGGGAAGAATGTTACCTGTCCCCAGCTCGCCACCATAGTCGCCGACGATGGCTCAAATGGCTCTGAGCACTACGCGACTTAACTTCTGAGGTCATCAGTCGCCTAGAACTTAGAACTAATTAAACCTAACTAACCTAAGGACATCACACACATCCATGCCCGAGGCAGGATTCGAACCTGCGACCGTAGCGGTCGCTCGGTTCCAGACTGTAGCGCCCAGAACCGCACGGCCACTCCGGCGGCCGACGGTGGTTAGTGCGGAGCCGCGATTCATTGCTGAACGCAGTGTGACGCGCTGATCATCAGTTCATGCTTCCCAGTCACAGCACCACTCCAAACTAAGCCGTTTTTGTATTGTGTTAACACCAGTCTACGCTTGGGGCGGTAATTCCCAGCTAAGAACCACCCTGATAGCAGCGTTGATGCCAGAGATGTCGTCAGACACTTTTACAAAATCGCGTTACGTGACTGGATGAGGTAGGCGAGCGGAACTGCCGTTCCCAGCCCACGGGAACTGTCAGGAAGCTCCTGAACGCCGAACAGCTAGTCTCCGAACAAATGGTGCAGGATGATTATAGAACGTTGCAGGGATTCTATCACATGGCAGGCGCAGATGTGAAGGAGTTACGATGTGCTTTGTGCACAATACGTTGATCCTTCCTTGGGGTGTCATACGTGATCGACTGGAACTTTTACAAGAATGCATGCCCTCTCACTCCCACAGAGTCCAACATCTGGCCACTGTCACATCCGAATGCTCCACAAATCTGGGTGGTGCACTATTCATCAAGCCAGCCATACAGATCACCCACAAGGAGGTCCTTTCAAATTGTCAGATGCTGACGAGTCAGCGTTATTACCGCTGTTCGCGCCCCCCTTTTACACTGAGATGACGGAAGTCACGGATAGCGATATACAGATAGCGGTAGTATCGCTTACACGACGTATAAAAGGGCAGTGCATTGGCGGAACTGTCTTTTGTACTCAGGCGATTCATGTGAAAAGTTTTCGACGTGATTATGGTCGCACAGCGGGAATTAACAGACTGAACGCAGTATGGTAGTGGGAGCTAGATTGATAGAACATTCCATTTTGGAACTCGTTAGAGAATTTAATATTCCGAGGGTCACAGAGTCAAGTGTGCCGAGGATACCAGATTTCAGGCACGAGCAACATAGTGGCCGAGGGCCTTCACTTAACGACCGAGAGCAGCGGCGTCTGCGCAGAGTTGTCAGTGCTAACGGACAGACAACACTGCGTGAAATAACCGCAGAACAGCGGGGACGTACAAAGAACATATCCGTTAACACAATGCGGTGAAATTTGACTACGGCAGCAGACGACTGATGCAATGCCTTTGCGAACAGCACGACATCGCCTGTAGCGCCTCTCCTGGGATCGTGACCGTATCAGTTCGACCCTAGACGACTGGACAACAGTGGTCTGATCAAATGAGTCGCTACTTCAGTTGGTAAGAGCTGATGGTAGGGTTCGAGTGTGGTGCAGACCCCACGAAGCCGTGGACCAAAGTTGTCAACAAGGCACTTTGCAAGCTAGTGCAGGATCCATGATGGAGTGGGCTGTGATTACATGGAATGGACTGGGTGCTCTGGTCCAACAGAACCAGTCATTGACAGGAAATACTTTGAGAACATTTGCAGACTTTATGGGCTTCATGTTCCCAAACAACGATGGAATTTTTATGGATGACAACGGGCATGTCACTGGGCCACGACTGTTTGCGTTCGGTTTGAAGAACGTTCTGGACAATTCGAGCGAATGATTTGGCCACCCAGATCGCCCGACATGAATCCAATCCAACATTTATGGAACATAATCGAGAGGTCAATTCGTGCACAAAATCCTGCACCAGTAACACTCTCCAATTATGGACCGCTATAGAGGCAGCGTGACTCAAGATTTGTGCAGGGGACTTGTTACTCGTTGAGTCTACGGTCTATGCCACGTTGAATTGTTGCACTAATCCAACAAAAGAAGGACCGACACGATATTATGAGGTATCCCATGACTTGTCACCACAGTGTATGCCGTACCAGGTATGGTAACGACAATAAACATGACCGAAACTAATTCATTCTGGCGGCCGTTGCAACTCCATTTACTTATCGGTCGATGGTATGTACGTGTACGAAGTCACATTGACTTCTGAACCGGTCTTCTGGTTGTTCACTTGTCTTGTCAAGCAGTAGAATTTATCGATATGACTGCAGGTTTGAGTGCATGCTTCCGCGGCCTCTTAGCAACAGATACAGAAGAATTCTTCGAGAACACTAATGGACGTTAAAATATACCATTTTCTCTCCAGTATGACTTCACAGCAGTCTTCAACTTAACTGGTCGCCATGCGGAGCTTAGATGTTAGTTTTCCATTACTGTCAGAGATTTTTTTCTTTTCTTTGTGTGAGCACTTGTATGCGATTCACTTAGCCCGAAGAAGGTTGGCAACAGCTCATTTCTGAAACTCTTCTTGTGCAAGCTTGTTTTAGTATTGATAGTTTAGTGATCAAATATATCATTCTAGCCATCAGTTTGTGTTATATTTCAATTACTTTTCGCGCTTATCACAAGACTTTCAAGTCAAAGAATTTCATATTCTCTTGTTGTTTAAACTTAATATCATTCATTACAGCAAGGAGGGAAAAGCAGCCATGTTGTTCGTCTGTATATAGAGTGGAAGTGTATCTTTTTCGTATTCTGTATACGACACACTGGCGCCCAACTGACTATTCGGAAGCCTCCGTTCTTTATTACTCATTACAGAATAGAATTTTTCCACACGTCCCAGATGCAGATGCTTGCTAAAGTGCCCTGTGATATCGGCAATGAGTAGCGATTTTACGTAATGAGCATTTTGATACTTGCCTATCTCATATTAGATACTCACGTAAGCCAAACTCATTTATGATAACGTGAACAGAGGCACCGATGTAGGCTTACATCCGAAGAGCGTTTTCATCCATGTCAGAAAGCTATCCCGTAGGATCAATTTGCAATACCGATTACCAACACGCGATAGCGAGTAAAGTGGGCCATTTCTAAACACTTTTCCAACAGACTTCCACTGAGAACCAACAAATAATTGGGGAAGAATGTGCGTGTAGCGTTCGCCGATTGCAAACCTGTGTCCCTTTGGATGTACGTAAAGCCTGTACATGAATAAATTCCCCTTACGAGACGAACGTTATGTCAAAAATATTTTTAGAAACAGTAATATTGAAGGCCCTGTACTACGATTGTTAGGATATGAGGAAAAAAAAACGTTCATAGTTATCCGAGACACTGTATGACATCTTTGGACTATCTGTACCCTCCAGAACGACAGTCCAACGGGTATCGCGAATTTCGCAGACAAAGACGTTCTCCTACTCTTTCTCTCCTCCTCCTCCTCCTCCTCCTCCTCCCCCCCCCTCCCCTTCCGAGCCTCGCTCAATCATCATCTGCCTTCGGAATGTCGTGCAGGTATAGTTCTACACTGAATTTAAAATTCTTAAGACCACCATGTGATACTAGGGACATGAGTAAGTGTCAGTATTAGCAAGACTGCAGTAGAAACATTCGGGAATAAATATTTATAACTTAATTTGCTAATGATGTCAATCCGTCTTCGGTAATTTCTATGGAGAACACTAAATGACCATACAACATAACGACTACAGAGACGCGTATGATATACCATAATGGACAAATAACTACAAGATCTATATCTGCCTCTTGTAAAATAGTTTTCGACGCATGCACCCCAGGAAAGACAAATGTGGGGCAGATTTTAAAAAATTTGAACTGCGAAGGTGGGGCATGATCTGAGAACACTCTTAAATGGGTGTAGTATCATTTGTCAAATAAAAAACTGTTTATACCCTTTTTATTTTTTTCCAAAACTCAACAGCATATGAGTATGTGACCTAACTATCACTCCAGAACTTTTTTATCGTTAATTTAATCAATCTCAATAACAACTAGGTCCACAGAATTCTGAAGTTCGATACGATGGCGACTGTAGACTGAGTGCGCTTCTCCGTAATGGCAGAGTAGACCTCTGCTATGAAGAAATGAATACATACTGTCTTCCTCCGCTGAAGGGAAAACACAAGAAGGAACGCAGAGACGTACATCTTATCTGTGACTTTACGTAATCTCAGATCGAAGTAGCTCACTGGAGTAATGCTTGCCGTATTAGTAAAAAATTACATGATTTTTACCCACGACGGAAGGCATACGATATGTTACGGAACCTAACGAAAATTCGCCGTTTAATGCCTATCCCTTAATAGAAGAAAAGAACTTTCTTAGTCTCATTTTCTGACCAATACGGCACACCTTTCCACTGTTTCGCTAGGTGCTCACTGTTTTACAGTGCGTAATACCGGTTGCCTTTAGTCATTACCTCTTGGACTTTGAAGCGTTCAAAGTCACACAGTAAAGCCGCCATATCCTGCCCAGCAAGGCAGCAGCTCACACAGCAGCATCAACAGATTTTTTAAACTAGAAAAGGCAATAACCTGATCACTCACCTGATGAGTTCATGTTTCCTAAAGCGAAGGGGGAGTTTCATCCTGCACTGCTATGTCGAATGAAATTCCTCAACTAGTTTGCCTTCATAGCTCCTGTCTGTACTAAAGACTGAAAAAACATGCAAGTGTTCGAACGACAGAAAGAAACTGTAGACAACTATCTTATAACTGTATCACCAAAAAACATGGGGAATACATTAATTTCTATGGCTACATCCACTGCGTACGCATTGTTTGGACTTTCTGTTCTGCATACCGATATTAGCGAGGAGCTTATGACTAGTCGACCAAAGATATGAGATCGAATTTCCGCTACGAATTTATGCTTCCACTTCGCAGTGTACATAGTGATCCAGCTGCCCCTGCCTGTGGGTTTTAAGTAACCTACAACACCTTCAAAAACCATGTGCATGATTTTCATATTCTTTCACTCGCTGCACGCAAACTATTAGTCCCACAGAAAAAAAATAAACAGGACTTTTTGTAGTAAATTTGATGTACTTAAATTTTGTAGTGCAATGCTTTTTTGCTAGAAGCCATAGTTTTCGAGTTATTCAGGAGAAACTCATTTGTGGGTCACTTATGTACTTTTTTCTTGAATAATTCGAAAACTACGGTCTCTACGAAAACGAGTCCCAGTACGTAATTAAACTATGTTTGATTTCCTACAAACAGGTCCTGCTCATTTTTTCTGCGGAACTAGTAGTTTGCATATTTAAGGGAGAGAATATGAAAATCTTTCCGTGGTGTTTGAAGGCATTGCCGTTTGTATAAAACCCATAGGTAGGGGCAGCTGACTCACCCTGTATATACTAGAAACTTGCTTGCTCGTCAGGAAAATTATAGGAATTATAGTGACAAACTATAGTTCTTCAGAATATTCTCTGTAAGAAAGACGCCATTTCTTGCCTAAGCACCATCAGGTGAATGAAAATCCTTAGTTTTGAATGTGTATTTTTGATGTTTCCTGTGGAGCGCACGAGTTCGTGACAAAGCGGCCTAGTGCTTATCTGCGGTCGAGGCAGGTGGCAGGACAGGTCACTCCTGAGAAGTAGCCGGCGGCCAGCGCCTCGGAGAAGCTGCAGTCAGGCACTGCCAAGAGCGTTATTACTTAATACTTTTCATAATATTATGTTTACAGAATGAGATTTTCACCCTGCAGCCGAGTGTGCGCTGATATGAAACTTCCTGGCAGATCAAAACTGTGCGCCGGACCGAGACTCAAACTCGGGACCTTTGCCTTTCCAGGGCAAGTGCTCTACCACCTGATCTACCCAAGCGCGACTCACGAACCGTCCCCCCAACTCCAATTCTTCCAGTACCTCGTCTCCTTCGCAGAAGAGCTTCTGTGAAGTTTGGAAGGTAGGAAAGGCAAAGGTCCCGACTTCTGCCAGGAAGTTTCACATTATGTTTATGTTGAAATGAAATATAATTTCCATGTATTGGGCCTCTAAAGAAGTATCGTTATTTATGCAGTTTTGTCCTTGTATTTGAGCTGATGTGTATTGCTACGTTTATTCTGATATGAAGTAAATCGATATCATCGTTGAAATAAGAACATATATTGGGTTTGTGCCCAAGTTCGTATGGTTTCTCCATAAATTTAATAAACATAACAGATACACACAATAGAGACTTCAGTTATCAATAAAATATTCTTTTTCACTATTTACAACAATCTCCCACCGCTGGTGTAATTCTCGATTCCGCTACAGTAAGATATCACGTGGTCTCGAGGCAAAGAACTCGTCGAGCTATGTTCGGAACATTTTCATACGGAAAGGAAGTTCCTTGAAGGCTGACAGAGCGGAAACGGTGAAAATATGAGGGCGCAAAATCAAGTGGGTGAGAAATGACTTCCCAACCCAACTCCAGAATACTGTTTTGTCAGTCTGCGGGAGCTATCGTGTAGTAGTGTAACTTAACGCACTCTTCCTAGTCATTGTTTTTGGATTGCGTCTGCAAGCCGTCTCAGTTGTTGACAATGTCAGCAGTGGTGAGTACACCTTGGAAAAACAATTCATAGTACACCACACTTTCGCTTTTCCACCAGATGTATAACAACATCTTTGGTGAATAGGCACAGGTCTTTGTACGGGGAGTTGTTGCTTCGTCCAGGCTCGATCATTTCTCTCTTTTTTCCTTGTGTCAGCATAAAGGCGCCATTTTTCGTCACCAAGAACGATAAATGATGGGAATGGTCGGTGTAGTTCACGAGCCAGTTGACCAAGCAGAGACGCGCATACGGCCACACACTGATTTTTTTTGCGATTTTGGCTTTGACCACGCGGTACCCGTACCTCCGATTTTTGAACCGTCCCCATTGCATGCAAATGTCGCACGATGGTAAAATCACAGTTCATCACATTTGCCAGTTCTCAAGTACACTAACATAGATCATTGTGGATTAATGCATTCACACGACCTTCATCAAACGTCTTCCTGAACATGGAGAGTCACTAACGTCAAAACAATCTCCTTAGAACGAGAAAGTCATTTTCTTCCCGTGCTCTGTCCAGTGGCATCATCCCCGTACAGAATGCAAATGTTTCTGGCTAGCTCCGCTGCTGTCTCCGCTCTACAGAACTCCAACAGTAGAATATGTCGGAAATGTTCTGACTTCCCCACTTGGCTTTCCATTTTCTACCACACACAATTCCACTCACTATTTCCAAATGATAAAATGACAATATGTAAACTCGAACAGCGATAGTGAACTGCAAATAAAAAATGGCAGTCGATAAATATACCCAAAGCAACCGGAATACCAACATGCAAAACAAAAACGCTACGAACTTTGGCACCAACCTAATAGCCGGCCCGAGTGGCCGAGCGGTTCTAGGCGCTACAGTCTGGAACCGTGCGACCGGTCGCAGGTTCGAATCCTGCCTCGGGCATGGATGTGTGTGATGTCCTTAGGTTAGTAAGGTTTAAGTAGTTCTGAGTTCTAGTGGACTGATGACCTCAGAAGTTAAGTCCCATAGTGTTCAGAACCATTTGAACCATTTTGAACCAACCTAATATTTGGTGTTGAAATAGGTTATTTATTTAACCTGTAATTCCCTGCGAAGTACCATCAAGGCAAAGTATATCTTCATTATATAAAGATAACGCAATGGCAATATTGAAATTCAGTTGGATTAAAAATATTCAGAGTAGTGAAATATGCTGACTGATTATTAACGACTTATCCTTGCCTGTAACTATTACGAGTTAGAAGAAAAGTTACTAGCAATCTCACTGTTCTCCTCTGATCGCAGTCGAAACGCCTGAAATCAGACATTGAAAGTGAAACCCCACGATCATGCCCTGAGGACCACGCGATTTCGGCCGGCCACTGTGTCATTATCATCTGCCACGTGGCGTCATCCGCATGCGGTACACAGTTCCCTCGGCCATTGTCGATGTTGCGACCCTGCAGCCGCTATCTCTCAATCGAGTAGCTCCTTAATTGACATCAGGAGGCTGAGTTCATCCCAGGCCACTCGTCCCACCACTGAGAAATCCTTGGTAGTGCCGGGAATCGAACCCGCGTCCTCCGCCTGGCAGCCATGTACACTGACCCATCAGCTACGGAGGCAGACCAAATAATTAACCAATTTAAATATTCAAATCACACTAATTACAGAAAGGAAAAGATATTTACGTCTGTTTATGGCGTTGCTGTTGGTTACACAATCATTCAAGTAATAAAAAAATTCATACAACCTTATCCATTGTGATGTGACGAAAGAACAGATTTTTAAAAATTAGCACACCGGAACTTATAAAAACGTGACAGAACACCTAAACCCTTTCTAATGTTTTTTTTAAAACGAGAAGCTGATACGTAGCGTGCAAATGCTAGATGATGGAGGTTAAATATTTGTTACTATTGTTTTGAAATTATATGTATTTCTAAACTGCTAAAAGTTGATAACTTGCCTGAGGACAAGAACCGCTGCCAAATCAGTAGACGAAAAAAAAAACAGGCAGAGAAAAACGACAGTAAGTAAAACGGCACTGTAAATAACAGCGTAGAAAAAAGTAGAGGTGCAGAGGTAATGACGATACGGAACACACACCCGAATCGTAAAATGACGATAATGCAAGTACTTTGTAACTACAGTAGTTTCTACGAAAGGCCTTATCCGTGATTACGTTTTGCCTTTCGACACCATCGCCATTTTTATTTAATATCACTGGTGAAACAACGTATTAAAACTAATTGGAAAAAGTTTTTCTTTAATAGAGGTGTGTGTAAAATCAAGGGTTTTAAGCTGTACATACTGGCGCACTGTATCAAGTTAAGCTACAAAGGGTTGATGTACAAAACACTCACAAGGGAAATACTTAATTATGCATACAGTAAATAAGCCTTGACGCAAAAGGCCTTAGCGTGCTGAGTGTGGCGTAACAACGTGCGAGTACAGTGCTGCTTAAGTGCAAATTGTGCTGTTTTTAATTGACGATTGTTAAACGCAGTATTACTATATGGGAGAATCTATATGGCTACAGCCATTTCAACATCCTGTCACATACCCGTTACGACAATTCACCATCTTATTAAGACCAAAAATTCCGAAGTGCTAATCACGTAAATTTTGTGCCTGCCAGAAAGGTTGCACTGGTCGCTTTTACATTAGGCGTAGCACGACTCGTCTCTAAGCCCTTCTCCTAATAATTCCTCTATTTACGGACAAGAGAGCGTTTGTTTCACAACTGGTGACGAGACAGAGGTACCATTTCAGTTAAGAGTTACTATTTCGTTTTAAACGTTACAGGATCACTGCCTAACTTTTATTCTTAAGCGTACCGGAACGTGGACAAGACGGGAGAGGAAGGAATCTAGATCGAAAAGCCTCTATTGAAATAACTAACTACACTTTCTAAGCTAATGACCTAATAGTTGTGCATTATCTGACAATCTAACTACCATGATTATATGATGCAGGTGCCAAAGTTTTTCTGGTATACACTTGACAGACAGAAACTGATACAAATAGGATAAGTAGGTCTTTTACATATTCCACAATTTTTCGATTTAATTTTTCTTACAAAAACTTCTGTAAATTTGATAGCTGTGGTATCTGGGATATTTTGCTTTTTCTGTTCCAGTTTGTGCTTTGTGCTTCCTAGCAAGAAGCACAGCTTTTTTCAGCAGATGAAGCCTGGTTAACAATAGTCTGTCGTCTCAAGCAGAAATATTGTTAAGAGACATTTTATTCTCAGCTTGTGGCTTCCAAGATGAGTGTCACTTTGTTATGCAACTCTTTAAACGGTTTGAATTCATTTTCCCACCTGGTCAAGCCATTTTTACTAAGCCTTAATGCCTTCTTCACATGTGGAAAAGCCGACTTGCACCTGGACTGATTGCAGACTGACATTTTAATCAGTTTACAAAATTGAAGGAGGTATTGCATTCAAAAAGATGTTACCTGTGAAAATGCTGTGATGCTCTTACTGATCTTCGAGCTGATTATATTATACTTTTAAAGGCCAGGAAGCTCGTTCAGCAGGTCACGACAAGGTGAGGAATCTTTTCCATAGTTCCTTCCGTATGTTTTGAAAACAGCAAAAAGGCTAGAAAGTAATGATCTACAGCTACACCCATACGATGCAAATCAATGAAGCATACTGCAAAGAGTACTTCACATTGTACCACAGATTACGGTTTCTTCCAGTTCCATTCGCATATTGATTGCATCAATATACATACAAAAATCATAATCGTATTGTTACACGGCTATTATTACGAAATGTCACTGGTATAGGCTGGAACACATTTAAGTGTAAGGTGTCTGCGATGGTAAGCAATGCACGAAACTAGTCCAGTAAAAGAAATTATTACCAGCAAGCGTTTACGTCAATCTATTGTTAATATGACATTTATAATTTTGTTTTGTCCTGTGTGAGCGATACGTAGTATCTTCCAGGGTTTCTTAACATGGTTTTTGAAAAATTATGTAATAAGCTTTCGCCGGTTGATTAGTTTTTTTACCTTTAAGCAACTACCAATTTAATTTTTTTTCCTCTACAGAATTTACGTGATGTGTGAGTCACACAAACCTATGATCATTCGTGCTGCCTGTCTGTTATTGGCAATATTCTAATACGGGACGTGTGTTGTAAGCAGCCTCCTTTGCAGACCAGCTCCATTGCCAATGAACCAAATACTACTAACTGCTTTACCTATGATTGAAAGAGTGTGACCATTCTGTTTCACATCTCCTCAAAATGATAAAGCCAGCTATTTGTAGGAGTTAATTGGTTCGAATTGTGACTCACGTTGTCACGGAAGCTACGTTTTCGCGTTTTGTGAAATGCGCGATTTACACGTCTGAAAATTTAAAGCAAGTCGCCAATCTCTGCACAACTTTATAATGTGAACAACATCAGCCTGAATATTTCTGCTGAATGTTTTTTATGCATTACTTTATTATCGATAACTACATCAGATGAAAAAAGTGTGAGGTTACTATTAACATTGTTTGACAGGTGATTAAGATAAAGCACCAACAAGATTTTTCCCTGGGACACTGCTGAAGTTACTTCTACTTCAGTCGATGGCTTCTTATCCACAATTAGAGACTGTGTGCTCCCTAAAATAAATATTCAATCCAGCTACGAAGTCGTTTTGTACGCCAGGCGATAGTCCCTTCATTAATGGTTGGTGTTTTAATGCGTCAAATGTTATTCGAAAGCCAAGAAATATTGCACTTGTCTGACTGCCTAGGTCCACGAGTTCCTGAACGTCATTTGAGAAAAGCACGATGTTTTCGGAACCCATGCTGGTTAGCAAGGAGGAAGCCGTACTTCATTACCTTTGAGCTCAGAATACGTTGCAAGATTCTACAAAGCAGGGTGTCCCAGCAGGAATGATCAGTATTCAGAGATGTGACGGAAACTAACATTCGAATCGGTAATATAGTATGGTTCAAATGGCTCTGAGCACTATGGGACTTAACATCTATGGTCATCAGTCACCTAGAACTTAGAACTACTTAAACCTAACTAACCTAAGGACATCACACAACACACAGTCATCACGAGGCAGAGAAAATCCTTGACCCCGCCGGGAATCGAACCCGGGAACCCGGGCGTGTGAAGCGAGAACGCTACCGCACGACCACGAGCTGCGGACGGAAATATAGTAAACATGGGCTCTAAAATGTATACCTTAAGAACTATGAGCACTCAATCTTCGCTACTGTGAAACAAGTCTCTTCTACAGAAGAAATGTTCGTAGCTCTTAAGGTATGTATTTTAAAGACATTTTTATTAGACATTTTGGCTTCGAATGATCGTTCCCGTCACATCTCTGAAAACTGTCCTTTCCCCCTGGAACACCCTGTACATGAATAGCAATAATTTTGGACGGGATTTATTTGATTTACATCCGCTACGCTTCTTGTAGATGGGCCTGCCCTGTGCTTTCTTCCTATAACCTGACTTTTTTGTTAGCGTGATCTGCGATATATTACGGTAACCTGGGAAGATGAGTTCACCTGTAGACTCTGTATAAAATGTGACACTGATTCCATCGGCGTCTGGGGCCTTGTTTAATTTTAGTGTTTCCAGACATTTACCAACACCACTAAAACTACTCTCTTTTTCAGTCCTCTATCCAGTGGTGCGAGAATTTAAGTGGTCAGTACTCTTCCATTTCCCGTTGTAAAACAACAATTTAAAACACTTCAGTTATAATTTTGCTTTACTACCTTTAATAAAACAAGGTTGTATACCTGGAAGAATCCTGGAGATACTAAAAGGTATCAGATAGATTATATAATGGTAAGACAGAGATTTAGGAACCAGGTTTTAAATTGTAAGACATTTCCAGGGGCAGATGTGGATTCTGACCACAATCTATTGGTTATGAACTGCAAATTGAAACTGAAGAAACTGCAAAAAGGTGGGAATTTAAGGAGATGGGACCTGGATAAACTGAAAGAACCAGAGGTTGTAGAGAGTTTCAGGGATAGCATAAGGGAACAATTGACAGGAATGGGGGAAAGAAAGACAGTAGAAGAAGAATGGGTAGCTATGAGGGATGAAGTAGTGAAGGCAGCAGAGGATCAAGTAGGTAAAAAGACGAGGGCTAATAGAAATCCTTGGGTAACAGAAGAAATATTGAATTTAATTGATGAAAGGAGAAAATATAAAAATGCAGTAAATGAAGCAGACAAAAAGGAATACAAACGTCTCAAAAATGAGATCGACAGGAAGTGAAAAATGGCTAAGCAGGGATGGCTAGAGGACAAATTTAAGGATGTAGAGGCTTGTCTCACTAGGGGTAAGATACATACTGCCTACAGGAAAATTAAAGAGACCTTTGGAGATAAGAGAACCACTTGTATGAACATCAAGAGCTCAGATGGAAACCCAGTTCTAAGCAAAGAAGGGAAAGCAGAAAGGTGGAAGGAGTATATAGAGGGTCTATACAAGGGCGATGTGCTTGAGGACAATATTATGGAAATGGAAGAGGATGTAGATGAAGACGAAATGGGAGATAAGATACTGCGTGAAGACTTTGACAGAGCACTGAAAGACCTGAGTTGAAACAAGGCCCCAGGAGTAGACAACATTCCATTAGAACTACTGATGGCCTTGGGAGAGCCAGTCATGACAAAACTCTACCATCTGGTGAGCAAGATGTATGAGACAGGCGAAATAACCACAGACTTCAAGAAGAATATAATAATTCCAATCCCAAAGAAAGCAGGTGTTGACAGATGTGAAAATTACCGAACTATCAGTTTAATAAGTCACAGCTGCAAAATACTAACGCGAATTCTTTACAGACGAATGGAAAAAACTGGTAGAAGCGGACCTCGGTGAAGATCAGTTTGGATACCGTAGAAATGTTGGAACACGTGAGGCAATACTAACCTTACGACTTATCTTAGAAGACAGATTAAGAAAAGGCAAACCTAAGTTTCTAGCATTTGTAGCCTTAGAGAAAGCTTTTGACAATGTTGACTGGAAAACTCTCTTTCAAATTCTGAAGGTGGCAGGGGTAAAATACAGGGAGCGAAAGGCTATTTACAATTTGTACAGAAACCAGATGGCAGTGTTAAGAGTCGAGGGGCATGAAAGGGAAGAAGTGGTTGGGAAAGGAGTGAGACAGGGTTGTAGCCTCTCCCCGATGTTGTTCAATCTGTATATTGAGCAAGCAGTAAAGGAAACAAAAGAAATTCGGAGTAGGTATTAAAATTCATGGAGAAGAAGTAAAAACTTTGAGGTTCGCCGATGACATTGTAATTCTGTCAGAGACAGCAAAGGACTTGGAAGAGCAATTGAACGGAATGGACAGTGTCTTGAAAGGAGGATATAAGATGAATATCAACAAAAGCAAAACGAGGATAATGGAATGTAGTCAAATTAAATCGGGTGATGCTGATGGTATTAGATTAGGAAACGAGACGCTTAAAGTAGTAAAGGAGTTTTCCTATTTGGGTAGCAAAATAACTGATGATGGTCGAAGTAGAGAGGATATAAAATGTAGACTGGCAATGGCAAGGAAATCGTTTCTGAAGAACAGAAATTTGTTAACGTCGAGTATAGATTTAAGTGTCAGGAAGTCGTTTCTGAAAGTATTTGTATGGAGTGTAGCCATGTATGGAAGTGAAACATGGACGATAACCATGTTTGGACAAGAAGAGAATAGAAGCTTTCGAAATGTGGTGCTACAGAAGAATGCTGAAGATAAGGTGGGTAGATCACGTAACTAATGAGGAGGTATTCAATAGGATTGGGGAGAAAAGAAGTTTGTGGCACAACTTGACTAGAAGAAGGGATCGGTTGGTAGGACATGTTTTGAGGCATCAAGGGATCACAAATTTAGCATTGGAGGGCAGCGTGGAGGGTAAAAATCGTAGAGGGAGACCAAGAGATGAATACACTAAGCAGATTCAGAAGGATGTAGGTTGCAGTAGGTACTGGGAGTTGAAGAAGCTTGCACAGGATAGAGCAGCATGGAGAGCTGCATCAAACCAGTCTCAGGACTGAAAACCACCACCACCACCACCACCACCACCACCACCACCACCACCACCACCACCACCACCACCACAACAACAACAACAACAACAACAACAACAACAACAACAACAACCACCTTTAATAACAGCACTCTGCACGGCTAACACTCATTTGAAAACAGACACTAGAATGCATTGTGAAATGCAGACATCCGCCTCTTAACTTTTGCTCCTGGTGCATTCTTTTCTAACCAACCTACACATTGCATAACAGGCGCCGGACGAGGACTGTGGATCAAGATCCCGCCAGAAGAATGTGACGTGAAACCGGTCAGACAAGGTCGAGTCCGATGCTCGTGAGAGCAAGTCTCTTCCGCCATCGCCTAGAAGTATTCAGCAGTCCATGACAACTATACGATATACAGGGCGATTTCATTTATGTTCCAAACTTTCAGAGATGATTGAGAAGGGCAAATTTGTCAATTTGAGGTAAGAGACCCTGGTACGGAAACGACCGAGTCGAAAGTTACAAGAGAAAAATCTTTTGGATACCTCTGACACTGGAATACATGTACCGGTACTATTGTTGCTAAGATTGTGGCGTAGGCAAATTTCAGATGTCCTAGTATGGACGAAAACAAGAAAAAAAGTCTAGTAAATATGTGCCCTGAAATGCAGACCATAGGAGCTTTGGGCAATTTTTCAATAGAAGGGATTTGTTTCTTGGTATCTAAGATGAAAAACTGCCAACAGCTCTTACGATACGCACTTTTACTAGAAATTTTTTTTCTTGTTTTTGTCCATACTACTATAGCTGAAAGTTGCCTGCCTGTTAGCAACAACAGTACTGGTACATTTATTCCACTGTCAGAGTATCGGGAAGATTTCTGATTGTAGCTTTCGACTGTCGTTTCTGGACTAAGGTTCCTCGTCTCAGATTGATACATTTATCAATCTCCATTATCCCTGAAAAGTTTTAACTTCATTGCGGAATCACCCTGTATTTCTATGCGATCAGTAACAATTTTGTACTACATCTAGCAGACGCCAGAAACGGTGACGAGCGGAAATTAATTTCTTTAATTGATTTATACTACATACCGATAGTTTACAGAGACAGAAAATATATTAATTCGACAATGGCGTCATAATGACTAAGATATCATTTTCTCCAGACTCCACCATGAAACTGAGGAAACTAGTCAGAGTTCGTGTAGTTGGGCGTGGATTCGAATGCAAATCGCCTTGATACTGGTAAAGGTGCAACGACACAATCTCTCTCTCTCTCTCTCTCTCTCGTCAAACTTTAATAGATATTCTGCTTCATTTACTACTCCTTATTTTATTCTAATTATTCTAAGGAGTAATTACACAATGGTTAGCTACTAATTGAAATTACCAGCGTTAAGCTAATGGATTGAAAGCAACAAGGGAAGACACGTCCGCAGCCTCCATTTGCCAACGTAATTGAGCTTAATAGGCTAAAGTTTAAACAGTGTCATTGGCGGAGGAGGGGGGCTGGGGGGATTTGGAGGAGAGGAAAGAAGGGGGTGGGTATGGGGGCGATGGTGTACTAACAGAACGTACGATTAATCAACTTAAGTAAACCGCAGTTCACGAAAGCAAACGTACTTTCCAATAAAGTGAAACGGTCATGACGACCATTTCCTGAGCTGCAGGGCCAGCTTCCAACGGCCTCACCATTTATTATTAAATGTTTATTTAGACTAATGGCATACCATTGTTTCGATTCGTTGATTGAGACATTCCAGACTAGCTTCCATACCTAACGCAATAATGCGCTTATGACCC
This sequence comes from Schistocerca nitens, assembly GCF_023898315.1. Lineage (NCBI taxonomy): Eukaryota > Metazoa > Arthropoda > Insecta > Orthoptera > Acrididae > Schistocerca > Schistocerca nitens. Next base: position 274,542,527 of record NC_064614.1, on the reverse strand, counting down.
TATTTTGAGTGTGGGAAGAAGTGTAGGTAGCTGGAACTGAGTTCTAGCTAGTACGGAAGGTGACTACTAGAGCTGAATTTCATCTTTTAGTCTTCAACTCTTTATTCCGATTGCTGCCAAGCTTCTTTGATTTATAATCTCGAGGTTTCTAAGTCGCGAAGATCTTGAGTCGCTGGTTGTCTCAATTTGTGTGTGTTTCGTTGTTTGTTCCTGCGTTTAGCATATTTGAATCCTACATAAATGATACGAGTCCATTACTTTCTGAATTTCTTGGATTGTGTCGGAACGAATTATTGTTGCTCAAAGCATCGCTTCGTTCTTCCAACTGGGAAAAACTATCATTGTTGTATAACACTTCGGGCGGGAACAGTCTTGAGTTTGCGTGGGCTCACGAAAGTCTATTTAATGTACTCTTACATTCAATGTTGTGGCTTTCGTGGCTTCATATGAACTAATTCAGAGGTCGAAAGAAAGCCACGCAAAGTAACAATATTAAATCATACAGTGGGAAACAACTGACTACCTCTGCGTATTCAGTGGTCACAAGCTGCATTCACTTAACATCATTATAATAATGCCCAACAGGTAGCAGCTCTCGTGCATGGCGAAAAAGATTGAACATCCACAAATATGTACGTGAGGTTCCCATTGAGGAAAGACATTTCTCTGGTAGCTGAAGCACAGCATATATTAATGGACACTATTGTAGCCGGTGTGTCTGAAAGGGTTAAAGATGCTCGGAAAATTTCAAAGTCTATTTTCTCGAGAATTTTTGCGAGCTCCATCAAACTGCTTTGCAAAATTGATACTTGGGTACTGAACTTTGCGTACGAAAAATAAATTAAAAATCCGACCGTCTAGTTGTCTCCTTGTAACCTTGAAATTCTCTGAACTGTCTAACAGAACACTGCATGTGAATCATTTTGCTTAAAGCAGACCTGTTGCAAGTCGTTCCTCTACCCGTCTCAGTTTCTCCAACCAGATTTGTTTTTTGGAGAGTCGTTTTAATATAAATCTGTAAATTAACTATAGTCCTAGTAATTTTAGGGCAGTTTCAAGTGACTGTAAGAGTGGCAGCGACGTTTAATGTCTTACGTAATGACGAGGTAAAAGCTGGGAATGTGCAAAAAATATTTTGAATCTTTAAAATTTAGGTCACGTTAAGCGATAAAAAGGGTCACAGTTGCATAACCTATGTGCGCAACAACTCTGGCGACATCGATAATTGTAATCAAGGCGACCGCCTATCCTTGCTTATGACAGCGGCTGCCCTTTTGGCCTCTGTCGCGAAGAAAGTCATCAGTCGCGCTAAAATCAAAGTGAGCATAATCAGCACGTGATAACGCACAGTTCTGGTGACATCTTTAAAAAGAAAAAAAAATGCTAGGTCACACCGGTATCCACTTTTCTGTGCCTGAAGTAGTAAGGAATCAGCGTGATTTGTTGAAAAACTACAATTCTCTAACCCCTTCAATTAACTTATTCGCCCTCAGTGTTTCTCTAGGCTGTTTGGGATGTTAGAAACACCGCCATAATAACTTTATTTGCTAGATACAACGTGAAAAATCCATTCTAGATTCATAGTAACAATAATGACCATAAAATGGTAGGTGATTACACTGTAACAAAAGTATCACTTATCCAGAGTTTTGAAATGTTTGCAAATACGAAGGTATTTTCAGATGTAAATCTTTGGCAACTAATGTTCTACGGTCAAATTTGTTTACGATACACCAGTATTCAGCATCGCGCTAATGAGGAACGTAGTTGAAGCTGTAAAACTGAAAATATATATTATGGTGGGAACATTCAGTCGTAACTGTTCAGTTCAGTCAAATACGTATGAATCTAATACCATATTCTACCAGCAATAATACTTCACATCGTTACAATTTGGAGAGGGACCACGTTTCCCATCAACAAAATTCGAGGTATTTTTTCAGGGATTTTGATGGCGTGTTTAAACATAAACGCATTTCTTTTGTTATAGAAGTAATTTTATAGTATAATGCTCATCGTTTCTTTCATAAACTATTTACAATCCATTAGGAAGAAAAGCTACCAATAAGACTTTTTTTTTAAAAAAAGTCTATTACCGACAAGTATTAAAAGTTTCATGTTGTGTGACTTTGTTCATAGTATTTTTATTTTTAATGTTAGTGCTTACTTTGACCTACAATAATGTAAAAACACGCAATCTGAATGTTTTCCCCTACAACAGGAATTATTAGGCTAATCTTCATACGGGTAGCTAATATCATATACTTCTAGATTCGAAATTGAAAAGCCACACACACAAACGGAAATCCAACAGCGCGCAAAACTGGTGTCAGTTTTTTTTTCCGGTAGGTCCAGCGTCATCGTATTATCGATGGTATTTATACAGGGTGACGGAGCAGCCATATACAGTGGGCGGCACTGGGGAGCAGGAGCATTGAGAGGTAATCTCGCCATATAGTAATCATGGAACAGTGAAACTCAAGTTTTTTTATACCATAAAAATGTTTTGCGAAAACAATGACAGTTCGGAAACTGCAGAGGGACTTCCGAGCTTTTTCAAATTTGAACGTCATGGTCGTGTTCACTCTAAACACAAAAACTTTTTAAAATTTTGAAGATACTCTATTTGCTCTAAAAAAAAGGAACCGACTCGACGGCCGAGAAATGCTCGTATTCCACAAAAGGACGGACGCGTTTCAGTCTTACGAACCGCACGGAGTTCAGTTTGTAAGCAATCATCTGCGGGCACCGATTCCCGACAAAGTATTCGCCGAATTCTCCATTTTGATTTAAAGTTTCATCCGTACAGGCTACAATCGTGCATGAATCAGAACGATTACCAGCTGTGGGCAGACTTCTCTCATCTAATAATGACAAATAAACGAGGACAGTGGATTTCTGGACAAGCTGTGGATGTTTGATAATGCTCATTTTCATCTCGCAGGTTACGTAAATAACCAGAATTATCGCTACTGCGCGACTCCACACGGGGTGAACTGAAAGAATTAAAAACGAAATACGTGGTATCCCAGCTGAGATGTTGCTGCACGGTGGGTAGCCTCAACAGCAGTTTGTAAGAATGCGAACTTACTGGAGTTCGGCATGTACAGGATGTAATTTTGAAATATTGATAATTTTGATTACTGTCTTTCAAAAGACAAGTTGTAGTGGTGTATGAGTGGTGGTGATGGTAGCGGAAGAGGTGGTAGATAAATAGCTTCACGCCAAAAATCTATTTGTACCGCCAACATGTTACATGACGTTCTCCTCGGTGCACTAACAAATTGCTCTCCCCATTCCATGACCTGATGTATGAAATGCTTTCTGTTTTAAGTTGGAGAGCTGCGTGTGTGCTTTATCATTAAGAGCTATTGGGATAGTGTGCACTCAACATTACGTCACGTCTTCAAATAGCAGCAACGTTCGCAGCTCAGACATATCTGCAATGTTTCTTGCCACGTTCACAATGGTCCATACTTACAGACCACTCGTACCATCCAAGATGAATGCTGTAGAACAAATTACCGCCATACAAAAATCACGGTTTTCAACACGTCAGGTAAAACGGGTATAGTTAGTGTATCAAGCCTGCTGCAAAGGTTGCAGTCCTAATAATAATAATAATAATAATAATAATAATAATAATAATGTCCAAGTTTTCTAACATTAAAATAAATTGGAAACCAGATCAAAACCGTCGAAAAAACCGAGGCATTTTTATTCACAGATCGTTGAGTGTTGTCCGTACATGTTCTGTTGTCATGCTGTTAGCAATATCTGTTCTAAACAGGGCGTCTTCTCAGTACGATTATGTAAATTATTTCCAAATGACCGAATGTAGGTCTAAACCAAGAACCACAGTGACAATTGCTTACGTTTCCAGGGGAGGGACTGTCTTTGTGATAGTTTCAGTGCGGCGGTTTATAAGAATATTGAAAGTCTTCTTGTCGTTCCTCACTGTAGCGTATCGAGTACAAGCAGTGAGCCTGTCAAGCATGTCTACGCTGTGAACGCGCAGTTTTACACAAGATGTATAATACACCTATGTATATTCGCCGTAAATTGCTGTACGGTACGTGAAGGAGCATGTTCTTATCTCACGGTCCGTACGAAGGCGTGAAGTTGTGCCTCCACTTTTACTGGACGTTTTGCGAGATCAATGTCCTATTTCTTCCATCGATTTCCCTATAAGTTCACTGGGTATTTTACGCTTGCGCGGAGGCTTTATCGACTTCTATACGATTCTAGCGGCGTGGTCAACGTCTAAGTCGTGGCAGTATTAAGGATTTCAATAACTAAGATTGCGGGACATTTTTTCACGGGAGTTACAGGGATGCTTTCGATTAAAATCTCAAGGCCACACGCCCAGTACGAGTCGACGCTGCAGCTTCATACGAAAAAATGTTTGACGCTCTTCACATACATCATTCACACATGTGATCAGAGCCTATGGCTGTGGAACTATATTATAAAAACAAGTGATGTATCAACAATAGTTATGTTTTAACGCAGAATAGGTACCGCACTACTACAGTTTATTCTCACCATTTATGAGGAAAATATTTTTCTGCCAAGGTACATTACGTTGTCCATGCAGTAATAACGTTTCCTGCCTTCGATCTTCTCTTACTAACCGTAGTCTCCTAATGGATGGCATAGATACAGAAATGTTTTAAATAAGTTTCCCATTGATCTGGACTTTTATTAAACGATAATTTATTTTATTCCATTAAAATTACATAGAGTTTTATTCACAGAAAATCATAGCACCTTGATATACAACAGATAAAGTAACAATTCTAGTATAGATTTTAAAAAGCGCTAACTTTTCATGCATTACATAGTAAGCTGATGACTTTACATCTCATTTGTGAAGAGAAAACCTGCGGAGAGAAACATTTTCGTAATTTTCCAATTTACAAGCTCTCCTAAGAGAACGATCAGACGTTACGTAATTGTTTGTCGTTCCAGGCGCTCCGTGGAACCTTTGAACTATAGATAATTGTTACATCAATTAGCGTGTTCGGCGTATTTTTCTTGACTTTAAAGTATTCTGAATATGCTCTTAGGAAAATCCAATGTGATATCAGTCTCCAAGAAAATAGTACGCCCTCTGATTTAGAACACAGGCTTTTCTGATATTTCTGCGAGCCGTACAAACAGTCATTTACCGTGCTGGCATGAGTGAACCCAATTACGTGAGACTTCAGCAAATTAAATAAAATTGCAACTTTGACTTAAAAAAGGCGAAACAAACACGAAGAATGTATGTAAAATTGTCAATTTAACAGTAGTTATTTACCTCTTAAATGGATGTTAACATCTAACTTACCTTCCGACACTTGTACTTTCCCGTTGCTGTCGGCTGGAGGGTCTGCGTACAAGAAAAGGAGGAACTCTCCCTTTTGGCAACAATTGCCCTTCAGAACGACTAAGCCGATATCTTCACAGCTGACGAAATTCAAAAGTCGCGCTCGTTTTGTAATTGCCGTGCCAAATCAAAGTGTCTTCACTGCAGCACAGATTACTATATACAAGCTTTCAACTACTACTGCGCTTATGGTAATAATGTATTGAAATGACTAATACGATAAAGCAAGATTTAGTTCTTTATTACTGATAAAAGTTCTGTATCCGTTACATTTAATTCAGTGATCACGACGAGAAGACAAATATGCTGTATCGTCTTTAAAGATTCTCTAATTAAATCATGAGAAGTAGCTAACTTAAGCGTTATATTTCCACTCTGAGGAAGAGTTCAATTTATCAAGTTTTTTTCTTTTTAAATGACTGGCGTTTCCTTTACAACATGACTTTTTTGTGCGTAGAGGAAACGTCACCGAGAAATGGCTCGACTTCATAATGTCTCCCGAAGAGTGGAGGGAACGTCCCATATGAGAATGAAAGCACTTCATATTTAATTCCATTATGGAAGAACACTGAGTGGCAGATATTTTTTTGAATTTAACGAAAAAGAGTTAAATATATTACTGAAGTAGATTTCCCCTTTTGGATCGCTATAATTCTGTATGTAACGCAGAGAAATAAGACATTTACATAGCTCGTCAAGCCAGCAGCAGGGGCGATATTTGAACACCCTCCATAGATATTTTGTGATTTTGGATAGTCCATAAAACGCACGTGGGCCTTGCGAAGATCAAAGACGTAGGTCTCGTGTAGCATTCGAAAGTTGTTTAACGCTGGTGGTGAGATTCCCTTCGTCGTCCTACCCTAACGACCACGACATTAAAGTAATCTCCCTTCGGGCACAATTGTTTTGTGCTACTAACGACTCAAAACTGGTGCAATCAAAATATGAAGTTTTAGTTTCCTCTTTTCAACTCTTCCTCTGTTTCACTATAAACTAGCAAGGCTAGCGTTTGTAGTACTTCAAAATTTCTACGTAAATTTTCCACCAGATATTCCCACCTTCCTATTGAGGTGTCAGCTCTGACATTGCACCATAACTGCGACATTCTCCCGAGTGAAATTATATATACCGCTGACATATTGTAACGCTTGACATTCGCTGTGAGTGTAACTTGATGGGCTGCAAGTACTCGAGTTGAAATGAAACACTATAAAAGAACTGTATAAATAACCTTCGCCGTATCCTACCAATGAACCGAAGTTGGCTACTTCCTTTATTCTTGGTATAAATCTATCCACAGTACCACTATAATTTATCAACATACGTTATTCGCGGGCATTTGTACAGCATGACTCCCCAGTTACAGCTCTGTCTATAACTAAATGTCATGTACATTTTACTTTCAATGGCGTCTCAACTCTACATTTCTCTGAGTTTTGAGTTAACTCAGATTCTTTGCCCTACGCTGAAAATTCGTCAAGACTTTACTGAGCCGGCCGCTGCGACCTAGCGGTTCCAGGCGCTTCAGTCCTAAAACAGCGCTGCTGCTACGGTCGCAGGTTCGAATGCTGCCTCGGGCATGGATATGTGTGATGTCCTTAGGTTAATTAGGTTTAAGTAGTTCTAAGATTAGGGAACTAATCTCATATTTTAAGTCCCGTAGTTCTTAGAGCCATATATATAAGTTTACTGAGGACAACACTAAAACATTATTACGTCTACGAAAATTGGAAAAATAGAAGTGTTAAATCATATGTTTGTGCAACAGAATTTGATTTCGTATTAGAATAAACTCCGACTCGACAAGAACGGGGTAGACGCAGTAGTCCAGATGCTTTAGCGTTTTATGTGCTGCTTCGCATAGTCTCTGTCTGCTGTAGAGTTCATTGCCAACACAGTTTCAGATTTACTTTTACGGGATACATTTAAAATTAGGAAATAAATTCTCTGCACCAATGCCATTGTCAGAAGTTGTTATATATATATATATATATATATATATATATATATATATATAGTTGACGCAGAAGACAAAGGTAATTTGTATATCAAAAAATATTACTACAAATTGGCACAGTGTCTCCGATGTTCAGAAAAAAGAAAGGATAAGTTGCTAGCAAAGTAGCTCCGCAAAATAAATTTTCATGCGGAATCCAGTTCTGAAGCCGAGAATGATTGTGCTCTTGATCGCAATGACTACCGAAACACATTCAAAACGCAGTTGTGCACTTCCGGAAAGGCAGCGGGTGCGAAATGCCGCAAGTCTTCTTTGATTTATTACGTATACGAGAACATCAAATTTAAATGCTATGGACCAATGATAAGTGCTATGCCTTACGAGCTACTGTTATTAGCTTATACTTTAGTAGATGTCCTATAACACAAAAAAAGCATCAATACATTTTACAGACCCAAACTAAAACCAACGATTTCACGAAAGTAGTGAATCTCATTTCCAAATGAATGCAAGATGGCATAAAATCTGCAAACCTTGACGCCCTTCTTGTAGTTCACAAGTTGGTCTGTAGCGGGATCGCGCGACATTTCGCTTAGTGTTGGCTGTAACTTGCTCCTCTCGACCCGGGCAGCACCACGATAATGTAAACATTATGCCCGCCCGCGCATATATAAACCCAAGTATGACTACGTAGTCAGTGGAGTAACGTCCAAAACAGAAACGGGAACTTGTTCATTTATAATTGGGCTGTATTTCATAAAAAATAGAAAACAAATTAATATGTTGTGAATTTGTTTCTTTTTAAGAGCGGCGAGATTGATTATTTAATTCTATATTTGACACTCAGCGTTATGTTTACGTATTGAGTCAAAGATATTCCTGAGGACAAAGATACCAAATTGCCTTGTCACGCATATGTCAACTAGTCTGTAAAGATTCATAATCATAAAATATCACTGACAAGCTAAGAGGCCTCTGTCGAAGTGCGCGTCATGAACGATAAATGGTGTTACGTGTTTAATATAAGGCCAAATACTTCGATGGTTGCACAACTGCTAGTCACCCGCTCCCTGTTTCATTTTTAGCTGATTGCTATTCCAAAAGTGTATTTTGCCCGAAATTAGTAGTTCTGCTTTTGTTTTACCATGTTTAATTATCATTTGTCACCATAACGTTTGCTTCACTGTTCGATTAATAGTAGCATTTGGATAGTACATGTTTACTTGATTTGCCCTACATCATTTTCGGTATCAGATACAGCTGTTAAACACAAAATGTATACAAACATACAAAAATATACGCATTGCCTTAAAACACACATGATTACAGCCATTTGTGTTGCTACTATTTGATACTAACGTTTCTTGGCAGTCCTTAAAACAAAGGTAGTTCAAGATCAGTGTTATGTGGTGGAAGCAGAATAATTTTAAAGTCTACTAGAGAGCCGGCCCCTACATCCAGCTACTTTTTACTTTCTGCCCCTACATTGACACAGATTCAACAGAATTAAAATATACGATCACCTGCCAACATCCATATGTTGAACATACCAGCCTGTTACTGTTGTAGCACCACACATGTGAAATATCGTCTCTTCCACCAAGCGGCCAGCAGAGTGTTGTTAAAAACACTCAAAAAATACTGAGATACTTTCTAGTGAGAAATGAGTGGGATGAATTTTGCCGCATTTATTTCAGTTAATTATACTGCAGTTTATACATTATCAAGTTAAGAAATATTTTTTCTAGTACTGTAACCTTCTACACTTGATTTGCAGAAAAGGAGCCTCCTAAGTTGCTGTTTTGATTCTGACTATGATGTAAACAGAATCTTTTGTAGTCTCTATTTCAGCATGGAAGTAGCCTTTGTGTAACAGGAGATGCACTGAAGCACACTGTAAGACTGATTGAAAAAGCAAAACTGAATGTTTATCCTGTCAGGTAATGGAGTTGGTGAAATGTTGACTGCAATCACAGTTCCCAATGCAACTGCCCAACAAATCTACCTGGCATGAATAGTCATGTCATCTGGTTTCTTTGTTTAAAACAGGTACTAGAAACCGAACGTATCAACTGAATCCAGAGCATATACTTTTGTCCTGGCATTAAGCATTGCCCTTTTATGAATCTCCTTTACTTTTATGTAATTTTGTAATATGAGACCAAATCTCATGTTAACTTTTTGTCACCTTCCCTTCTCCCATTTACCTGTTACACTCTGCCATAAATCTCACTACATCAGTCCTTTTTCAAACCTAACTGCTCAAGTCCATCACGTTTTCTTGGACCATTTGACGATGAAGATATAAATTTTAAAAAAAATTAAAAAATACTGTAATACCTACTTTACTTGTACTCTATTATGTCATACAGTATCGCATTCTGTGGTAACTCCACTAGCTGAGAGAAACCTTTTAGAGAGCAGTAGCATGTAATAAGACTCTTATGGTGTAAATTCAAGAACAGAATGCTGAAACCTGTTCAAAGAAGTGGCTGTACTAACTATGGATTCTCACTATCTGTATTCCTTAATGAATTTTGTATGTCTTTTTTCCAACCAACAGCTCAGTGCATAACATCAATACTAAGAATAAAAACAATTTACATACAGAATTAAAATCACTTACTTTGGTCCTAAAAGAGGTCCAGTATTTGGCAATGCATATTTCAACAGGTTTCCAGCAGCCATTAAGAGCTTAGTTTAAGACAAAGTACAGTTTAAACAAAGACTACTGCATAATAGGTATAAAACAAAGCACAGGGCTGTAGATAGAGAGATGCTGAATGAAACATGTTTGGCAGTTAGAAGAGCAATGCGTGAAGCCGTCAATGACTACTGCAGCAGAATACTGTTTAACGATCTTTCACAAAACCCAAAGAAATTCTGGTAAAGGCTGATAGTGGCACAAATGTTAGTGTCCAGTCATTCATGTGTGAGACTGAAACTGAAGTTGAGAGCAGCAAAGCAAAACCAGAAATGCTTAACTCTGTTTTAAGATATTCCTTTACAAAGGAAAACCCAGGAGTAAGTTACTGGCGCAACGTAATTCTTCCACCAATGAAAATATGAGTGAAATAGATATTCGTGTCGGTGGTGTTGAGAAACAGCTGAATCATTAAAACTGAACGCAGCATTAGCGCCTGCTGGAATCCCTATCCGACTCCATACCCAATTCATAGCTATAATCCATCATAGATCCCTCAAACAAAAAACTTTGCTTAATAACAAGAAGAAAGTACAGGTCATAGAACTGATCCACAAAAGTACCTTTGAATATCCTGGACATCCACTTACTGTAGAACCTTGGAACATATTCTGAGCTCAAACCTAGTGAAGTATCTGGAACAGAATGATGATTCTGAAAACATTGATCCTGTGAAATCTAGTTCACACTTTTCTCACATGACATCCTCCGCTATATGGTGAGTAGCAACTTTCTCCTTCATTATATTGTTACATTCCATCCTGGATTTTTCATTGTTTAAAATCATATTACAGTTTCTCAGTGGCTGGTCTTCTTTTCAAGTACTTACAATCTGACGAACACCAACTGCACAAAATGTGTCATAATTTATGTTAGGTAGCTGTTCTGTTTTACCATCAATGTTCTTTCTTTATGCTGCAGATAACCCTTTACAGTCTTGCTTATTTTTACGCTCACTGTTATTTCTACTCCTGTTCTACTATTTACAGACCCTGTATGGATGATATTACAGTTCCTATTCCAAAAATATCCTTGTTCTGGTAGTTATGTCTTACAAATTCCTGAAATATAAATCTCTAACCAGTTGTATCTTTCAGTGTTCTAGTTTCAAACTGTTTTAGTGTTATAACAGTCCTTATGCCCTATAAGGGACTAAAAGTGTAGCAGAACTTGGAGCAGAAGATAGAGCCAGTACGGTAATCAGGCCACAGCCAGAGTCATCTGGCACAGGGAATTGAACTGCCTGATCAGTGGAAGCAACTACACCTGTATTGTCAGACCACAAGCACCACTGCAAGGCTAAATCTCCTGGAAGTACTACAGCCCAATCTGCTGCCAGTTATGACAGCTGTGTATTGCCTGTGTTCCAGATCATTCAGTGTGACATACATACACAATGACTGCCATGGTGTCACCAGGGAGCTGCAGCATTTAAGCCCAGCTGAACCAGTCCATTACCATTGAGCATCTGGGGCAGTTATGTGATGCTTAAGCTGTGATAGACAGTGCCACACCTATGACGCAGCCATATCTAGCACCACTGGGCCTCAAATTGCTGCCTATCACCTGAGCACACTGATGCTTGGGCAACTCAGGACTTTGATACTACCTTGGGAGTACGAAGCAAGGACCCTGCCCTACCTTTCTTAGCCGAGGCATCAACTGAGTATCTTTGCACCCTTGAAAATTGCAATGTGATGCAGCCACATTTACATTCAGCCACTGCTACCAGGTTGCCCATGCTTTGACCAGGGGGAACGAGCTTCTCGTAACACGGTGGCAAAGAGGCACAGGATCACCCACCAGAGTCCATCGTACTGGGAGACATTGTGATAGAGTATTTACCTCACTCACCATCACCACTTACAGTTTCCAAGTCCCATGATTGTGTACAAACAGCAATAAAGAAGTCAAAGAAGTTATTGTAACCTCACGAGGACCTTCTACTGCTGCACCTGCATCCATGTTGTCAGAGAACCATTGCCCACACCCAGCTTTCCTGTCATCCCATTATAATTGGTGTCAGAAGTGGGATGTTTCTGCCGCCAGGCCTCGAATCCCTGCCTGTCACCTGAACACCTAGACACATGGGCAACTCAGCTCTTTGCCACTGTCTTGGCAAAGCCATCCCTGCCTCCTACAATAATTGGTGTTAGAAGGGCTCCTGAAGATGAAAGTGGGCAACCAGAAGTCAGCAGCCAGTTCCCTGGTTCCATTGCAGCACCTTTCTGAAAGGGAAGTGAGTGGATGGAAGGCAGAGTCCTGAAGAACCATCTGGAGCAAGCAAGGTATGCAAATAGCAGCCAGGACTTTAATAATTCACTCATGCGGCTCCCTACACCCTTGGGTTAGACCTTTTCCTACTTCTCCCATAATGTCAGGGTGGGATACCACTGTATTGTTCAGCAATGGACTGAGGGTCAAACCACAAACTCCTGTGACATGCATGCAGTGCAGTTAACTGGGCATTTCAGTGCATGCACTGAGTCGCTTCCCGTAGTTTATTGGGTGTGTCAACGGAAAGGGCATTATGCCAGCCAATGCTGAGTGGATGCTTGGCTCAGGCATGGGAAACCCTGAGGACCCCAAAAACTTCAATAATTTCTTAAGGATAAGCCAGAATAGGCGTAATGTTTTCACTTTATAAATGAATTCTACAGAGTAACGTTTTTAGGATGAGTTAAGGATGATAGGGTAGGCATAAAACGTATATTAGTAATTAAAGATAGGCATCATGTAGGATGTAAGGTAAAGCCTGAGTGTAGAATATCAGGAGATATAATCTGCTATAATGTGACCCCCAAGGAAGATACTACTTAGTTTGCTAAGACAGGTAGTGACATAGCAGGAAAATCAGTTAGATGTTGGAAAACATGTAGAAGTAAAGGAACTAACCCATGTGTAATATGTGGGGTCTCTTTAGACGCCCAAGGCTTGTTTAACTACAAATAAACATTTTAATGTGGGTGTAGACTACTCACCATCCAGTACGCTATTCACAGACATTTTATTGTAACTGGGTAAAATATTTATTATTATATCACAGTCTGTAGTACAACAATTTAAAATTTTTGCAGTGGGTCAGTAAATACCCCAGGTATACAGTATGTGCTTTTCAGTGTTGTTACGAAAATAAGTCTTGGCAACAACACACTTATAAACTGACATTCATTTGTACATTGTTGCAAACAGTGAATAGAAAATACCTTCACGTGCATTGTTGTGACAAATTCACAATTTGGAATTGAGTTTTGTGGGAGGAAGACATGGTGTTATAGTTTTTTTGTCAAGGATGGTGATATACGTTTTGCAAGGGGCTACAGTCTTGAGCAGGCTTTGACAGATTTACGAAAGAGTGACAGTGAGAATGAGTCAATTTTTAGAAAGGAAGAGGACAGTAATGCTGATGGAGATATGACAGAGGAAGATATACAAATCGGAGATGAAGTAGATATGAGTGACTGTGAAGAAGGTGACAATGGTATTCAAGTAACAAGTGCATCTACTTTTGTGTCTATAAGTGGACAAATAACATATAACACAGTACCATCTGATGTGCGGAAGTAGGTTTCAAGCAACATAATATGTGAAACTGCTTATATTCCACATCACCTTACCCCACAATTACAGACAAGGGCAGATTGCTTTAGATTTTTTTATCGCCAATCACATGCAGAGAGTAATAGTAATGCATACCAATAATCATGCAAAAGGTAATAAAATTTTGTACGTAACTCTTGAACACTGAATTGAACTTGATTCTACAGAGCTGCAGGCATTCTTTGATCTACTAATAAGAGCTGGCTTGCATAAAGGACATGGGAAGCTTTTGAGTGAATTTTGGTCAGAAGAGTATGGCTTACCTATTTTTTGAGCCACAAAGTACTTTTCATGATATTTTGATGTGCCTCCGTTTCGATGATAAATTTACAAGGGAAGAAAGAAATGCTGCTTCTGGATCAAAAGCTGCACCAATAAGGGCTGTGTTTGAAATGTTCATTGATGCATGCATTTCATCTTATGTCCCTGGACCTTGTATTACAGTTGATGAGTATCTGTGTACTTTCAGGGGACGGTGTCCATTCAAGATGTACATTTCTTCGAAACCTGGAAAGTATGGGATAAAAGTGTGGACTGCTGTAGATTGTGAGACCAATATGTTATAAATGCACAAGTTTAGATAGGGAAATCTGCTGAAGGAAGGGAAATAAATCAAGGGAAACAAATGTTACATGGTTTAGTTGATCACCTGAAGGGAAGGGTTAGGAACATTACCACTGATAACATTTTTTACAAGTTTTGATTTGGGACAAGAACTTCTTGCTCATAAATTGACATTTATGGGCACTCTTTGGGCCAACTGAAAAGAGATACCAAAAGAAATGTTGCTGTCAAAACAGAGGCATCAATTATCGACCACTTTTGGGTATGCACAGAATACTGTTTTAGCTTTGTATGTTCCTACACAAAATAAATCAGTCACTTTGTTGCCTACTCTACACCAAACATTTGATGAAGTGAGCTTGAGCACAAAAAACCTGACATAATAATGTTCTACAACTCAATAAAGTCAGGAGTTGATACAGTTGATAAGATGGCTAGACAGTATTCAGCGAAATGTGGAACAAAAAGGTGGCCACTTGCTGTATTTTTTTTGATATACTAGATTTAGCTTGTCTCAATGCTTATGTTCTGTATTCTAAATTTTTACATGATATGAGAAATAAAAATTCAATAAGAGAATTCTTCTCATAACTAGGAAAAGGACTACTCAAACCTTACATTGAATGACGAATCCTGTCACCCCAGTTCTGAACACAACCCAATCATTCAGCAATAATATCTTCAGGCTTCAAAGATCTTCTAAAGGAAAAATAACTCCACAACCAGGAATCCGATGTTCCAAACCAGAAAAGAAAATGGTGTGAGTCCTGCCCAAGGTCAAAGGACAAGAAAGTGAATCAACAATGTGACAGGTGTCACAAGTTTGTCTGTAAAGAACACGCTAGGATAAGTGTGTTGTATAATGATTGTTGATCATATGACAAGGAGAGCAATGGGAGTGCATTTCTAATAAAATTCCGTGTAAGTAATATTTCACTTAACATTAATAATCAATTACAGTATTGTTACATAGTGTGTGGGTTATGAATATATTGTGTTAAAATAATTTTTGGAACTAAACAAAATTTGTGTTCATATTTTAAACAAATGTAGTAAATAATTAAAACTGACATGTAAATTAATTATGTCAAGAAACTATGGAGTTGTAATATAAACATTGTGCATATGTTTCTCAATAAATTATAATTCCTTTTGTGGACAAATTTGAAATTGTATCGCCATAAAGTTGCTTGAATCACTTTGGGGTCAAAAAAGACCCCAGACATACAATATGTTTTTCCAGAGCTGATACCATGCGAGGTTAAAGGGATTTTTATTACATATGACACAGATGAGGCCAATATAGCACCTGTAGTCGGAAAAGAACTACAGGCAGTGCCTGTAGCCGGGAAAATGGTAGGGTTATTGTGCAGCACAGGTGGGCTGATATAGTGTCCATAGGTGGGCCAGTGTATTCACTGAATAAATCTCACAGAGTGAGAGGAATTATTAAAGAATTAAAAAAGACTGAAAAGAGTAATTACAGTATAGGAGTTTGGATAGATCCCCAGTCTCAGTGTCTTGACACCACGACCAACTGTCTTGAAAATCAGAGGGTTCACATAGTCTAGTATTGCCAAACAGTAGGGCAGTGCACATAACATTCTGCTTCCATAGTCAGTCTTATTCTCCATAGATTAAGGAAGGGTTTAGCCCACAGTATGTGTATTCTCCTTGCTACTCTTTAGCAACAGGTAGTGTAGTGTAAACTTGCAGACAATGATATAGAGAAAAGTAGATAAGAGCAAATTAGATTGCAGTACAAGGAAGCCATCCTGGTACCTGCTCCCTCCCACATAGTGGAGCCAAAAGGTGCTCACCAATGAGAAACAGACCGACAAAAGATAGAATTAATTGTGAATGAACACTCTGTGTGCAAGCCAATTGCTAGTGTTGTCGAAAGAAGTATAAATAGTGAAAAAGAAGCAAGGGTGACCTTCAGTGAAATTAAAAATGTAAATTGTACATACTTGTAAGTAAATTAGTGCCTATGTTACAGCAAAATTTTCAATGGAAATCTGGGGCCATATTTTTTGTTGAAAGGAGGAATGGTAAGGGACTAAAAGCATAGTAGACTTGGAGCAGAAGATGGAGCCAGAACAGTAATCAGGCCAAAGCCAGCCAGCACTGGTCACTGAACTGTATGCTCAGTGGAAGTGATCACCCCTGTGTTGTCAGACCACATGTACCACTGCCAGGACAAATCAAGTCTCCAGGCAGTGCTTCAGCCTGACCCTCTGCCAGGTGTGACGGCCATCAGTGTCTGTGTCCCAGATTGTTTGGTGTGTCATGCATATGCAGCCACTACCACAAATTCAGCAGCAGGCTGCAGCATTTAAACCAGGCAAAACCAACACATCATCATCGAACAGCTGGGGCTGTCACGTGATGCCTAGTCTGCGATGAACAGAGCCATGCTGATTACACAGCTGTATCTACTGCCACTGGGCCTCGAATACCTGCCTGTCGCCTGGGCACTTGGACACTTGGGCAACTCAACACTTTGACACCATCTCGGGAGGATGACACAAGGGCCCAGTCATCCCTGCCTTCACCAAGACATCAACAGAGGACTTCTGCACTCTGGGACACTGGACCATGACACAGCCAGATCTTCTTACAGCCACGACCACAGCTGTAGTATTTTGGCAAGAGGATACAAGCTCCTTACAACACAGGAGCAGCAGCAGCAGCTGCTGCTGCAGGACAAACAGTCACCAACCAGAGGCCATTGTATCAGGGGATGCTGTGATGGAGTATTTACCTTGTATGCTATCATCACTTTCATTTTCGAAGTCCCTTGATTGTAAACAGACAGCATTAAGGATGTTAATGTAACCTCACCAGGACATTCTACTACTACACATGCATCCATTCTTGACAGAGAACTACTGCCCACACCCAGCCATCCTGTTATAGTCTACCCTAAATAGTATTATCTTTGTGTCTGATACATTCACCAGAGCAATAACCACCTGAAGTTTTGAATGGGAAACTAATTTACCTAGGGGAAATTCATTACAATATTTTTAGCAGAAAATTGAGTTTACTGGGGAAAGATAAGGTGATGTTTTTTTGTTGCATACTGAATTACATGTGTGTGTCAACCACACCACAAGCACAGGTAACATCACAGTTGCCATAGCAATCTTCTTAATTTTGGCAACTATGACTTCTGGAGGCACTTCTGTCTTCTTCCAGAATGAGGTTTTTCTGTGTAGCAAGCATAACAGAGACCTTCTGCTTCCACTCTGTGATGCTGTCAAGAGGCCTTTATAAGGTACTAGTGGTTGGGCTAGTCTGACCAAGGTGTGCTACACTTTCATCACTCCTCCTCCACCTTGGCCTGACCTGCCTTCCAGGCGGCATTCTTATACTTTTGTTTATCATCATTGTACTTTCTTTTTTACCTTATTTTTTATGTAAGATTCCATCGGAACATCTGAACCAAAGCTACTTGGTAAGGAGGAAATCACACTGTGATTTAATAAAACTGATAAGAAAATTTGAAAACCAGGACAGAAGAGTATAAAAATAATTTAAAAATCAAGAAAAGATTTGTACTACTGCATACAATAAATAACTTGTTACTGCATCAGGCTTTAAACTACTGTGAGGAACTCCTGTAAAAGAATAAAGTGGTGTGCCACAAGGAAGACTAACAACTTAAATTTCATGAATTTAAGGTTGATTACTAAATTTTTCAGTTTTGCTTATTGGAAACGGAATGTACAAAATAGTGCACACTATTCTGTTCATTGTTTCAAGAAGTATCATCCAATTGGTAATTTTTTTCTACCTAGTGTTTACTGTATGCAGTCTCTTTAGAATATGACCATTTTATTAACCGTGAGCCCCCTGAGGAAGTATGTGTACAGGGGTAGCAGAGCTAGCATCCACATGCTTGAACAATTGTTTGCATATCTTCCAAACTGCACTTTTCTGTACTAAGAGTATTCTTTGTGAATGCACAGAACTGTCCCAAAAGCCACAGGATGCACTTGTAACAGAGTGAAAGTATGTAAAGTACACCAGATTTCATATATCAGTATCAGAGACAATGGAGATTATTCTTGTAGTACACATAGTAACCATTTGGTTTCTGCGAGTTACGGTGAATGTGATATTATCAGGGAAGATTTTCTTCTGTCTTCAATTCTGAGAATTTAAAATGTTCCATTTAACTGATTATCTGACCACGTTGGGCAGTAAAATTTCACTTTTAAAGGAGTTGAGTGGGGGGAGATTGGTGCTAAACATCCCGTCGACAACGAGGTCATTAGAGATGGAGTGCAAGTTCAGATTAGGGAAGGATGGGGAAGGAAATCGACCATGCCATTTCAAAGGAACCATCCCAGCATTTGCATAAAACAATTTAGGGAAATCATGGAAAACCTAAATCAGAATGGCAGGAGACGAGTTTGAACCATCTTCCTCCCAAATGTGAGTCCAGTGTGCTAACCACTGCGCCACCTCTCTCAGTAAAAGGAGTTCAGTGTCAAAAACTGTATGTACCTTATTTTGTTAAAGTTATGCATGAATCACTTGTCTGTAAGTCTCAAAGCTAATCATCAACTATTCTATTTTTTCTAAATCATTTTCATTAATGTGTCATCCTTTCTTTCCATTTGATCTGCTTGAGTGAAAGGTTTACCTAATTATCCTAATTTTACAAGGACAGGCAGTATTGTCTTCCAGAGGTACTTCAGCTGTTAATGAGGCACAGTTGTGACTGAAATAAGTAATCAATGTTGTTGTTGTTGTCTTCAGTCAGAAGACTGGTTTGATGCAGCTCTCCAAGCTACTCTACCCTGTACAAGTGTCTACATCTACGAATAACTATTGCAATCTACATCATTCTGAAGGTGCTTACTGTATTCATCTCTTGGTCGCCCTCTATGATTTTTACCTCCCAAACCTCCCTCCAGTACTAAATTGGTGATACCTTTATGTCTTTGAATGTGTTCTATCAATGGATCCTTTCTTTTAGTCAAATTCTATCACAAATTTCTTGTCTCCCCAATTCTATTCAGTACCTCCTCATCAGTTATGCGATCTACCCATCTAATCTTCAGCATCCTTGTGTAGTATCATAATTCAAAAACTTCTTTTCTCTTTTTGTCTAAACTATTTATCGTCCATGTTTCTCGTGTCTGCACTTTGGAAAAATAATTTCAGAAAAGACTTTCTAACACTTAAATCTATATTCAGTGTTAACAACTTTCTCTGTTCCACTCACACCTTTCTTGCTATTGACAGTCTACATTTTATATCCTCTCTGATTTGGGCATCATCAGTTATTTTGTTGCCCAAATAGCAAAACTCATCTACTACTTTAAGCGTCTCATTTCCTCATCTGATTCCCTTAGAGTCTCCTGATTTAATTCAACTACATTACATTATCCTTGTTTTGCTTTTGTTGAAATTCATCTTATATCTTTCTTTCAAGACACTGGCTATTCTGTTCAACTGCTCTTCCAAGTCTTTTGTTTTGCCTAACAGTATTACAATGTCATTTGAAGACCTCACAGATTTTATTTCTTCTCCCTTACTTTAATTCCTTCAAATTTTTCTTTTGTTTCCTTTACTGCTTGCTCAAGGTACAGAGTGAATAACATCGAGAATAGGCTACAACCTTGTCTCTCTCCTTTCACAACCACTGCTTCCCTTTCATGCCTCTTGACTATTATAACTGCCGTATGGTTTTTGTACAGGCTGTAAATAGCCTTTTGCTCCCTGTATTTTATCCCTGCTATCTTCAGACTTTAAAGAGAATATAAAATTGGCAACTATGACTTCTGGAGGCACTTCTGTCTTCTTCCAGAATGAGGTTTTTCTGGGTAGCAAGCATAACAGAGACCTTCTGCTTCCACTCTGTGATGCTGTCAAGAGGCCTTTATAAGGTACTAGTGGTTGGGCTAGTCTGACCAAGGTGTGCTACACTTTCATCACTCCTCCTCCACCTTGGCCTGACCTGCCTTCCAGGCGGCATTCTTATACTTTTCTTATACTTTTTCATCTCTTGGTCGCCCTCTATGATTTTTACCTCCCAAACCTCCCTCCAGTACTAAATTGGTGATACCTTTATGTCTCTGAATGTGTTCTATCAATGGATAGAACACATTCACATGAACGATCGCGGACCTCCCAGTGAGACAACCATGTCTTGTTTTGACAAAGAGAATATTCCAATGAACATTCTCAAAAACTTTCTCCAAGTCTACAGATGCTGTAAATATAGTTTTTGCCTTTCCCTAACATATCTTCCAAAAGAAGTCAGAGGGTTAATACTTCCGCATATGTTCCTACATTTCTTTGGAATCCAAACTGATCTTCCCCGATGTTAGCCACTACCAGTTTTCCATACTTCTGTGAAGTATTCCTTTTAGTATTTTGCATCCATGACTTATTAATGATACTTTGGGAATCTGTCAGCATCTTTTTTCTTTGGAATTGGAATTATTACATTTTTCTTGAAGTCTGAGGGTATTTCACCTGTCGCGTTCATCTTGCACACCTGATGAAATAGGTCTGCTATGGCTGGCTCTCTTAAGGCTGCCATTAGTTCTGATGGAATGTCGTCTACTCCAGGGGTCTTGTTTTGATGTAGGTCTTTCATTTTTCTATCAGATTCTTCTCGCAGCATCATATCTCCCGTCTTACCTTCAACTGTGTCCTCTTCCCTTTCCATTGTATGGTGTATAAGTTCAGCTCCCTTGCACATACTTTCTATATACTCCTTCCACCTTTCAGCTTTCTCTTCTTTGCTTCATACTGGTTTTTGCATCTCAGCTGTTGATATTCATACAGTTGCTTCTCTTTTCTCCCAGGGCCTATTTAATTTTCTTGTAGGCAGTATCTGTATTTCCCCTGTAGTGAAATACTCTTCTAAATCCTTACATTTGTTCTCTAGCCTTTCCTGCTTAGCCTTTTTCCACTTCCTGTAAGTCTAATTTTTTATGTGTTTGTATTCCATTTCATCTGATTCATATGCTGCATTCTTATAGTTTCTCCCTTCATTAATTAAATTCAGTATCTCCTGTGATATCCAAGAATCTCTACTAGGGTTTGTCCTTTTACCTATTAGATCCTTCACTGCCTTCACTATTTCCTGTCACAAGTCTACCCATTCATCTTCTACAGTATTCCTTTCCCCTAATCTAGTCAATCGTTGCCTAATGCTTTCTCTGAAACTCGCAACAACCTCTCATACTTTCAACTTCTCCATGTCCCACCCCCTCGAATTTCTACCTTTTTGCATCTTCTTCAATTTTACTCTACAGTTCATAACCAAAAAATTCTGGTTAGAGCCGACATCTGTCCCTAGAAATGTCTCTCAGTTTAAAATCTAGTTCTGAACCTCTGTCTAATCATTACATTATCAGTATGAATCCTTCCGGTGTCTGCAGATCCCTTCCACATACAGATCCTACTTTCAGGTTCCTTAAACCAAGTAATAACAATGATTAAATTATGCCCTGTATAAACTTCTACCAGGTGGCTTCCTCTTACATTCCTTTCCCCATTCCATATTCACATACTATATTTCCTCTGTTCCTTTTCCTGCTATTGAATTCCAGTCCCCCATCAGAATTAAATTTTCATCTCCTTTAAACATCTGAATAATTTCTTTTATCTCAACATACAGTTCTCCTGTCTCTTCATCATATACGGAGTTAGTTGGTTCTTGTTGTTGTTGTGGCCTTCAGTCCAGAGACTGGTTTGATGCAATTCTCCATGCTACTCTATCCTGTGCAAGCTTCTTCATCTCCCAGTACCTAATGCAACCTACATCCTTCTGAATCTGTTTAGTGTACTCATCCCTTGGTCTCCCTCTACGATTTTTACCCACCAAGCTGCCCTCCAATACTAAATTGGTGATCCCTTGATGCCTCAGAATATGCCCTACCAACTGATCCCTTCTTCTAGTTAAGTTGTGCCACAAATTTCTCTTCTCTCCAATTGTATTCAATACTTCCTCATTAGTTATGTGATCTACCCTTCTAATATTCAGCATTCTTCTGTAGCACCAGAATTCGAAAGCTTCTATTCTCTTCTTGTCTAAACTATTTATCGTCCACGTTTCACTTGCATACATAGCTACACTCCATACAAATACTTTCAGAAACGATTTCCTGACATTTAAATCTAAACTCAATGTTAATAAATTTCTCTTCTTCAGAAATGCTTTCCTTGCCATTGCCAGTCTACATTTTATATCCTCTCTACTTTGACCATCATCAGTTGTTTTGCTCCCCAAAACTCCTTTACTATTTTAAGTGTCTCATTTCCTAATCTAATTCCGGCAGCATCATCCAATTTAATTCGACTACATTCCATTATCCTCGTTTTGCTTTTGTTGATGTTCATCTTATATCCTCCTTTTAAGACAATGTCCATTCCGTTCAACTGCTCTTCCAGGTCCTTTGCTGTCTCTGACAGAATTACAATGTCATCGGCGAACCTCAAAGTTTTTATTTCTTTTCCATGGATTTTAATACCTACTCCATATTTTTTTCTTTTGTTACCTTTACTGCTTGCTCAATATATAGATTGAATAACATCGGGGACTTGAATTTAATTTATGAGAGGAGAAAATACACAAATGCAGTAAATGAAGCAGGCAAAAAGGAATACAAACGTCCCAAAAATGAGATTGACAGGAAGTGCAAAATGACTAAGCAGGGATGGCTAGAGGACAAATGTAAGGACGTAGAGGCATATATCACTAGGGGTAAGATAGATACTGCCTGCAGGAAAATTAAAGACACCTTTGGAGAAAAGAGAACCACTTGAATGAATATCAAGATCTCAGACGGAAACCCAGTTTTAAGCAAAGAAGGGAAAGCAGAAAGATGAAGGAGTATATAGAGGGTCTATACAAGGGCGATGTTCTTGAGGACAATATTATGAAATGGAAGAGAATGTAGATGAAGATGAAATGGGAGATATGATACTGCGTGAAGAGTTTGACAGAGCACTGAAAGATCTAAGTCGAAAAAAGGCCCCGGGAGTAGACAACATCCCATTAGAACTAATGACAGCCTTGGGAGAGCCAAGCCTAACAAAACTGTACATTTTAGTGAGCAAGATGTATGAGACAGGCAAAATACCCTCAAACCTCAAGAAGAATATAATAATTCCAAACCCAACGAAAGCAAGTGTTGACAGGTGTGAAAATTACCATACTATCAGTTTAATAAGTCATGGCTGCAAAATACTGACACGAATTCTTTATATACGAATGGAAAAACTGGTAGAAGCCGACCTCGGGGAAGATCAGTTTGGATTCTGCAGAAATGTTGGAACATGTGAGGCAATACTGACCCTATGACTTATCTTAGAAAATAGATTAAGGAAAGGCAAACCTATGTTTCTAGCATTTGTAGACTTAGAGAAAGCTTTTGACAATGTTGAGTGGAATACTCTCTTTCAAATTCTGAAGGTGGCAGGGGTAAAATATAGGGAGCAAAAGGCTATTTACAATTTGTACAGAAACCAGATGGCAGTTATAAGAGTCAAGTGGCATGAAAGGGAAGCAGTGGTTGGCAAGGGAGTGAGACAGGGTTGTAGCCTATCCCCGATGTTATTCAATCTACACTCCTGGAAATTGAAATAAGAACACCGTGAATTCATTGTCCCAGGAAGGGGAAACTTTATTGACACATTCCTGGGGTCAGATACATCACATGATCACACTGACAGAACCACAGGCACATAGACACAGGCAACAGAGCATGCACAATGTCGGCACTAGTACAGTGTATATCCACCTTTCGCAGCAATGCAGGCTGCTATTCTCCCATGGAGACGATCGTAGAGATGCTGGATGTAGTCCTGTGGAACGGCTTGCCATGCCATTTCCACCTGGCGCTTCATCCAGTCCCAAACATGCTCAATGGGGGACAGATCCGGAGATCTTGCTGGCCAGGGTAGTTGACTTACACCTTCTAGAGCACGTTGGGTGGCACGGGATACATGCGGACATGCATTGTCCTGTTGGAACAGCAAGTTCCCTTGCCGGTCTAGGAATGGTAGAACGATGGGTTCGATGACGGTTTGGATGTACCATGCACTATTCAGTGTCCCCTCGACGATCACCAGTGGTGTACGGCCAGTGTAGGAGATCGCTCCCCACACCATGATGCCGGGTGTTGGCCCTGTGTGCCTCGGTCGTATGCAGTCCTGATTGTGGCGCTCACCTGCACGGCGCCAAACACGCATACGACCATCATTGGCACCAAGGCAGAAGCGACTCTCATCGCTGAAGACGACACGTCTCCATTCGTCCCTCCATTCACGCCTGTCGCGACGCCACTGGAGGCGGGCTGCACGATGTTGGGGCGTGAGCGGAAGACGGCCTAACGGTGTGCGGGACCGTAGCCCAGCTTCATGGAGACGGTTGCGAATGGTCCTCGCAGATACCCCAGGAGCAACAGTGTCCCTAATTTGCTGGGAAGTGGCGGTGCGGTCCCCTACGGCACTGCGTAGGATCCTACGGTCTTGGCGTGCATCCGTACGTCGCTGCGGTCCGGTCCCAGGTCGACGGGCACGTGCACCTTCCGCCGACCACTGGCGACAACATCGATGTACTGTGGAGACCTCACGCCCCACGTGTTGAGCAATTCGGCGGTATGTCCACCCGGCCTCCCGCATGCCCACTATACGCCCTCGCTCAAAGTCCGTCAACTGCACATACGGTTCACGTCCACGCTGTCGCGGCATGCTACCAGTGTTAAAGACTGCGATGGAGCTCCGTATGCCACGGCAAACTGGCTGACACTGACGGCGGCGGTGCACAAATGCTGCGCAGCTAGCGCCATTCGACGGCCAACACCGCGGTTCCTGGTGTGTCCGCTGTGCCGTGCGTGTGATCATTGCTTGTACAGCCCTCTCGCAGTGTCCGGAGCAAGTATGGTGGGTCTGACACACCGGTGTCAATGTGTTCTTTTTTCCATTTCCAGGAGTGTATATATTGAGCAAGCAGTAAAGGTAACAAAAGAAAAAAATATGGAGTAGGTATTAAAATCCATGGAAAAGAAATAAAAACTTAGAGGTTCGCCGATGACATTGTAATTCTGTCAGAGACAGCAAAGGACCTGGAAGAGCAGTTGAACGGAATGGACATTGTCTTAAAAGGAGGATATAAGATGAACATCAACAAAAGCAAAACGAGGATAATGGAATGTAGTCGAATTAAATTGGATGATGCTGCCGGAATTAGATTAGGAAATGAGACACTTAAAATAGTAAAGGAGTTTTGGGGAGCAAAACAACTGATGATGGTCAAAGTAGAGAGGATATAAAATGTAGACTGGCAATGGCAAGGAAAGCATTTCTGAAGAAGAGAAATTTATTAACATTGAGTTTAGATTTAAATGTCAGGAAATCGTTTCTGAAAGTATTTGTATGGAGTGTAGCTATGTATGCAAGTGAAACGTGGACGATAAATAGTTTAGACAAGAAGAGAATAGAAGCTTTCGAATTCTGGTGCTACAGAAGAATGCTGAATACTAGAAGGGTAGATCACATAGCTAATGAGGAAGTATTGAATACAATTGGAGAGAAGAGAAATTTGTGGCACAACTTAACTAGAAGAAGGGATCAGTTGGTAGGGCATATTCTGAGGCATCAAGGGATCACCAATTTAGAATTGGAGGGCAGCTTGGTGGGTAAAAATCGTAGAGGGAGACCAAGGGATGAGTACACTAAACAGATTCAGAAGGATGTAGGTTGCATTAGGTACTGGGAGATGAAGAAGCTTGCACAGGATAGAGTAGCATGGAGAATTGCATCAAACCAGTCTCTGGACTGAAGGCCACAACAACAACAAGAACCAACTAACTCCGTATATGATGAAGAGACAGGAGAACTGTATGTTGAGATAAAAGAAATTATTCAGATGTTTAAAGGAGATGAAAATTTAATTCTGATGGGGGACTGGAATTCAATAGCAGGAAAAGGAACAGAGGAAATATAGTATGTGAATATGGAATGGGGAAAGGAATGTAAGAGGAAGCCACCTGGTAGAAGTTTATACAGGGCATAATTTAATCATTGTTATTACTTGGTTTAAGGAACCTGAAAGTAGGATCTGTATGTGGAAGGGATCTGCAGACACCGGAAGGATTCATACTGATAATGTAATGATTAGACAGAGGTTCAGAACTAGATTTTAAACTGAGAGACATTTCTAGGGACAGATGTCGGCTCTAACCAGAATTTTTTGGTTATGAACTGTAGAGTAAAATTGAAGAAGATGCAAAAAGGTAGAAATTCGAGGGGGTGGGACATGGAGAAGTTGAAAGTATGAGAGGTTGTTGCGAGTTTCAGAGAAAGCATTAGGCAACGATTGACTAGATTAGGGGAAAGGAATACTGTAGAAGATGAATGGGTAGACTTGTGACAGGAAATAGTGAAGGCAGTGAAGGATCTAATAGGTAAAAGGACAAACCCTAGTAGAGATTCTTGGATATCACAGGAGATACTGAATTTAATTAATGAAGGGAGAAACTATAAGAATGCAGCATATGAATCAGATGAAATGGAATACAAACACATAAAAAATTAGACTTACAGGAAGTGGAAAAAGGCTAAGCAGGAAAGGCTAGAGAACAAATGTAAGGATTTAGAAGAGTATTTCACTACAGGGGAAATACAGATACTGCCTACAAGAAAATTAAATAGGCCCTGGGAGAAAATAGAAGCAACTGTATGAATATCAACAGCTGAGATGCAAAAACCAGTATGAAGCAAAGAAGAGAAAGCTGAAAGGTGGAAGGAGTATATAGAAAGTATGTGCAAGGGAGCTGAACTTATACACCATACAATGGAAAGGGAAGAGGACACAGTTGAAGGTAAGACGGGAGATATGATGCTGCGAGAAGAATCTGATAGAGAAATGAAAGACCTACATCAAAACAAGACCCCTGGAGTAGACGACATTCCATCAGAACTAATGGCAGCCTTAAGAGAGCCAGCCATAGCAGACCTATTTCATCAGGTGTGCAAGATGAACGAGACAGGTGAAATACCCTCAGACTTCAAGAAAAATGTAATAATTCCAATTCCAAAGAAAAAAGATGCTGACAGATTCCCAAAGTATCATTAATAAGTCATGGATGCAAAATACTAAAAGGAATACTTCACAGAAGTATGGAAAACTGGTAGTGGCTAACATCGGGGAAGATCAGTTTGGATTCCAAAGAAATGTAGGAACATATGCGGAAGTATTAACCCTCTGACTTCTTTTGGAAGATATGTTAGGGAAAGGCAAAAACTATATTTACAGCATCTGTAGACTTGGAGAAAGTTTTTGAGAATGTTCATTGGAATATTCTCTTTGAAAGTCTGAAGATAGCAGGGATAAAATACAGGGAGCAAAAGGCTATTTACAGCCTGTACAAAAACCATACGGCAGTTATAATAGTCAAGAGGCATGAAAGGGAAGCAGTGGTTGTGAAAGGAGAGAGACAAGGTTGTAGCCTATTCTCGATGTTATTCACTCTGTACCTTGAGCAAGCAGTAAAGGAAACAAAAGAAAAATTTGAAGTAGGAATTAAAGTAAGGGAGAAGAAATAAAATCTGTGAGGTCTTCAAATGACATTGTAATACTGTTAGGCAAAACAAAAGACTTGGAAGAGCAGTTGAACAGAATAGCCAGTGTCTTGAAAGAAAGATATAAGATGAATGTCAACAAAAGCAAAACAAGGATAATGTAATGTAGTTGAATTAAGTCAGGAGACTCTAAGGGAATCAGATGAGGAAATGAGACGCGTAAAGTAGTAGATGAGTTTTGCTATTTGGGCAACAAAATAACTGATGATGCCCAAAGCAGAGAGGATATAAAATGTAGACTGTCAATAGCAAGAAAGGTGTGAGTGGAACAGAGAAAGTTGTTAACACTGAATATAGATTTAAGTGTTAGAAAGTCTTTTCTGAAATTATTTTTCCAAAGTGCAGACACGAGAAACATGGACGATAAATAGTTTAGACAAAAAGAGAAAAGAAGTTTTTGAATTATGATACTACACAAGGATGCTGAAGATTAGATGGGTAGATCGCATAACTGATGAGGAGGTACTGAATAGAATTGGGGAGACAAGAAATTTGTGATAGAATTTGACTAAAAGAAAGGATCCATTGATAGAACACATTCAAAGACATAAAGGTATCACCAATTTAGTACTGGAGGGAGGTTTGGGAGGTAAAAATCATAGAGGGCGACCAAGAGATGAATACAGTAAGCACCTTCAGAATGATGTAGATTGCAATAGTTATTCGTAGATGTAGACACTTGTACAGGGTAGAGTAGCTTGGAGAGCTGCATCAAACCAGTCTTCTGACTGAAGACAACAACAACAACATTGATTACTTATTTCAGTCACAACTGTGCCTCATTAACAGCTGAAGTACCTCTGGAAGACAATACTGCCTGTCCTTGTAAAATTAGGATAATTAGGTAAACCTTTCACTCAAGCAGATCAAATGGAAAGAAAGGATGACACATTAATGAAAATGATTTAGAAAAAATAGAATAGTTGATGATTAGCTTTGAGACTTACAGACAAGTGATTCATGCATAACTTTAACAAAATAAGGTACATACAGTTTTTGACACTGAACTCCTTTTACTGAGAGAGGTGGCGCAGTGGTTAGCACACTGGACTCACATTTGGGAGGAAGATGGTTCAAACTCGTCTCCTGCCATTCTGATTTAGGTTTTCCATGATTTCCCTAAATTGTTTTATGCAAATGCTGGGATGGTTCCTTTGAAATGGCATGGTCGATTTCCTTCCCCATCCTTCCCTAATCTGAACTTGCACTCCATCTCTAATGACCTCGTTGTCGACGGGATGTTTAGCACCAATCTCCCCCCACTCAACTCCTTTAAAAGTGAAATTTTACTGCCCAACGTGGTCAGATAATCAGTTAAATGGAACATTTTAAATTCTCAGAATTGAAGACAGAAGAAAATCTTCCCTGATAATATCACATTCACCGTAACTCGCAGAAACCAAATGGTTACTATGTGTACTACAAGAATAATCTCCATTGTCTCTGATACTGATATATGAAATCTGGTGTACTTTACATACTTTCACTCTGTTACAAGTGCATCCTGTGGCTTTTGGGACAGTTCTGTGCATTCACAAAGAATACTCTTAGTACAGAAAAGTGCAGTTTGGAAGATATGCAAACAATTGTTCAAGCATGTGGATGCTAGCTCTGCTACCCCTGTACACATACTTCCTCAGGGGGCTCACGGTTAATAAAATGGTCATATTCTAAAGAGACTGCATACAGTAAACACTAGGTAGAAAAAAATTACCAATTGGATGATACTTCTTGAAACAATGAACAGAATAGTGTGCACTATTTTGTACATTCCGTTTCCAATAAGCAAAACTGAAAAATTTAGTAATCAACCTTAAATTCATGAAATTTAAGTTGTTAGTCTTCCTTGTGGCACACCACTTTATTCTTTTACAGGAGTTCCTCACAGTAGTTTAAAGCCTGATGCAGTAACAAGTTATTTATTGTATGCAGTAGTACAAATCTTTTCTTGATTTTTAAATTATTTTTATACTCTTCTGTCCTGGTTTTCAAATTTTCTTATCAGTTTTATTAAATCACAGTGTGATTTCCTCCTTACCAAGTAGCTTTGGTTCAGATGTTCCGATGGAATCTTACATAAAAAATAAGGTAAAAAAGAAAGTACAATGATGATAAACAAAAGTATAAGAATGCCGCCTGGAAGGCAGGTCAGGCCAAGGTGGAGGAGGAGTGATGAAAGTGTAGCACACCTTGGTCAGACTAGCCCAACCACTAGTACCTTATAAAGGCCTCTTGACAGCATCACAGAGTGGAAGCAGAAGGTCTCTGTTATGCTTGCTACACAGAAAAACCTCATTCTGGAAGAAGACAGAAGTGCCTCCAGAAGTCATAGTTGCCAAAATTAAGAAGATTGCTATGGCAACTGTGATGTTACCTGTGCTTGTGGTGTGGTTGACACACACATGTAATTCAGTATGCAACAAAAAAACATCACCTTATCTTTCCCCAGTAAACTCAATTTTCTGCTAAAAATATTGTAATGAATTTCCCCTAGGTAAATTAGTTTCCCATTCAAAACTTCAGGTGGTTATTGCTCTGGTGAATGTATCAGACACAAAGATAATACTATTTAGGGTAGACTATAACAGGATGGCTGGGTGTGGGCAGTAGTTCTCTGTCAAGAATGGATGCATGTGTAGTAGTAGAATGTCCTGGTGAGGTTACATTAACATCCTTAATGCTGTCTGTTTACAATCAAGGGACTTCGAAAATGAAAGTGATGATAGCATACAAGGTAAATACTCCATCACAGCATCCCCTGATACAATGGCCTCTGGTTGGTGACTGTTTGTCCTGCAGCAGCAGCTGCTGCTGCTGCTCCTGTGTTGTAAGGAGCTTGTATCCTCTTGCCAAAATACTACAGCTGTGGTCGTGGCTGTAAGAAGATCTGGCTGTGTCATGGTCCAGTGTCCCAGAGTGCAGAAGTCCTCTGTTGATGTCTTGGTGAAGGCAGGGATGACTGGGCCCTTGTGTCATCCTCCCGAGATGGTGTCAAAGTGTTGAGTTGCCCAAGTGTCCAAGTGCCCAGGCGACAGGCAGGTATTCGAGGCCCAGTGGCAGTAGATACAGCTGTGTAATCAGCATGGCTCTGTTCATCGCAGACTAGGCATCACGTGACAGCCCCAGCTGTTCGATGATGATGTGTTGGTTTTGCCTGGTTTAAATGCTGCAGCCTGCTGCTGAATTTGTGGTAGTGGCTGCATATGCATGACACACCAAACAATCTGGGACACAGACACTGATGGCCGTCACACCTGGCAGAGGGTCAGGCTGAAGCACTGCCTGGAGACTTGATTTGTCCTGGCAGTGGTACATGTGGTCTGACAACACAGGGGTGATCACTTCCACTGAGCATACAGTTCAGTGACCAGTGCTGGCTGGCTTTGGCCTGATTACTGTTCTGGCTCCATCTTCTGCTCCAAGTCTACTATGCTTTTAGTCCCTTACCATTCCTCCTTTCAACAAAAAATATGGCCCCAGATTTCCATCGAAAATTTTGCTGTAACATAGGCACTAATTTACTTACAAGTATGTACAATTTACATTTTTAATTTCACTGAAGGTCACCCTTGCTTCTTTTTCACTATTTATACTTCTTTCGACAACACTAGCAATTGGCTTGCACACAGAGTGTTCATTCACAATTAATTCTATCTTTTGTCGGTCTGTTTCTCATTGGTGAGCACCTTTTGGCTCCACTATGTGGGAGGGAGCAGGTACCAGGATGGCTTCCTTGTACTGCAATCTAATTTGCTCTTATCTACTTTTCTCTATATCATTGTCTGCAAGTTTACACTACACTACCTGTTGCTAAAGAGTAGCAAGGAGAATACACATACTGTGGGCTAAACCCTTCCTTAATCTATGGAGAATAAGACTGACTATGGAAGCAGAATGTTATGTGCACTGCCCTACTGTTTGGCAATACTAGACTATGTGAACCCTCTGATTTTCAAGACAGTTGGTCGTGGTGTCAAGACACTGAGACTGGGGATCTATCCAAACTCCTATACTGTAATTACTCTTTTCAGTCTTTTTTAATTCTTTAATAATTCCTCTCACTCTGTGAGATTTATTCAGTGAATACACTGGCCCACCTATGGACACTATATCAGCCCACCTGTGCTGCACAATAACCCTACCATTTTCCCGGCTACAGGCACTGCCTGTAGTTCTTTTCCGACTACAGGTGCTATATTGGCCTCATCTGTGTCATATGTAATAAAAATCCCTTTAACCTCGCATGGTATCAGCTCTGGAAAAACATATTGTATGTCTGGGGTCTTTTTTGACCCCAAAGTGATTCAAGCAACTTTATGGCGATACAATTTCAAATTTGTCCACAAAAGGAATTATAATTTATTGAGAAACATATGCACAATGTTTATATTACAACTCCATAGTTTCTTGACATAATTAATTTACATGTCAGTTTTAATTATTTACTACATTTGTTTAAAATATGAACACAAATTTTGTTTAGTTCCAAAAATTATTTTAACACAATATATTCATAACCCACACACTATGTAACAATACTGTAATTGATTATTAATGTTAAGAATGGCAATCATCCAACTGAGGATAAAAAGTAGAATTGGCCACCCAATGACATCAGAGCTGTCCACAGATTTCATGGGCACCTAGAAAAACTGTTGTGAGTGCCCCCAAGCCTTCTCAGTCCATAGGAGTTAGTTTCTTCAGTACATTGTTTTGACACATGAGCATTATATAAATGTTACCAGCACAGTGCATTGCCAATAATTACTTGTTAATTGAATGTACTGTATTTGAAAAGAAACAAATTTTAGTACACACAATAATAATAATGATAATAATAGCAGTAGTAATAATAGTAGCTGCTAAAAGAAGCAAACCTAACATTTACCTGAGAAAGTTTTGGCATATACTTTATCTTGATTTAAAAAGTCTGGTTGAAACTGTCAGTGTCAGCTGAAACAATTTCAGAAAACTGTGAATGGAACACTGAAATCTTCTGTTCTTGCAGCTGTTGAAGTTATTCACTACATCACTGAATCTCATTTTAGAAGCAAGTTCATACTCTATTGATATTAGTGCTAGATGATTAAGTTTCTCTTGGCCTAAAATTTAACTTAAGTGGTTTATAATTAATGCTAATTTATTAAATCCTGTCTTCCTGAAGCAACAGCCACTGATAGGTTAATGAGAATCCTGAATGCAATGTGAAGATTATATTTTGATTTGATCCATTATAAATGGTTTCTGAAAGCCTGCGACTGTAGATACAATAGGTTTGTTTATAAATAAATAAATCTTCTGCTACCAGTCACGGTTTTTTCTTTATTTTACTATTCGCACGACGCGTTTCGAGAAATAATTCTCATTTTCAAGTGCGTTTTTTTGATGTGTGTTAAGCCATTTCTTTTGATGTTGTCAGTGTGTGTGAGTCTGCTTCATTTTGTTGACTCACACACACTGACAACATCAAAAGAAATGGCTTAACACACATCAAAAAAACGCACTTGAAAATGAGAATTATTTCTCGAAACGCGTCGTGCGAATGGTAAAATAAAGAAAAATCGTGACTGGTAGCAGAAGATTTATTTATTTATAAACAAACCTAGTGAAGATTATAACCTCAACATATAAATTTCATTAGAAGAATAAATGGAAGCCCTTTGATTTTGTTGTCTTTGTCAAATCCAGAGAAGCACTTGCACTCACTGATTTAAACATTTGTATTTCTTTGATAAGATTATCACTCAGATGATCAGCAGACAGGCCATGAAGAGATCACTCACCAGTGTATTTTAATAACCCTCCTCATCTCCATGGGCTTGAACCAAAGGATTGTATAGCTAGTTCGGACAGCTGAAGAATATGCAGAATAGTTCATTACCTCTCGCAGCAAGTAAACCCACTAAATACAAGTATGAGCTGCACAAGCAGAAAATGTTGACAGTGGATAAATGTGTCTAATTTTTGCTTGCACATCTTTTATTTGTCCAGCCATATTTGATCTGTTATGGATGCATTGATCATGATAGTGCTGTGAAAAAAAAATCATAATGCAGAAACATCTCTTGACTTTCCCATTTATTTTCTTGTTCACCACCACCACCACCACACTCAACCTACATGTGGAAACACCCTACTTGCATACAGTCATGCCAACTTACTTGTAAGTCACCAAAGCTAAAAGGTATTCAGCTTTCTTGCATATTGTCATTTCACCCACCATCACTTACTAGCTTCAGGAAGTGCTGACAGGTGAATCTGTTCCCATTCTGCCATGGTTTATTTAACAGCCCAGATCTAGAATTATTTTTTTTATGCAGATGAAAAGTTAACATCTTGTCAGAATAAAGGGCATAGTCTCCAACTAAGTAAGTAAATACGTTCTAATGTGGCAAAAATGTTTTTAGACAGTGCTGTAGGGACATCATTCTAGCATTTGGCAACTCTTTATAACAATTTATTTGTAATGGAGTAACACAACACCTTTTGATGTGAAGAAAGAATTAAAAAGTTTTGTGACTGAGTGTGAACTTGCTGAGGTTCATATTACTGCAGAACAGTCAATACTGTAAAGGTGTATTTTATTTCAGTATAATGATTATAATTTTTGCTTTAGTGATCGAGTGTAACTATTTTGGTCGAATGGAAATTTACTTCTGTCTTTAGAATTTCAAACTACTCTTCACCCTCATTAAAATCCCATGCAAATACCACAGTGTTTGTATTGGAATTATCATTGAATAATCACTGTTCTGCAGTGTAGTACAAAGTTTGGTTGCAAAGTTAAGTACAGTACTGCACTGAAAAAAAAAAACGTATATTTATAGCACCTGTGACCTATTAGAATCTTGGCAAAGCCTTAAAATAAAAACAAAGCTGAACAGTTCAGACAAAATCCTTACTTTCTAATATGCATCCCGGAGGGGGGGGGGGACCAACATATCTCCCCCGTACAGCAATTTCAGGAGCATCAAATTCATATTCTTTAAGAGAAAAACCTTATTGCCAAAAGCGCATAGCATGCAGTGCATGTTGGTGTATCGATTATTCATATCATTTTGATACGTATCTGTTGGTTTTTGAACACATTCTAAGTTGATTTCTGAACGAATCGTAAGTTTATTTTTGGATGGGTGCATTGTGTACGTGATCTCTGCCAGGGGAATCCCCGTCACATCTAGAAACCCAAAACTTTCTCGCAGACGAAAGGCAACGGGCTATAACAGCTGAACCGGATAAATGCGAGCGGGTTTTCGCCGATCTTTGTTTATTTATATGGTTGACTGGGTGTGCAAACTATCAGCGCTGTTGTAGTTATTAGCGGAATCCCATAGATTCAAACTACCAGAGTAGAAATAAAGGCCTAACAGGAAAACAGGTAAGAAAGATTATACACTCCTGGAAATGGAAAAAAGAACACATTGACACCGGTGTGTCAGACCCACCATACTTGCTCCGGACACTGCGAGAGGGCTGTACAAGCAATGATCACACGCACGGCACAGCGGACACACCAGGAACCGCGGTGTTGGCCGTCGAATGGCGCTAGCTGCGCAGCATTTGTGCACCGCCGCCGTCAGTGTCAGCCAGTTTGCCGTGGCATACGGAGCTCCATCGCAGTCTTTAACACTGGTAGCATGCCGCGACAGCGTGGACGTGAACCGTATGTGCAGTTGACGGACTTTGAGCGAGGGCGTATGGTGGGCATGCGGGAGGCCGGGTGGACGTACCGCCGAATTGCTCAACACGTGGGGCGTGAGGTCTCCACAGTACATCGATGTTGTCGCCAGTGGTCGGCGGAAGGTGCACGTGCCCGTCGACCTGGGACCGGACCGCAGCGACGCACGGATGCACGCCAAGACCGTAGGATCCTACGCAGTGCCGTAGGGGACCGCACCGCCACTTCCCAGCAAATTAGGGACACTGTTGCTCCTGGGGTATCGGCGAGGACCATTCGCAACCGTCTCCATGAAGCTGGGCTATGGTCCCGCACACCGTTAGGCTGTCTTCCGCTCACGCCCCAACATCGTGCAGCCCGCCTCCAGTGGTGTCGCGACAGGCGTGAATGGAGGGACGAATGGAGACGTGTCGTCTTCAGCGATGAGAGTCGCTTCTGCCTTGGTGCCAATGATGGTCGTATGCGTGTTTGGCGCCGTGCAGGTGAGCGCCACAATCAGGACTGCATACGACCGAGGCACACAGGGCCAACACCCGGCATCTTGGTGTGGGGAGCGATCTCCTACACTGGCCGTACACCACTGGTGATCGTCGAGGGGACACTGAATAGTGCATGGTACATCCAAACCGTCATCGAACCCATCGTTCTACCATTCCTAGACCGGCAAGGGAACTTGCTGTTCCAACAGGACAATGCACGTCCGCATGTATCCCGTGCCACCCAACGTGCTCTAGAAGGTGTAAGTCAACTACCCTGGCCAGCAAGATCTCCGGATCTGTCCCCCATTGAGCATGTTTGGGACTGGATGAAGCGTCGTCTAACGCGGTCTGCACGTCCAGCACGAACGCTGGTCCAACTGAGGCGCCAGGTGGAAATGGCATGGCAAGCTGTTCCACAGGACTACATCCAGCACCTCTACGATCGTCTCCATGGGAGAATAGCAGCCTGCATTGCTGCGAAAGGTGGATATACACTGTACTAGTGCCGACATTGTGCGTGCTCTGTTGCCTGTGTCTATGTGCCTGTGGTTCTGTCAGTGTGATCATGTGATGTATCTGACCCCAGGAATGTGTCAATACAGTTTCCCCTTCCTGGGACAATGAATTCACGGTGTTCTTATTTCAATTTCCAGGAGTGTATATTAATCTTCTCAGTGTATCCAAGAAAATGAAATTATGTCAGAAAATTTTTGCCATATCGCTATACTACTAAGGGCGAACTGTACATGTCCTGGTTAGCAACTGCACAAGTTCTATTCTCGGAATAGCGCGGAAAACGCGTTGTACGAACACGTAATAACGCTTAACTGGTGAATAAACGTGGGATAACTAAACTGGTGATTCTTGCAGGGTTAGTGAAGTCAACCGAAGAATAAATTTTGACAATGGCAGGAATAGTTACAGAATTGGTAATGACAAGATTGTTTATTAGAACGAGGAAGGAGAAGGAACACGAAATCGCCAAATCATATGGAAGAATATGATGATTTCAAATTTATATAAAAATTTCGTACTACTGCTTTTCGATCTCATGCTTGAGAAGCTGGAGCACATGAGTGGAATATGAAACCTTTTCCTAATATAAAACTTTTTGCTTGTAGTGGGCCTAATAGGCATTTGATGTTGGTACTTCGTGAGTTATAGGCTGTCGTGTTATTTATGTAAATGAGGTAAATAACAATGACCATTTGAGCCAAAACAGTCTTACTTATTTGGCATGTTCTACAACTGCTGCATGTTATATTTCGTTTGATCTAACAGACAGTGACAAAATAGACCTAATCAAATCGACAAACCACAACAGTCTAGGGTACTATTCGTATTAACAGCTTTTTCAGTGTTGGACAATCACATTTCGATTTTTCATGGTGCAAAACTTTGATGATAGATTCTTTCGCAGAAAGGAAAGCATGCTGTGACAGCTCTAGCAAGATCAGAAGAAAAAAATGATGGGACCCAAGTATTGAAGAACTGTGTACTGTCTTGCTTGTATCTTGTCTTTACTGATTTTATGTTCCTTATATTTAATTTTATATCATCCAAAAGAGAAAGTTATTAGATAATAGGCAATAAAAGTGCAAATTTTCTGAAGAGTTCTTATTCTCCTAATTATAAATAAACCCAGTCAGTATTAATTGTGATTTTTTTTAATGGGAGGTAGAATGTCAAATCGGCCAACTGTGACAGGAGAGGTACCATAAGACATTTTAATTTCCAGGATTGATGGCTCCCATTACAAAATATACCCATTTGAATTCCACAGAGCAAAATGCAGTGACATATGACATAAGAGTGTTGTGTGAAGGGTCATGGCACTGCACCTTGCTACACTTAAGACCACATAAGATGTCTTACATTTTCTTGAACATATATGTTTTATATATCAAACTCTTTAGAATGATGAGCACTACAAAATGAACATATTTTTAAAAAATCTTTTTTTTTCATTTTTAGCGACCTATCTCAATCGCTCGAGGGGGGGCGGGGGGGGGGGGGGGGGGAGCGGGATGCCACTATCAAGTTTTTGCTCAGGTTCGGAAATATTGTAGATCTGGAACTGTAGTTTACATAAAAATTTGGAGACAGTACTCTTCGGTATGCAATACATGTGTTGCAGTGACTCCAGTTGCCAGATATTTCAAAGTTACCTCTAAATAAATGTGGGATACCATGGCATTTCACATATTTATATTAGACATTTGTACATAGCCTGGCCGGCCGGGGTGGCCGAGCGGTTCTAGGCGCTACAGTCTTGAACCGCGCGACCCCTACGGTCGCAGGTTCGAATCATGCCTCGGGCATGGATGTGTGTGATGTCCTTAGGTTAGTTAGGTTTAAGTAGTTCTAAGCTCTAGGGGACTGATGACCTCAGAAGTTAAGTCCCATAGTGCTCAGAGCCATTTGAACCATTTTGTACTTAGCCAGATATATTGCTCAAAAACATTTCAAAATTGTTTTTACTTATTCGAAAATCATTATTGAATGAATCTCCATCCTCAGCAAATGTGTACTGGATGTTCCCGAGTGATTGCTACAAGCTGCCCATTCCCACACAACATTTCTGGGTCCGAGTTTTGTTCGTCAATGTCACTATAAGCTCTTCATCTAAAAGCTCCAAAACTCCCATAAAAATAATTTCTGTTATCACCATCTTGAAAGTTGTATACTAGTATTAACTACCATTTCAGCATGTTGAAAGCACATGAGTTTTGTCACAATGACAAAAAGTTTCCATCACTATCATGAACATCATCAAAGTGGAGTGCACTCACAAAGGATGACAGTCACCACCTTTTTTTTTTTTAATCCAAGTGCCATCCATTGATATGGATTTTGAGGAGATGGTCATTATCTGTTAACTCATGAGCTGCAAAAGTAAATGTAATAAAAAAGAATAGTGAGTACATACTTTTAGTGTGACAGGCTAATAACTGGAAAAACCTTCACAACATTCAAAGAGTTTTGTTTTCAACATTTTCCAACAAGTGTTGAAAGCCTTGATGAAAATACTTTGCATTTCACCTGCATTAACATATGTCAAAGTCTGACAGATGGTCATCCAGAATTTAAAAATAAGTTATAAGAATTTATCAATGACAACTCATTCTACTCAATATACAATATAAATTAGTAATCACATGCTCATTAAAAGAAGCTGAATTAAGACATTTAAAGAAACATTTGGTAAACTGACAATTTCCACATCATTACAAAATGTCGTATTCATGATGTATGGAGCAAGTATTAATCTAATTAACAAAAATATGAACATGATGTTTTCTGTCCCAAATGAACTGAAGTTGTCCCAAGTTTTTGAAAATTTTGTTCAACTGATTTCTTCCCCTTCTTTAATTTTACTATTTCAGTTCGAATAATGCTTCAAATTTGTGGAAAAGTGCTGGCCTTGTTTCCACCTATGCTATAATAACAGGATTATCAATATCAAATTTGTTCATAGTCACATTGAGCAAAGATATTGATGCCATGTCTGTATGTCACTGTGTCGATAGTTGGAAAGCAAATGGGTAGTGGAGAATCCACGGAGAGCTACAATTGTGTCACTTGCGTGCAAAAAGCTAATGAAACCTAGCAGTGCACTTACAGTTTTGTCATGGGCTTGTTTGTGAGTTGGCTGACTAAAAAGTCAACCCGGCTGTCATGTTGTAACATGTATGAATCTATGCGTATCTATGTACAGACTTGAGAAGACTACAGAGGCACTCATGGTGACGAAAAGCACCCATTTGTGGTAACCATAACTTGCATGTAAGCATAGTGGTGAGGGAATGCACATGTAAGTAATTCATGTATGCAGAAACCTGGTTTAGACACATCTGGAGATAATAAACAAGTAGAAAAAAACAGTGCTGCTGCCTTTCTTCTATAATTTTCTGTAATACATTATCTCCACATAAAGATGAAACCCCAGTCTGTGCTCTCGAAGATAAACAGTGTGCCATTTATTCACGTTTGTCTTGATAGCTTTTAACATAAATTGTACATTCTCCTAAAAATGGCTTACTCAACAACTAAATTAACCCCAAGATATTACCATTGTCTTGCTCTCCTAACTGGTGACTGCTTCCCCTAAAAGGTATATTTTGTGAGGATAAAAAGACAGTAACATCTAAAATTCTTTTTAACAGTCATGTAAAAAGTCTCTTTTTGTCAACAATAGTTTTTAGATAGTGAAATGCACACTGCTACCTGTTAAGCTTTGTTCATAACATAACAAACTATTCTTGTTATCAGGAAAAATAGAGTATAACTCTTTCCAAGTGGTTTTTGTGTAA
This sequence comes from Schistocerca nitens, assembly GCF_023898315.1. NCBI lineage: Eukaryota > Metazoa > Arthropoda > Insecta > Orthoptera > Acrididae > Schistocerca > Schistocerca nitens. Next base: position 274,502,244 of record NC_064614.1, on the reverse strand, counting down.
TCACATACCTCATCTAGTTTAGCTAAGCTTGATGTAACAGGCTTTTTGGGATCATTCTGAAATAATAGGCATGGTCAACAGAAAGGATTTTTTCTGACTGTCACTCCACATGAACCATCTCTTTTTACTCCAGTTTTGGTGTTAGAGCATTTATACTGCAAGTGATGCTTGGTAAATTTTCTGCTTTATCTACAAACTGTTGATATGTTCAAAGGTCAATAATTGAAACACCCATTCCTAAATTGTAGATATCCCTTCCTGGAGTTTCTATTGTTATTAATTGGATGTGGGAGTTGTCCATTATCACTTGGATTCCAGTCTGTCACTATATCCATCGGATTCAGATTTTTGTTTGTTTACCACTCATTCATCAGATGGCAAAATGCCTACACCAGGCACAGTTTAGGTTTTTGCTCAGAACAAATTCCTGCTGACATTGAAGGGTTATTTAGTTCAACAGTGGATTATCTTTTGGTAAAAAGGATGTAACTATTTTTTTATTTTCTCTAGGTCTTTCACAATTTTTTCGTTGCTTTTACGTTTTTCTGATTGCCCCTTCCACCGGATTTACGTGTATTATCCTGGAAATAAATAATTAAAATACCTATTGAAATATGTTCATACAAAAAGGAAAGCTTTAAATAACAGTGAAAGCAGTAGTACTAAATTATTTTTAAAATTTTGTAAATACCTCAGATTGAAAACGATATTAAGAGAATTTCCTGATGGATTCACAGATACCTGTAGTAACTGCAAATATGGAGCCCAATTTTTACAAAAATAAACAAATTCCATCATTCATAATGCTAAGTGAATAAATGAAAATAAGCACAGACTTAAATCAGAAACACACCACATGTAATCCACCAGCCATTAACAATAGAGCCAAGTGTGAAAACAAAGGCCGTCAGTATTGTTGCCATTTTCATATTGTACAATCACATGAATATTACCACCTGTTAGAAGCCCGAATAATCACCTTTGTCAGTGTGGACTGCTGAGTAACCTACATAAAGAGAATCAATGAGGTTGTGGAAAAAACTGACAGAAATGTGGAGCCAGGCTGACTCCAGTGCCATCGGCAACTATGCTAGCTTCCTCAACTGAGTATCCATGCCTGAAAGCCCAATCGAGATGTCCCACAGTTTCTTGGTTGGACTCAAACACTGGTAGGTGCCACTGTGCTGAGGAAAATCAAACTGCATGTAGAGGTTGACGTGACACCAAGGGTAAATGCATACTTGTATTGATCCATTGTGCGCTCCAGAATGATGAGATCACCCAGGGAATCCCACGAAAATATTCCCCAGATTATAATGCTCCTTCTTCCAGTCTGGACCCTTCAAACGGTTGTCACAATTTGTTTGTATTCAGACGATGCTGATGGAGCATAAAACGTGATTCACCTGAAATGGGTGCCTGTTGCCACACAGTGGATGTCCAGTCGCACTACTAACATACAAATTCCAGCCTTCATCGCTGATAAACAGATGTCACCATAGGTGCATGAAACAGGCGTCTACTGTCGTACACAGCTGTGGTTGCTGAACGATCTCTGAGAAGATGCTGTTGGTAGACCCTTGGTTCATCTGTATGGTCAGTCGCATAACAGTGGTATGTCTATTTGCCTGTACGTTCTCCACAGTTGTCATTCACTTTGCCATCTATGGACCTTCATGCACCACAGTTCCCTCAGTGCCTGTTTTGGATAGCGCCATTTTGCCATGCATGATATATTTTGACCATTGAGTCACATTAGCAGTTTAAAAACTTGGCCATTTTGTAAATGCTTCCGCCCTTGGCCCAAAAGCCAATTGTCATGTCCTTTTGACTTATGATAAGTCACATTACGACAATGACTGCATTTCTTTTTGTGTCCTTCAGACATGCTTTATATATCGCCCACAGCCAGTGCTGCCACCTATCATTTGTGAGTGAATATTGTATGTTGACGTCGAAAATAGGTGGTAGTCACATCAATGTGACTGAACCGTGTATGAAAGTAGCGAAATCACAGTAGTAGAGTCACTAAATTTCTGTAGGCTTATTATCAATGGAATAAACTTGATTTTTGTCATCAAAGGGCTTTTGGAAAGTCGCTCAATCCATGTTTAAGTATATTTCATCTCTATAAAAGTTAACGTTATTTGTCTCTGACAAATGTGACAAATGCCATTTGTGGAGATTTATCATTTAATTTGGCGATAGTAGTGTTCAGTCATCACCGCAATCGATTATCAGTGTGTTGTACAACTGATTTCGATAGTTAGGAGGCTGTAGCTTGTCCAACTTTACTTGAGTCGTCTCAGATGGTAGTGCAGGGAATGAAGGGTGGCCGTGGGGTGAGGAATGTCAAGCGGGGAACATTTCCAGCAATGATGACAACATTGTAAGCTCGCACCACATTCTGACCATGTGCTGTAAAGCAAATGGTGAACAGAAGTAACAAGGCTTCATGAAAGTATGTTAAAATGATGTTCATTTGCACATAATGTACTTACTTGCAGCAACAAAATTGGTATGAAATTTAATTATGGCCACGGTTCAATGTCAAACAGTAAGCGGAGTGTTGTGTAATTGATGCTGCAGTGCCACTCAGTGTCATCTTGAATAGATTGGTAGCAGTGACAAGAACAATGGCCAACATTAAAAAACTTAAGAGCTCTGTCTATGAGAACCAAGAAGTATTAGGGGTCATTGCCCCAAGAAAAGTTGGACAAGTTATAAAATCTTTTGATTGCATCAGTGTATTTTCTGTCACTCTAAATTTATAAACTAAATAAAAAATGTTTAGCATCATTGTCGCTCATACGATCACACAGCTTAGACATAGAAATATAATTTCTTTCCATGGACTCCCCAAAAGTCCCGTCATACTAATATTCGTCGAAGTTGCAACTGCCTCCTCCCCCCCCCCCACTTATGGGCGACCCTGATGACAGAACACACTCCTGAGCACAACATGCTAGAATTTAATGGCTGATTCACATGTGTGTGTGTGTGTGTGTGTGTGTGTGTGTGTGTTCTCCAGAAGCATGTACTGTTACTAATATTACAACAAATATACGCAAAATATGAGGGCGACTTCGAAAGTCATGTACACTGCGCATGCGCGACCATTACAGTGACATGACGAAGTTGAAAATTGTGAGCGACACTTTAGGTGCAATGGTCGTATATGTGTTAGCTGGTTCGCGTACCTGCGTTTTGAGTAACTCAGTTTTAAAATGAAGCTGAAACCGAAGCAAGTCACATTACATGTACTGATCAGAATTTCTACATGAAAATCGAATCCATATGTGGGACGAACCCAACAGAAATTTACAATGCTTTGACAGACGTGTAAAGGAATAGTGAAGTAGGTTGTAGCGCAGTATCACAGTCATCTGCACGATTTCGTGAATTGTGCGGAAGCACTGAGGGTAACCCAAGAAATGGAAGGCCATCAACTGCAGCAGAGTAAACCTCTCAGGTAATTGCTAATGACATTTTGTGGGAGGATCTACGAAAAAGTCAGAAAATTGCATATAATGTCAGAATGTCTGTCAGTTTATTTTAAGAATCATAAGTTAATCGGTATCAAGGTTCATAGAGACTCTCCAAAAAATTTCTTTACTGATAGTGTTATGAATAATAACAACAGTGTCATCAGAAAGTAAATCTAATGTCTTTATTCTGTTACAGATCTGGAGATAGTATCCATTAAACTTACATCACTTGCTTTTCTCTGCGGTTTCACTATGGAGGAAATTAGAAAAGGATTTTTACTTGTGGATCGCGCTGTAGCCCAATTCGACAAGAAAATTGTAGTCCTCCATTGATGGATATTATTTTTAAACAAAATAACTGTAATATTTTCTTCTATCATTCAGAATTATTGGTGTGATTAGTAAACTTTGTATACGATTTTGTATGTGTAGATTGCACAATTTTAACTATGTCAGTTCTTACAACACGGCTCAAGTGAGACTGCAGATCATACTGAGAAATTAGGCCAGGTAATCTGCAATACTATTATATCATCCCTCTTATAACGCTGGAGACGAAATGACTGAACGTTTCGAAAGGTGAGATATTTAAATAACAAAACGTTCAATAGAAAAATAATCCGGCTGCAGCATATGTGGTAAGTCCGTGTATTGTTCTGGTACACAGAAAAAAATACAAGTACCATTTCTGTATACTATATGAAGCTGTGTCTGTTTAGTTTACAGTTCATTGTTAGCTATTGCTTTGTACCTTCTAACCCTTTCATGCAGGGTAAATTTCACAATTATTCTGCAACGTTTACATACATAATATCTGTACTGTCACTAAGGCTGCTGACAAATTAATTTCCTGAATGACGAAACCACATAGCGATACAAAGTGTTCAAAACATTGACATGAAAAATTTCTTCCTATAATCAGCTCATCAGATATGGGGCAATCGCAGTAATACGTTTGATTCAAAGTGCATTTCTCTACACCCACTGAGAAAGTTCTGTACACATCATCAGGCAACAAAACTGTTACACCATTGCTTTGTCGCTAATTTCATATGCTAATAGCGGAAAAATCTTTAATGTTAATATGAATCACTTTACAGGCTGTTATGTTAACAGGCAAGAATTTTGGGGAGGGAAGGAGGTGGTCAAATTAGTAATATGTAAACATCAAATTTTAATACATTGATTTTCTTCATTCAGTATATATTCACATGTCATACTTTGGCAAATATAATTAGCTTCCCCAACGTCTGCCTCGTGTGATAATTGTCACCCTGTGTAGCAGCTGTTGCTTTTCTGTGTTTGCCTTTAATCTAACTTGGAGGTACACAGTAGCAATACGTTTAATTAACTGTGACTCATGCATGTCATCACAGGTAGTGGCAGAGATTAGCGTATGCACTTTGCTAAATACACACATAAAAAAAAAGTTTTGGATCACCCCAGTTCCCAGAACTCCTGAAGATAGACGTTGACTGTGAATATTGTGTCACAGACACAGTCCCTGTGACTGTTCAGAGATGTCACTGAACCGCCCAGAGATGTACACAACGATACATGAGCAGCACCTATTAGATGGAGGGGGTCGGACAGCTGATCAGTTCCAGTCAACCCCCCAAGAAGGAGGTAAACTGCTCATGATGTATGTAGTTTAAGCACGCCTAGACGGTCAATACCGCGGTTCGATCACGCCCGCCTTGTTAATTTGTGCCAGGAAGGGGTCTCAACAAAGGAAGTGGCTAGGTGTCTCGGAGTGGACCAAAGCAATGTTGTTCGGACATGGATGAGATACAGAGAGACAGGAACTGTCGATGACATGCTTCGCTCAGGCCGCCCAAGGCTTACTACTGCAATGGATGACCGCTACCTGCGGATTATGGCTTGGAGGAACCCTGACAGCAACGCTACCATGTTGAATAATGCATTTCGTGCAGCCACATGATGTAGTGTTATGACTCAAACTGTGCGCAATAGGCTGCATCATGAGCAACTTCACTCCCACCGTCTATGGCGAGGTCCATCTTTGCAAACACGACACCATGCAGTGCGGTACAGATGGGCTCAACAACATGCTGAATGGGCCGCTCAGGATTGACATCAAGTTCTCTTCATTGATGAGTGTTGCATGTGCCTCCAACCAGAAAATCGTTGGAGACGTGTTTGCAGGCCGCCCAGTAAGACTGAACGCCTAAGACACACTGTCCAGCAAGTGCAATAAGGTGGAGGGTCCCTGCCATTTTGGGGTGGCACTATGTGGGGCCGACGTACACCGCGGGTAGTCATGGAAGGCTCCATAACTGCTGTACCATATGTGAATGCCTTTTTCCGACCGATAGTGTAACCATGTCGGCAGCATATTGACGAGTCATTTGTCTTCATGGACGACAATTCGCGCCCCCATTGTGTACATCTTGTTGATGACTTCCTTATGGATAATGACATCGCTTGACTAGAGTGGCCAGCATGTTCTCCAGACATGAAGCGTATCGAACATACCTGAGATAGATTGAAAAGGGCTGTTTATGGACGAAGTGACCTACCAACCACTCTGAGGGATCTACACCGAATCGCCGTTGACGAGTAGGACAATCTGGACCAACAGCATCTTGATGAACTTGTGGATAGTATGCCACGACAAGTAGAGGTATTCATCAATGAGAGAACATGCTACTGGGTATTAGAGGTACTGGTGTGCATGGCAATCTGGACCATCATCGATGAAGGTCTCGCTGTATGGTGGTACAGCATGCAATGTGTGGTTTTCATGAGCAATAAAAAGGGCAGAAATGATGTTTATGTTGATCTCTATTCCAGTTTTCTGTACGGGTTCTGGAACTCTCAGAACCCAGGTGATGCCAAACTTTTTTTTTATACGTGTATTATACACTCAAATAAGACAACAGAATTATAAACCTCCAATTACAGGCGACGTGCTGCAACAGTACGAAATTTTTTTTGGGAATGTAGGATATTAATGCATTGTTCCGTTCACTCTTCTTTTCTGCTTGCTATGATAAAAGTAAATGACCAATGATGAAGTTAATCACTGTTGTTTCCACAAGACATTGACTTGTGAGCTCCCACATTCACCTGAACAAATGAAAAACTAAATGATGCAGAAAAAACACTGTTGATACGGCCTCATAATGCGTGGTTGAATTTTAAAATTTTGGCTGAGTCTTTGACCAAGGGACAACCAACGCATTCATCAAATTGACCCAAATGAATACAGTCACAATTTAATAAATATTTAGGCAGGAAAGTGTGCTGAAGGCATATTCACTTCTCACTTTTTACAGACTGAATTTATTGCAGAAAAATTAAATGAAATGTCATTTCACACCATTCACATCAATGTACTATTATAATAGTATTTCTCAGAGTGAGACCCTAAATGAGTTCACCAGCATCACATATTCACTTATCATTTAGGAAACCTATGGAAAATATTTAAAGTGCTTCAACACACTTCTATGTTGAAGTTCTGTAATCACATAGTAAATATATTTTTCACTGTGGGTCACCATCAAAGTTAACTTCAGAAATGTTCACAGAAGTATATATTAAGGCACCAAGCCTAAAACTGTTCAGAGTCCTCACACAAATAACTGTTTCAAATCCTTTGTGACTGAAACTCGTGAAATGTTTACAAGTCCCAACCAGCCAATTCACATGATAAGATTTTTAAAATTCCACACAAACTAAAAAGGATTTCAGAGTTCCTCATGATCATCAGACATGAAACATTTACAACTCCGTGACTAAAGACTACACACAGTGGTGGCTTGTGAAAAATTTTGCTAGTATGCTACAATATTAAAAAATAGACAGAAAACAAATTCATAAAAAAACATATTAAAATAAAACTAGTACTCATTCATTGACGAAAAATGAAGCTAATAAGCCACTGTTTTCTGCTGTAGAATTTATCTATAACTCTGGCGTTGAAACCCTCAACGTTGGTTGCCACATTCTTCTCAGTGAAGAGCATTGTAAGACCATTATGTCATTGCGCTGACATGGTAATCCAAAGAAAGGTCTTGGTCCTCTTCAGAGATGAAAAACAACTTTAGTTCAGCAGTGTCATAAGTATGGTCACTATTATTTTCAGACGTTTTGCTACCTGAGAGAAGGTGTCCTGCATATTGTTGTTGGATGCAACGGTACTGGGCACTGTTTACTGAAGTTTGAATAGTTTGGCTCGAGCCCCCATGTGCTATGGCACGAATATATATATATATATATATATATATATATATATATATATATATATATATATATATATATATATATGGATAATATATATAGCCAATTCACATGATAAGATTTTTAAAATTCCACACAAACTAAAAAGGATTTCAGAGTTCCTCATGATCATCAGACATGGTGGTACAGAGATGTGGCTGGTCTCAATGTTTGGCTACGTTCTTCGTTTTATTGCGCCAGCTCACACCTGTCATAAACTCAGTTTTGAAGCTGAAATAAAATATAAAAACACCATGCAGGCCTGTATTGCGATGAAATTTAAAATATTGAGTCACTCACGTTGATTTATAATTTGAACAAGTAGTTTATTTTCCTACAATAAGTTCACTAAAAACTTAAAATGTAGTCTGAGGGGCTCTTACATAAGGGCTGCTTTTAACAACTGATGCTACAACACTTCGTATGTCGCGATCACGGCACTCGACAGTCTGTTCACAATTCACAAAATGCACTTTTGTCTGCTGTCCTAAACCACTATATTGCGCTCCACTTGATCCGTTTTGAACGTGTCTACCAACGCACTATTACCTCTAGAAGCGCAGCAACTCTTAGCGTCGCTCAGGATCCACCCTCCACTCAGATATGCAGCACATCTGGGTTTAGCCTCGCTCAAACTCAACTCCCCTGTCATCAATGATGGCCGCCCTATACACTGGCTAAGTCAAAACAATGTTTGACAAAAATAATTACGAATACTCTAAAACTAAACACAAAAAATATGATACATTGAAAAATATGGAAAATTTCCGGGCAATAACAATTTAAAGTCCAATTTTTGTATCTGCCACCGTTTTTTCACAAATAATGTTCTTGTGGCGTGATATTGCTTTTCCCGGGTTTTTATACTAAACATAAATAAACAAATAAAATACATACTTAATTACTGATCTACCTCTTTAAACTTTAGAATGCCACTGCTAGTTTCGTCTCTTTAAATTTATTTATTACCAAAAACACAGTTTCTCTCAGTCGAATCCCATATTCCGACCTCTCATTCAAAAATGGTACACACTATGTTAAATCGGCTCTGATTGCTCGATGTAGCTCTACTAGCCGTATCTGTAGACACTTTGTTCATATTAATCAGCCAAAGCATTGCCAAGATAATAGCTTTTGACCTTTCATAAATTTACAAATTTGAAGACAACAATAACTTTCAAACTATTATATATTTTTGTGGCGCATCTAGATAATCTAGCTTTACATATTTTTCTTTCCATGAGTGCCAACTCGCACCTCCACGTCACTCTCAGTTTTGTGTTTTTTCAAGTTTTCTCTGGCATATAAATTTCTCCAAGTGCGCAGACACGGCCATACGCGCCACTGCCCAGCTCTTGGGTTTTTCCAAGGCCGGGTAGACGCCAGCCGCTCGCCATGGCCCTGTAGCAACCGTCAGCCATGTGCTCAGCGGCTGGAAACTGGAGTAGTGATGCAGGTACAGCAACCTGAAGGCTGATTGTTGCTATAATACCAAGAACTCCATCTTTGGCCTTCATTTCTTGTACATGGTGTAAGCCTGGACAGGAACATTACGTTCTCTCTCAGGGACATGTCTTGAGTATTTTTCAAACTTTGAGGAAACCAACATTGTTGCTGTGTGTAGATGATCTAGGGTATGGAAACGATTGTGGGCCTCTCTGATCTTTCCATTGCAGACTTCTTATGCATCAGAATGTCGGCAATGTCTGGTGGTGACTCTGTGAGGTAGCACTTGTTGTGACTGCAGAATGAAATGGGGTACTGAGCTTTTTACTCTTACAGCATCGGCTGATGTTGCCCACAATTGACAGTACATGACAGAGTGCAACTGCTTGACAACAAGTTTGGTCAAACGTTATTTTTCCAGCACTGATAAACCCAGCAGCAAGATTTTATTAATACACATTACATGTATAGTCCGTGACTTTAAATTCTATCTGGCAGTTGGTCTTCTAGGAATCCTTCATGCACGAATGCCACTAATGTGGAAAGTCGTTCTGGCTGAAAAACCTGATGAATTTGTAAAGAATACCACAGCTGACTGATTTTGTGAAGCAGCACGTTCCATTGTTAAATTTAATTGCTGCACATGCATGAGCATTAGAACAGACTGTTTTAATTTTTGCTTCCACCACACTTTTACAACCACTCATTACAGATACACTGTCATATACTTTTGCAAGAATTTTGTGTGGCATGATTTTGAACAAAGGATGTATAACATTCAAAACAAATGTTGTTAGAACATTAGCATTACACCCTTCAGGATTGGGAAAAACTTAGAATCTTCATATGAAACACTATTGTTTTCATACTGCAACACTTATTCTAACTGCATATTTTCGGAAACACCTGTCTTTTTGTCTGCCATTGTAGCAGCAAACTCAGCCTGCTTTATTTCTTCCAAAATAATGTCATGAGATTTGTACATACGTTCAGTAGCTCATTTTGGATGGATTTTGAAATACCCTCAAAAACCTAATTACTCTCTGTATGTTCTTTCATAGCACTGTCTGTATCAGAAATGAAGTCTATCAAATCGAAAATGTCACCCATAATTTTCGGTGTTTCTGACTAGTCAAGCCCTTCCAAAGCCAGTTAGAAAGCAACAAAGAGTTTTACGCCATCGGTAATTCTAGATAGCACATATCCGTTTTTTCTATTTGCTGATTGTGTTGAACTACATGGTCATGAAGGTGTGACTTAAAATTATTGCAATATTAGCTTTGCCTAATGCCCTAAGATCAAGTATATTTTTCATATGTTTATTATTTCCACTATATTTTTTATTAATGCTTTAATATGTCCTATCTCTTTCACTCTCCATGTACCCCATCCATTGTTGTTCTCAAAAAACAAAGATGGGAAAGAAAAAAGTGCATTGCAAACATTACATTTGCAGATTTAACTATTCCCCTCCTTTAGCCTTTTGACTTACATTTAAATTTGGAGTAGGTTTTTCCTAACTCTTTGACTTTCAGTTACTCCTCCAAAGATCTGCTGGAAAGGGGCAATTTAGGAGATCATTTGCAGAATACGCCATGTCGCTTGCTCGCACAATACGTCAAGTACACTTCCAATAAAAAACACACCATGAGACACTCCTTTCAAGAACCAAAGCACTCCATAACAGCACTCTACTGATGTAAGAATGGAAATAAAAGGGATCTAGCAGTATCTCCATCACACCATCTGAGTTCTAACCATGCCATCAATGAGAAGTTGTAAATGGAACACCAATCGAAAAGTTGGTTGTTTTTTTTAGCGCATTGGAGAATTATCACTAACAAGTCACGCTTGGTATGATTTCTTGTAATTAAATATCAACTACTGACACAGTGGGAATAAAAGCCTTCAGAAGATCCTAACATGACCAATAATATTGTTGCCACTGCAAGTATTCAGTGGGGTAGTACTTATCACTGAACTGAATACATTATTTTTGAATATGTAAATTGAACTGTTTAAATATATTTAAATTTTATAATTAATTGTTTAAAATTGCAAGGATAAAATAAAATTACAGAAGAAAAAAATGTTGGTAGGAGTCGGGTATCAAACCCATGCTCAAAACTTGAGAGACAATGTATCTGACCACTCTGGCGTGGAGGCCTTATCACAGTTTCTGCTAAAATATCCCTCATACTCTACTCTTGCGCAATATGATACAGAGTTTCAGAGAAAACTACTGACCTGTTTCTGTGAGTAATGTAGCGCTCCTAGTGTCAGGAGGAACGATGTCACATCAGAGCATGCAGAATCGAAAACAGACATCTACTACCATTCTCTGAATTGATTGTGGCGGGACTGAGTATCATTTCATCACTCAACTCCAATTCCTAGTTACCGCAGAGAGAGCACAAAGAAATATGTTTTTGTCCCTTTTATTTGCATACCACCATGCATTCAAAGAGAAATGGCGTTAATTTCAGTGGCATTTTGGGCTTACATTCGAAGAGAAATTGCATAATTTTGGTGCGATATTTACACTGTGCTGTAGCACATAAAGCAGATCATAACCAGTCGCCCTGGGTAGAGACACAAGGCAACTCTCAGCCCTGCATATGTCCTATCTGTATGTGAACTCTGCTCTAACTGCCTGTAACGAAGCGAATTATTACGAGTTGTCACATTGCATTGAAAACGTAGCTTGCCGTGGAACCAGGAGGAGAGAAAATGTTAGTTCTCACGCTCGCACAGCTGACACTGGCTACTGGGCCAGACGTTCGGTTTATGTGATTAACGCTGCGTACAATACATTACACATACTCTCTATGAATATGAAGAAGTACTATTAAGTATTAATCGATGTTTTTCATACATAGAAAATGGAAATGAAGTCCCATGCTTCTTGACAGAGCACAGGGAAATGATGCGGGAGACCCGCACTGCCGTGGTTTGCCGTTGCCTTCCTCTGACCATAATGGAGATGAATGATTATGATGAAGACGACACAATAACACCCAGTCACATTGGAGCAAGTGAAAATTCCTGACCCTGCAGGGAATCGAACCCAGCACCACATGCTAGGGAGGCGAGAACGCTACCACGACACCACGAGCTGCGGACTTTTCATACATAGTGTACCAAACTCTATGGATAAGAGAACCATACTGCTAAAATTACAAATCAATAATTTCAATACCTTTGGAGATATAAATTTTTACGTAAAATACATAATAATCGTGCTGGCATTGTGGAACTGTGTAGGGACTGTAATATATTGATCTGTAGTATCAACTGAAACTGCAACAAAGAGGATAGATTCATATAATATAATTTTTTGGAATTTTCTATTGTTTCATTGCCACAAATTTCTGACGTAATTAAAAGTAAAATAGAAAATTATTATTTCAATGTGTTTTGGCTGTGTTAGTGTTTTGGAGAGACTACTATACATATGTAAACGTGAGAATATTGTTGTGCAATGGAGGAATTTGCGATATATGTCCGAGTGAGCTTCATTTTGTTTAGGGCAGCCAGAAGGGCCATTGAGTACTACGGGGGTGGTTTGAACAGCTCTCAGAACAGAATAGAAAAAAAGTACTTACATCACTGAAACTTTTTTATTTTTCAATGTAGTTTCCTTTTAGATTAATGCACTTGATCCAACGATGTCCCAGTGCCTTGATCCCATCTCGAAAATGAGTTTCATCCAAGCCTGCAAAACAGTTGTCAACTCAGGCTACCAATTCTTCATTTGAAGTGAATCTCCGTCCACCAAGAAAAATTTTCACTTTTGGGAAGAGATGAAAGTCTGACAGAGCCATATCAGGTGAAAAAGGGGCATGTGGCAACAATTCATACCTAAGTTCGTGTAATTTTGCCATGGCGACGGCACATGTGTGCGGCCGTATGTTTTCTTGATGCAAGAGGACTTCTTCCTTGTAAAACAGGCCTTTCTGTGCGTATCTTTTGTTGCAGTCTGTCCAGGAGGTTAGCGTATCATTCTCTAGTAATGGTTTGCCCAGTGGGGAAATAATCTACAAAGAGAATCCCCTTCACATCCCAGAACACTGATACGATGACCTTTCCCACTGAAGGAATTGTTGTTGCTTTCTTGGGTGGCGGAGAGTGAGCATTCCACTGTTTTGACTGTTGTTTTGTCTCTGAGGTATAGTAGTTCACCCAAGTTTCATCTGTGGTCACAAATTATCGCAAAAAATCTTGTTCGTTTCTCCTAAAACAGGCCAAACAGTGTTTTTGATCCAGCTTGAAGAGTCGCGGCACCTATCTTGCAGATAATCTTTTCATTTCTAATTCTTCGGTTAAAATGTGACATACCCTTTCAGATGACATCTGGCAAGTGTGAGCAATTTCACGCACTTTCAATCGGTGATCCTCCATGACCATTTTGTGCGCTTTTGCAATGATTTCTGGAGTAGTGACAAATCTTGGCCGACAACTGCGTGGATCATCATTTAAGATCTCCCGACCAAATTTAAATCCGTTTGTCCACTTGGCAACAATTGACTACGAAATAGAAGAGTCCCCCCAGCGTATTCTGTAAATCGGCATGAATGTCATTTGTTTTCATACGTTTCTTTACGAAGTACTTAATCACTGCTCGAATCTCATTTTTTCCATCTTCACAAATCGCTAAGGAGGAACAACAACAGAGCCACGTCACCGCTACAACTCTCTTCCAAGAGCACTGACGTGGCACGTGTTAACAGGCAACAGCCGAATGAATATCACGTGAACAACTCGTTGCACTAGCACTGACATCTCAAGGTGATTCCAAGAACTTTTCAAACCACTCTCGTAAATTTATTGGCAATTTATTTTGTGGAAAAGAATCGTATTTTGTTTCCATTAAATTTTATATAGTTTCGGAATTAAGAGATTTCTAGTCTAAATTACGTGTGGTAATCAGATTAGCTGACAATCGAAATACCACGAGTATAGAAGTGCTCGAGATGATTTGATTGGCTGCTTAACTTACTAGTCAATAGGAATTCAGCATTTCCCGCGCTTTTGGGTAGAGCTTCTAGAAAACACCCATGATAAACCACACTGATCAAAATTGTACCAAAATGAAGAAATGTGCGCATTTGATCGGTTCTCGTGTAGGTGATGAAAAGCGACTATAGTGTTGAGTATTCTGAGAAATTTTGAGTTTTGTGAGTGATTTATTTTAGGAGATTTCGCGTTTGTACATTTCAAGTTGTTTATAAACTCCGTGTGGCCTGTTACGTGCAAATTACGAGACATTATGGCGAGCACTTTCTGTACAAGAAGACTATTGAACGACTGACTGTGTTAACTAGCAAATGAGCGTGGATCAGTGACTCTTTAGGACATTTAAACTATTTGCTCGGACTGGCTGCTTTTGTGTGTGAACTTGCTACAGAGACATTCAGTAATATTTTATAATTAGCGTTAGGACATTAAATACTGACTTGATAGCCAAATTCCTTGCTTTACAGACAATAAACCAACGAAACCGAAATTTTTGAAATTTTAAAAAAAAACGACTGATGCAAGGATCTCGAATGCTCAATAGTGTATCTAACTTTCAGATGCTATCCATGGGCTGGAGTTATGTGGCCTTTGCGTGGTAGATATTTAACCGAATTTTCATCAACGCTGCTTCTGTCGTCTAAGCCAGTATCTATTATCGCAGAGTAAAGGGACAGACAACCTTAAGTCTATCCAGGTAGGTGGACAGATTGTTTAAAGTATAGTGAGAGAACGACACGCCCCGCCACCTACCTAGAGGTAGCAACAAGTATCTTGCCTGATTGAAAAACCAGTTACTTAGGAGAAGCAGTTATTGTAATAACCGCTCAATGTGTGGCGCCCTCTGTTTATCAAAGTGCATATTATGCTTGTGTCATATGAGATCTTGGATGGAATGAACAGAGTAGAGGAACAGACAATCTAGAGGGTATTCTGTAGCCCATGACAATAACAGTGAGACTGCCTCCATCTGCGTATCGAAGTGTGTACTATGCATTCATGCTGTCTGCTGCCTGCACAAATTAAGTTGACACTCAGCCCAGTGGCTGATGGGAGTGACCGTAAAGGCATTTCCCATGTACAGTCGTGCCCGTTAGTCACTGTGCCTTTAGTCAGCTTAATTTGTGTGGACAGTACATTGAGTGATTATAAGGAATTCGTGTGACTATGGAAATAACCATCAGAAATCAGTAATGAGTATTGTCCTGTGGCAGTTATGGTATTCACTCACAGTTCCTGTTCTCTGGGAGTTAACAGGCTACCACTAAAGGCAATATGAATTTTGGTAACTGTATGATTGATTCCAGTAGGTTGCAGAAGCCTATGATATTTCCAGAAATGATAGGTACTAGAGTGAATGACAGGTAATAGTGGTTTGGATACATGTGTATGTTACAATACATTCAAATGGAATACTATTGCTGTTATGTAAATAGTGGCACTTGTTAACTCAGAGGTCCAAAAATCAGACAACAGTAGTAGATTTCACACAGTTATAACAAGGTAAATTTTAACAATAAGGTAATAGTGGCTTGGACACATGTTTTGAAAAATTGACCCTTCACTTAGAGTGGAGGTACATTTGCAGTGAGTATAGCATTTTTAATGTTATGACAAACTTAAACGGATTACCAGTAGTAGATATGCAAATTTTAGTATATATTAACTTAAAGATTTGTTTCAGCAATGGCTTCACGATTTCCATCATTGGCTGCCACTATATTCTGTCCAAGGCAGATAGCAGCAGTGAGCAGATTGCAACCCAATTAACTACACTCCTGGAAATGGAAAAAAGAACACATTGACACCGGTGTGTCAGACCCACCATACTTGCTCCGGACACTGCGAGAGGGCTGTACAAGCAATGATCACACGCACGGCACAGCGGACACACCAGGAACCGCGGTGTTGGCCGTCGAATGGCGCTAGCTGCGCAGCATTTGTGCACCGCCGCCGTCAGTGTCAGCCAGTTTGCCGTGGCATACGGAGCTCCATCGCAGTCTTTAACACTGGTAGCATGCCGCGACAGCGTGGACGTGAACCGTATGTGCAGTTGACGGACTTTGAGCGAGGGCGTATAGTGGGCATGCGGGAGGCCGGGTGGACGTACCGCTGAATTGCTTAACACGTGGGGCGTGAGGTCTCCACAGTACATTGATGTTGTCGCCAGTGGTTGGCGGAAGGTGCACGTGCCCGTCGACCTGGGACCGGACCGCAGCGACGCACGGATGCACGCCAAGACCGTAGGATCCTACGCAGTGCCGTAGGGGACCGCACCGCCACTTCCCAGCAAATTAGGGACACTGTTGTTCCTGTGGTATCGGCGAGGACCATTCGCAACCGTCTCCATGAAGCTGGGCTACGGTCCCGCACACCGTTAGGCCGTCTACCGCTCACGCCCCAACATCGTGCAGCCCGCCTCCAGTGGTGTCGCGACAGGCGTGAATGGAGGGACGAATGGAGACGTGTCGTCTTCAGCGATGAGAGTCGCTTCTGCCTTGGTGCCAATGATGGTCGTATGCGTGTTTGGCGCCGTGCAGGTGAGCGCCACAATCAGGACTGCATACGACCGAGGCACACAGGGCCAACACCCGGCATCTTGGTGTGGGGAGCGATCTCCTACACTGGCCGTACACCACTGGTGATCGTCGAGGGGACACTGAATAGTGCACGGTACATCCAAACCGTCATCGAACCCATCGTTCTACCATTCCTAGACCGGCAAGGGAACTTGCTGTTCCAACAGGACAATGCACGTCCGCATGTATCCCGTGCCACCCAACGTGCTCTAGAAGGTGTAAGTCAACTACCCTGGCCAGCAAGATCTCCGGATCTGTCCCCCATTGAGCATGTTTGGGACTGGATGAAGCGTCGTCTCACGCTGTCTGCACGTCCAGCACGAACGCTGGTCCAACTGAGGCGCCAGGTGGAAATGGCATGGCAAGCCGTTCCACAGGACTACATCCAGCACCTCTACGATCGTCTCCATGGGAGTATAGCAGCCTGCATTGCTGCAAAAGGTGGATATACACTGTACTAGTGCCGACATTGTGCATGCTCTGTTGCCTGTGTCTATGTGCCTGTGGTTCTGTCAGTGTGATCATGTGATGTATCTGACCCCAGGAATGTGTCAATAAAGTTTCCCCTTCCTGGGACAATGAATTCACGGTGTTCTTATTTCAATTTCCAGGAGTGTATCTGTGAGGCCCAAGGTACACAAAAAATTTAAGGCTTATTGGCACCCATTTCAAGGCATGACCGAGTATGGCTCTTCAAACTGCAAACATAACAGTATTTTGCGTTCACTGTCTTGCAATATTTTCGCTGTAGTATCTAGTCTGAGAAACAGTTCCTTTGAAATTCAAGTTCCATGAAATGACACTGGCATTCATTTCATGTGCATTATGACCAGTGACTCTGGCAGTGTTAACGCTAATTCTTATAATATTGAAAATATTTCCAACCATTTTGTTCAGTTGCTAACTTCAATTATATTTTATTTTAGTAATCAGAAAACTTCTGTATTTTACCATTTTTCAATATAGGTTATCTGCAAAGAAATGGTTACTGGAAGAAACCTATAATATGTGAATACAGCACATATAGAGTAACAAATGATTGCATGAACAGGACACAAAAATGAATACCACTGAAAATGCCAAAAAGAAACAGGCGAAATATGTCTAGTATTCAAGATTAGATTAGATTAGATTTACTTTCATTCCAATTGATCCATAGTGAGGAGGTCCTCCAGGATGTAGAACACGTCAGAAAAACAATAATACATGACAAATATTCACAACTGAAACAAATAAGCTAATGTACCTTCCATAGGTCCCAAGTGGGATGATCGTCATTTTTTTAAATGAACACAATATGAAAGAATCATTTTACAAACACAAATGCACTGAATTTAAAATAAAAATGTTTCATTTATTTATAAGATAATAAACATGTAATAGAACTACTATAATACTTATTTACAATGAACACATTACTGCACTGAAATGTTGTACTTACATACACACACACACACACACACACACACACACACACACACACACACAGAGACTTATTTACAATGAACCGTTACTGCACTGAAATTGTGGGGAAGTTATATATATATATATATATATATATATATATATATATATATATATATATATATATATATATATGCCTTTACAAATGTCTGCTTGTGTCTGTGTATTTGCAGATGGATATGTGTGTGTGTGCGAGTGTATACCTGTCCTTTTTTCCCCGTAAGGTAAGTCTTTCCGCTCCCGGGATTGGAGTGACTCCTTACCCCCTCCCTTAAAACCCACATTCTTTCGTCTTTCCCTCTCCTTCCCTCTTTCCTGATGAGGCAACAGTTTGTTGCGAAAGCTTGAATTTCGTATGTTTGTTTGTGTGTCTATCGACCTGCCAGCACTTTCGTTTGGTAAGTCACATCATCTGTGTTTTTAGATATATTTTTCCCACGTGGAATGTTTCCCTCTATTATATATATATATATATATATATATATATATATATATATATATATATATATATATATATATATATATAACAGAGGGAAACATTCTACGTGGAAAAAATATATCTAAAAAGAAAGATGATGAGACTTACCAAACAAAAGCGCTGGCAGGTCGATAGACACACAAACAAACACAAATATACACACAAAATTCAAGCTTTCGCAACAAACTGTTGCCTCATCAGGAAAGAGGGAAGGAGAGGGAAAGACGAAAGGATGTGGGTTTTAAGGGAGAGGGTAAGGAGTCATTCCAATCCCGGGAGCGGAAAGACTTACCTTAGGGGGAAAAAAGGACAGGTATACACTCGCACACACACACACATATCCATCCACACATACAGACACCAAGTCTCATCATCTTTCTTTTTAGATATATATATATATATATATATATATATATATATATATATATATATATATATATCAGTTGGCTCTACTGAGAAATTCATCAATGGAGTAGAAGGAGTTCTCTTAAAATGAATTTCATGGGTTGTTAAGCTTTTTATGGCTGCTGGCAAGTTATTGAAAATGTGTGTTCCTCAATAATGCACACCTTTTTGTACAATAGTAAGTGACTTTAAATCCTTGTGAAGATTATTCATATTTCTAGTATTGATTCCATGAATTGAGCTGTTGGTTTGAAAAAGTGATATATTTTTAATGACAAATTTCATTAAAGAATAAATATATTGGGAAGCAGTAGTTAGTATCCCTAGTTCCATAAACAGGCTTCTGCAGGTCGTTCTTGAGTTCACACCACATATAACTCTTACTGCACGTTTTTGTGCCTGGGAAACTTTAGCTTGGCTTGATGAATTACCCCAAAAAATAATCTCATATGATGTTATGGAATGAAAGTAAACATAGTATGCCAGCTTTTTCATTTTTATATTCCCTATGTCTGACACAATTCGCATTGCAAATAGAGATTTGTTAAGACGCTTCAGCAGTTGCGTGGTGTGCTCCTCTCAGTTAAATTTATTATCAAGCTGTAATCCCAAGAATTTAACACTGTTCATTTCTTCTATCTGCTGTCCTTGCGTGTTAGGCATATACTCGTGGGACACCCCTTACAAGTTCTGAACTGCATGTAGTGTGTTTTTTCAAAGTTTAGTGACAAAGGGGGGGGGGGGGAGATTAGTGTTTAACGTCCCGTCGACAACGAGGTCATTAGAGACGGAGCACAAGTTCGGATTATGGAAGGATGGGGAAGGAAATCGGCCGTGCCCTTTCAAAGGAACCATCCCAGCATTTGCCTGAAGTGATCTAGGGAAATCATGGAAAACCTAAATCAGGATGGCCGGACGCGGGATTGAACCGTCGTCCTCCCGAATGCGAGTCCAGTGTGCTAACCACTGCGCCACCTCGCTCGGTTTTAGTGACAAAGAAAACAGTGATTAATGTCCACAAATATTTTATTAGGTCATCTTTCTAAGACTACACCTGATTTGCTAGTTATTGGTAAGTTTGTATTATTCACAAACAAAACGAACTTGGCATCTCGAAATGTTACTGATGAAAGGTCATTGATGTACATAAGAAAAAGTAAGGGCCCTAAAAATTGAACCTTGTGGAACCCCACATGTAAGTAGTTCCCAGTTGGATGATGCCTGATAGCTTAATACATGTTTCTTTCATAATAACAACTTTTGATTCTTTCCAGAGATATAAGATTTGAACCATTTTGCAGCATTTCCTGTTACACCATAATATTCTAATTTACTTAGAAGGATATTGTGATTTACACAGTCAAATACCTTTGACAGACCACAGAATATACCAGTTGACTGCAATTTTTTGCCTAATGAATTAAGCACATTTTCACTGTACGTGTAGATAGCCTTCTCAATATCAGAACCCTTTAGAAATCTGAACTGCAACTTTGTTATTTGAGATAAGATGGTTATAAAGACGACTGTACATTTCTATTTCTAAAATTTTTGAGAATGCTGGCAAAAGTGAAACTGGACGAAAATTTGATGCTATTTCTTTATCTCCCTTCTTATAGAGTGGCTTAACTTCAGCATATTTCAACCATTCAGGAAACATTCCACTGATAAATGACTGTTTACACTGATAGCTTAATATGTTACTTAACTCAGAATCACATTCTTTAATTAACTTTCTTGATATTTCATCTTACCCACTAGATGTTTTTGATTTTAAAAATTTTCTGCTGAGGTAGTGAGGGTCAAATTCGTAGTATGGAAGTTACTTGAAATGTTTGGTCTGAGGTATTCCATAGCAGCATCTACAGAACCTGACAACTCCATCTTTTCAGTGACCGTTATTAAATGTTTTTAAAAAGTACACATCTTTCACCAGTGTATCATTTACTGTTAATGCTATTTGTTCCTCTTCATGTCTGGTTCTACCAGTCTCCTCCTTCACTATATCCCATATTGTCTTTATTAACATCCGTTCGGAGGTTTGCTTTGTCCGTTAATAAACTGTATTGTTGCTAGTTCTTTAATTCTTATACTATATTCTGACTTTTTGTAGTGCAGATGGCATCTCATAAATTCACTTTCACTGTTTCACTGAGCTAAGCAAAGTGAAATTTTGTTGATGTTCCAACTAATAAGAACACACCACTGTTTGATGGCGACGTCTAGTGTGAAACGACCTTATTTCTGATGTTATATACCACCTTTTTGTATAACAGGTTACAGCTGATATTAGGTAATAGTCTAAGCGAGGTGACATTTTGTTGACGCTCCATCTAGTGTGAAGTAATGAGCCCAATTCAGCCGACTAGGCTGAAAACACAACCATTTGCCGCTGATGTCGCGTTCTGTTCTGTTCCATTGGCATGAAGTCCAAAGGGAATCCGCCTGTATTAGATATAAATATCTATAGTAAGGTGAAGATTAATCTCTAAAACTACGTCATTTCCATGGTTTTTCTATCACCTACACACTCGCCACAGGGCGTATTCATTGCAAAACCTGTTTCGTTATTTCTTTACAATCTGAGAATGGTCACAGTCTAACGTAACAGTTGCGACAGTCACTGCTGTAAAAATTTTTACCATTTGACACGTGGAGCGACACTAGCGCACCAAGAGGCGAGAAAAGAGAACGTCATCTGCGTCGTAAGCATGATGTTTGTTTTACATCCCTTTCCTACGTCATTTACGGAGCAAGTAGGAATAAAGGACATAAATTCAGTGGCAAGCTACAACACACTCATGAAGAAACATTTGTGATGTTGGATAGAACTGCAGTTTACCATGTTGATATCCAAAGAATATAAACACACAGAGTTCACACGTAAGAAGCACAGACACTGTGTGCAAAAGGGATCGATGCCCCATTTGTTGTACCATAGGTCTACTGTGTTTCAGTCACTGTCATCTGTTGCCTCATTATATTATTCTAAGTGGGACAAGCAACTGCCAAATACTGGGAGAAATACGATGTGCGTGTAAACCCCAAGCCCTCAAAGACAATAACATTGTCAGAATTGCTGTCATATATTAAATTTGCCATTAGAGACATTTCATCCAATGACATATTCACTATTTTACCAGTATCGCAGAAATTCTGTACCTTCTATTTTAAAGGGTGGAATATATTGTCACTTATTCCACATTTTATTTGTATGCCTTCCACATCCCTCTGTAATGTACGCACTGATGGAAGTATAAAACATTTTGACAAAACCTGAATGCCTTAGTGCCATAACACAATAAATTTAGAGCAGACATCTTATTTTCGTCTTTCCATCTCACAGCATGTTTCTCTTCAATGGCATTCGATTCGGTTCGGTTGTTTGGGGGGGGGGGACCAAACAGCAAGGTCATCGGTCTCATCGGATTAGGGAAGGATGGGAAAGGAAGTCGGCCTTGCCCTTTCAAAGGAATCATCCCAGCATATGCCTGGAGCGATTTAGGGAAATCACGGAAAACCTAAATCAGTATGGTCGGACGCGGGATTGAACCGTTGTCCTCCCGAATGCCAGTCCAGTGTGCTAACTGTTGTAGTTTATGCAGATTAACGCAGCTAAATGACAGGTAACACTATTTATGGAACAAAATAAACTTATGCTTTATTCGCACAACACATATTAATACATTTGACTACCAAATTATATTACGTTGCCCCATCAAGAAACACGGAACACGTATATTCCATAGAGTCTAATGCACTCTGCACATCATATCTTGTGCACCACTATGCACGCTGGAAAATGTTTGTTCACATATCCCCAACGCTAAGCACTGCGCTACCTCGCTCAGTTCAATGGCATTCTAATCTGACTTGACAACAAGTCAAAGGCATTCTTTTTAAATATCGAGATCCTATAGTCTTCAAAATTTGTTTGTCCTTCTTCACTCGATCCTTGTGATTCGGTTTCTGTTGCTGTCTGTACTTAAAATGATAGGCGCTCTTCCTTTTCCCGTAGTAGTTTTGCACGAAGTCTAGCGATCTGCACATTCTGACACTTCACGCGCTTTTTCAAGACATGAATAACTGCACTTAATCTAACCATTTCATCGTCAAAGTAGGTCTGTGTTGACGATTCAGATGAATCTGGTACTGATATATGGAGAGTCGGAATGGCTGCTTCCGTGCCGTAGGACTGTTTTACAGCTTTAGACGGATTATCGGACCTTTATGGAAGTTGCCTCTTCGTCGTCAGTTGAGGTAGCTTCTTCGGGATGTCAAACAGTGTAAGTGCAGCATTCCACATGAGTTGGGATGTCAAACAGTGTAGGTACTGCATTCCATAAGAGTTTATTATTGTCTGCATTCATGAACTAGTTTGGTTCAAAGTGTGGCGAGCAAAAACGTTTAACATTATTGTAAAAGTAAATAGGGTCTTTTTTCATAAGGTCTTCTCGTCTGCTATACACTAACCATTTTCTGCTCCTAAAACGAAACATTAATCATTAATACATCTGCAGTTTGCAAGCGAATCCTGATGATACAGTTTAGTAACATGATTATGTATACCCCTCAGGGTTCTCAGGAAACCTAAATAAAGACAGATGTAGTATCATTTTCTTGTTGCTGCATTTTAGTGCGCTACAGACGCTACCGTTTTCAAGAACCATTTTGGAAACCAAAATAAACGACTACCATTAGCTTTCACGATCGCACCGAACTCAATAGTTGTATACTTAATGGCTGCTTGGCGCGTTGCTGGCGCAGTAGGCAACAAAATCGAGGCGAAATGTCGCGACTGTTATTTAAGGCTGTGGTATGGTGCGGACTGCGGATGCTGCTCCTGCGATTTTATTGTGATGTGTACAATTTCATCATAGATTTAGCTTTTGCGCAGAGTTTAACACATCTCTGGCGCATATGTCAGTAGATCGTGGCGTAAACAGTTGTATTTTTTGTTTATATGATATTACCACACTATGTTTATTAAGTTTATGATAATTATTTCATTCGCTTGTGTTGGATACGCCAGGATACATAAGCTGGAAATCAAGGTTAGTTTGTCAAACTGTCTTTACGTCGTGTGTCACATGAAACTGTGTTTCAACAAATCTTTGTCACTTATTCCGTAGAAGCGTGTATTTTGGTTCTCGACTTGCAACGCAAAATATTTTTCCCGTTCATGGTTTGTGTTACTTTAAACTGTTCACCGCAACGTTCCTAAGGCATGGTTTGTGTTGCTTTAAACTGTTCATGGCAACATTCCTAAGGGATCCATCCATCACCATTTACGTGCAGCCGACGTCTTCGTGAATTATTTGAAACAACGTGTACACTGGGAATTGACATGTTCTACAAAATGCTTACGTGTTCTGTAATACTACAGAATAACTAGTCTGTAAAGGATCAAATAACAAATGTATATAAATTGTATGAAAGAACATCACAAGAAGAAATATATAGCTTCTTGATTGATAGTATAATCATTAATTCGGTTGTCATAGTGCTAACGTGGTTTTGAGTTTAGGTAGTTGGTGTGAAAACGTGGGTTGTGGAAGAATTTTCAGTGAGTTGTTACGATTTTTTAAAATATAGATCTGATTAGTTTAGTGGTTGTTGTGTGGAAAGAAGTCTAATTTTTTAAAGTTGCTTTTATGTTATGTGTGGATATGACAGTTAAGTTCATGAGTGTATTGTTACATTTTGAGATGGGTGGTTATTTCATGTCTGGCAAATAGTTTCTGCAGATGTTCGGCCTTATTGCTGAATATGTTAGATGTGTTTGTGGCAACAACATGAGGTTGACGAGAGTTCCATCTGCTCGAGCCCCGGACGTGTGTATGTGGCGTTGTTGGAGCGCGCGGTGGCGTGTGTGTTGTAACGCAATGCCGTAAATTAATTGTTTTATTATGATATTCGTTTTGGAATGGTGCGGTGTTCTTATTGTTGTATTTTTAGCATGTCCCCTCCCTAAACTCCCAATTTTCCGCGGTTGTTTTGCAAGTTTCATATTATTGTTGAATTATTTATTTATTTATTTTTATTTTATTTATCTACCTCTGAATTAATACTGTACATGACATGCACATGGTGATGCACAAACATACATTTGATGTTGGACATTATGATAATTTGCTGGTATGAAGTAATATGCCAGAAGTTTACACAAACATGAGATTACATACATATTTTCTGAGAAGTTATGAACACACAAATTACATACCTAGTTACACATCTATATTTTAGTGATGTATTCCTGTCACACATATACACAACAGTATCTGGTCTGATATTCTCTCTGCACTTAATTTACTTAGTAGCAGATGATATAGATGCAATATTTTTGCACATACTTGCATTAATGTTTTATTCTTTACAAACTTCTTTGCTGCAATTTGTTTCATGTTTCAAAACTTAGGCAGTAAGAATCATTCCTGTCGACATGAACTACAGTTGGCAGCCAGTTGTTCCCATTGTGTTCAGTTGCCCCAGGCAGAGCCTCCTCCACATGTTTGACAAGACATTTCAGCAACCAGTTTGTTCTTATTTCCTGACCTGCCTGCTAGTTCCCTGAATGGTGCCATTAACTGCATAATGTTGGAGCTCCAAATCAACATTTGGTTTTAAATATTTCACGTGCTATTGTGCCATATTTCCATGTATTCTATTGAAAGTCCCTATGAAGTCCAGTGCATGGAAAATTTTAATGTGTTTAATAGTTCCACCTATTAAAGCTTTTCCTGTATAACCTTCGCTTTTTTTTTAAAGTATGTTGATGAACCCATCTCTCAGCAACCTTAGGGAAAGGGGGGAGGGGGGCCGTAGGGTGCCACCAATTTCAGGTGTGTTACATTTGAGCAAATAATTCGTCATTTCTTGACAATTAGTCATACTTGAGCAGCCTTGCTCATGAGGTTTAAGTGAAGTTTTAACAGGTGCAACATAGAGCATGGAACTGAATTTGTTTATGAGCTAGAAATAAGTTCTGAGCCAGATACTATTTAGACTTACTTCAGGGGGGTAAGGAGAACGCGAGGCCTCCTTGAGTGGGAAGGTGTATTATACACAAGTATCAGTGATGCTGTGCATGAATGGAATACAGACAGTGGTTTTCTACACCATGGAATCTGCTTGCCAATTGGGATAGACATAGCAACAGAGAACCTTAGAATATCATAGTAGAAGCAAAATGTTTCAGACAGATGAAAATTTAAATTATTAGTGATGAACAACAAAAGCTTTCATGAAATGTACAGAATTCGAAGGACTTTTGTAAGTCAGGTGGATTAACATAAAACTTTGTACCAAATGTCAGAAAAAACTCAAAATTTGTTGCAGAGAAGACCTCAGGGTGCAACTATATGGATACTGAAATCACAGGTTAAAGTGGATTGATGAGGATGTGATCTTAGCCACTATGTAAGCAACTAGGGTATAAGCTGATTGTGTTTAGAGAATTGTTTGGTTAAGATTCTTGAAGAATGAGCCATAAATATGAAATTGGACATTCTTCCGGCTGCCAGATTCACCTGCAGGGTTAATGGGGAACCTGAGCGTACCTCAGTTTTCAAGTACATTTATTTAAGGCTTCTACATTCCTGTAATACACTGGGCAAATTACAATTATATATATGATTTATCATTGAAAACTTCCTTTGCAGGCAGTGTTAAACCCTTCCATGAAAATGACCAGCAACAGATAGTTTAAAAATACATTTGCGATGAAAATATGTTGATGTTTTGCTAATTAAACACTTGACATTATTGAGGATATTTGCATCTTCATGGGGATCAGTGATCGTGATGTGGCTGCAGGCTGAAGTGATCACTAAGATACAAAGGGCTTCTAAAACAAGTATTAAATAAAATATGTTAAACAAACTCCGCAGATCACATCAGGCAGAAGAGGGATTGTGATCTGAAGTATTGTTGTTCCTGAGGAGAAATATTCCTGAATAGGCCAGCATTTGGATCTTCAGAAGAATTGTGCACTGAATTAAATTAAGATAAGAAGAGGACAAGGGAAACATCTCTGTTGGGGATTGCTGCATGGAATTTGAAGACAGTGAATAAGAAGGAAAAATAGAAAATTTGAAGAGAGAAATGGAGAGACATAATATGCTTCTTTTAGGTTTAAGGAAAAGGGGAATTTATTGTTGAGACTACAGTATGAGTTACAAAGGATTGGAGAGGAAGGAAAATGGGGTTGGAATTATGTGCAGGAAACATCTAGGCAAGAAGACATGAGGGTTGTTCCAGTTTGCGACCGAGTGCTACCACTGAAATTAAAGAGTAACCCTGTGGTTGCGTTGATCATTCAAGTTTAAGTGTCAAGATCAGATGTACAAGAAGAGTAAGTGGACAAAATATTTGAGCAGTTTGAGAAAGTAAATGAAGACAATGGGAAAGAACAAATAAACTGTAATGATAGGAGACTGGAATAGTATCGTGAGAAAGGGAAGATGATAGTTGGAGACTATAGACTGGGAAAGACCAATGAAAGGAGAGAAACTGATCGTCCTCTTTGAACAATTTGATCTCTGGATTGGTAATATATGGTTTAAGCACTATCAACGAAGATTAGCTACCAAGAATAACTCTGAAAGTATGATAGGAGCTGAAAAGTTTGTGGGACAAAAGTTGCATGGGACAACGGGGGCCATAATATGGCATTGGTTTCTTGTTGCTAGGTGGGGTCACTTCAGAGATAAGAAGGTCAACTTTGTTTTTTTTTTTTAAATGGGATGCTATAGTTTGGTACTTATATTCTGATAGCGGCTATTGAGACGAATCCAGTTATGTGCAACAGTAAGGTCTTTGAAGGTTAATGAAGGTCACAATTGTGGCATGAACGTACATTTAGAGAAGGTGTTTGAAGTGATGACCATTGGTATCAATGAAGTGCTGCAGTCTTCTTATCATGGTTTGAGTGGTATCCCTTGTCACAGCGGCACTTATTGAAGCACATGCTGTGACCATTCTCTCTCGCATATCTTCAGGTGTAGTAGGAACAACTGTCCTTTACGAATCCCCACAAGAAAAAATCCAGAGGCATCAAGTCTGGTAAACGAGCCGGCCACGATACATCTCCTCCGTGTCCAATCCAAAGATTTGGGAATTGTCTCTGCAAATCATTTCTAGCCATCAGCGAAAAATGTGCCAGACAACCATCTTGTTGATACCATATTCTGTTCCTTGAAAGGTATTTCTTCCAATAACAGACCTAATGTTTCTTGCAGGACTGTGGTGTACTTCTTACGTTAAGATTTTCTTCGATGAGATAGGGGGCTGTAATTCTGTCCTCCAGAATCCCACACCATACATTCACCAACCACAGTTTTTGGTGTGCAATTTGCCGCAGCCAACATGGATTTTCAGCTGCCCAATAGTGCACGTTATGCAAATTAACATTTCCATGGTTCGTGAATATAGCCTCATCAGTAAATAAAATCAAATTAATAAATGTGTCATCCTTCTGAATCTGCAGTTGAGCTCATCAGCAGAATTCAGTGCAACACATACAATCTGTATCAGTTAATTCTTGGTGGAGACTGATATGGGAAGGATGATATTTATGGTGATGCAGAAAACGAATAACACTACTCTGGCTCATGCCAGATTCCCTTGCAATTTGACGTAAACCGACACAAGGATCTTGAACGACAGTGGTGAGAGTACTCATTTCCGTTTCCTTGTTAGTAACTTTCCTCTGCCGGATATGTTTCCGATGCGTTAAATATCCAGTTGTTCTCAATTCATCATACAAATATTTACATGTATGACATATAGGGTGAGTACGTTGAGGATATCTTTCAGCGTATAAGTCTCTAGCTCTCACCGAATTTTGTTAGCATTCTGCGTAAATGAGAAGCGTATTGACTTGTTCTTCGAAGGAATACATCATTCACATTCTCTTAATTCGACAATACTAGTCTTATGGCTACTATTAGTGTTGTATTGTGAAACTGTCGAATCATGTTTACATGTCAGCAACACGTTAGATGGATACGCCTTATTTAGTGAATATTTACTATTTGCATGATATACAAGAGAGAATTGTCAGAGCATATGCTTCGATAAGTGCCAAAGTGATGAGGAATACTACTCAATCCATGATAAGAAGACTGCAGCACTGCATTGATACCAATGGTCATTACTTCGAACACCTTCTGTAAATGGACGTTGATGCCACCTTTTTGACCTTCGTTGACCTTCAAAGACCTTACTGTTACATATAATGGGATTCATCTCGATAGTCGCTATCAGAAAATAAGTACCAAACTATAGCATACCATTTAAAAAAACAAAGTTGACCTCCATATCTCTGACGCGACCCCACATAGCAACAGGAAACCAATGTCATATTATGGCCCCCATTGTCCCATGCAACATTTGTTCCTCAAACTTTTCAGCTACTATCATACTTCCAGTGTTATTCTAGGTGGCAATAGTTAGTGACTCACCATGTATATGTGGAAAGCTACGGGAGATATTGCTAGATATCAAATAGACTTTGTTATAATCAATCAGAAAGCCAAAAACAGCTTAAGAAGCCAAAAACCTTTCCAGGAACAGACACCGATGCAGACCATTATTTACTTGTAGCTGATGTTAGGACAAGATTACAGTATTTTAAGAACAGATTATAGGTAAAGAAATTGGATGTTGGGAAACTGAAGAATGAGAACTTTAAGAAAGAATATAGTCACTATGTCAAAAATAAAGTGGAATGTTATAACTACCAATTTTGTGTGAATACCGCTCCATAGTTAGTGAATGAAATTTGTGATTGATTTGGTCACTAGAGGCCATGCAGCCTGCTAATACAATAGCAGTTGCTTGTGCAGCCTGCTGGCTGCACCCCGTGTTGGAACTAATGAATATATAGTGCAAGGCTCCGTCTGCCTGTGTATTGGTAACTGTGTTGTACCCTGACTTCCATGTGTGTGTGCTGTTCAAATAATAAATTACAGTGTTCTTGGGTTAGAATATGGAACATGTAAGGAGAAGTGCAGAAATCAATGGAGAGTGATATACTATTAGAAATACAATGTTGAAATGATTAGAGATAGAAATTGGAGAAGTGAAAAGATCAAGAAATAAGGAAAGTGGGTACCCTGAATTTGTTGGATAAAATGAAGTGCAGGAAATGGAGAACCAACAATTTTGGAAGAAGGCAGAAGACAGTACTGAAATCTGAACAATTAACTAAGAAAGTTAACTGACTAGGCTAGAGATGATTGGATAAGGAAACAATATGAGGAAATAGAAGAATTAGAATAGAACATAAAATTGGAAGAAATGTACAGAATGTTGAAATCTTTAACCAGAATAGAAGTGATGAAAATAACCAAACAAGGAATGTTTAATAACCATGGGAAGAAGACAGTATGTGTGAAAGAAGAGAAGCATGTTTGGAAGGAGTATGTGGAAGAGTTATACAGTACATTGGCATATAACACCAAGCTTATTTTGGAAGATGAAGGGGCATAGAATGAAGAAGATCAAGGTCCTAAGATATCAGAATGGGAATTAGAGAAAGTAGTCCAGCAGCTCCTGGAGCAGAAGACATTGGGCTGTCATAGAATACCATCCGAGACACTGAAAGTCTTAGCTCCAGATTCAGTAGGCCCATTAACTGAGGTAGTAAACGGAATTCGTGACACAGGAATTTGACCTCAGTGACTACCTAAGATCATTCTACTACCTTTACCTAAAAAGTGCAATGAAAAAGAATGTAAAGACTGTGGGACAGTTAGTTTTGTCAGTCATGTTACAAAGGCTGTAGAGAGAGTTGTTCTAAGGAGAATTGAAAAGAAAATTGAGGGAATACTTGGGAAGACCAGATCAGTTTCAGAAAGGATAAAGGAGCAGGAGATGATACAGGTTGTCTAAGGGTGATTGGAGAAAGAGTAATAGAAATGAACAAGGAGGTGTGAATTTGTTTTATCGACTGGGAGACTGGAGTATACTGCTGAGAATTTTAAAAGATATTCTTACAAATTGCAGAGATAGAAAGTCAATAAAAGAGATGTACACAAAGCAAAAACCGAGCGAGGTGGCGCAGTGGTTAGCACACTGGACTCGCATTCGGGAGGACGACGGTTCAATCCCGTCTCCGGCCATCCTGATTTAGGTTTTCCGTGATTTCCCTAAATCGCTTCAGGCAAATGCCGGGATGGTTCCTTTGAAAGGGCACGGCCGATTTCCTTCCCTATCCTTCCCTCACCCGAGCTTGCGCTCCGTCTCTTAATGACCTCGTTGTCGACGGGACGTTAAACACTAATGTCCTCCTCCTCCTCCACAAAGCAAAAACTGACATAATAGGGAAGAGGGGACGGAAGAGGTGAACATTGGAAGGGCTTGTAAGGCAAGGGTGCTCACTGTCACCAAAGCAGTTCAACATGTATCTAGAAGAACTGATGTTGTTGTTGTTGTGGTCTTCAGTCCTGAGACTGGTTTGATGCAGCTCTCCATGCTACTCTATCCTGTGCAAGCTTCTTCATCTCCCAGTACCTACTGCAACCTACATCCTTCTGAATCTGCTTAGTGTATTCATCTCTTGGTCTCCCTCTACGATTCTTACCCTCCACGCTGCCCTCCACTACTAAATTGG
The DNA here is from genome assembly GCF_023898315.1 of Schistocerca nitens. Taxonomy (NCBI): domain Eukaryota; kingdom Metazoa; phylum Arthropoda; class Insecta; order Orthoptera; family Acrididae; genus Schistocerca; species Schistocerca nitens. The sequence continues at coordinate 274,470,507 of NC_064614.1, read as the reverse complement.
TGATCCCTTGATGCCTCAGAACATGTTCTACCAACCGATCCCTTCTTCTGGTCAACTTGTGCCACAAACTTATCTTCTCCCCAACCCTATTCAATACTTCCTCATTAGTTACGTGATCTACCCATCTAATCTTCAACATTCTTCTGTAGCACCACATTTCGAAAGCTTCTATTCTCTTCTTGTCCAAACTATTTATCGTCCATGTTTGACTTCCATACATGGCTACACTCCATACAAATACTTTCAGAAATGACTTCCTGACACTTAAATCTATACTCGATGTTAACAAATTTCTCTTCTTCAGAAACGCTTTTCTTGCCATTGCCAGTCTACATTTTATATCCTCTCTACTTCGACCATCGTCAGTTACTTTGCTCCCCAAATAGCAAAACTCCTTTACTACTTTAAGTGTCTCATTTCCTAATCTAATTCCCTCAGCATCACCCGACTTAATTTGACTACATTCCATTATCGTCGTTTTGCTTTTGTTGATTTTCATCTTATATCCTCCTTTCAAGACACTGTCCATTCCGTTCAACTGCTCTTCCAAGTCTTTTGCTGTCTCTGACAGAATTACAATGTCATCGGCGAACCTCAAAGTTTTTATTTCTTCTCCATGGATTTTAATACCTACTCCAAATTTTTCTTTTGTTTCCTTTACTGCTTGCTCAATGTACAGATTGAATAACATTGGGGAGAGGCTACAACCCTGTCTTACTCCCTTCCCAACAACTGTTTCCCTTTCGTGTCCCTCGACTCTTATAACTGCCATCTGGTTTCTGTACAAATTGTAAATAGCCTTTCGCTCCCTGTATTTTACCCCTGCCACCTTTAGAATTTGAAAGAGAGTATTCCAGTCAACATTGTCAAAAGCTTTCTTTAAGTCTACAAATGCTAGAAACTTAGGTTTGCCTTTTCTTAATCTTTCTTCTAAGATAAGTCGTAAGGTCAGTATTGCCTCACGTGTTCCAGTATTTCTACGGAATCCAAACTGATCTTCCCTGAGGTCGGCTTCTACTAGTTTTTCCATTCTTCTGTAAAGAATTTGTGTTAGTATTTTGCATCTGTGGCTTATTAAACTGATAGGTGAGGTCATAAAGGACACAGAAGGTGTAATTGGAGGAGAATGGTATAAAGACTAATAAATGTGTGGACAATCAAACAGTGATGGTGGGGTCAGATGACGAGGTACAGCAGATATTGAAGAGTATTGCAAGAAGGAACGAGGTGTGTGGCATGAAGGTCAGTGTGGTAAAGACAACAGTAATGAGAATAAGTAAGAAGGAAGCTCCAGTTAACATATTTTAGATGCAAAAAAGAGATAATAAGTAAAATTTGTTCTGTATATGGGAAGCTTAATGACGTGGAATGGAAACTGTACAGATGAAATAAGGAGGACGATATCTTTGGGAAAAAGAGCATTTGAAAAGGTGAAGCAGTTAGCCTGATAACATCTAGAAGAGTTCCAATGGAGATGAGGAAAAGATTGGTAAATGTTCTATCTGAAGTAGAGTGCTATACAGCAGTGAATCGTGGTAGTTAGAAAAAATAAATAAAAAAAATAAAAGAGAAAGATATTGAGAAAGCTGAAAGTTTTGAAATATGACTGCAAAGAGGAATGGTTAAGAATGAAGAAGTAATGAAGAAATTAGGGGAAGCAAGATGATTATTAGAAGGAATCAGAAAGAGGAAAATATCCTGGCCGGCACATATATTGTGTTGGAATTGTTTGCAACACGAGTTACAGAGGGAAGATTGATAGGAATGAGAGGAAGAGGTAGGAAAAGAATTCTAATGATGAGTGACATTAGAAGACGACAAACTTACAAACAGATGAAGGAAGATGCTCAGAAGAGGACACAATAGAGTCTCTAGTCGAAACTTTCATAAGACAGACACACTAAAGAAGGAGTTAGAAATATCCATTCTAATGGATAGTGTTTAGAGGAATTGTGCTCCAAGTTCATACACGTAATTGATGAAGTCCTAATCAAACGTCTATGAAGAAGGTCTGTTAAAGTTGCCAGAGAAGTACTTTCCCCATTATTTCCATCTCCCTACCATTACATACAAACAATAATGGAAAGAATAAAATGTTCTCAGTCTTCCAGTAATTCTGTATCTGTACAATAAAAGGAAAGTTAAAAAAGGGCACTTACTGTACTGTACACCCATCAGTCACCATTATTGTGACACTATACTCGTTCCCCATGTGCATCTTTTCAGAGGTGCATTTGGCCTTGACTTAATTTTTACAGAGGACAATGCAGGACTGCATTGAACAGCGCAAGTCGAGGAGCTCTTGGAACGAGACGATATTCAGCGAATTGACTGGCCTGCTCATTCCCCCATCTTAAATACCACTGATCACATGTGGGATGCATTGGGCAGATGTATTGCAGCATGTCCACATGCACCAATGACCATCCAGCAGTTGTCAACTGCGCTGGTTGAGGAATGGAACACTCTACCACAAGAACTGCTTATGAATCTTGTGGCCAGCATGGGAGCGTGTTACAGAGCATACATTGCCATCCGTAGTAATCACACACACTATTAAGAAGTGTGTCCCAACTTTTGTAATGTCCAGGGAACCATCATAAATCGCAGAAACTTCAGTGTAATTATTGTCTTTTAATAAAAGTATCATTTCTGTTGGTCTGTGTATTTCTTTCAGTTACCTTGAGCAACATACTAAAAATCCTGGCTGGTGGGTATGTGGGGATTTTTGAAGGTCACTTTTTATGTTTTTCATGACTAACAGTAAAACAGCAGCTACCAACAAAAATGTTTTCCAATACAAAATTTAACTACATGACATTTCCAACACAAAAATTTTATTCATTTTTTTATTAGGACTAATAGTTTCCACATTGCAAGGGATGGAAGTAGAAGGGAAGGTAGATCGCTGATTTGTGATCATGCGCTTTCCTTCTTCATAGCTCTGCAAAATGGAGAGTGAAGAGGTGATTTCCCAGTCTCTCTACTGCAGTATGTCACAAAAAGCAAATACAGTGTACTTCACAAAATTATACTGATCCTTCCGCAGCACATCTTATGAATGATTGGCAGCACAGTGTACAAACATGCCTGGAATGGGGGAGGAGGAGGGGGGGGGGTTGCTTATATTCCACAAACACAACACAGATTACAGATATGAATTACTATAATACTATCACAAGAAATGTAAATGGACAGAATCTAAGTAAACCTCTGCACACTGTTCTGCACTGCTTAAGAGGAAATTAATTAGCTTACTCAACTTGTACGGCAGCTGTGGTGTTCTTCTGGGAAAGCTGACTTCCTCTATTACCAGTGCTGCTCACTTTTCAGTTTACTTTCAGACTATTCCTCCCCAGCATTTGCTGTCCAGTTTTCTTATGTGAGTAGACAAAATAAATTCACTGAACCTGCATTTATATAGTGAAGTTATTTTTGTTAAGTGAGTATGTATTTGCAGTTTTTAAGTGAGCTGTCATGGAAAAAAGCTCAAGAACAGGAGCTGTCATCTGCCTACCATACTGAAGAACCCCCAAAGTGTAACTTACAAATGGTTCTGAACATTATGGGACTTAACTGCTGAGGTCATCAGTCCCCTAGAACTTAGAACTACTTAAAACTAAGTAACCTAAGGACATCACACACATCTATGCCCGAGGTAGGATTCGAACCTGCGACCATAGCGGTCACACGGTTCCAGACTTTAGCACTTAGAATCACTCGGCCACTCCGGCCGGCAAAGTGTAACTTACCATCATTATGTATTTTACAATGTTGGTTTCGTTGTCATTGCTATCAGACACTGGAATACTTTCCACAGCATGAGAGGTATCAAATGCATCACCCAAGCCTCAGCTGTCCCAACATCTGAAGAGGCCAAGTGTCTTAAATTGTCTCCCTCTGCAACAGAAGTAGGCCACCTAGGTGTTATGCAGCTTCAGAAATTTCAACATCATTTAAGCAATGCAATACAGCAGATTATTGTTCTAGACTTGAATGTGATCAGTCCCAATCCATCTGACATTTTCACATCCATCTTGTGAGATTGACTGTGGATGTGTGGTAAGTGGCTCCATTCAGTGTAGCCCACCATTCAAGTGCCAGCAATTCCCAAATGGAAGAAATTTATACAGTTCATCAGTAACACAATGGTAGGGGAAGTGCAGTAACTTTCTGGCCATTCATTAATTCACCAAATGACAACAACACGATTACACAACTCTACAATACTCAGCCAATGCTAGATAGCAGCAAGGTGTCACATTTACCAACACAACCCCTTTTCCAGCCACACTGCATAGATCATTAACATCACACTTGCAAAATATTCACTTCTCAGTGATTGTTTATAGAACTGTATTTTACACAGAAGCACACTTAACAACTCCCATTTTAGTATTCACTTGATGAAGGGAAAATAACTCCACTGTATAAACATGAGCTCACTGAAGTTATTTTTTCTGCTCACATAAGAGAATGGGACAGGAAATTCTGTAAACTTGACTGTGAAAGTAAGCAGCTCCCATTGTGGGAGAAATTGTCTTTTCCAGGAGAACGTTACAACTGCTGCACAAAATGACTAACAATCAATTTCCCCTCTAGCATTGTAGAACAATGCGTAAAGATTTACATAGAATCTGTGTGATGTGTTTCCTGCATTTGTTTTATTAGCAACTTATATTTGTATTATTTGTAGTGTTAATGCACCTAGTGGAAAATAAATACCCCTGGGCCTGTCTGCATACTGTGTCACAAGTGATTCATAAGGTGAGCAGCAGAACTATTGGGTTAACTTTGTGTATAAATTATGTTATAGGGTGTGATGGGCTGGGGTGAAGTGTAGAAGTGCGAGAGAAGGCAGGTCGCCACATTGTGGTCATGCACTTCCCTCCTTTGTAGGTCTGCAAACTAAAGAGCAAGCAGGCAATTCGCACTCTCTCTACCACATTATGTCACAAGAAGCAATTATGTGGTGTTTCACAAAGTTAACCCTACCGTTCCGCTGCTCACCTTATGAATCACTGGTGACGCAGTATGCCGATAGTACAATTCTTCTGCACTTAGATGTGCTGGACACATTTAATGTTTGTTCTCAACCAGTTAGATTAACAATAAATGTGAATTTTATACCATTAAACCATTATTTTTAATCATAGCTGGGATTTTCCCATTTTCCCATCACCTGCGACATGTAAATTATTGGTCCTAGAAAAGAAAAAAAGAATAGGGCTGTTTTTGTAGGAAATTAATTTTAATTTTGTGCGTGGAACCATTTTTCAGTAAAAACTGTGGTTTTCGAAGTATTCAAGAAAAACATAAAACAGTGACCAGCCACCCCCACCCCCCAACCCTTTCGCTCACACCTCACCAATCAGGATTTGTAGAATGGTGCTCATGGCAGACCATCCTACCATTATACAGAATTTTGTCTACCCAAGTCTTTTCCCCTATTCAACATTTTTGGTCTTCGTTGACTGGCCTATTTATTTTTTATTTATTTATTTATTGTTCCGTGGGACCAAATTAAGGAGAAGTCTCCATGGTCATGGAATGAGTCAATACATGAAATTATAACATGATATTAGAAACAGATAAAATGAAATATAAAAAAACATATTCGGGTGACAAGTCGTAAGTTTAAATAAAGAAAATCAACAATGTAACACTGGAATTTGCTTAATTTTTTAGCTCTTCCAGGAGCTCCTCAACAGAATAGAAGGAGCGAGCCATGAGGAAACTCTTCAGTTTAGACTTAAAAGTTTTTGGGCTACTGCTAAGATATTTGAGTTCTTGTGGTAGCTTATTGAAAATGGATGCAGCAGAATACTGCACTCCTTTCTGCACAAAAGTCAAGGAAGTGAATTCCACATGCAGATTGGATTTCTGCCTAGTATTAACTGAGTGAAAGCTGCTAACTCTTGGAAATAGGCTAATATTGCTACCAACAAACAACATTATGTTGTTGTGGTCTTCAGTCCTGAGACTGGTTTGATGCAGCTCTCCATGCTGCTCTATCCTGTGCAAGCTTCTTCATCCCCCAGTACCTACTGCAACCTACATCCTTCTGAATCTGCTTAGTGTATTCATCTCTTGGTCTCCCTCTACGATTTTTACCCTCCACGCTGCCCTCCAATGCTAAATTTGTGATCCCTTGATGCCTCAAAACATGTCCTACCAACCGATCCCTTCTTCTAGTCAAGTTGTGCCACAAACTTCTCTTCTCCCCAATCCTAATCAATACCTCCTCATTAGTTATGTGATCTACCCACCTTATCTTCAGCATTCTTCTGTAGCACCACATTTCGAAAGCTTATATTCTCTTCTTGTCCAAACTAGTTATCGTCCATGTTTCACTTCCATACATGGCTACACTCCATACAAATACTTTCAGAAACGACTTCCTGACACTTAAATCTATACTCGATGTTAACAACTTCCTCTTCTTCAGAAACGATTTCCTTGCCATTGCCAGTCTACATTTTATATCCTCTCTACTTCGACCATCATCAGTTATTTTACTCCCTAAATAGCAAAACTCCTTTACTACTTTAACTGTCTCATTTCCTAATCTAATCCCCTCAGCATCACCCGATTTATTTTGACTACATTCCATTATCCTCATTTTGCTTTTGTTGATGTTCATCTTATATCCTCCTTTCAAGACACTGTCCATTCCGTTCAACTGCTCTTCCAAGTCCTTTGCTGGCTCTGACAGAATTACAATGTCATCGGCGAACCTCAAAGTTTTTACTTCTTCTCCATGAATTTTAATACCTACTCCAAATTTTTCTTTTGTTTCCTTTACTGATTGCTCAATATACAGATTGAATAACATCGGGGAGAGGCTACAACTCTGTCTCACTCCTTTCCCAACCACTGCTTCCCTTTCATGCCCCTCAACTCTTATAACTGCCATCTGGTTTCTGTACAAATTGTAAATAGCCTTTCGCTCCCTGTTTTTTACCCCTTCCACTTTCAAAATTTGAAAGAGAGTATTCCAGTTAACATTGTCAAAAGCTTTCTCTAAGTCTACAAATGCTAGAAACGTAGGTTTGCCTTTCCTTAATCTTTCTTCTAAGATAAGTCGTAAGGTTAGTATTGCCTCACGTGTTCCAACATTTCTACGGAATCCAAACTGATCTTCCCCGAGGTCGGCTTCTGCCAGTTTTTCCATTCGTCTGTAAAGAATTCGCGTTAGTATTTTGCAGCTGTGACTTATTAAACTGATAGTTCGGTAATTTTCACATCTGTCAACACCTGCTTTCTTTGGGATTGGAATTATTATATTCTTCTTGAAGTCTGAGGGTATTTCGCCTGTCTCATACATCTTGCTCACCAGATGGTAGAGTTTTGTCATGACTGGCTCTCCCAAGGCCATCAGTAGTTCTAATGGAATGTTGTCTACTCCTGGGGCCTTGTTTCGACTCAGGTCTTTCAGTGCTCTGTCAAACTCTTCACGCAGTATCTTATCTTCCATTTCGTCTTCATCTACATCCTCTTCCATTTCCATAATATTGTCCTCAAGCACATCGCCCTTGTATAAACCCTCTATATACTCCTTCCACCTGTCTGCCTTCCCTTCTTTTCTTAGAACTGGGTTGCCATCTGAGCTCTTGATATTATTACAAGTGGTTCTCTTCTCTCCAAAGGTCTCTTTAATGATTCTATATCCTCGACCTGTCTCTGCAGACCAGCCACTTCCTTTACGACTGACCATATGGTTTTAATTTTATCCTGAGACTTAGCTGTTCTATCTGCATACCACATACTTTTTGCCTTCCTAATAACATTTTTAAGCACCTTACAATACTTTTTGTAGTGGGCTGCTGCATTTAGATTTTGACTGTTTCTAACGTTTTGATATAATTGCCACTTTGTTCTACAAGATATTCTTATCCCTCTAGTCAGTCACCCAGGCTGCTTGTTTGTGCTAGTACCCTGTTTTGAACGTTCTAATGGAAAGCAACTTTCAAAAGCACGAGAAACGTCTTGAGAAAAGCATTATATTTATCGTCTACTGTATCGGCACTATAAACATCTTGCCACTCTTGTTCCTTGATAAGGTTTACAAAGGTCTCTACAGCAACTGGATCAGTTTTCCTAAACAGCTGATGACTATATTTAACACGTGTTGCACCACAAAAATCTTTTAGAGTTAAAATTTGTGCATCATGATCTGAAAGGCCATTCACCTTTTTGCTAACAGAATGCCCTTCTAGTAATGAGGAATGAACAAAAATGTTGTCTATGGTTGTTCTACTGTTCCCTTGCACTCTCGTTGGAAAGAATACGGTTTGCATAAGATTATATGACTTAAGGAGGTCTACCAGCATCCTCTTCCTTGCACATTCACTTATACAATTAATATTGAAGTCACCACATATAACTAACTTTTTGTATTTCCTATAAAGTGAACCAAGAACCTCCTCTAGCTTTAGCAAAAATGTTGTGAAATTGGAGTCTGGGGATCTATAAATAACAACAGTTAGAAGTTTAGCTCCATTAAATTTAACCACACCTGCACAACATTCAAACACCTTTTCAGTGCAGTACTTTGAAACATCAGTTGACGTAAATGGGATGCCATTTTTCACATACATGGCTACTCCCCCATACCGCAAAGAGCTCCTCGAAAAGCTGCCAGCCAACCTGTATCCTGGTAAAGGAAACCTCTGAATTATCTCCTTATTTAAGAAGTGTTCAGATATACCAATAATTTCAGAGTCAACATCTATAAGCAGGTCACTAACTTTATCTCTAATACCTTGTATATTTTGATGAAATACACTAATTCCCTCATTACTCGGATACCTAAGCTTTGTCAAAAGTGGTTCCTTTGTTAGAGAGACTTCCCTTAAGCAGGAATACCTATCAGCTGACTTCAATCTAAAAAAGGTGCAGCTCTAACACCTACTACTGCAGGAATTTTCTCATGAGTGATCCCACCAACCCCACCTATGCTTACACCTATAAGCTTTGCCAACCTCCCCTTCCCATACCTGTTGAGGTGCAGGCCATGTCTAGCGAAACCCGTCCTGCTGATAGACTCCACCGACACCACTGAAATGTGACCCATGCTTTCCGTCATCAGCGCACCCCCAAGTCTCATGTTATTACGCCTGACGGCTGTATTAAGATGAGGCCGATCGTGGCGCTGAAACAGTTCCACAAAATGCACATTCGTGTTGCCAGTCTGAGTGGCTATCTTTTCCAGGTTACCATCTATGTCATACTCCCCATCCCTATCAATACTATTACCAGCCCCACCCACAATCACTACCTGATCCTCTTTAGTAAAGTCCCTACATAACCCCCTATGTTAACAGTCACCTGAGCCAATCCTGCATTAGGCTTCACAATGCTGGTGCCTACTATACATCGTCCAAGTTTCAAATTATGTTACTTGGCAGTGACACATCAAGCAAAAGTTACTTTCATCCTTATGTTTTGCACACCAGTTTGCATACTGTTGGTAGTCCATACACATTGTCCAGAAGAATCTAGCTATGCAACTGCATGTTTCAAAGACAAAATTAGTTGTTATAGAGTGTGTATCAGTGCGGTCGATTACTTCATGGACTTTCTGTAATTCCTCCCAAGGTAGCTATATATTATTAAATCAGTCACATCAGTTTGTAGGCAGAGGATACAGAGTTTTGTGTGTGTGTGTGTGTGTGTGTGTGTGTGTGTGTGTGTGTGTGTGTGTGTGTGTGAGAAAGAGAGAAAGAGAGAGAGAGAGAGAGGAATATATATTCAATTGTGAATGTTTTACAGAATGCTTTTGTTATTTTTAACATTTGATATAATACTTTGTTATTTAATGATGCATAATTATGACTATTTATTGTTGCAGAATGATGCCCGAAAATACATTGCTCTTAGCACATTTGGTTTTTACAAACGTGGAATATTAGATGTGAAACTTACAGACTTCCATGCGCATCCTTTTGATGAAAATGCTGTTGTGAGTATAATACATGATTACTGGAGCTTTTGCATTATTTTTCTTTACATATGGTTCTTGATTTTAATTTGTACAGATTGTGAAAGACAACAGCTGTATAGAGATGTATTTTTTCTTCATTTTCTCTGATTGTATGCCCTCGGCCTTCTTTCTGCTATTTGTACTTGGCCTTCAGAGGAATAAAAAACGTGCGTTATGACCTTGCATTGCCATTTGCATTTGCACACTGTACAACAATATTCACGATGGAACATTATGGATGATTGAAATTGTGTACTGGACTGGTGCTTGAGCTTCAAGTACCCATGTCCGGCACACCATTTTAATTTATCAAGCGTTTTCATAAAAGCTCACAGTGCGGGATGAAATATTAATTCAGGACACTGATAGTGATGTTAGATGACATGTTTGTTTCCAGATATATTCCAGATAGAAACAAGAACCTACTGATGCGATTGTTTAGAGATTTAAGATGACCTTTGACAACAGGTGATGCCCTATGTACAGGGTGTTCCTAAACTGTTAACTGAGATTAATACAGGAGGTAGAGAACATCAAAACAAATATATTTTGGTAAGCAACTTGTATTCCTAGGAAAGGTTTTTTTAGTGGTGCTGAGATAAGCCTTTGTGTCTGTCACTGACTGGAATATGTACTGACATGCAAATATTCACAATTCGCGTGTTTGGGCACATGAGAATCCATGTCGTACTCAACCTTGTGCTTATAAATAGTGATTCGGTGTTAAAAGTGTTGGCCAGCATTCTCGGTGATAGGTTGATTGGACCATACACTTTTCCATTCCACCTCAATGGACATAGATACTGCTTCTTTGTGGAAAGAGTATTGCCAGAACTGCTGGATGCTGGAGTATGTACCTCCAAATGTTAGACAGAGGACGGACTTGCAGCACAGTGGGGCACCTGCCCATTTCAGCATTGCTGTGAGGAATCATCTGAGAGCTTTCTTCGGGAAATGATGAGTTGGCCGAGGTGGCCCTGTGGCCTGGCATCCAGGTCACCTGACCTCATGTGTCAGGATTTCTACCTCTGGGGACATATGAACCAGCTGTTGTATGAAACTGTTGTGTAAACAGAAGATGACCTCATGGTTAGAATTTCTGTTGCTGCTAGCACCGTACGAACTCACCAGGAATTTTTGGAGGCACAACAGTCAACGATCCGATGATGTACAGCATGCAAACAGGCCAGTGGTCGCACATTCGAGCATTTCCTTTTAATGCCACTGTTGTATTTAGCATGCTAAACGACCTTCTGTATAAATCATCCCTAGCATCAGTAATTGCTGTCAGGGACCGCATGACCTGAACTAAATATATTTGTTTTGATGTTCTCTATCTCCTGTATTAATTTGAAAAAATAGTTTTGGAACACCGTGTGTACTTAAGTATTTATCTTAACTGGAAAATTAAGCAAGAAGGTTGAAGCACTGATCAGTAATATGATATATACTACTAACTTTTTGATTAATGTTTCAGCAAGTTGAGGGGCATGGGCCAGGTGCCAGCCAGTTGTATCTCTCTTTCGAGGGCCTTATTCTTACTGTGTTGTCTGTTCTGTAGGTGCAAGCAGGCCCTGTTGACCATGGCTGACTGCACACTGATAACACAGCTCCCTGACCACTGCAAAGTGTCAATCCTAAATTTATTTTATTCAAGCTGTACAAGTAGTAATAACACATTGAACAACATGGAGCATTGGTTAAGATGCTGTATTTAGTGAGGAGTGGGCTTCAGATACTGGCATGGTATCCCAGATTTAGTGTTTTTACAGTTTCTTGAAGTATAACGTCACAATATTTGTTCGACTTTATACATACTACTTTAAATGTATGGCAACCAAACCCAAAATATTCCATGACTTTAATAAACAGGACTGCTGTGTGACTTCGTAGGCTTTTCCAGCATAATATGTCTTGAAAGTCTCTTCAGATTTGCTGCCGGATCCAAAAACCAACTCAGTTCAATATTTGAGAACTATGCACCATCTTCAAGTGCTTATGCTGATGAGTCCCTCTAAGAACTGATGCCAGGCTGCAGATTGACGTCCTATATAGGCCTCCTTACCATACATGGTGCATGTGCTGCTCGTCAGAGTTGCTCCTCTCCAAGACTAGACAGGTGATGTCACCCTTAGTAGAACACCAACAGCAATGATATATTGCAGTCAGAGGCGATTTTCAAACACTTGGACTGTCCGTACTGAAGAATGTTCTGTTTTGATGTGGGATAGTAAGGGGTTCCACGTCCTGCTAAGAGGAAACCCATTGTCTCTATTAATTAAATTATCCACCAACCTAATTTCAATTGCCTCTTTATACACATTGTTCCAAAGACCAGAAGTGTTGGTAACGATAATAGTTTTGTAAAATTTCATACCATGTCCTTCGTTTAAGCAATGTTCTGCAACCACTGATCTTTCCAGCTGTTGTAGACTTGTATGATGTTCCACGCACCTGTCATGAACTGTGCAAATCGAACAGCCGATGTAAGCCTTCCCACATTGACCGGAATTTTGTATGTACCAGGCTTCAGATACCTATATGGAGAGGAGATGGTGAAACTTGTACGGAAGTTAGATAAACTTCGGAGGAAAAAAGGAAAGCTGTTGAGTACACCCGCCTTACAGTTGAACTTGCCATTGCAGTTTTCGAGAGATGTGTCGCCCTGAGTTGACGATTCCACATGGGCACTATCAGATTGGGCACATCGGAGCACCATTACCAGACAGTCCTCTAAATTTGAACGGCTTCTGTCTCATCCTACAGCATCAGAAGGGGAATAACGGTGATGCACTGTGGTTAATCTTTCTAACAAAGCATTGGCTGGGCCCACAGTGGCAATGTTTGAGAAACATTTAAATTTTGCTTCCACTCCAAAGAGACTTACTTTCACAGAGTTTATCTGTTACGTAGAACAAGCAGTACACAGCCTCCCAGAGGACCAGATAGAAGAAATAAGGCAAGAGGTGTCCCACACACTACGTTGGGCTCGGCCACCATGGGATAACATCTCTTCTGCAGAAAGAGCAGCCATTCGTCCCCTTAGGAATGATGATGAAGTCATAGTTTTACCAGCTGACAAGGGGAATGCTACAGTTGAAGTGACATGGGATGATTACATCCTTAAAATGGATTTACTACTCAATGGCCTGGCTTACAGAAGACTATCTTGTGACTCCATAGAATGGATTAAGTGCTAGAAACTTTCTCTTTTGAAAAAGAGCTTGTTGTCCAAAGATTTACGTAAGAAGGGGTTCCTCTACGTCCTGTTGTTAGTAATTTGGGTGTATCCACTTATAACCTGGCAAAGTATTTAACATTGTTGTCAGTCCTTATGTTGGCAAGTGTGAACAGCATATCTCCAGTTTGGTGTATTTTATTTGACGATTGAAATCTGTGAGTCTGGGTCCTTCAGATTTGTTAGTGAGTTTTGATGTGGTATCTCTGTTTCCATGAGTCCCTCTAGAAGAGTCCCTGAGTTTGAGTAGTGAGAAACTAGATGAAGAGTAGGTGAAGCTTTGTTGTCATGTGCTGATATCCACATATATTTTATTTAACAGTAACAATTTTGAACAGAATGACGGAGTGGCTATGGGTAGTCCTCTGTCACCCATAATCGCCAATTTATTTATGGAGGACATTGAGGATATGGCACTGAGGACTTTGGCTTTGCGACAAACGTGCTTCTGGAGGTATGTGGATGATACCTTTTCTGTGTGGCCACATGGACATGGTGCTCTCAATGGATTTTTGGACCACTTCAGCTATCTTCATCCCAGGATTAAGTGTACCATGGAGGTTGAAAGTGATGGGATGCTTCTATTCTTGGACGTTATGGTTTACAAAAAATCGAGTGGTACTCTGGGACGTACTGTTCACTGGAAGCCAATGCAAACAGATCGGTATTGTATTATAAGAGTTGTCATCCACCACACCAATGCAGTGGTGACCTTAGGACTCTGGTATGCAGAGCATATGCCATTTCCGATGCATACAGTTTAACCCAGGAACTGGCACATTTGATTGCTGTTTTTATGGAGAATGGATACTCTGAGAAGCAGATTCATCAAGCTATGGAGATTGGACCATCACCAGAGATGCAAGAGGAGGAGCTTAGATTGGTGACCTTTATTCCTTTTGCTGGGGGCATATCCTTCAAGATTGGAAGAATTTTAAAGAGTTTTAGCATTAAGAGTGTAAGAGCATGTTCTGTCCACCTTCCAAGATTAGGGGACCACTCAGCTATGTGAAAGATGAGTTGGGGTGTAGGAAGCCTGGTATATACAAAATTCTGTGTCAATGTGGGAAGGCTAACATCGACCGTTCGATTCACACAGTTTATGACGGGTGCATGGAACATCGCCGTCATATGAGGCTACAACAGCCGGAAAAATCAGCAGTAGCAGAATGTTGCATAAACGAGGAACACGGCATGAAATTTGATGAAACTGTGATAATTACCAACACTTCCGGTCTTTGGAGCAGTGTCTATAAAGAAGCAATTGAAATTAGGTTGCCAGATAATTTAATTAATAGAGACAATGGGTTTCCTCTTAGCAAGACATGGAACCATGTACCATCCCACATCAGAACAAAATGTTCTTTGGTGCGGCTAGTCAGAGTGTTCGAAAATCATTTCTGAGTGCGATACATCATTGCTGCTGGTGTTTTGCTAAGGGCGGTGTTGCCCAATCTTGGAGGGCCGCAACTGTGATGGGCAGCACACGCACCGTGTGTGGTACGGAGACCTGTATAGGACGTCGATTTGCAGCCTGGCATCACTTCTCAGCAGGGCTCATCAGCAGAAGCAACGTTCTCCTAAAGATAGTGAACAGTGGGATCCCTGAAATATTGAATTGAGTTGATTTTAGTATCCGGCAGAAAATCTGAGGAGATATTCAAGACCGCTGTGACTGTTAGAATTAACGTGACCAGTTTCACAAATTAAATTTGCTTCTTTGGGTGCTTCATGTCAAAAGATTAAACGTTCTATTTAAACTGAGTAAAGCCATCTGTTGACAGATAGTGGTTAGTCGGTGCCGGCAAGAGCAATGCTTCCTCACCAGGCTGTCTACAATGGAGGTTGGGGATGGTCCTAGCCCCCAGTACATTTAATCATAGATGCTTGCACATTTGTGACTCAGAGGTTTTAAATACCGGTGTATAAACGTTGGAAATGGCTTTATCTGGTTTAAATATAACCTTTAAACTTGTGTCTTGGAGGACCTGAAGATGCAAATTTTAATTTACCAAACTGGTCGTGTTCTCCAATAAAGAACTCTGTCACAGTGGTCTTGTTTATTCAAATAATGTTCAACTTTAATAAAGCAATACACTCTTTGTAAATAATAATAATAATGATAGTAGTAACAATAACAATAATACACTCTTTGAAATTCTGAAGATAGCAGTGGTAATATACAGGGAATAACAGGTTATGCTCTACATTTACAGAAGCCAGATGGCATTTAGGATAATCTAAGGACATGAAAGGGCAGTGGTTGAGAAGGGACTGAGACAGGGTTGCAGTCTATCTGTACATAGATCAAGCAGTAAAGGAAGCCACAGAAAAATTTGGAGAAGAAATTAAAGTTCAGGGAGAAGAAATAAGAACTTTTAGGTCAGCAGATGTTATTGTAATTCTGCTAGAGGCAAAAAAGGACATGGGAGTGCAGTTGAATAGAATTGACAAATCTTGAAAGGAGGGTGTAAGATGAACATTAACAAAAGCAAAACAAAGGAATGGAATGTAGGTAAATTAAATCACATGACGCTGAGGGGATTAAGTTAGGAAATGAGACACTAAAAGTAATTGGTAAATTTTGCTATTTGAGCAGCAAAATACTTGTAAATGGTGATGACCAAAGTAGAAAGGATATAAAATGTAGACTGGCAATGGCAAGAAAACCATTTCTGAAGAAAAGAAATGTGTTAACATCAAATATAGAATTAAATGTTAAGAAATCTTTTCCGAAAGTATTTTGCTGTAGTGTAGCCTTGTATGGAAGAGTAAAATGTGGAAGATATGCAATTCACACAAGAGAATAGAAGCCTTTGAAATTTGGTGCTACACAAGAATGATAAAAGATTAGATGGGCGGATTGCATAAGTAATGAGGAGGTACAGAATGGAATTGGGGAAAAAAGAAATTTGTAGCCTAACATGATTAAAAGAAGGGATCAGTTGTTATGACACATTCTGAGACATCAAGGAACCATCAGTTTATTATTGGAGGGAAATTTGGAGTGTAAAACTTACAGAGGGAGAGCAAAAGATGAGTACAGTAAGTAGATTCAAATAGATGTGGATTGCAGTAGTTATTTGGAGATGAAGAGGCTTGTACAGGATAGAGTCATTTAGAGAACTGCATCAAACCAGTATTCGGACTGAAGACTACAACAACAGTGATGAAGCATGGCTTTCCTTGATAAATTGATACTGACCAGTGTAATGATTTTTTTCTTAACTTGGTTCATAAAAATAACTCCATAATGCATCGAAGTATAAGTTAACTATCAGTAGGAATGACGAAAAAGCTGTAGTAACTTGTTTTATTTCTGGAGAACACTGCCTTAAAAGTGGTGATATCAGCTTGAAAAAATCATAGGCTACAATAAGCAGAAAAAATCAGGTTTGGAGAATCATGCATTCTAGTAGAGCAATGAAAACTTTGACAGAATTTTAATTGCTTATACAAAGATTCATTTTTTATAGTTACTTCTTCTTAGTCTTGTTAGGATGATTAGGATGTGTGCGTGCAGTGTGTGGATGCAGGAGGCGCTGGCCGCAGTTTATGAACAGCTGAATGGATTTTCAGCTATGTTCAGTCGCCTTCAGGCTGCTGCCTCGGGGTGTAGTGGTGGCGGAGAATCGGGCTCGCCACATGGGACGCCTCAGGTATCACTTGTTTTGCCCATGGGTTCTGCTTGAGAGGCACTTCCCAGTCCACCTGGCACAGTGGATCCAAACTCACAGCAGCGTGAGTGGCAGGTGGTAATGTGTCCATGTAGCTTGAGGCGGAGGGCCAATGTGGAGACAGGCCATCGCCTGGCATCGCCCATTCTCCCTGTGAGTGATGTATGGTCGCTTCTTCAGTGGGGTGTAAGCAGTTACACAAGGGGGGGGGGGGGTTGGAGGTTTACTAGTTATCAGGAGCTCCAACGTTAGACATTTTATGGAGCCCCTTAGGCAGATAGCATTCGGGTCTGGAAAGAAAGCCAATGTGCACTTGGTATGTCTGCTGGGGTGCCTCATCTGAGATGTTGAGGCAGCTTTGCCTGTGGCTATTGAGCATGCAGGGTGCAGTCTTCTGCAAGTTGTGGCTCACGCCGGCACCAATGATACCTGTCGAATATGTTCTGAGGCCAATGTCTGTTTACATAGGCAGCTGGAGGAGGTGGTGAAGACTGCTGGCCTCACGTGTGAAGTGCAAGCAGAGCTCACAATTGGCAGCATTGTTCCTAAAGTTGATAGTGGTCCTTTGGTTCGGAACCAAGCAGAGGGTCTCAACCAAAGGCTTCATTGACTCTGTGATGGTCTTGGCTGCAGATTTCTAGACATGTGTTATCATATTGGGATTTGTAGGACTGCCCATGATAGGTCGGGGGTGTACTACACAAAGGAAGCAGCTAATCAGCGAGCAGATCACTTGTGGAGTGCACATGAGGGTTTTTTAGGCTACGAGGTAGTTTGAGGTACCCTGATGAACACTCGCCAGTCAAAACGCAGCAAAGGGAATCAGACGGCATTTCGAATAAAGACACTTCAACTGTCAAAATTTTATCAGTAAACTGTTGAAGTATTCATAATAAAGTTCCCGAATTACTGCCCTCTAGGAAAGTTCACACACTCAAATTATTCTTGGGACTGAGAGCTGGCTGAAACATGATATGGAAACCTCTGATATTTAGTGAGCCTTGGAATGTTTATTAGAAAAGACAGGTTTGATACCATAGGAGAGGGAGTTTTCATTGCAGTTGACAAAAATATTGTCTCTATTGAGGTCAAAGTTGGGTGTGAAATGAAGTTATCTAGTTGCGTATAACAGGTGTAGGTGAAACCAAGTTAATTATTGGATGTTTTTAAAGGCCACTTGATTCTGCTGTGACAGTTCGAGAGTCATTCAAAGAAAGTGTACAGTAACTACCGCATAAATACTCAGATCATGCAATACTGGTTGGAGGCGACTTTAACCTACAAAGTATAGATTGGGATGTCTAGCGATTCATTGCAGTTGGTACAGTCAGTCAGTCATGCGAAATACTTCTGAATATGTTTTCTGAAAACTGTCTTGAGCAGGTAGCTCGGCAGCCCACGCACAATTGAAATACCTTAGACCTTGTAGCTACAAACAGTTCTGGCCTTATCAACAGTTTCAGTATAGAAATGAGGATTAAAAACCATGAGTCATTATATCAGTTACGATTACGAAAGTTAATAAATCAGTCATGAAGGCTAGGAGAGTATTTCTTCTAGATATAGCAGATAAACAGTTGTTAGCATCTCACAGAGACAGTGACTTGACACCACTTAGTTCCAGTAAGATGGAAGTAGAGGAATTATGGGCATAGTTTGATCAGATTATAAATTGTGGGTGGAGAGTTACGGTCCTAGTAAGTGGATAAAGGATGGAAAAGATCCACCATGGTTTAACAACGAAATTTGGAAGTTGCTGAGGAGGTAGAGGCTGTTGCACTCTCTGTTCAAAAGAGAACGCACATATGATGATGACAGGTGAAGGTTAGTAGAGATTAGTGCATCTGTCAAAAGATCTATGCATGAAGCATGCAACTACTAACATTGTTGCATCCTAGCATAAGATCTTCCAGAGAACCCAAGGAAATTCTGGCCCTAAGTAAAATTTCTAAGAGGGTCCAAAGCTTCCGTTTGGTCACTTGTTGACCAGTCTGGTGTGTCAGTTGAAGATAGCAAAATAAAAGCCAAAGTTTTAAATTTCATTTTCAAGAAATCATTCACACTGGGAGGATCAAACAAACATAATGTCATTTGACCGTCCGACAGACTCCTGTACGGACAACATAATAATAAGCACTCCCGGCATTGAGGTACAAATGAAAAATTTGAAAGCAAATAAATCACCAGGTCTGGATGGAATCCCATTTCAGTCTTACAGAGAGTACTGTACGCCATGGCCCATTACCTAGCTTGCATTTAATCTGTGTAATATTGTAATCAGTATCAGTTGTGGTCCTTCAAAAAAATTCATTTCAGACTTGAGATATTTGACCATTCAGCCCTTTTTATCTCAGTCCCAATTTAGTTGAAACCTATACAGTGAAATTTCATGAACTTTATTCAGTGAAACATTAATATATTTGTCCAGAAACTGAACAAAACGTCTTGCTAATTCAGCAACCAGAGCTAAATAAGTGTGAACTATAATTATTTCTTATCAGAGTTCATGAGTGTATTCTGTGAATGTTTTCCCTTCATAGCCGTATGTGGCAAATTCAGTAAAACAAACTCACAGATAACTAGAGAGACCATGATCTCTAGCATCAGAAAGACAAAACTGCACATGGAAGCAAAAATCAATTGGATGCAGAATTTCTCATGTTGTTGCTGCTGCCATTGTTGTGTTGCTGTGGTGGTAGTTGTTAGCCTGAAGATTGGTTCAGTGCAGCTTTCCATGCTGCTCAATCCTGTCCAAATCTCATCATCTATGAATGATTAGTGCAACCTACTTCCTATTGAAACTGCTTACTGTATTCATCTTTTGGTCTCCCTCTGTGACTTTTACTGCCCCTCTCCACAATCTCTCTCTCTCTCTCTCTCTCTCTCTCTCTCTCTCTCTCTATCTCCCCCTCCCCCTCCCCCTCCCCCTCCCCCTTGAACTCCTTCTCAAAATTTTTCTTTGATTTCCTGCACTGCTTGCTCAATGTACAGATTGAATATCATCATGGATTTCCTGTCTCACTTTCATCTCAGCTGCTGCTAGCTTTTCACACAATTCAACTCTTATGACTGCCTTCTCACTTCTGTGCAGGTTGTAAATAACTTTTCACTTCCTCTGTTACTTTACTCCTGCTACCTCCAGAATTTCAAAGAGTGTGTTCCAGTCAGCATTATCAAAAGCTTTCTCTATCTTTACAAATGCTATAAACATCTACAAATGCTTTGATATATCTTCTAAGATAAGTCGTAGGATCAGTATTGCCTTGGTGTGTTCCTGCATTCCTCTGGAACCAAGACTGACTGTCACCGAGGTTGGCATGTACTACTTTTTCAATTCATGTCAATATTTTGCAACTGACTTATTAAACTGATAGTTCGATAATATTCACACGTTAGCTCCTGCTTTAATTGCAAATATTACAGTCTTCTTGAAGAATGAGGGTATTTCGCCTGTAACATTTGTCTTGCACATCACGTGGAATAATTTTGTAGGCTAATGATTGAAACCCAGTGAAAGAAGGTTGTATACATGGAAGAACCCTGGAGATACTAAAAGGTATCAGATAGATTATATAATGGCAAGACAGATATTTAGGAACCAGGTTTTAAATTGTAAGACATTTCCAGGGGCAGATATGGACTCTGACCACAATCTATTGGTTATGAAATATAGATTAAAACTGAAGAAATTGCAAAATGGTGGGAATTTAAGGAGATGGGACCTGGATAAACTGAAAGAACCAGGGGTTGTATAGAGTTTCAGGGAGAGCATAAGGGAACAATTGACAGGAATAGGGGAAAGAAATACAATAGAAGAAGAATGGGTAGCTTTGAGGGATGAAATAGTGAAGGCAGCAGAGGATCAAATAGGTAAAAAGACGAGGGCTAGTAGAAACCCTTGGGTAACAGAAGAAATATTGAATTTGATTGATGAAAGGAGAAAATATAAAAATGCAGTAAATGAAGTAGGCAAAAAGGAATACAAACGTCTCAAAAATGAGATCGACAGGAAGTGCAAAATGGCTAAGCAGGAATGGCTAGAGGACAAATGTAAGGATGTAGAGGCTTATCTCACTAGGGGTAAGATAGATACTGCCTACAGGAAAACTAAAGAGACCTTTGGAGAAAGGAGAACCACTTGCATGAATATCAAGAGCTATGATGGAAACCCAGTTCTAAGCAAAGAAGGGAAAGCAGAAAGGTGGAAGGAGTATATAAAGGGTCTATACAAGGGCGATGTACTTGAGGACAATATTATGGAAATGGAAGAGGATGTAGATGAAGATGAAATGGGAAATATGATATTGCGCGAAGAGTTTGACAGAGCACTGAAAGACCTGAGTCGAAACAAGGCTCCCGGAGTAGACAACATTCCATTAGAACTACTGACAGCCTTGGGAGAGCCAGTCCTGACAAAACTCTACCATCTGATGAGCAAGATGTATGAGACAGGCGAAATACCCTCAGACTTCAAGAAGAATATAATAATCCCAATCCCAAAGAAAGCAGGTGTTGACAGATGTGAAAATTACTGAACTATCAGTTTAATAAGTCACAGCTGCAAAATACTAATGCGAATTCTTTACAGATGAATGGAAAAACTAGTAGAAGCCGACCACGGGGAAGATCAGTTTGGATTCCATAGAAATTTTGGAACACTTGAGGCAATACTGACCTTACGACTTATCTTAGAAGAAAGATTAAGGAAAGGCAAACCTATGTTTCTAGCATTTGTAGACTTAGAGAAAGCTTTTGACAATGTTGATTGGAATACTCTCTTTCAAATTCTGAAGGTGGCAGGGGTAAAATACAGGGAGCGAAAGGCTATTTACAATTTGTACAGGAAGCAGATGGCAGTCATACGAGTCGAGGGGTATGAAAGGGAAGCAGTGGTTGGGAAGGGAGTGAGACAGGGTTTTAGCCTATCCCCGATGTTATTCAATCTGTATATTGAGCAAGCAATAAAGGATACAAAAGAAAAGTTCGGCGTAGGTATTAAAATCCATGGAGAAGAAATAAAAACTTTGAGGTTCGCCGATGATATTGTAATTCTGTCAGAGACAGCAAAGGACTTGGAAGAGCAGTTGAACAGAATGGACAGTGTCTTGAAAGGAGAGTATAAGACGAACATCAACAAAAGCAAAACGAGGATAATGGAATGTAGTCGAATTAAGTCAGGTGATGCTGAAGGAATTAGATTAGGAAATGAGACATTTAAAGTAGTAAAGGAGTTTTGCTATTTGGGGAGCAAAATAACTGATGATGGTCGAAGTAGAGAGGATATAAAATGTAGACTGGCAATGGCAAGGAAAGTGTTTCTGAAGAAGAAAAATTTGTTAACATCGAGTATAGATTTAAATGTCAGGAAGTCATTTCTGAAAGTATTTGTGTGGAGTGTAGCCATGTATGGAAGTGAAACATGGATGATAAATAGCTTAGACAAGAAGAGAATAGAAGCTTTCAAAATGTGGTGCTACAGAAGAATGCTGAAGATCAGATGGGTAGACCACATAACTAATGAGGAGGTATTGAATAGAATTGGGGAGAAGAGGAGCTTGTGGCACAACTTGAGTAGAAGAAGGGATCAGTTGGTAGTAAATGTTCTGAGACATCGAGGGATCACCAATTTAGTACTGGAGGGCAGCGTGGAGGGTAAAAATCGTAGAGGGAGACCAAGAGATGAATACACTAAGCAGATTCAGAAGGAT
Organism: Schistocerca nitens; assembly: GCF_023898315.1. NCBI lineage: Eukaryota > Metazoa > Arthropoda > Insecta > Orthoptera > Acrididae > Schistocerca > Schistocerca nitens. The sequence continues at coordinate 274,447,899 of NC_064614.1, read as the reverse complement.
GTAGGATGCAGTAGGTACTGGGAGATGAAGAAGCTTGCACAGGATAGAGTAGCATGGAGAGCTGCATCAAACCAGTCTCAGGACTGAAGACCACAACAACAACAACAACAACAACAACAACAATGATTGGCTCTCCCAAGGATATCAGTTGTTCTGAGGGAATGTTGTGTACACCAAAGGCCGTGTTTTGACATAGGTCTTTCAGTGCTCTGTCAAACTCTTCTTGCAGAATCATATCTCCTATTGCATCTTAATTTACTTCCTCTTGTGTTTCTATAACATTGGTTGCAAGTTTATTTCCCTCGTTTAGCCCCTATATATGTTCCTTCCATTTTTCAGCTTTCCCTTCTTTGCTTTGCATTGGTTTTAAATCTGAGCTCTTTAAGTGCGTACAATTACTTCTCTTTTCTCCAAAGGTCTCTTTAATTTTCCTGTAAGCAGTGTCTATCTTTCCCCTAGTTACACAGCCTTCAATAGACTTGCATTCACGCTGTAGCCATTCCTGCTTAGCCAACTTGCATGTTCTGTCAGTCATACTTTTGAATTGTCCGTACTCTTTCACCTGCTTCATTTGGTGCTTTTTTTATATTTTTTCCTTTCTTCAATTAAATTAAATATCTCTTGTGATATCCAAGGATTCCTACTGGGCCTAGTCTTTTTACTTATTTGATCCTCTTTTGCCTTCACTATTTCATCTCACACAACTGCCCATTCACCTTCTAATATATTCCTTTCCCCAGTTTCAGTCAATCATTGCCTAATGCTCCCTTTGAAACTCTCAACAACCTCTGGTCCTTTCTCATATGTATAAGCAAATACAAAAGAATATTTCACAGAATTGTTAAACAGGCAAAACAAGTGGCAAAGAAAAATTCATTAAGGTATCATAAGGAAATCGAAAGCTACGTGGCAGATTGGCAAGACTGAAGTAGGTGCTGAGAAAACTACTCAGTGTAACCTTAAATTAGAAATTGATGAGGAAACTGTTAGAAACTCCAGACAGAAATGTGAAGAACTCGACAATACTTTATAACTTCAAATAAAATGGATGGTGTCTTTCCTCCTCACATAAATTCAAACATAATCCAGAACAGAGCTTGTGAATTGTCTTCTGTCATGAATTGACTAATATTGGGAAGTCCCTAACAATTTGAAATCTGTGGGCCTGAATGCAAATCTAACAAAAATAATAAAGAGAGGCTATCGCAGTCTTGCATCTCAGTTGTGCCAAATAATAAATCAGTTATTTGATGAGGGTTGCTTCCCCAACAGGTTGAAAAATGTGCAAGTTTGACATATCCATAAAAGGGCAGACAGAATGCAACAGGACATTACTATTCAGTATCAATATTATCAGTTGTTTTTGTACAATATTTGAGTGAACAATTAGTAATCAGTTAGAAAAATATAACAAAACTTAATAACATTATTCCCAATAATCAATATAGATGTAGGAAGGGGTGAAGTACTGTAGAGACTGTTGTTGTTGTTGTTGTTGATGATGATTTCTTCAGTCCAGAGACTGGCTTGATGCAGCTCTCCATTTTGCTCTATCCTGTGCAAGCTTCATCATTGCACCCTAAATCCTTCTGAATCTGATTCAGATTCTTTATTAGTCATTCAGCATTGTTACATGCAATAGACTTCGTCAGTTCACTTAACCTATTAATTTTACAAAATAAATTTTTACATATTTAAGTTGATATTGGGCATTTCTAAAAATTCTTCTAATGAATAGAATGGATTAGTTAACAAGAAGTTATGAACATTGTCTTTAAATAATTTGTCAGGCTTGATTGACCCATTTTTAGACAATTTGTTATATATTTTAATTGCCATATACTTATGACTATTGTTAGTTTTAGCTAATCTATTTTGTGGCAACAGCAGAGAAGTACACGTTCTTGTATAGTAGCCATGTCTTTCATTTGTTACACTTAAATTAGGTAGTTCAGCAAGTAGGTAGTTAACACTGTCAAGAATATATAAATTAATTACTGTTAAAATTCTATATTTAATGAACAATGGTTTACAATGTGTTCTATTATCTACCTTAGCCATTACTCTGATTGCTTTCTTCTGGATCACCATAATTTCATTTATTTTTCTGCTGTTTCCCCAGAGTATTAACCCATATCTTAAAACAGATTGAAAAAAGGCAAAGTACGCTGTCCTTACGTACTCAAATGTCACACAACACATCAGTCTCTTCAACAAATATATAACTCTTGACAACCTAACCACTATGTGATTAACATGAGAGTTCCATGTTAGACTGTTGTCAAGTACAATACCTAAAAACTTTGCCTTTTGTTTTTCTATTTTTTTAGTCTTTGATAGACTGAACCACATATTCTGGGTCTTTTCCTCATTTAATAGCAGACCATTGGCATTAAACCATGATGTTGCATTGTCTTTTGCCAATTTCATATCACTTACAAGGTTATCAAGTACATGGTTTACAGATAGAAAAGTTGTGTCATCTGCATACAGATATGTCTTTACATCTATATTTCCTGGTAAGTAATTTATGTGTACAAGGAAAAGAAGTGGTCCCAATTTAGATCCCTGTGGCACTCCATGTTGAACCTTGAGTATGTTTGACAGATGACTTCCTGAACTCACCACCTGGTCCCTTTTATTGAGGTATGATTTGATGAGTTTTAAACTTTTATCACATATTCCATAGTACTCAAGTTTAGAGAGCAGAAGTGAGTGGTCAACTCAGTCAATAGCTTTGCTCAGATCACATAAGGTTACCTGTGCATGCACATGGTCCTCAAATGCTGCTAGAATGTCTCTGACTAAGAGCTCTATGGCATGTATAGCTGACCTTCCTTTTCTGTAACCAAACTGTGATGCACTTAACATACCATTTAGTTCTAGGTACTCATACATCTGCTTATATATTATGCCTTCAAAGACTTTTCCTAGTACTGGAATTAGTGAAATTGGTCTGTAGTTTGCAAGATCTGATTTGACACCCTTCTTAAAGACTGGAGTTACCTTGGATAGTTTGAGAGGATCAGGAAAAAACCCTTCTATGAGACACAGGTTTACAGAATATGTTAATGGTGCTGCAATGTAATGTATGATTTCTTTCAATAGATTGTTTGACGTATTAAAAATATCTGTACTGTATGAATTTTTCATTTCTTTGACTATTTTAAGAACTTCATGTTGGCATACCTCTTTGAAGTGTTTCAATGATGATCTGGCCCTATTATGATTTAGGTTTGCTCTCTTCAGATAATCTATACATGTTACATTGGGTTTACTGATCAGCTTTTTGATATCATCAGCACAGCTTACAAAATATTTGTTGAATGTATCTGCTGGTATTGGGACTGTCTTGTTGAGTTTTCTGACTTCACCTTTAACAGTATTAATTACTGACCAGGCTGTTTTGCATTGGTTTTTACTATTTTTTATGAAATTTGTGTTGTATCTTAGTTTCGCCAATTGCAACTCTTTCTTATACAGTTTCTTAGTGATTTTTTCGAGATCCTTAATTTCATTAGAATTGTTTGCTTTGGCAAGGCACTTCAACAGCAGTAGCTTATTTTTTAGATTCTCCAGTTCTTTGGTGTACCAAAATTTACCCTTTCTTGTTTTATGGTATTTCTTTTGAACAAGATGGGCTTTTAAAATACCTGTTAAGTAATTGTGGAATGTTTCATCTCTTTGTCTCCCTCTACATTTTTACCCTCCATACTGCCCTCCAAAACTAAATTGGTGATCGCTTGATGCCTCAGAACATGTCCTACCAACCGATCCCTTCTTCTGGTCAAGTTGTGCCATAAATTCCTCTTCTCCCCAATTCTATTCACTACCTCTTCATTAGTTACGTGATGTACCCATGTAATCTTCAGCATTCTTCTGTAGCGCCATATTTCGAAAGCGTCTATTCTCTTCCTGTCTAAACTATTAATCGTCCATGTTTAACATCCATACATGGCTACACTCCATACAGATACTTTTAGAAAAGACTTACCCTGCCACATTCAGAATTTGAAAGAGAATATTCCAGTCAACATTGTGAAAAGCTTTCTCTAAGTCTACAAATGCTGGAAACATAGGTTTTCCTTTCCTTAATCTCTCTTCTAAGATAATTCGTAGGGTCAGTATTGCCTCATATGTACCAAAATATCTATGGAATCAGAACTGATCTTCTGCCAGGTCGCCTTCTGCTAGTTTTTCCATTCGTGTGTAAAGAATTTGTGTCAGTATTTTGCAGCTGTGACTTATTAAACTGATAGTTCGGTAATTTTCACACCTGTCAACACCCGCTTTCTTTGGGATTGGAATTATTATATTCTTCTTGAAGCCTGAGGGTATTTCGCCTGTCTCATACACCTTGCTCACCAGATGGTAGGGTTTTGTCAGGGCTGGCTCTCCCAAGGCTGTCAGTAGTTCTAATGGAATGTTGTCTACTCCGGGAGCCTTGTTTCGACTCAGGTCTTTCAGTGCTCTGTCAAACTCTTCACGCAATATCATATCTCCCATTTCATCTTCACCTATGTCCTCTTCCATTTCCATAATGTTGCCTTCTGGTACAACGCCCATGTATAGGCCCTCTATATACTCTTTCCACCTTTCTGCTTTCCCTTCTTTGCTTAGAACTGGTTTTCCATCTGAGCTCTTGATATTCATACAAGTGGTTCTCTTTTCTCCAGAGGTCTCTTAAATATTCCTGTAGGCAGTACCTATCTTACCCCTAGTGATATATGCCTCTACATCCTTACATTTGTCCTCTAGCCGGGCCGGCCGGTGTGGCCGAATGGTTCTAGGCGCTTAAGTCTGGAACCACATGACCGCTATGGTTGCAGGTTCGAATCCTGCCTCGGTCATGGATGTGTGTGATGTCCTTAGGTTAGATAGGTTTAAGTAGTTCTAAGTTCTAGGGGAGTGATGACCTCAGATGTTAAGTCCCATAGTGCTCAGAGCCATTTGAACCATTTGTCCTCTAGCCACCCCTGCTTAGCCATTTTGCACTTCCTATCGATCTCATTTTTGAGATGTTTGTCTTCCTTTTTGCCTGCTTCATTTACTGGATTTTTATTTTTTCTCCTTTCAGCGATTAAATTCAATATCTCTTCTGTTACCCAAGGATTTCTACTAGGCCTCGTCTTTTTACCTACTCGATCCTCTGCTGCCTTCACTATTTCATCCCCCAAAGTTACCAGTTCTTTGTCTACTGTATTTTTTTCTCCTGTTCCTGTCAAGTGTTCCTTAATGCTCTCTCTGAAACACTTCAACTTCTGGTTCTTTCAGTTTATGCAAATCTCATCTCCTTAAATTTCTACCTTTTTGCAGTTTCTTCAGTTCAAATCTAGAGTTCATAACCAGTAGATCGTGGTCAGAGTCCACATCTGCACCTGGAAATGACTTACAATTTAAAACCTGGTTCCCAAATCTCTGTCTTGCCATTATATAATCTATATGAAACCTTCCATTGTTTCCAGACCTCTTCCACATATACAACCTTCTTTCAGATTCTTACATGAAGTGTTAGCTATGATTGGGTGTTGAAAAGCAAACTTCCTCAGCATTCAAGATACAGAAAAAATTCATCAGAGCTATGATGGGAACAAACAACAGGCCATTAATGAAACCACTATTCAGAAACCTTGATTTTTTTGACAGTTCTTCGTTTGTTTATGTGCTGATCATCATTAAAAGAGCTACAGCCAGAAGGACTCTTAACATTTCACTGCAAACTGGATGGGTATGTTGCACACTGTCAGTTATGCCAGTGATAAAAAATATGCTGCGTTGGCCATGCACTCGGGGAACTTGTATGGGGGCTATGACGTCTTACCCATCAATTGATGTAAGAGTGTCCATACAGCCATGCTGGCCAATACAATAGCAGCTAGTGTCATTAGAGCAGCACCAGAATGTGCACTATGCCGAGGCGATATGTTTGACAGCATGTTGCCCAGCTATATGAGTTCAGCAAGCACCAAATTGTGGGGCTGTGGGAGCTTGCTTGATCATATTGGGCTGTGGGAGCTTGCTTGATCATATTGCATGCCACACCAGTCATATGGACATCACTATTGCCTGTTGTTGATGGCAATGGATACAGGAAGGCATGCATGTTGAACATGTAGGATCTGGACATCTGACACACACTGCAAGGAAGGAGGGCCGACAGATTGTTCACCATTCATCAAACCACGTCCATTGGCAATGATAGGGGCCATTCAGTGTGCTTGACTGTCTTCTATGCAAAATCCCCCAAGTGCTTGTACCATGGTAGGCTGTTGCATAATGCAGGACTCACCCCATGCTGACCATTGTGATGCCTACCACCCACACCCCACAACATTGCATCCAACTCACCTGGTGTTGATAATGATGGACATGTGGCAGTGGGTCATCTTCACCCTGCTTCTGCTTTGGAGGTGACAACCACTGGGTCCATAACTGTTGGCGTAGTAAGAGCACCACAAGGAGTGGTTTGTGGTCTTCCATTACACGTCCCACCAGCATGGTGTGGGGAGTTATATCCTGTGGTGCCTGTTAACTGTCTGTGTTCCTTAGAGGCTCCACAACAATTACACTGTATGTGGAGGAAGGCTTGCAAATGGTGGCTCTTCCGTTTGTGAACACCTACGACCATGTTTTGCTCATCATCGTATGTTACCACCTCCTCAGCATGCTTTGGAACTGTGGATACACTGCCATGGCCAGCTGTATTGCCCGATCTTTCTGCTATTAGGAATGCATTGGGGTGCCACAGAACTTGCCATCAGGACTCTTATCTTCACCCATCTGTTGTGGAAACTGTATGCTCAGATGCAAGTGGCAGTGATTCGAGTATCACATGGCTACACCCAAGATCTCTACAACTCCATTCTGCTGCTTCAAATCCATGGGGGCCTGAAGCCTCAATAATAGTATGTTTTGTGGCTGTGTAACACAATAAACATTGGTTCTTCAAAGTTGAAAGTGTAGTCATATCGTATACAGGGCACAGTCTACGTTCCTGCCAACAATGACTACATTCCACCTTGTCCTTCTGGGTGCATCTCTTTTTATGATTAACAGTATATATGAATTACTCCTCCTTGAGCTAAAAAACCTACAACTTTTCAAAGGAAATCCTTTTGCTCATTCTTATGAAACAGCACATAGAGTAGACATGCTGCTTTGTAACAGACTTAACTTGGCTGAAAATAGAGCTTGCAGTAGAAGAGAGATGTGTTCCACAGTATAAAAGGTGAATAAGTGCTCATAATCTTAAGGTATGCATTTTAGAGTGCTTGTTTACTAGACTTGTTTGCTTTGAATGCGTGCCCCTGTCATATCAATGAATATTGACCATACCTCCTGTGATACTTGGTATGACTGTTCTTTTTATACACTGAAGTGCCAAAGAAACTGGCATAGGCATACGTATTCAAATACAAAGGTATGTAAACAAGCAGAATATGGCACTGCAGTCAGCAACACCTTTATAAGACGAGGAGTGTCTGGTGCAGTTGTTAGATCAGTTCCTGCTGCTGCAGTGGCAGGTTATCAAGATTTAAGTGAGTTTGAATGGGGTGTCATAGTCGGCACACGAGCGATGGGACACAGCATCTCCGAGGTAGTGATGAAGTGGGGATTTTCCTGTATGACTGTTTCATGAGTGTACTGTGCAGGAGTCCAGTAAAACATCAAATCTCTGACACTGCTGCGGCCGGAAAAAGATCTTGGAAGAATGGGGCCAATGACAAATGAGGAGAATCGTTCAAGGTGGCAGAAGTGCAACCCTTCCACAAATTGCTGCAGATTTCCTTGCTGGGCCATCAACAAGTGTCAGCCAGCGTGCGAACCATTCAGTGAAACATCATCGATATGGGCTTTTGGAGCCGAAGACCCACTCGTGTACCCTTGATGATTGCACGGCACAAAGTTTTACACTTCGCCAGGGTCTGCCAACACTGACATTGTACTGTTAATGATGGAAACATGTTGCCTGGTCAGTTGAGTCTCGTTTAAAATTGTATCGAGTGGATGGACGTGTACGGGCATGGAGACAACCTCATGAATTCATGGACCCTGCACGTCAGCAGGGGCTGTTCAAGCTGGTGGAGCCTCTGTAATGGCGTGGGGCACCACATTTGGAGTGATATGGGATCCCCTGGCATGTCTAGATACAACTTTGTAAGCATCCTGTCTGATTACCTGCATCCATTCATGTCCATTGTGCATTTCGACAGACTTGGGCAATTCCAGCAAGACAATGCGACACCACACATGTTCGGAATTGCTACAGAGTGGCTCCAGGAACACTCTTCTGAGTTTAAACTCTCCCGCTAGCCACCAAACTCTCCATACAGGAACAAATCTGGGATGCCTTGCAAAATGCTGTTCAGAAGAGATTCCCCCCACTCCCCCATAAATGTCAGTGTATATACTTATTGAACCATTGACAAGTCACCAATGTTTCAAGCAAATATTGTGTATGAATGTATGACAATAAAATTCTATTATGTTCTTGCTGAAAACTGTTGTAAGTGAATAGAATTTCCTGCAGCGTGCTGTGTAAAACGCATGCGAGACCCTGATGCCTATTCGCACAGTGCAGACATACAGTTACTCCACAAAGTATTTGTCTAATACACAATTTAAGGGTGTATAAAGGATGGAAAAATGGCGGACTGAAATAAAGCAGGGACAAGGATGCCTTTATTGACTAGTGAAAATGAGAATACAATAAAGAAACACAGATTGCTATGTAAATAAACATGGTTAAGCATTCAGAGGTACAGACAGGCAACGTAAGACACAAAATAAGTATTCGTCTACAGTACTGAAAATCACACTTTGAACATAGAATGTTGTTCTTAATACTTAGTAAGGCCTCCTTTCCTATTCTTAATCATTTGCATTGTTCTTGGCATGGAATTCACCAGAAATTCTGTTGTTTGCACTGTAATTTTACACCATTCCTTTTGTAGAGCGGTATGTAAATAATTTCTATTGGATATCTGACAATTCTTGATGTTTTTGTCAAGTAAATGCCACAAATTCTCGATAGGTTTAGTGTCTGGGGATTGCGGTGGTGTCTGCATCCAGTGGGACATGTACAGCTTTCTATCTAGAGTCGTCTGTTTTGGGTCAGTATCTTGTGTGAAAACATAGCCACCATTAAGATCCATATGATTCACACTACTGGATAGAGGTGTTTTTAGGATATTTATGTAGATCTTGTGGTCCATAATGCCCTTCAATAAAACACAAACCCCTCACACCATCTGCACTCATGCACCCCCACACAAGTACTGAAGCTCCTCCATGTTTAACTGAGGCTGTTATACTTCTCTCTTCAAGTTCTTTTTTCTCCACACTGTTACACGCACTTTAGACTTAAACATCTCGAATTGACTCTCGTCAGTAAATACAACCTTCTTCCAGAAATCAAACCCATCTGATTTATGTTCGCTTTCAAATGCAAGTGACTTTGTTCTGTTGATTTTACTGATGATGTACAGTTTTCTACAGGCTCTTCGGCCTCCATACCCAGCTTCATAAAGCATATTTGTTACAGTCTGTGCTGAAACAGAGTTTCCTGTGCGCATGTGAAAACCAGTAGCAAGGTGTGGGGTGCTCAGTTTAGGATTTTTGATGACTTCTCAAAGTAGCTGTTGTTTCTCCATCTTGGACAGAACCGCAGGACGGCCGCTTCATGATTTGTTTTTGTACTTTTTGCTCTGATTAAACCGGTATATAATACTCTTCACTGTACTGATAGGTCTACTGATGGTTTCTCCAATTTCTTGAAAACATTTACCTTATCAAAACAACCGGACGCAGATTTTTCTCTCCTCCTTTGTAGTTTCGCAACGTTTTCGACCCGTATTACGTAAATATCACTCAATGGTTTTCAGACCGGAGAGACACTAATCACTGTGCTGGATGGAACACAACTGCATAACAAACATGAGAGTGGTGTGTGTCAGTGCGGCCCAATACCACAGATATTGCTTACTAGACGAATCCTTGTTTGGCGTCCATTGCGATGTGATTTTACATAGCATGTATTTGGTCACAAATTAAACGACATATGCACCATAAAGAGCATTTCATTTCCAAGTGTAGAAATCAACCAATGTAAGAGAATAGTTGTTATTCATTTTGCAGCTATATTTGTATGACTGTGCGTATTATAGTCTATGCACCACGGTTGGACGAATACTTTGTGGAGTCACTGTACGAGACCCTTTTCCTAGGGTGTGGACAATGCAGTGCCGCAGTGGGCTCCACCTGCGAGAAAGGCTCGCGTGCTTTGGATGGAGTTTGTACAGCAAGTCGCAGCGATTTACTTGGCTGGGGGAGTGGGGGTAGTCGAACTGGGCACCAGCAAGATGACAGCTGCACTGTTTGTTTCGCGCGCGTGGGCAACAATAGGCAATTTTTAACCAAGTTGTAATAGAAACAATCACCAGAAATGTTGACTAACCGCTTCTCTGCATTAAATGATAAGCAATTTACCGAACTGGTTTCCGAAAAGCAAAATTTGTTGAATATTGCCAACGCTGATTGGAAAAATCAAATGAAAAGTCTTAATTCGGGCAGAAATCAGAAGAAAAATGAATAAAACAAGTAAGTAGAAATGTCACTCGGTTACAGGAATTACTTCTCAGTTTGCCTTCAGTTAACAAAAGAAGATAATGAAACTGGTTGGGTATGAATCAGAAAAATTCCTTAAGCTTCTCCGCATCATCGAGTAAATGTTTTGTAACTAAAATTTTATATTCTCCTTCTTCTTCACGATACAAGAACATTTGTCTCACTTCTTTGCGCTTCCTGGGTACTCTTTCGAATAACATACAATCCTCCTCCTCTTCCCTAACTTCCACGTACTTTCAGAGTGCCAAAAATAACAGTTTTCTAGCACGAGCACTGTGCTACATGTATAGCCTTTACTGCCTCCGCTGCACTGCCCCGGGCCTAGCAGAGCACCTCGCAGCACACAGGGAATAGCGTCACACCAATGAACCGCACGGAACTGCTCTAGTCTAGGAGAAACCTGTAGCACCCACTGACTTCCAACAAACTGTAAAAATTATTTCAAACCTTTCAGAAACTTTTTCTCGCTTTCACCCTCACAAAAAATGTGACGGGGAAAAGTTTGTCACTTACTACATTTTGGACGTTGCTCTGATAAAAGTCCCGCGTCAGACATTACATTTTAATTTGTTACTTCACTATTACCAATTCTATTGGCCAGAACTTTTGCAGACGTTATCGACATATACTGCTGAAGGCAACTATAAAGTTATGTTGTTGTACGACTCTTAGTTTAGGAAATATGGCATGATAAATATCAAGTAGCGCGAAAGATCAACTTTTCTTAAAATCTTAGATATTTATCTATTTCAATAGCACAAAATGTTCTTTGAGTTAAGAAAAAGGTATCAGGAGATAGCTCACGTATAACTCTATCAGGCGCAGTTGCCAAATTCTAAAAAAGAAATTTCATTATGTAGGTTCTGACGCGCACCATTCCGCGCCTAGGAAAATGTTTCACACATCGCCCTGCGACCCGCATCGCACTGCGGAAGACACAAGCGTATTCTGCAGCTAGGAAAAGTAGCTTTAGTGTCACTCCTAAAAGTTCAAAGTGCTATTTATTTTATGTCATTTCTGCTATAGATTATGCTTGGTTTTCATTCTATGGTGTGTTCAGAATGATCTCTGTCTGAAATCTCTTTGCTGGCAGCAAAAACTAACACACATTTCATGAGCTGTCAAGATCTAGGGAGTGGGGGAGTTACATGCCCTGTCATGAGCAGTAGGTATATTTCGCAGCCCAACCTGTTTTTTGCATGAACTGCAGGATGTCTGCTATATCTATGTATTAAACAAGTAGCAAAGAACACCTCTGAAGAAATTATTTGAAGTGATTTCATCTCAGATATGTATCTATATAAATTCTGTAAAGAAGAAAGACGGAAAGGACTCTCAGTTTGGTAACAGCTATGAATAATACCAATTATGTTAAGTGGTTACCAAAATGGCTTATTTCAGTACTCCTGGCTGTTTGTTTGACAGTGTACTATTTCACAAAGTTAAAAAAAGCCCCTATTTTTCTTTTTCACAAATGAAATATTTGTTCTGGTGGTAGAGAAGACATGACCAAACAGCAGCTGTTAAAAATTGTTAAGGCAAATCTGTAGATGGATTTGAAAAGAAAAGATAGTTTCCTCCTCTATAATGTATTCCCTTTCACTGTCACATTATTCCACTTAATTTAGAACATAATTAGATAACAAGCGCCATTCAGATAATCTGAAGGAAGTTCTGCTGATACGGCTTAAAATTTACTCCAATTACTGAAGGTGTATTCAGAATTTATGAATACAGTACTCATTAGGAATCATCATTGGTAATTAATATGTTTGTTTATATTACTTACAAGCATATGGTGTTTACATTTACATTTACCCATGCACTCCCTGCCAAGCATTAAAGTTGTCAGACAAGTAATATTACGTCTTATCATCACAATATTTTAAAATTATTATCAAGGCTGAAACATACAGATTTACCGATAGTATACAAATCAATCAATCTGCATTTACAAGGAAATCACAACACGTGATATGTTATAACTTTGTTCTTCATGCTATGTGAGCCCAGAATTTTGTATCAAGGCACTTAATGAGTACTTGCAGATGCTGAGCACTGAGGCTATTGGAACACATGATTTCCGTTACTGATTGCTGTCACAATTCTTGTCACTTGTTTGAGGCATTCATGATCGTATGTTCTCTTTGGATCATCCTGTTCCTGATTGTAGTCTGCTCATTGCCTTTCAACTCAGCCACAACTTCAATAGTTTCCAGAGCACTGTTGTGCGTTTGTACTCATCCGTCCATGGAGGTGAGGTCATCTTTCATATTTCCTGCTTTTCTGTGCTGAAGAAACAGTAAGAAGATTGCAGGACCCCTCACTGTGTGTCAGAGAAGATTGTAGGAAGCTTCACTGGTGTGTAGGCATTACTGAGTGGAGATATGTCTGTGCCATGAATGGACACTATCCAGTTCCACTTTGTCCCTCTTTACAGAGGGTAACATTATTGTGAAATGTAAACATGCACAGCCAGAAATGTCACAATTAATAAAATATTCTGGGCTATATGCTGTGGTCAGATGTATTTCACATTAATTCACTCAATTTCATCCGCACCTGCGGAGGACATTTTCAAGGGGGTAGTAGATTCTTCGAGTGTCCAGTTCACACCCTGATATGCTAATGACTGCAGCAAAATTTCATTTACCTGTGCTTCTGCTCAGTGGTGTGATATCACACGCTGTAACCAGCCACAGTTGGCCATTGTCAGTTGCTGTCATCCACTGTTGCTGTTGCCCCATGGTGGAAGACTTGTACAAATCTTCTTCAGCATTGGGATCCAAATGTCATTCACTTTCATGCTCTCTTGCTTTCTATTGAAATTCCTGGTGTGTTTAATAATCTTTGTGGCCTTTCTGAATAATCTTTCATGGTATCCGCTTCTGATTGCCAGTACTTGAGTCCTATCAAAATGAATGTGGTGGTCTTCTGTCTATAAAGCATGTTTTGCAACAACTGATATGTCAATCTCTCCACTTCTACAGTTGTCCTTGTACTCTTCTTTTTGTAGTATCCACATACTCCTCCACATAACTACATGGAATCCTATAAATTCGTGCATCATTGGCCAATTTGAGTTGATCCTCTAGTGTATGGGTGGGTTTGTAGACTACCACAATATTTCGTTTTGTCGAGATTTTCCCTATGCAGTCAGTAACATTCTCAACTAAAGGCAAGAAAACTTTTGATTTCACAGGTACTTGTGCATCACGATTAGTTTTGTACAACAGTCTTAATGCTGACCTTGTCTGTCTGTAGATATATATTAACACATTCACATGTATAGACACTTGGGCATATGTTACAATTTGAACTGCCCAATGTTAAAATTACTAAGAATTCCATTGTTATAGGCAATAGAGGTTATAAAAGAAATCTCAAGAGTTTTATTCTGTGCTGTCCAGTTACAAACATAGTTTACACTGCAGTTTATTAAAATCCATTCATGTTCTCTTTGAAATTTTGGAACATATCGGTAACAGATTATTTTTCTATGCAGTTTCCATTTTGCAACAGCTATATTTTATTCTTTATTCTTGCAGTTTGGATTCAGTCTTGACCGGACATTAAGTGATGCTATGAATCCATATTTGGATAGCCATCAGGATGGTTGTCTCCTACAACACCCTCCAAATGAAGACTCCACTGGAGCTGTTATTTATTTTATAATGGACCTACAAAATCAAAAGTAAGGCATTTTAAGTTCTTATTTGTTAGTGATTTATTGTTAACTGCAAAAGTTATACATAGGCTAATGTGAGTATTGGTGTGATACGCAATTTATATATTACACCTTTTGTGGCTAGCACTGTGTAGATTGCTAAATTATTATTTTTTATTTATTTTATTATTTAGTAATGTATTTGACTACTGCCATCATCAAGTCTAAATTTACAACTGCTGAAACAAATGTTGGTGATAATTTGAAGTAAAACAATATTTGCACTCTGACACCAAGCTTTGTTTCGGAATTTCGAAGTTTGAAAATGATGATGGTAATAGCCAAAACATGTTATGAAATAATAATAAATTTAAAAAACTCAATTCAGCTGGAAAGTATTATTCATAAAAGTTCATAATAATCTTCGTACTCCAACAAATTAATTTCCTGTTTTAGTATCACACCTATGTTTGCTGCTTAATGTAATTTTAATACATTTCTCTCTTCAGTATATTTTGTGCTATATGATTGTTTTCCGTGCAGTAACTTAAAACTTGTGAGGATCAGACTTATTTGTATAGAGGAAAATATACATCAGTGAATGGAAATCTAATTTTGCTGCATACAGACGTACAGGGAATAGAATTCTAAGGAAAAAGAGGAGGAGATGGGAAAAATGTAATACACTATTTGTCGGAAAGTGCTGCAATACAAAGAAAACAAAATTAAAAATGGAATTAATATTTCAATGATCTGAAACTGCATAAAATTTCATAAGACTGAAAATATAAATAACCAAAAATTTTTAACTCATAAATGGAGTCTTTCATTTGACATTTGAAGGAAAATGTGGCATTGCAGATAAAATATAATAAAAAAAAAAACAAGTGAATTTATCAGAGATTAAGTAATAACATAAATAATCAAAATATTTTCAATTGCTTTTGAATGGAGAACTGGCAACTGCTTTTAGGGGTAGTGTTTATTTTATGTATAGAAAAACCTCACTAATTACCTGCCTACACTGTAAAAACAAAACATGTTTTTAAAAGTATAGATACAAACTTATGAATTATAATGTAAAATCTTGTGCAAATTAATTGTATTATTGACTTAATGCAGTACTTGTTTATGTGAAACATTCTCAGTTTTCCCTCCAGATGAAGGAATAAATAAATTGCGATACCATATATTCGACAGTAATATTAACAGCATAAGGAAAAGATAGATTGCTACTTACTGTAAAGGTGACACGTTAAATTGCAGACACACACAACTAAAAGACACTTACCTGTTAGCTTTCCACCTCAGCATTCATCATAAAAGGAAACACACACACACACACACACACACACACACACACAGCAGGCTTCCTGTCTGCAACTTCATGTGTCTTCTTTCCAGTAAGTAGCAATCTATCTTTTCCTTATATTGTTGATATTCTAACCTGTATTTTCCATTGGTCCACAGTAATATTGATCATTTTCTATTATTTTTATATTATCTTCTTCATATTATCGCTAATCAGTGTCCAAAATTTAGGATTTGAAGATAATGTTGATTCTTTTTGACTGTTTTCTTCTATCACCTTCTTCTCACCCTGAATGCCATGCCTAACATCGTTGAGTGTGTTTTATACCCACAGTATGGTTTCCTAGATTGTAACCCATATGCGTACAGGTTTCTTAGAAATTTTCTCCATGTGTTCCAGAGGTATGCTTACATGTCCTGTCTTCCCTCCTGTACTACCATCTTCATCTGTAGAAGTGCTAGAATTTTCTAGTCCCTCAGTACTTCTTTCCAGGTAGTATATCATGTCTACATGAAGTTTGGTTGAAATTGCTCAAAGAATTCCAGAGTTATGCTTTACCTGTCACCATTCTTACACCCAGGGCCATCTCTAGGGGTTAAATGTCATCGTCACTGTCACTAGTCAGCCCAGAAACCTCAGATACTATGGATTCTACTGTCTCGCCCAATGATGCTAAGGCTGTTTTACCCCAACAGTGTATTTTCAAGTATGTGCGAAGTTTTGTTGAAATTTCATTGGACATCCCAGAGTTACATTTAATTTATCACCCTCTCCCATTCACCCAAGTATTAAGCTTAGGGTGTGTTACACCAAGATAATTGTGTCCTGGTACTAGGTCTAGAGTTTACATCTACATCTACACTCTGCGATATAGCTGACAAGTCACAGAAGTTGTGCATGCACAGTAACACCCTTGGCATTGTACCACCATGTTTGTTTACAAATGCCTGTTTGATCTTGAGTGTTCTGTGGAGTCAATTGTTGTATTCTTTGCACTTTGTGGGTTTTCCTTTTTTTTGTACAAAGGGCCAAGTGCACCAGAACATAAAACGGTAAAGTCTTGGGAAGCCATTGCAAATTCTGAACAGCTGTGCATTACCAGACACACAGATACAAATCACAAAATGTAAATGCATGATCACACGTGTATGACTTGCAAGTAGCTTACTTCTACGAGTGCCAGTACATGTCCCAGATATGTCTATATATGTCGCGCATACTTGAACCGATACAAATCCGAGATGTAAATGTACCTTTAGGGTTTCTTCTCATTTTATTCATGTGTGAAGTATGGGGAGGGTGATTGTTTGAATGCCTCTGTGTGCTTATTCTAATTTTGTCCTCATGATGTCTGTGTGAGCAATACATAGAGGGTTGTAGTATTTTCCTAGAGTCATCATTTAAAGCCAGTTCTTGAAACGTTGTTACTAGACTTTCTTGGGTTAGTTTATGCATATCTTCAAGAGTCTGCCAGTTCAGTTTCTTTGGCTCCTCAGTAACACTCTCCCACAGATCAAACAGACCTGTGACTATTCGTGCTGTCCTTCTCTGTATATGTTCAGTATCACCTGTTAGTCCTATTTGAATGGGTCCCCACAGTACCTGTACGAAGTATATGTGAAAACGCACTAGACATTCCAGAAATATGTTTTCTAAATTACTTTTGAAAATTGTAGTTTAACTTTGTAAATAGTGCAGCTGGGCATTACTTTCATTATTGGTTTCAGCATATCTATGAATGCTGTATAAATGTAATGTATTATACCCTCAGATTAAATGAGGATCTACCTCAAACCTCAGTTATGTTGTGATACAGAAATTCTTGTTAAGGATATTTGTGTAATAATGTGCATAAAAAGTAGATTGTAGATTTATCAACACATTACACAACATTTATTTCAACATCTTTATCACCCAACTATATCCTTGAGTCATGCTAGCCGGAAGCATGATGTGTGTAACAGTATCTCAGCAGAGCACAATAAAGATCATTTTGTTTCACCATCCTTTGTACTTAGAAGTAGTTGAAACTATGTACTTGAGCGTTACACACTCTTCCTAGCAAGCAGTTCCCCACAACCTACAAACCATGCAAATAGTGGACCTAAATGTCTCAGAAGAGAACAAACAATGGAAATATCTTCATATTCATTTCAATTTGAATGTTGTTATCTATTTTCAAGAGAAACTTACTGAAATCTTGAAGTTGGGAACACTTGTGGTTTCTCCCGTCATGTAGGTTATTATTATTATTTCTCATTCGATCTGCCAGATACGTTGTAGAAAGAACAGATAAGATTAATATAAATCATAATAAACGTTTGGAACTTACAATGTGGAAACAAATTATATCAGTTATTACATTACAATTATGTAGAAATTTTACAGCATTAGATTTTGAAAATTGTAATTTCAACAAACCACCAAATACAGATTTTATGCAAACAAGTATGCCTAGTGACAGTAATAGCATATTTAAAACAAGCACAAGTCCGTATAGAAAGGTCTGAAAGCTAAAACTGCTTTGTAGAAGAGTGTCATTAATGTACTTTCATTGAGTTGTCACAATAAAGCATTCAGAAGTAGCTTTCCGTAATGGACTCAATCCAAAAGCCCTGCTAATACATTTCTGTGGCCTTCATATCCTGGTCAAATTTTTTACCCATCTCTTCACTCACAACAAGTTGTTTGGAAAGAAAACTGAATGAGAATACAAAAAGTTTTAGAGACGTACAGCAACTCACGTCTCTGTATGTAACCAGAAACACCATTATGTCTGGTCCTTCTAGAAGGCCTCCTTGTGGCTTGTCAGTTGAAACTGTGAGAAACTTTCTATAAAATGCAGGAATCATTTTGACTCCCTCTTCCTTATGGGTTTTGCAAATACTTTAGCCAGGCCAAGCTTAAAACGGAACACTGGAATCTGCATTCTGAGTAGACAATTTGTGGTTGTGTTCGTTATGTAATATTCTCATGTATTTCACCTGTCCCAAGAGACTAAGGAAATGGGAGCATTTAGTGAAACTCCCCTGTATTCTCATCAACTTGGCATGGACTTTTAAGTCCCAGTTTAGTAAATTACATACATAAATGCATAAATTTGTGTACTTACTGATAATTGACAAAAATATTCTGAACATAGAGTTGTATCATGATTCTCTTGCTCTTCCAACCCAGTGCCTAGCTTATTGTCAAACATCTCTTTCTCCTTGCTGTTTTGATATTTCCTTTTTTTACTTTTGCAGAATTTTTTTAGTATATTGTAGTCATCAATTTTGCACATGAATTAAAATCATTTTTTTTTTTGTTACACCACCTTACAGTCACATGTAAAATATCAAGAGATTCCAAGATTACAGAAGTATGAGTTTCTCTGGATTCAGGGATGGAAGATAAAAGATAATGTGCAAATGGATAATATTACAGAGGAGTTATTTAATGGTGGAAAGGCACATCAAAAAGTGGCAGTTATTGTTGTGGTGTCATTGAACTTGGAACTTTCATCAACACTGACTAAGAGCATAAGTTTGATAGCTGAGTGACAAGTAATCACTAATTAGTGTACTTACCTGCTGCTCAACAGTAAATAATGTAGAACTAATTTTTGTTATGATTTTATGACTCGTAGTGTATAATACCCATGGAACAAGTGCAATTTTCAGGTGCATTTACACTGGTCAACCAGAACATTATGGCCACCGACCTACTATCAATATAATGTGTCCAGTTGATAGCAGGGTCACCTGGTGAGGAATGACTGCTAGTCAGACACATGCATGATGCACATAGTACCACTGAGCGTGCTGTCTGTGTGTAGAATGGGGAAGGCACATTATCTATCTGAGTTTGACTGAGGGCAGATTGTGATGGCCCTGAGGCTCAGCAAGAGCATTCAGGAAACTACACGACTTGTCAGGTGTTTGAGGAGTGCTGTGGTGAGTGTCTTCAACATTTGGGGAAACCAGGGTGAAATCACATCCAGACGTGGTGGGATTGCGTGTCCACCTCTCATTACAGATTTCGGACGTCATAGGCTGGGCAGACTGGTAAAATAGGATAGGCGGTGAACTGCACCAAAAATAACATCAGACTTTAATGCTGGGGAGTGTAAAAGTGTGTCTGAACACTCCTAACGAAGGGCCTCTACAGCCGACAATACATGCATGTGACAGTGCTAACACCACGATGTTGGCAACTACAACTGAAATGGGCACGTGACCATTGGCACTGGACCTTGGCGCAGAGAGAGAGCATTGCATTGTTTGATGAGTACCAACACCTTCTTCATCATGCCAATGGGAGGGCACGAATCCTTTGTTTTCCGGGGAAACAGCTCCTTGACACCCGTAGTGGCGGATGGAGACAAGCTGGCGTTGGCTCCATTATGCTCTAGGGAACATTCACGTGGGCATCCATTGGTCCAGTGGAGGTCGTGCAAGGCACTATGACAGCCGAGGAATATCGTACACTAGTTGCAGATGACATACACCCCTTCATGACGATTGTGTGTCCCAATGGCAGTGGCATTTTTCAACAAGATAATGTGCCATGTCACAAGGCCAGGAGTGTGATGGAATGGTTTGAGGAACACAGTGGTGAGTTCCTGTTGATGTGCTGGCCCCTCAACTCTCCAGATCTGAACTTGATTGAATACATCTGGGATGTGATTGAATGTGGAATCAGAGATCATCGCCGCCACCCTGGAATTTACGGGAATTAGGTGACTTGTGTATGCAGATGTGGTGCCAACTCCCTCCAGCAACGTGCCAAGGCCTCATTGGTTTCATGCCATGACATGTCACTTCTGTTATCCATGCCAAAGGTGAACATCCTGGCTATTAGTCAGGTGGTCATAATGTTTTGGCTGATAAGTGTATATCAGTATAATAATTTCAGTGGATTCTGTTGTATAGCTGTCACCTGTTTTCAGAGTTATCACTAGACCCAATAAATTTCACCCTTGGCCACATGCCTAATATAGTTGCTACAGTTAGCGTAATAATTCTAGATCCAAAATAACAATGTATTCTTGCACTGTTCGCCACAGTTGATTTATTGTTTCCCAAGATTGTAATTGAAGGTTCTCCATAATGTCAGCCTAACTATATTAACAATAATGTGAGGAGTCATCAGAAACTACATATGGTTCGGATAGCTCTTTAAACTGTAGGTCCCCTTCTTTCTGGATGGATAACTTGGGTAGATTAGGTACGCATAGGTGTCACTTGGAATGTGTGTGTTCTTTTTGTTTTGTGGCTTAATAACATTAATGGATCAAAATTGGTCCAATATTGGTATCATGGCTAAATTTCATCTGTTTGCAAATAAAATAGCTACTAATTTTAATTACAGGGTACTCACACAGTGACAATGATATGTATATCAACATTTAAACAACATTATTGTCTCCCAAACTAGGTTACGTGTGAACTGCAGTGGTGAAATGCAGAATCTTAGAATTTACAAGAATCGAAATGACATGCCTCCTGCAATGAGACCCAAGAGAGAATTTGGTATATCGCCACTTACACATACAACACTTTTTAATCAGAGAACAAGACGCAGCATACTTCGGCATGACAAACAAGGTATTTTTCTCTTAATTTTGTCATGAAAGAG
The DNA here is from genome assembly GCF_023898315.1 of Schistocerca nitens. Taxonomy (NCBI): domain Eukaryota; kingdom Metazoa; phylum Arthropoda; class Insecta; order Orthoptera; family Acrididae; genus Schistocerca; species Schistocerca nitens. Next base: position 274,426,675 of record NC_064614.1, on the reverse strand, counting down.
TTATTTTTGTACTTTTTTATCAGGGCCGTTTCGTCATCTTCATTAATTGCTTTATAGCTTACAACAGTATGGTCATTTAAATTCCAACTTCTGTAAATTCTTTTCTTGACATGGCATTAAGTCAGAAGACATAGTATTTTGGGAAAGAATCAACAAAATGTTGAGGTAATTATATGCATATTTTGTTACAAATTTGTATCTGTGGTGTCTCATCAGTTTATTGAATCTCGGTGAGATTAATTTACTCGCTGGTTCTCTCTCTGTCAGGCTCCCCCTCCCCCTCCCCCTCCCCCTCCCCTCCCCTCCCCTCCCCTCCCCTCCCCTCCCCTCCCCTCCCCTCCCTTCCCCGTGTGTGTGTGTGTGTGTGTGTGTGTGTGTGTGTGTAAAAGGGACCTTTTTGTTTTAGTTTGCTTCCATATACTATTTTGATTTGTGTACTTAACAAATTATATAGACAGTTTTCTCAAAGGCGGACATTACATTTGATGAATGAATGAATTCAAAAGTCACACTGATACCTTTTAGGAAGTAATTCCAAGTTTTATGTTTCTGGAAAGCCACCTTCACACCTTGTCTAAGTACTTTCCTTCAAGTTGTATTCACAGATGCACATTCTAAACGTACTTGAGCCATAATATGCCTTTCTAGAAAGGATGCTCAGAAATACTCTGTGCGTAGAGGCAGCGACTTGTAGTGACTAAAAATAAGTTCACAGATAGTTTCTTTTCCTTTGGAAAGAGAAAGATGTTGCATCAGGAGAGACTGTGAACATAAGGTGGATGTTTTGGACACCTCAACAAGGTTTGTGTTTTGGCTCCCTTTTAGTGAAACAAGATGTCTGCACAGACCTTATCTGGTATGGAGGCAGCCGATGTCAAGGATGGGAGAGGGATCACTTTTGAGTGCCTGAAGGGAGGTGGTTTTAAACGAAAAGAGAGACTTAAAGGAAACTCAGGGTGTATTCTGGAAATACATTATAGATGAGACCTCATCTGGGCTGGACTGTAGGGGAGTACGCGTCTGAGTTTTAGTCGAAATACGGAAATAGGAAGGAGACAGAAAGGTGGTTCATGTTTAAACTAGCCAGTGGTTGGTCGGGGAGAGCAGAGACAGAGTCAGGGAGCATGAGATTGCCTGCACTGCCTGAAAGGAAGAAACCAAGAGCACCTGCTCTGTCCCGGGGCAAGAACTCAAGAGAGAGAAACAACTGCTCTCTGGAATTCAGGATATGGTCGGTAGCAACCACATGATCCCTTTCTCATATCTCCCTATTGGCTAGTTGGTGGCAGGGGCACGTTTTAGTGTATTCAGCAGAGGGCTGAAAAGGTATCCTGTCAACAGATTTTACCAGAAAAAAATCCTTCTGTTCTGGGGAAACAGGTCGGTTGGTCATATGGGCACTGGAAGAACTCGTGCAAGTTTCCAAGTCTAATAAATTGTCCATGAAATACTCGTACATTTCTTTTAGGTCCACTGTTGGCTAAATCTCATGAATTCTGTTGAAAAACATAAGGAACATACTTCAGTATACCAAACTACAGTTTTTCTCCCATCTTTGTTCAAGTGTCATTTTGGCAATAGTCAGTTGCAGGAAATTGACATTCAATGCTGTGAGCTTATTCCATATCTTATTGCCATCACAGAGCTGTATCTCCTATGAGAGATCTTTATGGAAGCATTGTATTTTTTTGTTTGCTCCTGGAACAATGTTATCATGTCAACCTTGTAAGAGAATTGTATTGTGTGTGTAGTGTGCCAGTTGCCTGTTTACTAGCCTGTGGACTGTAGGCAGGAAATGCGACTTTCAGGGTGTTATTTGGCGCTGTTCCTGCTGTATTAATTTCTTTCCTTGCTACCTGTGGCACCTCCCCTTGTGCCCTGTAGGTGTTAAGACATTGGTATCTCAGGCCTGACTGCATTCCATAGAAATCCATAATTGCAGGTGAGTAGGTCTACTTCTGATGTGGACACTTGACATTTATTTATGGAAGCGTCGACTAAGCGTCAACCAGGTTTTACAGTGTGAGGGTTCATGGCAACAAAATGCAACTTCTTGCAGTTTTGAGTCCGGTGCTGGTCGGACGACTACCGTACAAAATCTCAAAAAAACTCTTCTTGTGGTGTTTTCAGGCTACTGGTAGAACGTCCTTATACTGTGCAACTACTTTCCATGAAATTATTTGATTAACAAAAGTGATATGTTATCCCTCTATAATTACTACAATCCATTTTGTCGCCCTTCTTAAAAATTGGGATCAGAATCGACTCCTGCCACTCTTCAGGTATCATCTCCGAGTTCCATACTTTAGTTATCACTTTGTGAACTACTTCCACCAATTTCTGTCCCCCATTTTTAACTAATTCTGCAGTTATGCAATCTGATCCTGGTGCTTTATGGTTTTTCAATTTGTTGATTGCATCTCTTACTTCCTTTAACATTGGCTCCAGTATCTGGGGTTCTGCTGTATGTATATCGTATGCCTGCTCATTTCCTGCTTCCTGGTGTACATTTAATAGATGCTCAAAATACGCCCTCCATTTACTTAATATAGCACTGGGGTCTGTCAGTATTCCCCTGGCATCCCCTCGAAGTGCATTTGTCCTAGCCTTGAACCCCTTCCTATACCCATTTATGTCTAGGTAAAGTTCTCTAATGTTTTCTGTTTTACTGTTCGTTTCCATTTTTTTAATTTGATTGTTCAAATAATCCCTCTTCTTTGCCCATAGCCTACAACCAACTTCCCTTCTCATATTCAAGAATATTCACCCTGCGTCAAATTTTGGAAAAGAAATGGGAATACAATAAACCAGTTCATAATCTTTTCATAGATTTTATAAAACCATATTGTTATAACTTCAAGTTGAATAAATACAGGGTGTTACAAAAAGGTACGGCCAAACTTTCAGGAAACATTCCTCACACACAAAGAAAGAAAATATGTTATGTGGACATGTGTCCGGAAACGCTTACTTTCCATGTTAGAGCTCATTTTATTACTTCTCTTCAAATCACATTAATCATGGAATGGAAACACACAGCAACAGAATGTACCAGCATGACTTCAAACACTTTGTTACAGGAAATGTTCAAAATGTCCTCTGTTAGCGAGGATACATGCATCCACCCTCCATCGCATGGAATCCCTGATGCGCTGATGCAGCCCTGGAGAATGGCGTATTGTATCACAGCCATCCACAATACGAGCACGAAGAGTCTCTACATTTGGTACCGGGGTTGCGTAGACAAGAGCTTTCAAATGCCCCCATAAATGAAAGTCAAGAGGGTTGTGGTCAGGAGAGCGTGGAGGCCATGGAATTGGTCCGCCTCCGCCACCGAATCTGTTGTTGAGAAGCATACGAACACTTCGACTGAAATGCACAGGAGCTGTGCATGAACCACATGTTGTGTCGTACTTGTAAAGGCACATGTTCTAGCAGCACAGGTAGAGTATCCCGTACGAAATGATGATAACGTGCTCCATTGAGCGTAGGTGGACGAAACTAAAATGAGCTCTATCATGGAAATTAAGCGTTTCCGGACACATGTCCACATAACATCTTTTCTTTATTTGTGTGTGAGGAATGTTTTCTGAAAGTTTGGCCGTATCTTTTTGTAACACCCTGTATATTTCAAGGAAGACGCAATACATGAAAGTCACAGATCAAGTAAACAGAGTAAGACGTGTGTACACTTTAACAGTCAAATCATAACTGAGTCTGAGTCTAGTGGCCGCTGGCTGGCTGGCCGCTTAGGTGGTGCTGCTGCTGCATGGCTGGCAGACAGCGCCGCATGTAGAGGACACGCGTAACTGCGCGGCGGCACTTTGAAAGATCGGCGAGTCACAACACTTTTCCCCCCTTTGAAGTTTTTGCACAGGTCTTGATGGAGGTGGCCTGTAGATTGCTAACGTCCATAGGTGTTGTTTGACTGGCCGTAAAGTCTCGAGGAGGAGGCTTCTCGTACGGACGGAAGTGTCCCCTGTGATAACAGGTCGAGATGACAGGAGACGTGGGGGTTGAATCTGCTGGGGCCTCGAGCACCAATCTGCCCGTTGCGGCAATTCCGGTTGTTATAACAGGAGTAATGGGCGATGTGTCCACGTCTGTAGGAGAAGGAGGCAAGTAGAGTTGCTCCGACAGATGATGGTCATCTGGTTCCTGCATGGGCATGTCTCCTGGTGGCATCAGTTCTTGTGCTGGCACCGATATGATTGTGAGAGGACTGTGTTGTTAGTAATTAGAGATTCCAGTATCCCAAGCGTCAGGTAGAGCCGAAGGTGGTGTAGCAGCATCCGGAACAGGTGTTGCCGGCACACAAGGCTGGAGCTGGTCCGAATGACACACTACAACACCCGTGCCCGTCTGGATTTCATACAAGCGTTGGCCACGGTATCGTAAGATGCGGCCAGGACTCCATTTTGGCCGCCTGCCATATCCCCATACCCATAGAAGGTCGTCGATGGTAAACCGGCCAAGTGAAGGCACCCGTGGCCGTGAGATGGAAGGCCGCAGAAGATGAAGTAGCATGCGGGGCTGTCGGCCATGTAAGATCTCAGCCGGGCTGTGGTCGCCCATGGCGGTGAAACGGTAAGAAGCCAGAAATTGGGGAAGCCATCATCAGCAGTAAGGAGTTTCCTCATTTGAGCCTTAAATGTGCGGTCCAGTCGTTCAGCCTCATCGTTTGACTGTGGATGCAATGGAGGGGCCATGACATGCATGACGTCATGATGGGCACAAAAATCTGCAAAATCGGAAGAGGCAAATTGTGGACAATTATCAGTAACAAGAGTAGAGGGAAGGCCTTCCAAAGAGAAAATGCGAGTTAGAGCATTGGTGGTTGCCGCGGTGGTAGGCGATGTGCAACGGACAATGAAAGGAAAGTTAGAGTAGGTGTCAATAACAAGAAGCCAATAAGTACCTAAAAAAGGTCCCACGAAGTCAGCATGAATACGCTCCCAGGGCTTCTCAGGCGAAGGCCACGGTGACAAAGATGACTTGGGGGCAGCGGCCTGTGACGCACAAGGGCCGCAGGCAGCGATCATATGTGCGATTTCAGAGTCAATGCCGGGCCAGTACACATGACAGCGCACCAGAGATTTTGTGCGAGAGACACCCCAGTGCCCTTGGTGAAGGGGGCGCAAGACTGAAGCACGCAAAGACGCAGGTACCACAACACGCGGCGAAGCATTTTCAGTGGAAAGGAGGATACCACCACCCCTTGCTTTAATTTTGGCATTTACAATATGAGTATAGTAGTGTTTTTTAACGAGCAGTGTGTTTAAACTTCTATTTGGTAACAATGGAGCTTCCATCAAATGGTGATTTGTATAACATTTGAGGTTCAGTAATACATCAGGGTTCAATTCTTAAATATTATTGTTTTCCATTTTTCGTGGTTGTAACTTATTGTGTGTAAATTACTGTCTTAATTAGCCTTCTTGAAACATTGATTCAGATCCTTTAAGTAGCATTACCAGTACATGAGTTAATTACAGTGTACAACATTTCTGATGGATCAACTTCCACTATGTTCCTAGGTGTCTAATTAACCCTTTTTGCTGTGGTATCTGACCATAACTGAATATTTATATGTATGTTCCCATATAGGAAAGAGTCTTATTATCTATACTTTTACATCAATTATCAATACTAGATAATAGAGTCTTCCCTTTATAGGAGGGAGGACCTTATTTTCACCATCAATTATACCATAAGAACTAGTGAACATTAAATTGATTAGGAGTTTACTGAGGCTTGACTGCCTCTGACATTATCGTTATTTGACTGGAAACATTTTGATCCATTGGTGCCCTGTCAAGGTCCATATATTATTCTTGCACACTGACCAAAATCGGCAATCAAGAGCAAATAGTCTACTTATAACTACTTTCCCCTAGAAAACTATACAAACCATCACCCAAAAATTATTTCACCAAAACAGATAGAATCATCTTACCCCACAAAAAAGGATTACTTATTACTAAATAAGTAATGATCATAGATTATTAACCTGTATGTCATTATTACAGTTTTGTTTCAAAGAGTGGAGAAATATTGAAAGGTGATTGGTAGTTAGAGGGCAAACATGTCATTTGCCATGGATATTGTTTGCAATGCAACAAAACTTATGAACTCTTATAACTGTATTAATAAGCTCAGTCACTCCACAACACTACATTAACAAAGGAAGAGAAAATTTTCATTTTACGGAGCAACTTTATAGTCTTTATATAAAAGCAATAAAGAATAATTCACCCATACAAGAGTAGTTGTGCTAGTAGTACTCATTATGTACCTGAATATCTGTGTGTGTGTTCCCGTCTCCCCCCACCGTAAGGCAGTCGACCATTGTGGTTCACTTCGAAAACTGACATTATCTATAACTGTTCAGTTATTATTTGTTATGAAAGGTTGCAAGTCTTGAGTATTAAAAATACCTTTCACCTTTTTAGTAGTTGGGCCATTCAGTATTGCGCTTTGGGGGAATGCATTCTTGTAATTACAGGAGGTCCTTCATACAATGGGCAGAACTTAATTTATCAATTTCTCATTCTTAGAACTATTTTTATGGCGTTTCAATAATACCAGGTCCCTAGTCTTATAGTATGTTGGACTCCCTTTTTCCACCTCTTTTTCCTTCTTTACTTAATAATTCCTCAATATTATTTCTTGTCACATTTGTGAGGGTTCATTTACTTTGGGCTCTTCTATATGTTTCAACATAGATTCTCCCTCAACTTGTCTACCCCTACTTCTAATGGAGATATTTTAGTGACTGAATGAGGCATTTTGTTCAGTGTTTTTTGAATTCCCCCACCAGATCTACCCACATAGATTGTTGGGTTGCACAATACGTGCGACGCAACCTATTTAGTGCACATGTAATTTCCTTGGCCATATTTCCTTGTGGGCGATATCTGGAAGTTAATATATCATTTACTATCTCCTCAGCCAGAATTCTTTGAATTGCTTAGATGTAAATAGGGTGCCGTTGTCTGATAGCAAATTCTTTGGTTTCCCCACATGTTTAAAGTAATTACTCTTGAGCTTCGACACAGTGCAGTTGGTTGTGGTGCTTCTCAGTGGATACAACTGAAATTTGACCAACATTCAACCACAGTGAAGACGTACACCATTCCTCCCCACCCTCAAGGCAGTGGACCGCAGAAGTCCACAGCCATTAAATCCCAAAATGCTTGTGGTATTATGGAGTAGATCAAGGTGCACATCTTCCAGGTTCGTGTTTTGCCTGTCTGACATGTACTACTTGATTCAGAATTTTTCTAACTTGCCTGGACATGTTTCTAAAATGATAACCCTTTCTGATGTGCATTATGCACTTTTTCAATCCAGGATGAGCTTACCCTAAATGAATATACCAGGTTATTAGATCTATTTTATTCTTAGGAATACATAGTAACCAATTGTTAATATTTTTGTTTTTATGGAAAAGTTTAAGGAGCTTCCAGTCATTATTGTCATTTGGATTTTGTTCTAAGTAATGAATATAGTTGCCCAACACATCGTGATTTTGTCATTCCATTTCTAAAGTTTTACTAAGCAATTTATTATTTTTTTTTTTAATTGTTCACTTTCAAGAAGTAAATCATAAAATTACCTCTCTCCTTTATGTCTTCCATAGGTTTTAATCTACTGGTAATCTTGACAGTGCTTCTGTCACAACATTGTCTGTATCCTTTACATAGTGTATTTAAAAATTAAATTCTTAAAGGAATAACACCCAGTGTGTCAACTGTTTGTATAAAAGCTTACTTTTAAGTGGGAAGCTCAATGCACTATGGTCGGTGTGCACTATTGTTTCATGTCCCGCTACACAGTATTTAAACTTCTTGAATGACCAAACAACTGCCAGCATCTCCTCTGTAATTCCGTAATTCATGAGATGTAAACATCCTACTAGCAGATGCAATCGGGCAGTATTTCATTCTATTCACAGAACGTATTTCTTGATAGGGATGGGATCCAGTGCCATATTCTGATGTGTTGGTAGCCAGATGAGAAGATTCTTTAGAGTTAGGATGTACCAGTAGTGGTGCTTCCACCAAACTAGTTTTCATGTTGTTAAACTCTGACCTACATTCCTGTGTCCACTGGCAAGAGGTGTTTTGCTTTAGTAACATTAATAAATGAGGTGTGTTCAGCACCCCCTGTAGTAAAAACTTACTGTAATAACCTATCATGACTTTAATTGTTTCTTAATAGATGGTTCTAGACATTTGGTTATAGCATTCAATGTATGTAGGTCTGGTTTTTATACCTTCAGTATTTAATACATGACCTAAGAATTTAACTTCATGACATAATTATGATTTTAAGAGCATAATAGGTATTCTCTGTGAATACAATCTTGCAGAAAGTTGTTTTAACGGTTGAAGCTGTTCAGTCCAGTTTTTGGAAATGACTGCAATGTCATCCACGTAGTCTTAGATCTTTCCACATAATTCCTCAGCTATGGCTCTATCCAAATCTTTAATAAATACAGATAGTGAGATCTTGAGCCCAAGCTCTTCAGCCCCAATGGATGTACCTTAAAAATAAAAAATAAATATAAAATATCCTAGACTATGCATGTAACTTGATCTGCCAGTAGCCCACGTTAAACCCATCGTGCTTATATATTTTGCTCCTGTAAGTTTTGACAATAATCCTTTGATGATAGGAGGTCTGTATTGTTCTGGTTCTATGATTTTATTAACTGTCCTTGCATCTAGTACTAACCATACCAATCCATCTGGTTTTCTGACAATAAATGATAGACTGTTATAACAACTGTTTGATGGTTCAATAGTCCCTACTTTCATTGCTGCTGTTATGGGATGTAAAAAAAACAAACACCATCTGAACAGGCCTTGAAGGCCGAACAGTACTGACTGGCTGTCATGTCGTCCTCAGCCCTTACACGTTGCCAGATGTGGACGCGGAGGGGCAAGTGGTCAGTGTAGTAACACTGTTCACGTTTACGTCGCACTTCACTTAGCGTAGACCGGGACTGGGTCCTAGGCATGCCCGATGTTGACTCACTGGGCACGGCCCGTGCTGCTGGAGTTGTTGTTGTTGTTCTTGTTGTTACGCCGGCAGAGGTCGCGTCCGAATTCTCGCGTGCCCTCTGGTGGACGGGACTCTACTTGCGGCAACTACCGCCCGTGACGCGCTGTGCCAATGTGCGCCTCCCGCAATCTTTCTGGTGGCTACTACACTCCTCCTCCTTCGGGGGGTGAAGCCACTGTGATCCACTGCGTCGGAAGGTGGAGCGTCGGGCAGGAGTGATGACCTCCACATCCATTGGATGGCCGGAGTCGAGGGGATCTGCCAACCCTCGAGCTGGAACCTTCGAATACAGCTGGAAGTGACCCACACGAAGAGGCCCCCGTCGTCCCACAACCGGAGCTCGGGACAGAACGGGTGACAAGCTGTCGAACTCCGGATCCCGTCCCACCTCGGGAGGGGCAAGACCCAGTGGTGGGGATGAAGGGGAAGGGACAACCACAGGTGAACTAGCCCCCGGAGAAACCGAACCTGCTAGGGGGGCCGGCTCTCGCTGGGGCATCTCGAATGATGGCGATGCCGGTGCTGGAGCTACTGGAGGCTGCCAAGGCTGAGAACCATCGCAGTGCGGCAGAGTCACAGCGGGGAGAGGAGGTAACGTCCCCTGTGAAACCAATACAGGTGCCGGCAATGGGGAAGCCGGTGTCCGAGAGGTCAGAGGCTGGGTGCCCGAACGTGGACGTAGCTGATTTTGGTGACGACGTACCACCCGATCCCCCGCCTGCAAGGTATAGAGCCGGCGGCCATTTCGGCGCAGGACCACCGCCGGTATCCAACGTGGATTGCGACCAAACCCACGGGCCCAGACCGACCTACCCAGTGGAAAGCCAGGTACTTCGTTTTGTGAAGACTGGCGAGGACCAGGCCGGAGGAGGTGCAGCAGAGTCCTAGGTTGACGCCCATGGAGGAGCTCTGCGGGGCTGCGATCGCCCATTGGTGTGGTCCGGTATGCCGTCAAGAAAAACGTCAAGGCTTCCTCTGCAGGAAATTCTTGCACATACTTTTTCATCTGCGTCTTAAATGTGCGCACCATGCGCTCGGCTTCCCCATTCGATTGTGGATGGAAGGGGGGAGAGCAAACGTGCCGAATACCGAAGCGCCTACAAAAATCCTGGAAGGTCTGCGAAATAAACTGCGGTCCATTGTCTGAGACCAGGGTGATTGGCAGACCTTCCACAGAAAAGATTTTTGCTAGTGCCTGGATTGCAACTTCTGAAGTGGTTGAGGAGCAGCGAACCACATATGGGAATCGGGAATAAGCATCAATGACAATGAGCCAAAAGCCATTGAGAAACGGGCCCGCAAAATCGATGTGAACACGTTCCCATGCTTGTGTTGCCGGCGGCCATGAAGAGAATGCTGCCCTGGGAGATGCTTGTTGGCTCGCACACTGGGAACAGGCGGCCACCAAGTGCTCAATTTCTCTGTCAATACCGGGCCAGTACACATGTCTGCGAGCCAAGGTTTTAGTACGGGAAACACCCCAGTGCCCCGCATGTAATAACATGAGGACCTCCCTTCGTAAACCTGCAGGAACAACCACGCGAGGAGCTGTATCATCGGTAGCCAGAAGGAGAACCCCTTCCAAGACCGAGAGGCGGTCTCGTAGAAGAAAATAATTACGAAGAGGGTCCGAGGCCCGGCCTGGAGGGCGGGAGGACCACCCCTGCTGAATGAGGCGAACTACTTGCCGTAGAACCGGGTCAGCCGCCGTTTCCCTGGCGACTCGAGAACTAGTGATCGGAAAGCCATCAACTGCTTGGCGGGATGCCACATCCAGATGAAAACACATAATCTCCTCTCGATCGAACGTAGGATCCGGGCCCACCGGATGACGGGAAAGAGCGTCGGCGTTGGCATGCTGCCCTGTAGGGCGAAAATGAATGTCATAATGGTACTTAGAGAGGAACAAGGCCCAGCGCTGTAGTCTGTGGGCCGCCCTATCTGGAATCTGAGAGGTGGGACCAAATAACGATATTAACGGCTTATGGTCAGTGATTAACTGAAACTTCGTGCCGTACAAGAAAGGGTGAAACTTGGTAACAGCGTAGACAATGGCCAAAGCCTCTTTTTCCACCTGGGAGTAATGGGCCTGCGCGGGACTAAGCGTTTTAGACGCAAACGCCAGTGATTGCTCGGAACCGTCTGCGTTGCGATGGGCCAGGACCGCCCCCACCCCAGACTGCGAAGCATCTGTAGCCAGGACCAACGGCTTACGGGGATCAAAAGTAGCCAAACAAGGGGCTGAAGTGAGGAGGCCCTTCAACGAGGTGAACGCTCGCTCGCATGCAGGCGACCAATCAAACGGAACACCCTTGTGCAGAAGGCAGTACAGGGGGTGGGCTATAGTGGAAGCCCTGGGAATAAACCGGTGGTAATAGGCTATCTTGCCTAAAAAAGCTTGTAACTCTTTCAGCGAAGTGGGCCGAGGAAGGTTGACGAAACCTTGGACCAAACTTCCTAGTGGCTGTATGCCATGCCGAGATATGTTGTAGCCCACATACTCAATGGACGGTTGGAAGAAGGTTGACTTACGCAGGTTGCAACGCAAGCTCACAGACCTGAATTTAAGAAAGAGGGTGCGAAGGTTGTGCAAGTGTTCCTTCGTGCTGCGGCCTGTGACAATTATGTCATCCAGGTAATTAATACAACGAGGGATTGTCGACGTGACATGCTCAAGATAACGCTGGAATATCGCCGAGGCACTGGATATTCCAAAAGCCAACCGCTGGTATTGGTAAAGGCCAAACGGGGTGTTGACGACCGCCAGCCGTTTGGAGTCCTCATCAAGAGGTATCTGATGATAAGCCTCCGACAGATCGATTTTCGAAAAATATTGGCCACCCGCTACGGCGGAGAACAATTCATCAGCACGAGGCAAAGGATAGGTGTCCACCACCAATTGGGAATTAATGGTGGCCTTGAAATCGCCACAAAGACGTAAGTTTCCTGAGGGCTTCTTGACAATAACGAGGGGCGAAGCCCACTCACTGGAAGAAACGGGAAGAACGACCCCTAGGGCTGTCAGCCGGTCTAGCTCTTCCTTTACCTGAGGGCGGAGAGCCAAGGGGATCTGTCTCGCGCGTAGAAAACACGGGCGAGCCGACGCCTTCAACGTTAAGTGAGCTTCAAAATCGGAAACACGCCCCAGGCCCTCCTCAAAAATATCTGTAAAGTCTGAGATCCAAGATTCCAATGAGTGATAGGGAACGTCTTCGGAGACCAACTGTATGGTGTCAGCAATAGAAAAACCGAAAGCCTGAAAGGCATCCAGGCCAAAAAGGTTAGCGGAGCTCGCATCACTGACAACAATAAAAGTAATAGGCCGAGTGACTGATTTGTACGTCACGTCGGTAGTGAATTGACCCAGTAGGGGAATGAACTGTTTACCATAACCGCGTAGACGCCGGTAAACTGGCGCCAACGGGGGCGATCCAAGGTCGGAATAAGTTTGTGCATTCAACAACGAAACTGCCGCCCCCGTATCTACTTGCAGTTGTAACCGGCGCGACCGAACCGACACCTCAATAAAGAGTTTGTGGGCCGATGCGTCGGGAGCCTGGCCCGATGAAACTTCCTGAATGTCAACGTCCATGTCCTCTGTACTTGCTTCCTTCGATGCCTTTGAGGCTGAGCGGCAAACTTTAGCAATGTGACCTTTTTTATTACATTTGCGACAAACGGCCCAACGCTGGGGGCACTCTGACCGATCGTGATGTATATAGCACGACGCACAGGACGGCAACAGGGGCCGGCGGCCGGAATTCTGTTTACGCGCCGTGCGGGAGCGGCCGTAACGGCCGGATTGTACCGCTCGCACGTCGTCCACCCCGGACACAGTGGAAGCGGCCGCGCCACCCTGAACCTCCGCGACGTCGCACCACGCTTCCAGCTGTTGACCTGCCGCGTGAGAGACTTCATACGATTGAGCAATGGACAGAACTTCCTCGAGGGAAGGGTCTTCTAACTGCAGGGCCCGTTGCCGGACCTCCCTATCAGGGGCCGAACGAACAATGACGTCGCGTACCATAACGTGGGCATACGACTCTCGCGACTGCTCCGTGACAAAATGACACTTGCGACTAAGACCGTGCAGGGTAGCAGCCCACGTCCGGTAAGACTGATGGGGCTGTTTCTTGCATTGATAGAACTCGACCCGAGCCGCCACAACATACGTGCGGCGGCGATAATATGAAGACAGCAACGAACACAATGCGTCAAAAGTCAAGGACGAGGGTTCCTGCAACGGCGCTAGCTGCCGCAAAACTTGATACAGCGAGGGAGATATCCAAGACAAGAAAAGAGCACGACATACCTCCGCCTTGGCAACATGAAACGCCTGGAAATGCTGCCGAAGGCGATGTTCATATGCGTCCCAATCCTCCGCCGTCTCGTCATACGGGGGAAAGGGAGGAGGGAACTGCGCCGGAGCAGACGGCGTGGAGAGCAACGCCGGAAGCACCTGTTTCATGGTGGCCATGAGTTCCGTCTGCTGCGCAACCAAAACTCGCACCAAATCCTCCATGCCGTGGAGAAACTGCGAAACCGGAACAACGACGCAACACGCGAAAGAACGACCCTACTCGTCGCCAATTGTGTAGTAACACTATTCACGTTTACGTCGCACTTCACTTAGCGTAGACCGGGACTGGGTCCTAGGCATGCCCGATGTTGACTCACTGGGCACGGCCCGTGCTGCTGGAGTTGTTGTTGTTGTTCTTGTTGTTACGCCGGCAGAGGTCGCGTCCGAATTCTCGCGTGCCCTCTGGTGGACGGGACTCTACTTGCGGCAACTACCGCCCGTGACGCGCCGTGCCAATGTGTGCCTCCCGCGATCTTTCTGGTGGCTACTACAGTCAGCACCCTGCTCTTGAGGGGCATGTGGTCAGCACACTGCTTTTCCACCCATTCTCAGTCATCATGACCAGTGCTGCTACTCCTCAATCAAGTAGCTCTACAATTGGCTTCACAAGGGCTGATTGCACCTTGTTTGCATACAGCACTCGGCAGATGGCCGTACAAAAAGTGGTTCATGTGGCTTAACTTTCAGAATTCACTCAATGTCTGTAATTATCTCTGGTTTTAAAGAAAGAAACGTCCATTTTTGTAATCAATGATGATATTGAGTCTAACTTCTCATGTAATGAAGTTCCTGAAGCCTTGTTAACTATATTCATTATATCTTCCTCCTCAACTCTCATATTATAATCTAAAATACAATTCTCTGTATTATTGTACATAACCATTTCAGCAATCAAGGATTTCTTATCATTGCGCAGAGCCATTGCATCAAAATTTAATGTTACTCTTCTCTTATCTATCCCATAATGAAACGTTGGTAAACTCTCATTATAATCTAATAACTCGCTATGTTCTGATAAACAGTCTTCTTCTGTGGCACTACAGTCTAGGATGAACCTTGGCCTTCCCCACGAGCTTCTGCCCTCTATCATGGTCACATGCTACCTCCTCCAGTTTCTGCATCCGAGCTTCCGTAGGTCTTCTTCTACTCCATCCAGCCATCTTGCTTGAGGTCGATCTCACCCTCTTTTTGTTCTTGGACTACCAAAGGGAATCTTCTTTATCACCTCAGGCTCCTCCATTCTTGCCACATTACCTGCCCATCTTATCCTTCCTGATCGTATGATTTTTGTTACAGGAGCATCGGCTTATATAGTGTACAATTCTGCATTTTACCTTTTCCTCCATTGTTCTCTCTCATACACGGGGCCAATTATTCTCCTCAAAGCTTTCCTCTAAATCTGTTGAGCAGCCTTGCATCGGTTTCCTTCACGGGCATGTTTCTGAAGCATAAGTGAGAACTGGTCTAACAAGAGTTTTATAAATGGTGAATTCCGTTGGGCAGCTGAGGAGTCTTGACCGGAATAAATTACTCAAGGCAAAATATGCCTTATTTGCTGATATCAGACTAATCTTAATTTCAGTTGAGATGTCATTAGTGCAAGTGACTGTGGATCCAAGATACTTGAAGCTATCAACTCTTTCAAATGTGTATCCATTCACACTGAAATCTGACGGCATATTGGGTTGATATACTTTCCAACAGGCAATGTATTTAGTTTTATCTTCAATTTATCGCAAGGCCCATCTTCTTACTTGCTCGACTTAAGGCTGTAAAAGCTTCTTTCATTGCTGGTGCTGTCCGTGCTATGATGTCTACGTCATCTGCATATGCTAAAATCTGCACTGACTTGTAAAAGATGGTGCTCATGTTCTATTGGCCTGCTTCCCTAATCACCTTCTCGAGTGCTACATTAAATAATAAGTATGCTAATGCATCTCCTTGACATAGCCCATTTTTTGTTTCCAGGAGGTCTGAGTAATTTCCTCGAACTCAACTGCAGATTCTTACGTCAGACATCATCATTTTAACCATTCTCAGGAGTTTTCCATGTATCCCCATCTCCTGTAAGGCATGAAACAACTGGTTTCTATTGACGCTGTCGTAGGCAGCCTTAAGGTCAATAAAGAGGTGATGCGTTCCAATTCTATATTCAACAGTTTTCTCCAAAATTTGGCTCAGATTGAAAATCTGGTCTATTGTTGACCTTCCTTGTCGAAATCTGCGTTGGTGTATTCAAATTTGTTTATCCACCTGTGGGAACAGCCGATAAAAAATAATATTAGATAACACCTTGTACCCCAGGTCCAGGAGGGTGATTCCATGGCACTCCGTTCGGTCGCCCTTTTTATGAATGGGTCATAGTATTGCTTCATTCCATTCATTTGGCATCCTGTCCTGTTTCCATATGAAAGTGATAAGTTCAAACAGAGACTGCTCTAATGTTGCTACTACACATTCTAGCAATTCTGCAGGAATGCTATCAGTGCCAGAGACCTTGTTATTCTTCAGTTTCCTTAAAGCTTTTTTAACGTCCTCTAACCTTGGGCCATCCAGTAGCTGTTCATCATCCATTCCTTGCTCACAATCATTACAGATATCCTCTGCTTGCTTTGTCTCTCGATTCAGCAGGTCATTAAAGTAGCTCCGCCATCTTTCCAGAGTCTGTTTACTCTCACTTATTATGTTTCCTTCTTCATCTCTAATCTAGCTGGTTATTGGAGCAAATTGTCTTCTAGCATTGTTTACTTTTATAAAGAACTTCCTTGTTTCATTCTTCTTCTTGGACAATTCCATACATTCTATTTCAGCCTTAGTCCATTCCCTTTTCCTTCGACGATGTGTCATCTTTTCGATCCTCCTTTTCTCTCAATAATCGTCCAACAAGCCTCTTGTGCATTTTTCCTGTTCTTTGCTTCAGTCACTCTCTTTTGCTCATCATCAAACCATGGGGGCCTTATTGATTTTCTCTCCATCCCTAGTGTTTCCTTAGCTGAAATGTCTATAGCTCTTTTTATAGTCAGCCATTTTTGTTCTATGTCATTACTGTCTCGCATTGTTACATGTTTTTGTTCTTGTTCCAGGACCTGAGAAACTTTCTGACAGTACGATTAGTAAGTTTCTGTTAATTGCAGTGCTGCAATATTGTACTGTTCTTTCCTAGTGTGTCTTTCTTTCTGGCATTTGATATCCTACTTCCTTATCTTGGCGATTATAAAAAAATGATCTGAATCCACATTAGGACCACAAAAGGTTCAAACATCCAACAAGTTAGATTTATGTCTCTGGTCTATCAGTCCATGATCAATTTGATTAATGGTTCTACCATCAGGTGACTTCCATGTGTCCTTGTGTATCTCCTTATGGGGAAACCAGGTAGATCCCACTATCACATTCCAGGAGGCTGCAAAGGGGATCAATCTTATTCCATTATCATTAGTGGATCCATGTTTACTATGGGCTCCAATTACGGGCTGGAACATGTCTTCTCTGCCAAGTTGTGCATTAAAATCACCCAGCAAGATCTTGATGTCATTCCTTGGACACTTATCATAAGCTTTTTCAAGGGCATCATAGAAATCATCTTTTAGGTCTTCAATAGATTCTTCTGTTGGTGTATGTCCATTAATTATACTATAATTAAAGAATCTTCCTTTATTCTAATTACTGATAGCCTTGGATTAATAGGTGTAAAATTCATCACCAAATGTTTCAGACCTTTATGAACAAGGAAACATGTACCAAACTCATGTCTGTTATCATCACAGCTATAGAACATAGTGCCCTCTTTCTTTTCCAATACCCCACTCCCTGTCCATCGAATTTCTTGGAGGGCAATAAAGCTCTCCTTGAGCTGGGGGAGGGGAGATAACCAGTCTATTCCTATAATTATAGGTGAATTTAACCCAGGTACTAAAAGCATTGAGTATTCAAAGGCGTAATTTTGTCGAGTAAATTTCACTAATAACTCTAGAGATTTGCTTGCCTTTTGACCATGTAATGCCTATGTCTTGCTCGAAACATTCCTGACGGACTAGTTGTAAATATATTTCTCACGCAAGACATTGCATCCATTGTGAAAATTCCCAAATATTTCATCAGCACAACTGAATGACTTCACCAGGTGTGGCGAACACATTGTTCAGGATGTGACCGAAGTCTTCTGTTTATGACTATCAGAGAAGAAACTGTGCAGGCTTGAAAGCACCAAATTTTGGTGACCATTAGTGCAAACATGCAGATCGGTAGCAAGAGAGATGGCTACTCCACCTGTCAGACGATACACACACATGCAGAGGCTGTCAGTCGTACTGTGAACTGCTGTCGGCTGCCTCAGCACTTTTTGTTAGGAGCTGCTGGCCGAAATACGTGTCCACAATAGCGTGTGCCTGTCCTCTCCATTGTCAAAAAAATAACTATGTCACCACCGCAGTGTCATCCCTCGTACAACCAACAGTTGTTTCTTGTGATCACTTTGATTTTATCGTGGCTGGCACTGGATCCCATGCTGTACTGAGTTAATATCCTTTGTCCCTGTTATGCAAATTAGTCGAGCTGCAAATTTCCACTTCTTCTTTAATAACGCTGTCCCAGTACGAAGGTGCCATTGACAGAATTTTGGTAATCTGGTATTCCATACAATGTCCTGTACTGAGGCAATGCTTGGCCATTGAAGATTTTTCTGGCTGGTCCAGACGTGTGTGTCATCAATGCTCCACAAATCTGCCCTCCACGGGGTGATAAGTCTGTTCAATGTATAACATCCTGCAGCTACAGGGTATCCAAGCCTTCTTAAGCACAGATCGTCTTTGACTGAGTTTAAAAGAGTGCCAAGTTACGTTGGTGGATGAAAGATGCATTTAACTTTGTTTCTCCAATAGTCTTCGTATTTTCAAAGAAACAGCACCAATTTATGGTAAAACAACCATTACTCTTAGTTCATATCTTTCTTCCAGCTCCTGACTTTCATTAACATGCACCGGACATAAAGCATGGCCAGTCTCTCATTTAGAATATCCATTCTCTCAAAATATGGAATGGAGGTGGTGTGGCTCATCAGACAAGCTGTCAGAATCTGATATGGTTTGTGCTATGTGGACCAACAACCTGAGCACTCCACTTCATTGTGCAGGATGGTGACAGCTGGTGTCCTGTAAGTATAAATCCATTTGTGTAAGTTTACAATACACAGGATGACCCAAACTGCCATCCTCTTTTCTCCATACAAAAATATCCAGGAATGGTAGTTCACTGTTTTTCTCCATCTCCACCATGACCTTGATGTTCAAAAAAGCTAATAGTATCCAGAGTGGGTGGTATTCTTGGGGTGGGTGCAAAGTTCAGTCCCTTCTGTAAGCCTTATCTCTGAGGTTGTGGCCAGAAGACTCTGTACATAGGCACCTGCCGCCCCCCTCCCAGAATATATATGGACTGCTTAAGATTCACAAGGATATCATGCCTCTTCGACCAATATTTAGCAATATTGGGGTGCCAAAATGCAACCTGGTTAAACATCAAGCAATGTAGTTGAGTGCTGTTGCTTAAGAACTTGTGACTTGCACCGTCAGATATTCTCATTAACTTTGTTGTGGTCTCACTTTCCACTCAAGTGCCATTGCCGGAATCACTGTTGCTCATTGGTGAGAAGCTGGAAAGGAACTTGTTGATTTATTTAAGCTTGTGCTCACATCAACTTACTTTTTGTTCAGTGACCAATACTTTGAACAGACTGATGGTGTCACAATTATTAGGCTCTTGTTATCCATTGTGGCCAATCATTCTATGGAATATTTTGAGGAGGGAGTTCTCCCATCAGCGAAGTTGAAACATACGTGCTTTTGGCGATATATGGATGACATCTTTGTTATCTGGCCCCGTGGCACTGCATCGCTGGGTACGTTCTTGCAACACCTAAATTCTACATCTACATGTGTAATCTGCAAACCCCCATGAGCTACATGGCAGAGGGTACATCCCATTGTACCAGTTGTTAGGCTTTCTTCCTGTTCGAATCATGTATGGAGCCCGGAAGAATGAATGTTTGAATACCTCTGTGCATGCAGTAATTATTCTAATCTTATCCTCATGATCCTTGAGTGAGTGATACATAGTGGGTGGTAGTAAATCCATAGAGAAATCATTTAAAGCTGGTTCTTGAAACTTTGTTAATAGACTCTCTCAGGGGTCTGATTCTCTTCATTCAAATATCAAGTTCACTATGGAGATGGAGAAAACCAGCGAACTACCGTTTCTGGACGAGTTGGTGTGGAGAAAAGAGGATGGCAGCTTGGGTCACGTTGTGTACCATAAACCTATGCACATGGACTTATACTTACAGGCCACCAGCTGTCACCTTCCTGCACAATGAAGTGGAGTGCTCAGAATGTTGGTCCACAGAGTATGAGCCATATCGGATTCTGACAGTTTGTCTGATGAGCTAAGCCACCTCCATTCTGTATTTTGAGAGAATGAATATTCTAAATGGGAGACTGGCTGTGCCTTACGTCCAGCACATGCTAGAGCAAGACAGGAGCTGGAAGAAAGAGATGAATAAAGAGGAATGGTTGTTTTGCCATTCGTTGGTGGTGATTCATCAAAAATAGGAAGATTATTGGAGAAACATAAAGTTAAATGCATCTTTTATCCACCAACAAAACTCGAAGCTCTTTTAGGCTCAGTGAAAGGTGACCGGTGCTTAAGGAGGCCTGATGTCGATAAGATTCTCTGCAGCTGCTGGATGTCATACGTTGGACAAACTTATTGCATTGTGGAGGACAGATGTGTGGAACACTGATGACACACACATTCTGGACCAGCCAGAGGAATCTGCAATGGCTGACCATTGCCTCAGTGTGGGACACCATAGGGAATATAAGAAACCTACATTCTGTCTTCTGGGACAGCGTTATTAAAGAAGAAGTGGAAATTCACAGCTCAACTAATTTGTTTAGCAGGGACGCACGATACCAGCTCAGCATGGCATTGGATCCAGTGCCATGTTAAAATCACAGTGATCAAAAAAAAAAAAAAAAAGGCTGTTGGTTGTGCAAGGGATTATGCTGTGATGGCAACATAGATATTTGGCTGACAACGGCGAGGACGGGCATATGCCAGTGCGGACACACATTTCTGCAGGTGGGGCTCTCAACAGAGGGCACTGAGGCGACCAACAGCAGCACACAGTATGGTTGACAGCCTCTGCGTGTCATCTGACAGATGGTGTAACTGTCTTTCTTGCTACCAATCTGCATATTTTCATTGTTGGTCACCAAAATTTGGCACGTTATTGCCAGCACAGTTTCTTTTCTGATTGTCATAAATAGGAATCTTTGGTTACAGCCAGGGCAATGTGTTCACCACACCTGAAGATGCTGGTCAGTTGTATCAACGAAATATTGTTGAATTTTCACGATGACATCCAATGTCTTACCCAAGAACTGTATCTACAATTCCTACTATTTTTACACCATTTACAGGTTATCTAGGGAACGTGTGCAACATATTGAGCTGTTCTAAGAAGTATTGACCTGTAACACAGGTTTCACAACCAGAATCCACAATAATGGTCACAGGACTGGTACCTACTGTTCCATCCCATTACGGTTGTAAATGTTTCTTTGAATTTTACTCCTTTTCATGTAATAATTTGTATGATATAAATTTCCCTATAGCATACCTAGTGAAAGTAGAATACAATACCTGTGACTTGTTTTCAGCAGCTTCTGGGGATCAAGCTCATCCCCGGAAGCTGTCTAATTTCACCTTTCAGTATTATTATAATTAGTTCTGCTGGACATTGTAAGTTGGAATTCCCTAAGATTTATGATGATGTCGTTGTTGATGGTATACCCCTCCACTGCTGTCTATACCAAATTTTTCTTTGTTCATTATTTTCAGCACTAACATTTCTTGGCTGTCGATTATTGTTCTTTTGATTAACATTATTAGATTAGTGTGCATTACCATTAAAATGCCACTGCTCAGATTGAGTTTCTATAGTCTTTAACTGTTCAAGGTGGTCTAAAAGATTATTCAGTTTCCCCCAATCTCTGCCCAGGAGCTTGTCCCTTACTTGCCAAGGTAGTCAACTCATAATTACTTCCAGTAAATGTTCTTCCCTAAATGTAGCTTTTCTAGCTACTACTGTTATACAGTTTGGACCCTAATAACTCTAAACATAATTTCTTGTGAGCTCCATCGCTCCAATATTTTAATTTAAATACATTTTCAGAGTTCCTGTAGGTTATAAATTAATCTAATTTGAGCATGCTGTATTGTGTCATGTTTCCTATGAAATGACTGATGACAAATCGTAACTTACTGTGCTCACTCCACATTTCAGATTGCATTCCTTCAAAAGCGGTCAAAAAATCACAGTTTGTATATGACCAGATGGGAAAAACTTTGAAAACTTATTGTTTAATCCCCTACTCAACACAGTAGAAAAAGCATCACATTATCAAACACTGACTTACCTTTATTTAAATCAACAGCATGAGTTTTTCTTTTCTCTTGACGTGCATAATTGGCAAACAGTATGCTGATACTCGCATTATTTGTATACATGATACTGTTATCTCTTCCTAGTTGGTAAAGATTATTTGAATTCCTGTAGAAAATTAATGAAAAGGTGGATCTGTTGAAATTTTTATTATACTGCCGTTAGGATTAGTATGTGTACTATTAATCACAAGTTCACTTTTACACTCTAACTTCTGTATTCTGGGCTGTAATTCATTAATCGTCAACATTATTGCATTTGCATGTTTAGTTGGTACTTTCTGTAAATTAGTTCTTGTTTCGAAAAGTTACTTTTCCAAAGTATGTACCCTCTTAAGTAGATTCTCCTGTACGACTTTTATTGCATGTGTCAAACAGTGTCAAGTCCAGGTGTGAATACAACAATGTAGGAAAAGACAGATTGCTACTTACTGTAAAGAAGACATGTCAGGTTGCAGAAAGGTACGATTAAAAGACACTCACATATAGCTCATCAACAGTGACGAATAGGGATCCAGGAGGTAAAGGGATGGGGATGGCGGAGAGTCGGTGAAGGCAGTCGTCGTTCCCCTACTGAAAGGATTTCGGGACTCAGTGGCCAACACCACCATCCAACTGCCCATAATCTAGCCACCCACGACAAAGTCACCAACCGCTTCCTTCATCGACTCTCCACCATCCTTCCCCCTTTACCTCCTGGGTCCCTACTCGTCACTGACGATGCCACCTCCCTATACACCAGCATCCCTCATACCCAGGGTCTTACTGCCATTGAATACTACTTTTCCCATCATCCTTCAATCTCCAAACCTACTACCTCATTCCTCATACACCTTACTAACTTTATCCTAACCCACAATTACTTCTCATTTGAAGGGAAGGTATATAAAAAAATCCAAGCACAGCTGTGGGCACCCGCATGGCACCCTCCTATACCAATCTATTCATGGGCCATCTAGAGGAGACCTTCCTAGCCTCCCAAAACACCAAACCCCTACTCTGGTCTATGTTCATTGATGATATCTTCATGATCTGGACCCAAGGCCAAGACACCCTTTCTTAATTTCTTCACACCTCAACACCTTCTCTCTCATCTGTTTCACATGGTCCTCCTCAACCCAGTGTGCCACCTTCGTAGATGCTGACCAACTCCTCTCTGATGGCTCCATTCACATGTCTTTCCGTAGTAGACTCACCAACCACCAACCACAACCCGAATCCTCCCACCACCCCTGAAAACCAGCCACAAAGGAGTGTCCCCTTTTTCACTCAATACCACCCCTGACTGGAACAACCGAGCCACATCCTTTGCCAGGGCTTTGATTGCCTATCATCATGCCCTGAAATGAGGTACACCCTACCTGAGATACTTCCCACCCCTCTTAAAGTGGTGTTCCATTACCCACCCAACCCCCACAACATCCTAGTCGATCCCTATGCCGCTCCCAATCCCAACCCCTTGCCACAAGGATCATATACCTGTGGAAGGCCCAGGTGCAAAACCTGCCCAACCACCCACCTAGCACTTACTATTCCAGTCCTGTCACAGGTGTATCCTACCCCATCAGGGATGGCACCACCTGTAAAAGCAGCTATGTCATTTACCAGGTCTGCTGCAATCATTGCACAGCTTTTTATTTTGGTATGACTACCAACCAGCTGTCCACCAGGATGAAGGGCCACCGCCAAACTGGGGCCAAGAGCAGAGTAGACCACACTGTGGCACAACACGCAGCTGAATGTAGCACACTTGAGTTGAATGGGTGCTTTACTACCTGAGCCATCTGGATCCTTCCCTCCTCTAGCAGCTTTTCTGTACTGCGCAAATGGGAGTTATCTTTACAACACATTCTCCACTCCCCTAATTATCTTGGCCTCAGTCTATGGTAACATATTGTCCCCACACCATCCATCTAACAGTTTCCACCCTCTCTGTCCTATCATCTCCTCCCCATTTTCGTCTGCCACCCTGTTTATTTGCAGCCCTCTGCCAATGCATCTACCATCTTTCTCTGTTCTCTCTTTTTTGTTCCTTTTTTTCCCCACCTCCATGCCCCACAACCTCCTGATGCTGCACCTGCTGGCAGTGTAGTCCGTGCACACTCAACCAGATAGTGTTCATCTCTCTCACAACCCCTAAAGTACTATCCCTTCCCCTTCCCACCCATTCCAGATTTCTGCTTGCATCCCGTGTGATTTTGCATTTCGGCTCAAGATGCTGGAGTTGGCGGTAATGTATGCATGAAGTGTGATTGCTTTTGTGTGTGTGTGTGTCTCTCTCTCTCTCTCTCTCTCTCTCTCTCTCTCTCTCTCTCTATACTGATGAAGGTTGTGGCTGAATGCTATATGTGAGTATCTTTTAATCATCCCTGTCTGCACCTTGACATATCTTCTTTGTGCTAAGTAGCAATCTGTCTTTTCCTAAATTGTTTTATTACATGTATATAGTTAAATTTGTTGTCAAGTTTATCTTCTATCATCTGCAACCGTTCATCTACCTCTGCTATGGGATTAAAACCTTCGTCTAATCTTTGTTCTAAATAATCCATTCTCCCATTTATCTGCAATATCATTAGGACATAGATTTGGACATTTTCTTATCTATGGTTGGAGAATTATCATTCATTTGTACTTCAGATTTGTCATTTTATCCATGTGTATTAATTTGTTTTCAAATAGCATAAAATGTTCATTCATTTTTGATCAAGTTGCATCCTTTCAAAATCTGTGAAAATTATTCAGATACTGCCTACATAAATCCCTCCACCATTATACCTTTCTCTGTAAATGACATGGTTGTCTCTTTGTTCACAATCAGACATTAACACAAATTATAGTATGTACACAACCTCAAGATATACGTGTTTCCTATACTGATCTCTCCTGTATTTAATGTTGAATACACAGTAAACAATAGTTCAAGCTACGAAAAGATTATAAGCAATATGCCAGACCACTGATTAGTTGTTAATAACTGATGATTTGCAGTAACTGCTACTGAAGGTGGCCCGCATGTGTAGTGGCGAGCACTGCTGCTCGGAGTCCCAACGTGTTTGTACTACCTCTGCAGACTCTGCCTACTGTAACTGATATATTCACTGACTGCAGTGATGGATGAATGTAATTGTCGATACCTGATCTTCTTAGTTCCAGTTACTCTTGTTACTAAGGTGCTGACGACTCAGCAGATGCCAATAAAGTAGAACAGAACCCACTTATTGGAATTGGAGCTCTCAACACCAGTTAGTTACTCGTGATACATTAAAGTGACTGCTTCTTGAGTCGTATAGCAACATGTTATTAACTGGTGTTGCCCAGCTCAAATCACTTGTATTTGTTAAAAAAATGTTCACGTTTTCCCGTAACACTTTTAAATTTTTGTTATGTCCCTTTATGGTCAACTGTCTTCTTCTACTGTGACTACACTGAATTGTGTGTTCTTATAGAGTTATGCACCCTGACGTGTGGTAGCATCTTACTGTGAGAGTGTCTCCTGAGAAAATTTCATCATAGTTAATTTAAAGTCTTGATATCATTTGCACACGGCAGATTTCTCATACATAAATAGTGGTTGCCACTTGCAAGACTTATCTTCTTTCAGTTGTAATTTAAATAGAGAAATTGATTCTTTGTAGGATCATATGGCTGGGCTACCACTTATGAGGGTTCAAGCTGACAAAATGCAACATCTTGCAGTCGGGTCCCGGTGCTGGTAAGACTACCACCCTGAAAACTCTCAAAATAATTCCCCTTGTGATATTTCAAAGATACTGATAGAAAGTCCTAGACTGTACAATGACTTTCCCTATTACGCGTGTATCAATCTTTAACATCAAATTATCTATCAACAAAAGCGAGATGTTCTCAAGTCGGAAACAACATAGGTTATGAACTAACTGAAAGGATTTACACTGAATCTTCCATTTATTATTTGATTGTTGAGAAGCTCCTTGACAAAGAACTTCTCCAGGAGAGTTCCACGGCATGGCTCACAGCACTGGAGACTCCGAGGAAGCACTGTACATGATGCAAGCATGTCATAAGGAAACCCTGTGTGACCACACAATGCTCCAGGAGTACCTGAAACATACAAATTCACTCTTGATGAAACCAGCATCACACTAATACAAGGGCTATCCAGAAACTAACAGACATTTTGAAATAAAAAATTAAGAGTGTGAGAAAACCAAATTATATTACATACACTTTAAAGGTACACTCATAAGCTACTTCGCCACGTAACCGTCATTGAAATGAGGCACTTATACTGTGGCACAAGCTTTTCAGTACTGTCTCTGTAGTAATTTGCTGCTTGCGATTGCAACCACTGCTTTATACTGGCATGCAGTTTGCCATAATTACCAAAACGTTGTGTAGTGAGCCATGTCTTCATTGCCTGGAAGAGGTGGTACACGCTCGGCGCCAAATACATTCTTTCCTGTGGAATATGTGGATGTGGTTGGTGATGGGGAAGAACATAATAAGTAGGAAAAAGGGAAGGGTACCACCCATACAGCCTACCGGATGGAGGGGAACTTACAAGGGAACCTCCCTGTCGCACCACCCTCAGATTTAGTTATAAGTTGGCACAGTGGATAGGCCTTGAAAAACTGAACACAGATCAATCGAGAAAACAGGAAGAAGTTGTGTGGAACTATGAAAGAAATAAGCAAAATATACAAACCAAGTAGTCCATGCGCAAGATAGGCAACATCAAGGATAGTGTGAGCTCAGGAGCGCCGTGGTCCCATGGTTAGCATGAGCAGCTGCGGAACGAGAGGTCCTTGGTTCAAGTCTTTCCTCGAGTGAAAAGTTTAATTTTTTATTTCCAGACAATTATTATCTATCCGTCCAACCGTCCAATGCAAGGTAACTGCACCTTAGTATGGGGACGCTACACCTAAACAAACATCGAAACACACGACGTCAGTCGACTACAGCGCACGGAAGAGAGAGTATTCCTGCTAACGAGGCTCCCTGGCTGGCAGTTGACTGTTCGCTACTTTGGATGAGAGTGCATTAAATACGTGAGATGTATTCCGTGGGCAATATGAATCCAGCAAATATAGCTCGTGACTTCAATAACAAGGTCAATGAATATTTTCCGAACTGTAAGGAATCAGAAAGTTACTTAAGGGATCGAACGATTGTCGAACATTTGTATGATTACTTCCTACATTTGTTGATAAACAGTACGTGTGGTGATGACGATACCTTGCTGATTGCTGCAGGGCTGTATGTACCAGAGGATGAGATTGTTGACGATCTGTACGAAGAACACGAAGAGGAAATAGTGCGACTTCAATCTGATGGTATTTCTTTGGGTTACATGAAGAAAATGCTCCAATACAGGTTACTGCCCAAACCAATTAAAAGACGCAAATATAGATTATGGAGTGAAGTAACAAATAAATTTAAGAAATTTAAAGGGATGTAGGAAAAAAAACACAATTAAATATTGCAAAGAAGTCGTCGAACGAGGTGGAACCCGAAGACAGAAGTTCAGTGAACTAGAAATAGAAAACCATGTATACCGCCAATTTATTAAAGCCAGAAATGAATTAAGTGCAGTGCATGATACAGACCTACAGATTTGGGGATTACATTACGCTAAACAAATAAGCCTGGACTTCAAGGATTCATTTCATTGGCTTGTCACGTTCAAAAGAAAATACAAATTTACGAGCAGGAAGATTACGAAATATGTAAGCATGAACTACGCGAATAAACTGGAAGAACTTTTAGAGTGTTCCAAGACGTTTGTTACAGAAACTAAAGTCAGATTCCAACAGTATGGAGACGCATATATTATCAACACAGATCAGTCTGGTTTTAACTATGAAATGAAATTGACCCGCACGTTATCGTTAGTTGGAGAAGGCGACACGGAATGTATTGTAGACCAACTGCATGCCACTTCACATAGTTATACCATACAGTATGCTCTGAACAAAGCAGGATTCTTTTACCTACATTTTATTTATTTTTGCAGGAAAAAAATGGTGTATTTGGACCGCAAGTTCAGCAACAGGTGAATAGGGTACTTGCGAAAATGCCGAATGTCATTGTGAATTGCAGTGTGTCAGGAAAAATGGAGAAAAGACTATTGAAAGACTTTAATGAACGTGTAATTGCTCCTTATGCGGACAAAGATTTTGCCTTACTCCGTGACAACTATACAGGACAGAAGGTCTGGCATTGTACAATTTTAGTGCTGGAGTAGATGTGATTACCATTACTCCAGGTTTTACACCTCTTGTGCAACTGTTAGATGTGTTTGGTTTTCGGCAAGTGAAATACTTTGTGAAAAGATTCTATGATTTTGCGAAGCTGCACAGGTACACAGAGCAGTATTGTTTATGTGATCATGTGTCAATTATCAAAGTTCAGGCACTCACTCATAATCAACTTCGCTCTCCAAAATTCCAGGACATGTTCAGATTTACTTGGACATATCCAGGATTTGACGGTCTACACATGGAAAAATTTTAAAACGTTAAAAACATATGTTTTGACAGAGCACAGGGAAAACAGTGCAACTGTGAAACTCTTGCATTCATTTGTTGCAGTTTATGTGACAAACTCTTATGTTTTCATCACATTTTTGGGAGTGATTATCACATCCACAAGAAAACCTAAATCGGGCAAGGTAGAAGAATCTTTTTACCCATTCGCCAAGTGTACACGTTAGGTGGGTCAACAACATATTCCTGTCATGTGACGCACATGCCGTCACTGGTGTCGTATAGAATATATCAGACATGTTTTCCTGTGAAGAAATCGGTTGACCTATGACCTTGCGATCAAATGTTTTCGGTTCCCATTGGAGAGGCACGTCCTTTCGTCTACTAATCGCATGGTTTTGCGGTGCGGTTGCAAAACACAGACACTAAACTTATTACAGTGAACAGAGACATCAATGAACGAATGGACAGATCATAACTTTGCGAAAATAAAGAAAGTAAATTTTTCACTCGAGGGAAGACTTGAACCAAGGACCTCTTGTTCTGCAGCTGCTCACGCAACCACGGGACCACGGTGCTCCTGAGCTCACACTATCCTTGATGTTGCCCATCTTGCTTATGGACTACTCAGTTTGTATATTTTGTTTATTTTTTTCATAGTTCCACACAACTTCTTCCTGGTCTCTCGACTGATCTGTGTTCAGTTTTTCAAGGCCTATCCACTGTGCCAACTTATAACTAAATCTCAGGGGGGTGCGATGGGGAGGTTCCCTTGTTAGTATTGAGGGAGCAAAATCATTTTCTCAAGTTAACTAACAGCCTGTACTGCTCGAAAACAGTGAAATTGGTGAAAGAAAATGTTAGAGATTACTAGTGTATAAAAGAGGACTTTACAAAGAGGGAAGTATTCTCAAGACTTGACCATTCCAAGTAGTGCCCTGATCTTGCTGGGTGGACAGTACGGATTTTGTGTTTCCTCAGGATTCTGTTGGTCTTAGCAGAGACAGGCCTAGCATAAGCTAGAAGGGCTACCTTCCTGGTCTCTTCTTCTTATTCCTCTTCCATTGTATCAGGTCATCTGGTGGGATGTTATGCTTTGCAGATGTCCCTGGTTGGAATACCCATTGTCCTGGAATACTTATTGTAGATGTTCTAACCCTGCTGTCAAGCTGTCTAGGTCAGAGTGTGTCTTGGCTTAGTGTACAAGTGTTTTGAATGTCTTGTTCTTCTGTACTAGGTGGTGACAGCTGTTGGCCTGTTGATATATGTCGGTGTGATGGCTTCCTATACACAATGTGGCCATCTGCCTTCCTCTTCACCAGGACATTCAGAAACAGCGGTTGACCATCATTCTCTAGTTTCATGGTGAACTTAATGTTGGAACATCTTAAGTTCATATGGTCTAGGACCTCATCCAATCTTTTCCAATCGGGCTGCCAGAAACCGAATATGTCCTCTTCATATCTGAAGAAACACGTCAGCTGGTAGGCAGCAGTTGTAAGGACCTTATCCTTGAATTTCTCCATAAGATAGGGAACAACATCAACCACCTGAAACCTTAGGCATCACACAACCTCAGAGCAGATGTAATATGGAACACTACTTGGCAGCTACCACCACAAGAGATAATTGCAGGGTGCACAGACATAATATGCAACTCCAACAGGAGCCTAATGCCTCTTGAGGTGCACCTGGCAGGCATGTACCAAATTCAGAATGCCAGGATGACATGGCTGCAAGAGTAAGTCGCAGCTGCTGTAAACAGCATAAGGAATGTCTACAATTTCATGATAGTGCTAGGAATGCGCCTGGTGGGTGTGGATGTAATGCAGAACAACATGTGCAGATGGGATAGGAAATACCTAGAGATGAATACCACCACAAGAAACACGCACAGCGAGTGCAGATGGTGTAGTGAACACCTGGTACTGTCCAAGCATAAATATGGGCCTGGTCAATAAAGTGACGAGTATCGGGAAACATCTGATGAAGAATCACTGGGAAAGTCTAGGAAATTATAATAAACTGTGTGATCAAAAGTATCTGGGCACCCCCAAAAACATATGTTTTTCGTATTAGATGCACTGTGCTTCCATCTAATGCCAGGTAATCCATATCAGCGACCTCAGTAGTCAGTAGACATCGTGAGAGAGCAGAATGGGGCGCTCTGCGGAACTCACAGACTTCGAAAGTGGTCAGGTGATTGGGTACTACTTGTGTCATACATCTGTATGGGAGATTTCCACACTCCTAAACGTGCTTAGGTTCACTGTTTCAGATGAGATAGTGAAGTGGAAACATGATGGGACACATACAGCACAAAAGTGTACAGGCCAACCTCGTCTGTTGACTGACAGAGACTGCCGACAGTTGAAGAGGGTCGTAATGTGTAATAGGCAGACATCTATCCAGACCATCAACAGGAATTCAGACTGCATCATGATCCACTACAAGTACTATGACAGTTAGGCGGGAAGTGAGAAAACTTGTATTTTATGGTTGAGCGGCTGCTCATAAGCCACACATCATGCCGGTAAATGCCAGATGATGCCTCATTTGGTGTAAGGAGCATAAACATTGGATGATTGAACAGTGGTAAAATGTTGTGTGGAGTGACGAATCATGGTACACAACGTGACCATCCAAAACGTGACCATCCAATGGTAGGGTGTAGGTATGGCGAATGCCCAGTGAACGTCATCTGCCAGTGTGTGCAGTGCCAACACTAAAATTCGAAGGCGGTGGTGTTATGGTGTGGCCATGTTTTCCGTGGAGGGTGCTTGCACCCCTTGTTGTTTTGCATGGCACTATCATAACACAGGCCTACATTGATGTTTTAAGCACCTACTTGCTTTCTACTGCTGAAGAGCGATTTGGGGATGGTGATTGCATCTTTCAACACGATCGAGCACTTGTTCATAATGCACGGCCTGTGGCAGAGTGGTTACATGACAATAACATCCCTGTAATGGACTGGCCTGCACAGAGTCCTGACCTGAATCCTGTAGAGCACCTTTCGTATCTTTTGGAATGCTGACTTCGTGCCAGGCGTCACCGACGTCTCCTCAATGCAGCAGTTTGTGAAGAATGGGCTGCCATTCCCCAAGAAGCTTTCCAGTACCTGATTTAATGTATGCCTGTGAGAGTGGAAGCTGTCATCAAGGCCAAGGGTGGGCCAACACCATATTGAAATCCAGCATTACCAATGGATGGCACCACGAACTTGTAAGTCATTTTCAGCCAGGTGTCTGGTTACTTTTGATCACATAGTGTATGTGGTGTTCAGCCATACTGATCAGGTTGGTACCTGTATAAGGAGCTAGGCATTTTAATTGTACTGTGATAATAGATATATTCACTAATGAAGTCCTTCATCAATAATCCACTGCAATGTGATTCTTCAGTTTCTCCAGGCTTATTTGTTGATTGATTGAAAAGTCCATGGGTGTACTACTTTTTCATACTGTTCAACAGGCACAATGCTTTGATGATCAGACATGATGGTGGTGACATGTCTGATTGTCGAAATATTGTGCCCATTGGTGCATTTCACCATTTTCCAAATTTCTTTAACTTTTTTGCAAATTTTTTCACTGGTTCATCTTGTGG
This sequence comes from Schistocerca nitens, assembly GCF_023898315.1. Classification (NCBI taxonomy): domain Eukaryota; kingdom Metazoa; phylum Arthropoda; class Insecta; order Orthoptera; family Acrididae; genus Schistocerca; species Schistocerca nitens. The sequence goes on along the minus strand of NC_064614.1, from coordinate 274,394,674 downwards.
ACTCAGTTTATGCTGGAGCACATCGAAAGATGATGGCATTTTCCTACCATATATAACTTTGTATGGCGAGAGACCTGTTCCAGAATGAGCTTTGCATTGTAGGCACAGATGACTAGGTTCAAATAGATGTCCCAACTTAAATGCTGTGACTCAACATAGTGACTCAACATCTTAAAAAACGTATTGTGAACTCGTTCGGTTCGCCCGTTTCCTTGAGGATGAAATGGACTGGTAGGTAACTTCTTAATTTGTAATAACTGACATAGTTGTTTCAGCAGTTCAGATGCAAAAATTTTTCCCTGGTCTGTAATAATAGTTTCAGGTATACTGTACTTACATAGCCAATTGTTCACCATTGCTTGTAGTACTGTACTAGCCTTCTGATCAGGAATAGCTACCATAACCAGATAACGCAAAAAATGGTCCAAAATTGTTGAAACATATTTGTTCCCAGCAGGTATTTTGTTAAAAGGGCCCAGAATGCCTAATTCTAAGAAAGAAAATGATCTATATGCTTCAGGTAGTCATCGTAACTCAATCTTTTGATGACTTAAATCTGATCGTTGTGTGCATGGAATACAGTTTTTACATATTGCGCTACATCATTGTGATGTGTCTTCCACCAGAATCTTTCAGCTACACGTTGATCTATTGTATGTTTACCTCCGTGACCTGATAAAATATGGCCATGGATGTGATGTAACACTTCTTACTTCAGCACTGCAGGAACGACAATGTGTGGTCTGCACTTTGTAGTTCTGCACAGCAAGCATTCTCTTATTTCAAACTGTACTTGCCTGCAAAACAAGGTGCACTCTCTGTCAGGTAGTTTACCTTTATCCAGTCCGTCTGATGAAAACCTATTATTTGTAAAGCTGCAACCTTTCTGCTTAACGTGTCAGCATTTTTATTTGAAGTTCCCGATTTATAAATCGCTTCATAATCAAATTTACTTAATTTCAGTGCCCATCTCGCCAGTCGGCTTGATGGATCTGTTAACCCTAGTAACCAACTAACTGAGGGAAGCATGGTCCGTAATGACTTTGAATTTCCTACCATACAAATAACAACAAAAGTATGAAATTCCATATATGATAGCTAGCATTTCCTTCTCTGTTGTGGAATAATTTGTTTCTGCTTTATTTAACTGCCTGGAGGAATATGCCACTGGATGTTCATTTCCACTTATATTTTGACTTAATACACAACCCAATGCGATATAAGGTGTGTCACTTGCCAGTATAAATTCATGTTCAAAATCAGGAAACACTAACACAGGATCTGACACTAAAATTTTCTTAAGTTTCTCAAAAGCCTCATGACACTGTGGTGACCATGCTCCTTTCTTAAGCAACCTGGTTAATGGTCATGCAATTCAGCAAAACCCTTTACAAATTTATGATAGTAATTACATAAACCAAGATAAGATTGCAGTTGCTTATTAGTCTTTGGCACTGGAAAGTCACATACGGCTGATATAAATCTCGGATCTGTTTTGACTCCCTCGCTTGTAATAATATGACCTAGATACATTGCTCTTGCAAAATGACATTTCTCTACACTTAAAGTAAGACATGCTGCTCATAACCTACTAAACGTTTCATTTAAACTTTTAATATGTTTTTACATTGCTTTTGAATATACTTTTACATCATTCAGGTAGACCAAACAAATTTAGGGCTTTAAACCAAGAAGGACACGATCCAGCAACCTTTGAAAAGCAGCAGGAGCATTCTTCCAACAGGACGGCATTCTCTGATGTTGGTAGTGTCCAGAATTGGTGGTGAATGCAGTTTTATGTCTATAATCTTGAAACCCTTCTAGTTAGTGGTAACCACTTCGAATGTCTATCATTAAAAAATACTTACAATTTCCTAGGTTGTCTAATGAATCTGTAATGTTAGTGATTGGATATGCATTCATTGTAGTTTGTGCATTTAAAAACCAATAGTCGCTACAAAATCTGTCATCAACTGACTTTTTGGGACCATGACTATATTGCGTGACCAAGCAATATCACTATGTTCTGTGATACCGTCACACAGCTGCGGGTCAGTGAACTCATGACACATGCTAATGAAGACAACTTACAAATACTGTTATGTAGAATTGCTATTTCCTCCATCCCATATCCAAATACTACTAAAATAATGATGAGAACATATGCCTTGTACAAACTCTACCTGTGACCTAGCCACCGGAACAAGAAAAATGTTTTTGTGATGCTCACCACTTTGCAGTTGCTGCTAAGAAGTCTGAATTCTCGCTACAGTGATCTCCTGCAAGCATTGAGGTGAGGTGGAGCACCTCTGATGCACAACTACAGATGAAAATAGCGGAGTTGACACTTCTGACGCTGATTTACAGAGGGGTCAAGTGGATGACGCCTTTGCACGATGTCAGGAATCATCTGAAAGTGCTCGTGGCACTAAGAAAACATGATTATTCAGTGAATTTTTTATTTTTACAACTTTTACAAGGGTGGTGCACTGTTTGCTGTAGTTTTCTCCTGCCTTGGATGCTTAGCCCAACCTAGTACAGCATGGATGGCAGCTACCGGCTGAGGGAGTGTATTCCATCCCACTCCATGCTTCTTCTTCCCTGTACCACCCCATCCATGGAATGATGTAGGCGGCAGGTGTTGAACCCAGTACTGCTGGCTGGGTAGGCCCCACAGCTGGAGGTGCTTAGGCGTACCGTATGGTGGTCTGCCAGGAATCCTGGTCATCGTCTTTCGTCCCACACTCAGAGAGTACAGCACCTGATATTGCACTGCTGCTGGTAGTTCATTAGCTCTCCCATCAGTAGTGGTTGGTGTGACACAGCATGAAGTTCATCAGTGGAGTTCAGCTTTGTGGCAATGCACTGCTGACTGCTACTGCACTGGTTGATCTGAGACAAGGTTTACTAAAACTACATGGTTATGGAGCGAGATGTCATCGACACGGGCTCCATTGTTCCCATTGACCTGAACTGTTCTCCTCTACTTGGAGCTGGGGCTGGTATTTAAAGAGCTCTCCATACTTCTGTGATGTGTGGTTTACTAGTGATGTCTGCATGTGGCCTCATTATTCTGCTACCCTTGCTTTAATTCTCTATTAGCAGCTATGAGTGTTTTCCCTAGCCATGTCCTTTTCTGTTTTCCTGCGGCATGTGCTGTCTCTCACGCAGCTACTGCAGAGTTGTAACTGTGCTGCCTGTCTGTCATGCATCACCGTGCTTCCTGGTCTGCCACTAATCATGGCATAACCAGCCTATCTTATGTCAAGGTGTTCAAAATCCGTTACAAATTTTATAACTTGGAATCTGTATTACTCTGTGTCATAATAGTATCACAGAGGAGTACTTCAGACATCAGTCTCGGAAAGGCGTTTTCCAAGAGAGTTGTATGATTCCCTGTAGAAACTAAGTTTTTATTTAATTCACTGGCAGTGCTCAGAAAGTGATTCTTAAATACTGTACATATATCTGACTTATCAGTAACACAAATATTTTTACCACAAACTAACATTATATTGTTGACATTGTGCTGCTGACAAGACACTTCCTTCATGACCGACTATATGGTTTTCACTTTATCCTGAGAATTAGCTATTCTATTTGTGTACCACATAATTCTTTGCCTTCCTAATAATGTTTTTAAGTGCCTTACAGTACTGTACTCTCGTTTGTGACTACTTCTAACATTTAAATGTAATTCCCACTTTTCCCTACGTAATATCCTTATCCCTCTAGTCAGCCAAACAGGCTGCTTTTTATTGCTTGTACCCTGTTCGTATCATTCTAATGGCAAGCAACTTTCAAAGAGCATGAGAAATGTGTTAAGGAAAGCATTATATTTGTCATCTATGTTGTTGGCAGTACAAACATCCTGCCACTCTTGTTCCTTAACGAGGTTAAAAAAATCTGTATTGCCATTGGATTAGCTTCTCTTCATAATTTCTGAGTATATATAACAATTGTTTGAGTACAAAAGTTTTTTAGTGTTAAAATTTGTGCATCATGGTCTGAAAGGCCATTTGCCCTTTAATTAACAGAATGCCCATGTAGTTATGAAGAATGAATAAAAATATTGTCTATGGCCGTGCTACTGTTCCTCTGCACTGTAGCTGGAAAATATGCAGTCTGCATCAGATCACATGAATTTAGGAGATCTTCCAGAATCCTTTTTCGTGCACAATTGCATACAAAATTAATATTGAAGTAACCATATATAACTAATTTTTGATACTTTCTATAAAGTGAACCAAGAACCCTCTCTAGCTTGAGAAGAAATGCTCTGAACTCAGAATCAGGGGATTATGAAGAAGAACAATTAGAAGTTTAGTTTCACTAAATTCAACTGTCCCTGCAAAACATTCAAATACCTGTTCAGCGCAGGGCAGAGATACGTCTACGGACTCAAATGTAATACTGGTTTTTACTTACATAACCACTCCCCCACTCCGCAAAGAACTCCTTGGAAAACAGTGAGCTAATGTGTATCCTGGTAAAGGAAGCCTATGAATTGTCAACTTATTTAAGTGGTGCCCCGACATACCAATAATGTCAGAGTCAACATGTATGAGCAGTTCACTCATTTTATCTCTAACATTTCTTACATTTTGATGAAATATGCTAATTCCTTCACTACTTGGATATCTGGCCTACTTTGAAGGAGATTGCTTAGAGGGCCTGCCTTTAAGCATGGATACCTATCAGCTGACTTCAATATAAAAAAGGTGCAGATCTAACACCAACTACTACAGGAATTTTCCCATGATTGATGCCTCCTCTGCCCACTACGCCTCTGCGATCAGCACCTTCCCCAGCCCATGTTAACATGCCAATAGCAGCATTAAGATGCGTCCAATCATGATGTTGAAACAGTTGTACGAAGTGCACATCAGTGCCACCAATTTGAGTAGCTAGCCGTTCATAGTGCTCAGAGCCATTTCTTTTAGCTAGCTGTTAAGCTAATTTGTAAAAGATAGGAACAGTTGATAGCAGCTGAATCAACCTAAAGGATACATCAACATGGCATACTTCAAGGAAGTACACTTATTTTAGGACTTTTCTGTTCCTTGTGTATATTACTGATTTAATTGAATCCCAAAATTGCAAGGTTGTAATATGTATGTGGATGATATATCCTATGCATAACGCTGCCAACAGTAGTGAAATCAATTACAGAATTCTGTCAGCTTACCTTACTGCAAACATGCTATTTGTAAATAAAGAGAAGACAGTGACAAAGCTATTCCTGCTTAACTATAATCTAAATATAATTGTTACTCCTTTTACACCTTCATTGTTATTCCGCTATACAAATAAACAAACATTTTTGGAAATAATTATTCACAAACACCTGCCATGGAAGAGCAAATAGGTCATATTTGTAAGAAAGTCAGTACAAACATGTATTTTTTAAAGTGGGTTTCAGCCTCCCTGAACCACAATAATTTAAAGCAAATATATTTTACATTGATAAATCTACATCTGCAGAACAGTATCGACATTTTTTTTCTTTCTTTTTGTAATGTGGAAAGCCTGCTTTCTGGATTACAGGCTTTCTAGAAAACAATAAATAAATAAATAAATAAATAAATAAAATAAAATAAAATAAAGGGAGGGCAATAAGAGTGGTAGGTAAGGTAAACAAGAGAGAGTGTTGCAGAGAAATTTTAAGAAAATATAAACTACTTACCATGTGAAACTAAATCCAGAACATAATGTAATGAACAGTAATGTAAATAACAGCAACACACTGAGGAGTAAAAAGTGACTGACACCTGATTTTAAGATAGCTAATTTAATATCTTGAAGAATAAACTGAAACACATGTTAATAGAGAAATGCTGTTCTTCAGCAGAAGATTTCAAACTATAATGCTGCCAAAATATAGAAAAGCATAAAAACTAACATAATAAACTGCAGACCAATATCGTTAACTTCATAACTTAGCCATTAATGTATAAAGCCATAAGCTTGTTTTTGTAACAGAAAACTGATAATTTTTGATCCCTACTTTTTATATCAGCGCATACGTGTATCTTTTATTGGTAAGAGACAGTTAGTACAGCTTTGTGTCTCAGCAGGCTTGTAAACTAAAGCTCTGACTATGTCCACTGATTTTTACGGGGGTTATCCTGAAAGTAAGGTTACAGGGCATGTAACTTTAGCAGGAAATGTCCATAGGGGAAGTTGGTAACGCTGATGTGTGGCAGGAAGCCAGCAGAACGAACAAGCATTCCAAACAATTAGTAGCTCATCAATTAGTGTTGTGGAGACTGTTAGAATTGAGCGTTCTCATTATGGCCCCTACCAAGTGCAAAGTGTGCGCTGTAAATCGCTACCTAAAGGCTAAGGGCATAAATGCTGCTGCCATTCATCACAAAATTGTTTCAGCTTATGGAGAGGACATAATGTCAAGGCAGAATGTGACGAAATGCATATGGATTTTCAATTTTGGAAGAACGGAAATTCATGAGGAAAACAGAAGCGGAAGGCCGTCTGTTGTGACTGATGATGTGGTGCAGAAAATTGAAGAACATCTACTCTCTGATCACTGTTCAACAATTAATGATCTGTGTGCAGTTTGTCCAAACATTTCACGAACTGTTGTTCATAAAATTGTAACTGACTGACTAAATTATCGCAAGTTGTGTGCATCTGGGCACCCAAAGTACTTACCAAAGCACACTGAACAGTGTCATTGCTGCTTGTGAATTTCTTGACCATTTTGAGGCTGAAGGTCAGGCTTTTCTCAACTCCATAGTGATAGGAGATGAAACTTGGACTTATCACCATACTCCTGAGAGCAAATACAATCAATGCAGTGGCACCATACTCATTCTCCTTCAACCAAAGAATTTAAAATTTGGCAAACAGTGAGGAAAATCATGGTTCATTGTTTTGGGACGGAAAATGGGTTCTGCTCTTTGTTTTTTTGGAAAGAAGTGAAATAATAAATGCTGCAAGATATTGTGACACCATGAAGAAACTTCGCAGAGCCTTACGAAACAAACGTCGCAGAATGCTGACAACAGGAGTTTATCCCTTTATGACAATGCGTAACCTCACACTGCTCATGCAACACAGGAGTTGTTGACTTCATTTTATTGGGATGTTTTAAGCCACCCCTCTGATAGCCCAGACCTCGCACCTAGTGACTATCATCTGTTCACTAAATTGAAAGAGCACGTCTATGGAAAATACCTGTCTGACGACGACGGGTGAAATTCAGAGTGAAGAACTGGCAGGAGATGTCTATGACACAGGAATCAAAAAACACATCCCATAGATGACAAAATGTATTGAGGTAAACGGTGATTATGTGGAAAAATAATGCAAGACCTATACTACAATGCACGTACATTTTATTACAATAAATTCATTTTTTGTTCTTCGGAAAATTCTTGTAAACTTACATTCCAGATTAGTCTCATATAAGGACAGGAAATAAATAAATAAACAAACATACATTCCCCTTTCTTTGTCCAATTAAAGGGAGTTAAAAACTTCCCTTACACCTCATAAACATAATAGGATTTTGGATCCAGTTTCTCCTTAAGACAGGTTGTAAAAATTCACGAAATTTACCAAGTTAGAAAATTATATACAATCACGTAGTACAGCGGAGATCAGAAATGCCTCTGTGTATTGCAAAATATTATTTTTACAGTGCTCTCTGTCAATTTACTATAACACTACTGTAAATGGAACCTGGGTGAAATAGTTTAATCTAGTAAGTAAAGTGCTAAATAATATCTAGGTGCATTGCTTTATAATTTTGTGAGTGAAAATGAAACATGATTACTGGAGAGAGCGTTACCTGAACTAGCCTATAATTCATACATGTAGTAACAGCTACAGAAAGAATTACCATAGGTGTTCTGAAGTAATCCATTTGCTTAACTAAATTGCTCAATTGCAGTTGCTTTTATTTTATTATGGGATCTATATATTTTCTTTCTATTGAAGTGGCAGTTTTTGTTGTTGCTTCAGTGTAGTGATGTGAAGTATTACACACTTTTTATGCAGATATAACTGACAGAAAGAAAGAGAAAAAAAACACAGTTTTGTTACTCATTAGAATTGGTGTCCATGTAAAAATATTTTTCATTCATGATACTGTGTATTTAGAGTGCATTTTATTCAAGTGCATCTAGAGTAACTATTCCTTGAAATTTCCTTTATATTTACCTAAGTGGCTAACGTGCAGAAGTAGTATGATTGCTGATGTTTGCCAGCCACTGTGGCTGAGCGGTTCTAGGTGCTTCAGTCCCGAACCGCGCTATGGTCGCAGGTTCGAATCTTGCCTCGGGCATGGGTGTGTGTGATGTCCTTAGGTTAGTTAGGTTTAAGTAGTCTAGGGGACTGATGACCTCAGATGTTAAGTCCCATAGCGCTCAGAGCCATTTGAACCGTTTTGCTGATGTTTAGAGAGAGATATGAAGGCATTACCATCTAACAAGCACAAAGAAAAATGCTTCATGAATGTGTAAATATAATCTTAATTTCAACTGCCCTTTTATTCAGTAGTATCAAAACTTTCTACTGTTTAGAACTAGATGAATTGAATTGAAAAGCAACATTTATACATTCTTGTTCATAGAATACTTATCTTTACGTAATTTCTGTTGTGTAATTTTACATTTCAGCAGCTAGTACACCATCTGGAGGTTGTGTTCAGCAGAGCTTCAACTTGATTGTTCAGACTCGGGAGAATGAGAATTACTACAATGCTAATGTGAGTTTTATGGGCTGACTACTAATATAATAACAGAAAAAAGCTAAATGTCACATTAAAAAGGGAGAAAACCTGTTAATTAAAAAGTGAAATTAATGCACACCAATGAAAATAATGCACAGAAATTCTTCACTTTGTTAAAAAATGGTGATAAATTCTAAAGTATGAGATAGTTCCTTTCTTCCTTTCTCTTGTCTACCTCTTGTGTACTTTGATAAATTTATCAATTTATTGCAGTATCATGAAGTTACCATAATTTAATGACAGTGCTATATGTATCTCCTATGTCTATCTTGGCTGTGTGAAAATTTAATTAAACACATAATATGATTCTGAAGAACTCAGTCGACTCCATGTATGTACCATGAAAAAAAGGGAAAAAAAGAAAACCTACACAATCAAGTCCAGAGGACTGCGCAATGTTGACTGGCCAAAATGTTTTCCTCAGCTATATAGCATCATTCAGTTGTGATATGGAAGGACATGGGGTCAGCACGCTGCTCTCCCAGGTGTTGTAGATGTTATTGGCTTTCCAGACTTGGTTGTCATAACTTCTCATCGAGTTAACTTCTCAGGTGGCATCACAAGATTGACTGGACCCATTCCAGTCATGCCACAATGAAAAGTCTCTGATGGTACTAGGAAATGAACATGGGGCTCCTCATGGCAGTCAAGTGCATTCACTTCTCAGTTTTGGGACAGATCTTGTATGCACACTGCAGCATACAAAAGAGGCTGTTTCACATATAATGCAAGCACTCTGTTTGGTGTTAGGTGGGTGCTGGTACTGAAGAGGTAAACTCCAATTGCTGCATAGGCTCTGGCCTGTTCTTCAGACATTTACATGTGGCATATCAGTTTTAACTGAACTGGCTGAGTTACAAGTGGCCTTGTCAACAAGCCTAAAAAAATTGTGCCATTTAGCTAGTGCGTTGAATGGTCAATTCAGATCACGTTGCCTCACGTCATTCTGCAACTGGCTGTTGTGGTCTATGCATGATGGAGAGGTTGATCCTGAAGTGTGCTTTTTTATGATAAAGCATGGTTGCCCATTTGTCAGGGTATGTGAACTCACAGTCAAGTTTGGAAGGTAGGAGTTGAGGTACCGGCGGAATTAAAGCTGTGAGGATGGGTCGTGAGTCGTGCTTGTGTAGCTCAGTTGGTAGAGCACTAGCCCATGAAAGGCAAATGTCCCGAGTTCGAGTCTTGCTCCGGCACACAGTTTTAATCTGTCAGGAAGTTTCATATCAGTGCACACTCTGCTGCAGAGTGAAAATCTCATTTTACAAATGCATTTGTTCTTTTGGTAAATTTTCTCATTGAACTTATACGAGGGTGGTTTGAAAAGTTCTCAGAATCACCTCTCGAGGGTGGTTTGAAAAGTTCTCAGAATCACCTATCGATGGTGGTTTGAAAAGTTCTCAGAATCACCACAAGAGGTCAGCGCAACTAGTTGTTCATGTGATATGCATTGTACTGTTGCCTGTAAACACGTGCCATGTCAGTGCTCTTCGAAGAGAGCTGTGGTGGTGTCTTAGCTCTGTTGTTGTTCCTGCAAAGTGATTTGCGAAGATGGGAAAAATCGAGATTCGAGCAGTGATTAAGTACTTTGTAAAGAAAGATATGAAAGCAAAGGACATTCATGCCTATTTCCAGAAAATGCTGTGGGGGCACTGCTCCTTCATATTCAACTGTCGCCAAGTGGAAAAATGAATTTAAATTTGGTCGGGAGAGCTTGGATGATGATCTGCGCAGTGGTTGGCCAAAATGCGTCACAACTCCAGAAATCATTGCAAAAGTGCACAAAATGGTCATGGAGGATTGCCGATTGAATGTTTGTGAAATTGCCCACACTTGCCAGATATCATCCGATATCATTGATATCATCACATTTTAACTGAAGAAATAGAAATGAAAAAATTATCTGCAAGATGGGTGCCGCGACTCTTGACAAGCGCCTGCACACATGTGCTGTCGCCATGGCAAAATTACATGAACTAAGGTTGCCGCACTCACCTTATTTGCCTGATATGGCTCTGTCAGATTTCCATTTCTTCCCAAATCTGAAAATTTTTCTTGGCGAATGAAGATTCACTTCAAACGAAAAATTGATAGCTGGAGTTGATAACTATTTTGCAGGCCTGTAGGAAACTAATTTTTGAGATGGAATCAAGGCACTGCAACATCGCTGGACCAAGTACATTAATCTACAAGGAGTCTGCATTGAAAAGTAAAAAAGTTTCAGTGATGTAAGTACTTTTTTTCTATTCCGTTCCGAGAACTTTTTCAAACCACCCTTGTAGCATTAATAGTTCGTTTGATGCTGGAGATGCAGATTCAGGAGTGGCCTATCTGGAACGGCCCACTTAGTGGTTTTTGTCTTGAGTAATTCGCTGAGAGTCCTGTTGGTGGATGGAGTTTTTAATAATTCACTTCGGTTGTTTATTTTTGTAACTTCACAGTCAACTGAAATTTCACTTAAACAAAACTCTGTGTGCACAGCTGTACTTTTTTAATTACTTGACCTCACAATAAACTACTACTTTGGACTGAACTGTATTACACAAGCATAAACGGAAGGTACATGACTGTTGTTTCAAAAACAGATGGCCAATACATGGTGAATACATTAGTTTCTTGTTGTGTACCAATAGCCCTGCTTCTGCGAAATACACAGGTACTGAAATAACGCCTCTTAGTTTAAAATTTAACAGGTTAATTATATTCCAAACTTTATATTTTCATCTATAATTATATAAGTGTAGGATTAAGTTTCAGCAATATTGTAACACTGCATTAAAGGAAGTTTGAGCCCAAAACGTACTCTGCCATTGCTGCTAGAGAGCAGAATTGTGCTTCTGTAGGTTTTGTACTTTACTGCTCTCTAACAGATGGAACATGAATCTCCAAGTCAGAGCAATCTTGCCTTTACCCTTGCCATAAGAACCATACAGAAACTGACAACCATAGCCCATTATGCAGAGCTTATGAGCATAGACGGTGTCAATGTGGAGTTGGCTCTAAGCTTCAGAAAACTAATGGGAGAGTGTGTGCAGCTAAATGTGCCTCTTCTAATCAGAGAACACATTCTCAAAAACAGTGTTTTATGCGCATTTCATAAGAAAGTTGAAAAGTCTCATTTCTCCAGAATTTGACACACTAGACAGACATTGTGGTTTACTACAACATTCAGTAACCATATAAATTAATGTTGTTTGAATTAAACCAATGTGATATAATGCAGGGTGTTGCAATACTGAAAATATCCTGCAGGGTGTAAAATTATGGTATGTTGTTTGCCAATGGCCTAATTTGGGCACACCCGAGTTAAAACAATAATTTACAAGTCTGCAAACTCAGGGGACCTTGCAGACTGATCCTTTTAAATTTTTTTGTGGTTATAGGATTGAAGGTCATTAACCAGACATCAGTTTACTAAAACAGTATGATGCAATTGAAAAAATAAATATTGGCTTTGAAGATTAGAAGATATTAAAGTTTGTTAAGTATAGAACATTTGTCAACCATCACTATCATCATCAGTAACCCAGCATGTAGCATGAAAGTCTGGCAATTTCAGAGCTATATATTGAATCATAATTGTTTTCATAAAGATAATTTTTGATTGCTGATCATATGAAAGTAAATTAAAATTTGACACAAACATGCGGCATTTCTTATTGTTAACAGAAAAATATATTATATAAATCAATAATATTGTTCACACTCCAGAAATAAAACAAATGTATTTTATTTTCTTTCTGACATTTTGCATTTTTGCACCAAAGTTTAATTTATTGTGAATACTGGCATTTTCATGCAATTAGTGATTAAACATAAAAATATTTTATTTTTAATTAAATTATGATTCAGCATTTCTTAAATAACATTTCTGTTTCTTAACAAATATAGAATTTAAATAATAGTAAAAAAGTTGCTAGTGCTAGTAACAAAATGAACCAGCAACTTTAGCAATCACAGACTTCCATTCTTTGCACTGTGCTACCAATAACTTTGTTAATGGATTACAAATTTTTCATACTTAACAGCTCTCAGAAATCTTCAAATCTTTAATGGTGAGTTTTTGATTTGGTTTGAGACTTGGATCATATTGCCTTAGGAAATGACCTTCAAATTCTATAAGTTTGAAAAAAACCAAAGACAGCCAGTCTGTAAGGTCCCATTTAGTATAATATTTCTGTTGTGTCTTAAATTTTTTTTTTTTAGTAATTTGAATAGTTCAAACAGCAAATGTTATTAATGAAATGTTTCTATTATTATTATTATTATTATTATTATTATTATTAATGATACTGAAGATTTCAGAGTGTAATTGTTAATGTTATGTCACACAGTCCATGCTGTGTCATTAATTCTTATTCTTTTCTTTTCTAGTTTTCTATGCGTGTGACCAGTGAGAGTGATGAAGGATTGTACAATCTGTACTTTCATAACTGTGCAAACTACAAGGAAGGTACAAAAGTGAGCTTAGATTTCACAGTAAGTTTTACATTTTGAAGTATTACAGAAATTTAAAATACATTATAAAGTCACTAATGTTTTGGTTATTGATCCTTGTACCTTAAGTATGGTACAATTTACTGAGGAGTTGAAAACTGTTTACAGTTAAGGTAATTATGAACATAAAGTCTGAAAAAAATGGGGAAATAAGATGTATGTTGTAAATAAGAAATAATATGTTCTTCCATCAATGCATAAGCCTTACAAATAAAAGTAACGTTTATAACTTGGTACAACACGGAGCCATTTTTATAAGTGAGACAGGGTGGGTAAATATCTGTACTACTTACACTAATTCAATAAACTTCCCCTATGAATTCTGTATAAACCCAATCATAAAACTTAGAGGGCAGAAAAAATCTTTATATTTTGTGGCAAAATACGGTGTTATCTTTTGCCATATTTTGTATTATTTTTCCAGATTCATTGTTATTTTTTACCAAATTAGTTACTGTTTTTGCTAAATGTGTTATTCTTGTTTTGGCAAGGATGACAACTTCATTATCTTTTTTGCCAGATTGATTGTTAACTTTTTACTAGATTTGGTGTAATTGTTTACCAATTTAGTGTTATTTTCTTTATCAAATCTGGTGTCCTTTTTTGCCACATTAATTGTGCTTTTTGGCTAAATTTGGTGTTTTTTGCCAAATTTGGTGTTACTTTTTTTTTGCTAAATTCAGTGTTTTTTTTTTTTTGTCAAATTGTCTTTCTTTTGCCAAACTCAGTGGTCTTTCTTTTGTCAAATTCATTATTGTGTTCTTTCCAAATGGGAAATAGTTTTCTTGCCAAATTGGATATAGTTTTCTTGCCAAATTCAATATTATTTTGTTGAAAAATTCGGTTTGTATTTGTCAGATTCAGTGTGATTTTTTTTCCATATTTAGTATATTTTGTGTCTAAATTTGGTGGTTTTTTTACTGAATTTGGTGTTTTTATTTACCAGATTTGCTGCTGTCCTTTTTTTTTACAATTTTTTTTCCCCAATTCTGGTGCTATTTTCATTGTCACATCGAAGTTCCTTCTCTGGAAAATGAACTGTCATTTTAAGATTGTACATGAACCTGAGGCTCGAAGACATTAAAGTACAAACACAATTTTAACAGTCGGTTAATATCAGTCTGGGGTTGTTGTTGTTGTTGTTGTTGTTGTTGTTGTGGTCTCCAGTCCAGAGACTGGTTTGATGCAGCTCTCCATGCTACTCTATCCTGTGCAAGCTTCTTCATCTCCCAGTACGTACTGCAACCTACATCCTTCTGAATCTGTTTAGTGTATTCATCGCTTGGTCTCCCTCTACGATTTTTACTCTCCATACTGCCCTCCAATACTAAATTGGTGATCCCTTGATGCCTCAGAATATGTCCACCCAACTGATCCCTTCTTCTAGTCAAGTTGTGCCTTAAATTTTTCTTCTCCCCAATTCTATTCAATACCTCCTCATTAGTTATGTGATCTATCCATCTAATCTTCAGCATTCTTCTATAGCACCACATTTCGAAAGTTTCTATTCTCTTCTTGTCCAAACTACTCATTCTCCATGTTTCACTTCCATACATGGCTACACTCCATACAAATACTTTCAGAAATGACTTCCTGACACTTAAATCTATACTCAATGTTAACAAATTTCTCTTCTTCAGAAATGGTTTCCTTGCAGTTGCCAGTCTACATTTTATATCCTCTCTACTTGGACCATCATCAGTTATTTTACTCCCTAAATAGCAAAACTCCTTTACTACTTTAAGTGTCTCATTTCCTAATCTAATTCCCTCAGCATCACCCGATTTAATTTGACTACATTCCATTATCCTCGTTTTGCTTTTGTTGATGTTCATCTTATATCCTTCTTTGAAGACACCGTCCATTCCGTTCAACTGCTCTTCCAAGTCCTTTGCTGTCTCTGACAGAATTACAATGTCATCGGCAAACCTCAATGTTTTTACTTTTTCTCCATGAATTTTAATACCTACTCCAAATTTTTCTTTTGTTTCCTTTACTGCTTGTTCAATATACAGATTGAATAACATCGGGGAGAGGCTACAACCCTGTCTCACTCCTTTCCCAACCACTGCTTCCCTTTCATGGCCCTCGACTCTTATAACTGCCATCTGGTTTCTGTACAAATTGTAAATAGCCTTTCGCTCCCTGTATTGTACCCCTGCCACATTCAAAATTTGAAAGAGAATATTCCAGTCAACATTGTCAAAAGCTTTCACTAAGTCTACAAATGCTAAGAATGCAGGTTTGCCTTCCCTGCTCTATTTTCTAATATAAGTCGTAGGGTCAGTATTGCCTCACATGTTCCAACATTTCTACGGAATCCAAATTGATCTTCGCCGAGGTCGGCTTCTACCAGTTTTTCCATTCGTCCGTAAAGAACTTATGTTAATATTTTGCAGCTGTGACTTATTAAACTGATAGTTCGGTAATTTTCACATCTGTCAACACCTGCTTTCTTTGGGATTTGAATTATTATATTTTTCTTGAAGTCTGAGGGTATTTCGCCTTCTCATACATCTTGTTCACCAGATGGTAGAGTTTTGTCAGGACTGGTTCTCCCAAGGCTGTCAGTAGTTCTAATGGAATGTTGTCTACTTCCGGGGCCTTGTTTCGAGTTAGGTCTTTCAGTGGTCTGTCAAACTCTTCATGCAGTATCATATCTCCCATTTCATCTTCATCTACATCCTCTTCCATTTCCATAATATTGTCCTCAATTGCCCTTGTATAGACCCTCTGTATACTCCTTCCACCTTTCTGCTTTCCCTTCTTTGCTTAGAACTGGGTTTCCACCTGAGCTCTTGATATTCATGCAAGTGGTTCTCTTTTCTCCAAAGGTCTCTTTTAATTTTCCTATAGGCAGTATCTATCTTACGCCTAGTGATATACGCCTCTACATCCTTACAGTTGTCCTCTAGCCATCCCTGCTTGCACTTCCTGTCGACCTCATTTTCGAGACGTTTGTATTCCTTTTTGTCTGCTTCATTTACTGCATTTTTATATTTTCTCTTTTAATTAATTAAATTCAATATATCTTCTGTTACACAAGTATTTCTACTAGCTCTCATCTTTTTACCTACTTGATCCTTTGCTGCCTTCACTATTTCATCCGTCAAAGCACCCTATTCTACTTCTACCGTATTTCTTTCCCCCATTCTTCTCAATCATTCCCTAATTCTCTCCCTGAAACTCTCCACAACCTCTGGTTTTGTCAGTTTATCCAGAGCCCATCTCCTTAAATTCCCACCTTCTTGTAGTTTCTTCAATTTTAATCTACAGTTCATAACCAATAGATTGTGGTCAGAGTCCGCATCTGTCCTTGGAATTGTCTTACAATTTAAAACCTCATTCCCAAATCTCTGATTTACCATTATATAATCTATCTGAAATCTGCCAGTATCTCCAGGCTTCTTCCATGTATACAATCTTCTTTCATGATTCTTGAACCAAGTGTTAGCTATGGTTAAGTTATGCTCTATGCAAAATTCTACCAGGCGGCTACCTGTTTCATTCCTTACGCCCATTCCATATTCACGTACTACGCTTCCTTCACTTCCTTTTCCTACTATCGAATACCAGTCACCCATGACTTAAATTTTCGTCTCCCTTCACTATCTGAATAATTTCCTTTATCTCATCGTACATTTCATCAATCTCTTCATCATCTGTGGACCTAGTCAGCATATAAACTTGTACTACTGTGGTAGGCGTGGGCTTCATATCTATCTTGGCCACAATAATGCGTTCACTATACTGTTTGTTGTAGCTTACCCACATTCCTATTTTTTTTATTCATTATTAAACCTACTCCTGCATTACCCCTATTTGATTTTGTATTTATAACCCTGTATTCACCTGACCAGAAGTCTTGTTCCTCCTGCCACCGAACTTCACTAATTCCGATTATATCTAACCTGAACCCATCCATTTCCCTTTTTAAATTTTCTAACCTACCTGCTCGATTAAGGTATCTGACATCCTATGCTCCGACCCGTGGAACGACAGTTTTTCGTTCTCCTGATAACAACGTCCTCTTGAGTAGTCCCCGCCTGGAGATCCAACTGGTGGACTGTTTTAGCTCCGGAATATTTTACCCAAGAGGGTGCCATCATCATTTAACCATACAGTAAAGCTGCATACCCTCGGGAAAAATTACGGCTGTAGTGCCCCCTTGCTTTCAGCCGTTCACAGTACCAGCACAGCAAGGCCATTGTGGTTAGTGTTACAAGGCCAGATCAGTCAATCATCCAGACTGTTGTCCCTGCAACTACTGAAAAGGCTGCTGCCCCTCTTCAGGAACCACACATTTGTCTGGCCTCTCAACAGATACCCCTCCGTTGTGGTTGCACTTACGGTACGGCTATCTGTATCGCTGAGGCACCTATCTTGTAAAAATCATGGATTTCATGGTACTTCACTAAAATAACTAGTATTGTGTTAATTTTGCATTTTTGCAAAATTTTCTTATCCCTACTCTTAACTCATAACAATCACTGTTACTGCTGCCCATTAGAACAGAATGCAAACCCTCACACAATATTGTTATGTAATAAATGTGCCAAACACTTACAAACTGTACTGAGGTAGACTCACAAAATATGTATCCATAGCGAATTGTTGGATGCACCCAGTTGTTCTTATATTTTATGATATTTCTTAATAGACCTGTTTTTCTTGACCCCAGCACATATCTCATCCCCTATGTCACTACCGTAAAGCTGGAAGAGTTACCTTTCAAGACCAACTAACAGCCTTTTGTTGCCTTTCATACTGTGCCTCTTTATTCATTATTAGTTACAGTAGAAATATCACACAAAGCTCAGTTATATCCACATTAATTATTTAGTGATCCAGTATATCACTAGGCCATTACAACTCATGTAAGTCCACCCCCCCCCCCCCTCTCTCTCTCTCTCTCTCTCTCTCTCTCTCTCTCTCTCTCTCTCTCTCTCTCTCTCTCTCTGGTCTCTGGGCTGGGCAGACAGATATAGTCAGGATGGCAATTTGCAGAGGAATGGCAGCACTGACGTCTCTGATTTGATAATGCCGAAGTGAATATACAAGAATGGAATAAAGAGTTGATGGTATATAATGAAAATGAAATATCTGGGCAAAAGATGACACAGGCAGATTAAATTAAAGAAGAAAATAGCACAATGAGAGATAGAGCAGGCATTATTAATTGGCTTGTTGTAACAACTACAAAAAGAAAATGATAGTTATACAGAAAATTCACAACAAAAACCAGAGAAAATACATGCAAGTGCATTGCTAACTATGCCCCATAGAGATGCGGAGCACGGGGTCCCGGATTCGATTCGCGGGGTCAGGGATTTTCACCTGCCTCGAGATGACTGGGTGTGTGTGTTGTCTTCATTATTTCATCATCATTCATGCACATGGCAAGATTGGACTGAGAAAAGGTTGGGAAATTGTAAGGGTGCTGATAACCACGCAGTTGAGCACCCCACAATCCGAAATCATCATCATCGTCATCATCATCAGTAGAGATGCAGCTAAAACAGCATCTGGTTCTAAAATCACAGCAGTGCAAACAACGCAACAAGTACAAATGAAGACTCAAAGGTAGTGCAACAAAAACTAATAACTTTAATAAACCCCACCAAAGAGAACATTTGTATAAAGAAGATCAAGCAAACCAATAATGCAGTCAACATGCAAACAATTACACAAAGTGACACAGAAAGGATAATTATCAGTGAAAAGGTGCAGGAGACACTGATATGTAAATAGCCTAAGAAGAAGAAGCCTTTGATGATAGTGTACATTCTACAGGCCACAGATGCAAAGACACTAAAAGACACATTATACACCGAAGAGCCAAAGAAACTGGTATAATTGCCTAATATCGTGTAGGGCCCCTGTGAACATGTAGAAGTGCCACAGCATGGCATGGCCTGTACTCAAATAATATCGCTAATATCTGAAGTGGTGCTGGAGGGAATCAACACCACGAATCCTGCAGGGCTGTCCGTAAATCCGTAAGAGTATGAGGCGGTGGAGATCTCTTCTGGACAGCATGTTGAAAGGCATCCCAGATGTGCTCAATAATGTTCATGTCTGGGTAGTTTGGTGAGCAGCAGAAGTGTTTAAACTCAGAAGAGTGTTCCTGGAGCCACTCTGTAGCAATTCTGGACATGTGGGTTGTCACATTAACCTGCTGGAATTGCTCAAGTCCATTGAAATGCGCACTGGACATGAATGGATGGTACGTGTCACCTGCCAGAGTTGTATCTAGATATATCAGGGTCCTATATCACTCCAACTGCACACACCCCACACCATTACAGAGCCTCCAGAGTCCCCTGCTGACATGTAGGTCCATGATTTCATGAGGTTGTCTCCATACCTGTACATGACCATCTGCTCGATACAATTTGAAACAAGACTTCTCTGACCAGGCAACATGTTCCCCATCATCAACAGCCCAAAGTCAGTGCTGACAGGCCCATTCCAGTACTACAAAGCAGTCATTCCACCACCACACACAGTCTTTTTTATTTCTCTCCTTTTCCGCTACTTCTCCCCCCTCCCCACCTCTCCCCTGCCCTCTGTCTAACCTGCAGCACTTCACTGTCTTCTGCCGGCCGCGGTGGTCTAGCGGTTCTGGGCGCTCAGTCCGGAACCGCGCGACTGCTGCGGTGGCAGGTTCGAATCCTGCTTCGGGCATGGACGTGTGTGATGTCCTTAGGTTAGTTAGGTTTAAGTAGTTCTAAGTTCTCGGGGACTGATGACCACAGATGTTAAGTCCCATAGTGCTCAGAGCCATTTGAACCATTTTTTTTCACTGTCTTCTACCCCCACCGTAGTATCCCCCCCCCTCCCCAGCCTCCTCCTTACCCCCACCCCGTCGCCACTCCCATCATGCACTGGTGCTGCTGCTCGCAGTGTGGCTTCAGTTGCCTGAGACTGAAGTTGTGTGTGTGAATTGCGGTTGTGTAAGTGTGTGTGTGTGTGTGTGTGTGTGTGTGTGTGTGTGTGTGTGTGATGAAGGCCCGTGGCCGAAAGCTTTAATTGCGAGAGTCTTTTTGTTGTGCCTATC
Organism: Schistocerca nitens; assembly: GCF_023898315.1. Lineage (NCBI taxonomy): Eukaryota > Metazoa > Arthropoda > Insecta > Orthoptera > Acrididae > Schistocerca > Schistocerca nitens. The sequence goes on along the minus strand of NC_064614.1, from coordinate 274,374,365 downwards.
AGCGACTCAGTATCTCCTCTATATGTTCTATATTTGAATACACATGCCTATATCAGTTTCTTTCAATGTACATGTAGAACCTCGAAAATTAAGTGACCAAGGATAGCTTCGAAAGCGGCTTTACAGCATGATTCAAGACAGGATCAGTAGGAAGAAAAGTGGTCCATCAAATTATTGAAGTGAGACGTGAAGATAGAACAGCTCTCATGAAATGAAAGAGATTATTTCTTGGATTTCGTTTGGTTTTGACAAAAGACTACCTAGTAGCGAGGCAGTGTGCTCGATGCCAAGAACTTGGTTGTCTGGCAAAGCATTGTGATAAACAAGTAGTAATTTGTGGACACTGTGTGGAAGAAGATAACAGCAGAAAAGACTGCAATAAAAGCAAACAAGTGGCATTATGTGTGTCATGCAAATACAGGGGTAAAAAGTGCACGGGGAACAGAGAGGAACGTCACATGTATCAAACCCTCCTAACAAGGCAGATTTCAGGAACAAATTATTTATAGGCATCTCATAACACTAGAAAACAGTGTGGACTCTGATGACACAAATCACCATTGAGGAGGAGTAGGAGAGATGCCAAAAGAGCGAATAATTTCTTGCAGAATATGAGCAGTAAGTACCATAGAAAAGAGCATGTGATGTAGACCAAAGTAGATCTTCATGCATCTTTGAAAAAATAGGAAAGAAGTTTTTGGTGAAAATTCAGAACTATGTGGTATAACAGAGAAGGGAGATCACAGGCTGAACTAGGAGTGACATAATTGTGATACAGGTGAGCAGGATTTGGTGACAGAAGCTGAGTAACTTATATGTCGAGTGTGATAGCACACAACCTGAGGATTGTACTATGTTGCCTACAGTGATGAAAGATGATTTGCTGCCAATGCAGGATATGAATCTGCAACATAAACAATATATAAGACTCAGAGTCAGTTCTTACAGGAAACAAACACCTGCTGCAGTGAAGTAGGGAGTAGAAAAAAAACAGGAGTAGATCCGTATCAGAGTTATGAAAGTATTGAGAATGCAGTGCAACTCACTAAACTGGGATAGCCAGTGACACATACTGCAGCGTTAAGACATCTGGTAAGGAAAATGCACCCAAAAGGAGAATATGTTACTTTTCCTGTATTTGATTTCCTAGATAGAATCCATCTCGAAGTGAATAATATACCAACAGAAGTGAAATCCATCTCATAGTGAACAATCTAGCAACAGAAGTGGAAAAACTGGAGAAGTTATTGAAATAGATTACTGCAAGAAGAAATGAGCGGTTTTCCTTAGATACAGTGTACAAGCACTTTGTGATGGTGCGTGGTTGTGTAGCATGGAATTACAGACAAGAATGGCCAGATTGTGTAATGTATATCCATCATCCCTAATGGAAATAAAAGTAGGACAGCTTAATACCATGAGAACTCCCAGTGTATTGCATGAAGCTAGAAGAATTGAAGGCAGATGCTGTTTGTCTCTAAGAAATATATGCTAAAGCAGGAAATGTTCCCAGTAATCCAGTAAATGCCCATATAATCACCCAAGCATAGTGTCCTATGGCAGCAATAATAGAATTTAATAAAGCAGTTACAGCAACAAAAATATCACAGTATTGTTCAGAACAATTAATCTATGTGGAAATGTTAACTGGAAAGGGGAGCTGCATCTTGGTTTCCATGTATTTTCAATTTAGTGATGAGATCGACGAGTATCTGCTAAGGCTAAAGGATAGTCACCTAGAATGTATTAAACCTCTGGTGGCTGTGGAAGACAACTAGAAGTAGTCATTGTGGAACTCAGTCTACAGGTATAGAATGCACCTCACAACACACAAACCTATGAAGAGATGGTAAGAACAATGTCAAATATAGATATCAAATATGGCAATGTGAAAGGCTGGAAGGTTGAGTGTGGAATGACATACTCTACACCATCACTGGAAGTACATAAGGCCCAAATACATCAAGGAGGTTAACTGAGAAAACTGAAAAGGATTTTTCAGTGTCTGGGAAGTCCATCACTGGATGCTAGTGTAGATGTTAAGGCACGAGGACTATCCTTCCCTAATCTGATGAGACCAATGACCTCATTGTTTGGTCCCCTCCACCATATCAACCAACTAACTGACAGGGACTACACATAGGGCAGTGGGGGCATCAGTACTTACCAGGAGCAGTCCTTCTAGAGAAGGATCTTCCATCTGGATGGAGGATCTGCAGAGATTAAGATGCGAAACAAGAAGAGGCAGGAAGCTATACCAGAACAGCATGACCCAAGAAGAAGGAATCCAAAGGCTGCATAGTTACAAGTATGTCAATCAATGTTTTAAGGAAGAATTAAAAAACTGAAATGCTGGAAGCAATTCATGGATGCTAACTTATATACTAATCTCTGGGGTGTACTATAAAAAACTTACTGTGAGAAAACACAAGCCCCAACACTCTTGTCCTCTCACAAAAGAAATGGTTCGATGGTAACAGGAAGTTGGGTACAGTCAGCTAATGCTAATTGGAACACATTTTTCTGATGGTGGTGAAGAAGGTGAGACATAATATCAGTGTAAGTTATGAAAAATGATATGGAAATACTATAGGAACAATAAGCTTGTGTACCCCTTTGCATGAGAAGAAAAAGCAAATAATTTTAAGGCTGAAAAAGAAGAAATCTCCAGGACTGGATGGGATTTGTGCCAAGTAATACAAGCCTTACTAACCAATTAGATATTTACTTGTGTGAACTGTACAATTGTCTCATGCAAGGAAGGGACTTTGCACTATGAAAGAATGATGAAGTGGTGATAATAGTAAATGACAAGATGAGGATCCAATGATATGAAAATCATACAGACCAGTTTGTCTTCTGAATGTTCTCAACAAGGTATTTCAAAGCTATTACACACAAGATTAGAAGATCCCAGACTGCTGCACTGGATAAGCCCTCACCAGTAGGGGTTTAGGAGAGACAGTCATCTGAAGATGCAATTAATAAGACGACCGTGAGGACAACACATACACTTTCTGCATACGCTCTAGTGATGATCAGTTTTGCTAGTGCTTTCGATAGCCTATGGTGGCCATCTTTCTTGTAAAGCTCCAGAATGTCTTGCTGTTATTGGACTCGTGTATGGAAGTTTTACATAGAGAATATGCATTGTTATGAAAGAAACCTGACCATGTGCCTAATTTGGATACGTGTTCCTTATCCTTCCCAAATACTAAACTTATTCAGTTAAAAAATGGAAAATGTCACTTTGAAATAATAACATTATAAGTCGAATTACTTTCTTGTATTGTCCCATAAGCAATTAATACATTTCCCTGACAATGTCTAATCTCATCCAGTCTAGTGTTAACAGCTAAGCTCGTTCCACATTCATTCTGCAGTAACCATTGTACCTTGTTTGTACACATTAATTAAAAGGTAATCACTGATCAGAGAAGCATTTTCATTTACATTCTACTATCAATATGTTTCTCCATTAAAATTACTGGTTCACAAACGTGACATAGTTTCGTCCATAAATCTCATAACTAATCCCAAGTACCTTTGTGCAAAATAACTGAATTAATCAAACACTTTCCTTCTATGAACCAACGTAACTCTTAACTATACTTTCTACGGATTACTTCATATTGATTTATCCATGACGCACCCGTGCACAATTGCTCTGCACTGAAGCCCAATGACGATACTACTGTACACAGCAAGATGGTGTAGCCATTACTAATGCTGCATTGTTGCCATTATGCAGCAAGAGAATGCTTCCCTTGTAGAAAATGTGCTAGCGATAAGTTAGATGTAGAATATCAGTATTTTACAACATTAAAGATAGCAGTACTTCTTGTAGATTTTTTTCGAAAGTGAGAGCAAAACGTTTTTTGAAAACCCACAAAATTAGGAAACAGAAATCGCACAGAAATTCTCACCTACCAAAAAAATACCCACAAACACAAATAACTGATGAACAACCCAGCTATGATCCCATCCTGAGTTGTTATAGTGTTATGCAATAAAAATGTCAACCACACATTGCAGTCCCTTGTCCCTACCCCAAAATTTTACAGTTGTTTAAATGTTGCTTAATATTTGTGACAAGTGAGCATTCAACATGCATAGAAATGAAAATAGTTGAAGAAAGTGTATACTACTGTATAAAGACAAATTGTAGATTAAGGTTGTTACTAAAAATCGTGAAAAGTTCTTGACTGATTTACTTCAGTTGTTACACAATACTCTAGTAAATGCTTGGACTGACATAGATTACACATTTTTTAATGTATGTGGCACATAAATGTAAGTATACTACATAAAAGGGAAAAAATTTTAGCAAAAAACTCAGATAGTTTTTCACCAGTTTATTTCAAATTTTTACACGATACTCTAATAAACATTTGGACAGACATAGGTTACATACATTTCTTTTAATATATGCATTATATAAATACATTGAGATGGCAAAAGTCATGAGATAGCAGTATGTTCATATACAGATGCACAAGGTATAAAAGGGCAGTGAATTGCCGGTGCTGTCATTTGTACTCAGGTGATTCATGTGAAAATGTTTCTGATGTGATTATGGTCACACAATGGGAATTAACAGACATTGAGACATTGGACGTGGAATGGTAGTTCGGTTAGATGCATGCAGAATTCAGTTTTGGAAATTGTTAGGGAGCCACAGTACTAAGAATACCAAATTTCAGGCAATACCTTTCACCAGACAATGCAGTAGCCAATGGCCTTCACTTAACGGCCTTCACGTAACGGCTGAGAGCAGTGTCATTTGTGTAGAGTTGTCAGTGCTAACAGATAAGCAACACTGCATGAAATAACTACAGAAATCAATGTAGGATGTATGACTAACATATCTGTTAGGACAGTGAGGTGAAATTTGGTATTAATGGGCTATGTGGCATCAGACGACCAATGTGGGTGTCATTGCTACCAGCATGACATTGCCTGCAGCGCATCTCCTGGGCTCGTGACCATGTCGGTTGGACTGTAGATGAAGGGATAACTGTGGTCTGGTCAGTTATGTTCAGCTACTTGGAGACCATTTGGAGCTATTCACCGTGTTCCCAATCAACAATGGAATTTTCATGAATAATGCGCAATGTCACCGGGCCACAATTGTTCACGATTTGTTTGAAATACATTCTGAGCAATTTAAACAAATGATTTGACCACCCAGATCGCCCAACTAGAATCCCATCTAATATTTATGGAATATAATCGAGAAGTCAGTTCATGAACAAAATCCCGTGCTGGCAACACCTTCACAATTATGGATGGCTGTAGAGTCAGCATGGCTCACTACTTCTGCAGGGGACTTCCAATGTGTTGAGTCCATGCCACATTGAGTTGCTGCACTATACTGGGGAAAAGGAGGTCCGTACACTATTAGGAAGTGTCCTGTGACTTTCGTAACCTCTGTGTATGTACTTAAAATCTATACTTACATATGAAGACAAGTCATAGTTTAACTGTGTTACCAAAAATCACGAAGTTCATGACTGATTTACTTAAGACATTTACATGGTACTCTTAAACATCAGATGGACATAGGCTGCATATTTTTTTAATGTAATTGATTTATAAATATATATCTAATACAGAAAGGGGAAATGTTGTTATAAGAAATCTCGAAAATTTCTTGACCAATTTATTTGAAATTTTTGCACTGTTGTTGTTGTTGTTGTGGTCTTCAGTCCTGAGACTGGTTTGATGCAGCTCTCCATGCTACTCTATCCTGTGCAATCTTCTTCATCTCCCAGTACCTACTGCAGCCTACATCCTTCTGAATCTGCTTAGTGTATTCATCTCTTGGTCTCCCTCTACGATTTTTACCCTCCACACTGCCCTCCGATGCTAAATTTGTGATCCCTTGATGCCTCAAAACATGCCCTACCGACCGATCCCTTCTTCTAGTCAAGTTGTGCCACAAACTTCTCTTCTCCCCAATCCTATTCAATACCTCCTCATTAGTTACGTGATCTACCCATCTTATCTTCAGCATTCTTCTGTAGCACCACTTTTCGAAAGCTTCTATTCTCTTCATGTCCAAACTAGTTATCGTCCATGTTTCACTTCCATACATGGCTACACTCCATACAAATACTTTCAGAAACGACTTCCTGACACTTAAATCTATACCCGATGTTAACAAATTTCTCTTCTTCAGAAACGATTTCCTTGCCATTGCCAGTCTACATTTTATATCCTCTCTACTTGGACCATCATCAGTTATTTTACTCCCTAAATAGCAAAACTCCTTTACTACTTTAAGTGTCTCATTTCCTAATCTAATTCCCTCAGCATCACCCGATTTAATTTGACTACATTCCATTATCCTCGTTTTGCTTTTGTTGATGTTCATCTTATATCCTTCTTTGAAGACACCGTCCATTCCGTTCAACTGCTCTTCCAAGTCCTTTGCTGTCTCTGACAGAATTACAATGTCATCGGCAAACCTCAATGTTTTTACTTCTTCTCCATGAATTTTTCTTTTGTTTCCTTTACTGCTTGTTCAATATACAGATTGAATAACATCGGGGAGAGGCTACAACCCTGTCTCACTCCTTTCCCAACCACTGCTTCCCTTTCATGGCCCTCGACTCTTATAACTGCCATCTGGTTTCTGTACAAATTGTAAATAGCCTTTCGCTCCCTGTATTTTACCCCTGCCACCATCAGAATTTGAAAGAGAGTATTCCAGTTAACATTGTCAAAAGCTTTCTCTAAGTCTACAAATGCTAGATACGTGGGTTTGCCTTTTCTTAATCTTTCTTCTAAGATAAGTCGTAAGGTTAGTATTGCCTCACGTGTTCCAACATTTCTACGGAATCCAAACTGATCTTCCCCGAGGTCTGCTTCTACCAATTTTTCCATTCGTCTGTAAAGAATTCGCGGTAGTATTTTGCAGCTGTGACTTATTAAACTGATAGTTCGGTAATTTTCACATCTGTCAACACCTGCTTTCTTTGGGATTGGAATTATTATATTCTTCTTGAAGTCTGAGGGTATTTCGCATGTCTCATACATCTTGCTCACCAGATGGTAGAGTTTTGTCATGACTGGCTCTCCCAAGGCCATCAGTAGTTCTAATGGAATGTTGTCTACTCCCGGGGCCTTGTTTCGACTCAGGTCTTTCAGTGCTCTGTCAAACTCTTCACGCAGTATCTTATCTCCCATTTCGTCTTCGTCTACATCCTCTTCCATTTCCATAATATTGTCCTCAAGTACATCGCCCTTGTATAAACCCTCTATATACTCCTTCCACCTTTCTGCCTTCCCTTCTTTGCTTAGAACTGGGTTGCCATCTGAGCTCTTCATATTCGTACAAGTGGTTCTCTTCTCTCCAAAGGTCTCTTTAATTTTCCTGTAGGCAGTATCTATCTTACCCCTAGTGAGATAAGTCTCTACATCCTTACATTTGTCCTCTAGCCATCCTTGCTTAGCCATTTTGCACTTCCTGTCGATCTCATTTTTGAGACGTTTGTATTCCTTTTTGTCTGCTTCATTCACTGCATTTTTATATTTTCTCCTTTCATCAATTAAATTCAATATTTCTTCTGTTACCCAAGGATTTCTATTAGCCCTCGTCTTTTTACCTACTTGATCCTCTGCTGCCTTCACTACTTCATCCCTCAGAGCTACCTATTCTTCTTCTACCGTATTTCTTTCCCCCATTCCTGTCAATTGTTCCCTTATGCTCTCCCTGAAACTCTCTACAACCTCTGGTTCTTTCAGTTTCTCCAGGTCCCATCTCCTTAAATTCCCACCTTTTTGCAGTTTCTTCAGTTTCAATCTGCAGTTCATAACCAATAGATTGTGGTCAGAATCCACATCTGCCCCTGGAAATGTCTTACAATTTAAAACCTGGTTCCTAAATCTCTGTCTTACCATTATATAATCTATCTGATACCTTTTAGTATCTCCAGGATTCTTCCAGGTATACAACCTTCTTTTATGATTCTTGAACCAAGTGTTAGCTATGATTAAGTTATGCGCTGTGCAAAATTCTACAAGGCGGCTTCCTCTTCCATTTCTTCCCCCCAATCCATATTCACCTACTATGTTTCCTTCTCTCCCTTTTCCTACTGACGAATTCCAGTCACCCATGACTATTAAATTTTCGTCTCCCTTCACCACCTGAATAATTTCTTTTATCTCGTCATACATTTCTTCAATTTCTTCATCATCTGCAGAGCTAGTTGGCATATAAACTTGTACTACTGTAGTAGGCATGGGCTTTGTGTCTATCTTGGCCACAATAATGCATTCACTATGCTGCTTGTAGTAGGTAACCCACACTCCTATTGTTTTATTCATTATTAAACCTACTCCTGCATTACCCCTATTTGATTTTGTATTTATAACCCTGTATTCACCTGACCAAAAGTCTTGTTCCTCCTGCCACCGAACTTCACTAATTCCCACTATATCTAACTTTAACCTATCCATTTCCCTTTTTAAATTTTCTAACCTACCTGCCCGATTAAGGGATCTGACATTCCACGCTCCGATCCTTAGAACACCAGTTTTCTTTCACCTGATAATGACATCCCCTTGAGTAGTCCCCGCCCGGAGATCCAAATGGGGGACTATTTTACCTCCGGAATATTTTACCCAAGAGGACACCATCATCTTTCAACCATACACTAAAGCTGCATGTCCTCGGGAAAAATTACGGCTGTAGTTTCCCCTTGCTTTCAGCCATTCACAGTACCAGCACAGCAAGGCCGTTTTGGTTAATGTTACAAGGCCAGATCAGTCAATCATCCAGACTGTTGCCCCTGCAACTACTGAAAAGGCTGCTGCCCCTCTTCAGGAGCCACATGTTTGTCTGGCCTCTCAACAGATACCCCTCCGTTGTGGTTGCACCTACGGTACGGCCATCTGTATCGCTGAGGCACGCAAGCCTCCCCACCGACGGCAAGGTCCATGGTTCATGGGGGGATTTTTTTTTTTAGTGTATTTTTGCACTACGCTCTAATAAAAATTCGGAGAGAGATGACCCAAAACATTATGACCACGTACATAAAAGAATGTTGGTCTACTTCTTGAACGCAATTCAGCAGTAATTGTGCATGCTGTGGATGCAACAAGTACTTGAGAGGTTTCCAGAGGTTTGTGGCACCAAGATGCCTATGTACAGATGACACACTTCCCGCAATTTATGAGCTGTTGGTTTGTGAGTGCAGAGCTGGCATCCAATTAGTGTCCTAGTGGGATTTCATCAGATTCAGATAAGCCAAATTTTATGGCCAAGACATCAACTTGAGTTCACTATCATATTTGTCAAGTCATTGCAGCTAAATTTTGGCCTTGTGAAAAGGGCTCTTTAATCTGCTGGAAGATGCCAAGACTCAAGCATAACGGGTTACAGGTGGTCCGTAATGATATTCAAGTAGTTCACAGCTGTCACGGTGCTTTTGATTACTTCCACAAGCCCCATGAAACCCCATAACATAATACTGCTCCCACCAGCCTGCATCCATGGTGCACGGCTGCATGTTTTGAGCAGCCGTTTGCCTGGATGACAGTGTATCTGGACATAACCATTGGCCTTGTTTAACAATAAACAGGATTCATCCAACCAGGTGACATCACTCCATTGATCGGCGGTCGAATCTTGATGATCCAGTGCCCACTGTAATCATAATTGGGATGTTGTTGGGTCAACATGGGAACATGTAGGGGTCCTCTGATGCAGAACACCATGTTCAATACTGCGCACTTAACAGTGTGCTCCAAAACACTTGTGCCTGCACCAGCAATGTACCCTGTCATCAGATCTGCCACAGACCTTCACCTATCCTTCTTTAGAGAGCAGGCAAGCCTCCAATATCTGTATTCTGGGATGAGGTACGGACATCCAACTTCTTGTCGCCTACTTGTGGTTTCAGCATTCTTCAACCACTTTCCGTAGATGCTCATGACAGTAGCATGTGAACAGCCAACCAGTGTCACCATTTCCGAGATGTTAGCACCCACAAGCTCAGGGCCACAATAATGTGGCTTTTGTCAAAGTCATCGGATTTCCGCATTTCTGCCACTTATCATTGCTGGAATGTTCCCCATTCTTCTCTGCCTGACTCATATATTTCTCTTACCACATCACGCACCCTCATCACCACCAGGCAGCATAAAACCTCGTGGTGGGCAGTGGTCATAATAAAAGTTCTGAACCAATTTATTTGAAATCATTACATGATGCTCTAATAAACGTTTGGACAGACTGTGACTGTATATTATTTAAATATATGTAATGTATAAATACACGTATTTAACATATAAAGGGGAGACATTGTTAGCAAAAATCTCAAAAAGGTCTTGACTATTTTACTTCATCTACGACAGTGATTGAAGCAGAAGAAGTGAATTAAAATTTGTGCTGCAGCTGGGACTCAAACCCAGGTCTTCTTGCTTGGTAGGCAGAAAAGTTAACCATTACACCACCACAGCACTATGGTTAACATTGCTGCACTAACTACCCAAGCTGAGTGCCCTCCCCAATACAAACCTCATTTCATATCTTCTGCTTATTTTCCCTTACATTTTCACTACTGCTAGGGCTTTGTGTTGAGGAGGGCACTCAGCTTTGGTAATTCGTGCTGCAATGTTAACCATAGTGCTGTGGTGGTGTAATGGTCAACATTTCTGCCTAGCAAGCAAGAAGAGCTGTCTTCAAGTCCTGGCTGCAGCACAAATTTTAATTCGTTTCTTCTGTTTCAGTCATTATCGTAGATAAAGAAGAAACTTAAATGTCTCAGGGAAAAATATGATTATAACATTTTACTTCAATTTGTTACATGATACTCTACTGACTTTCAGACAGACATAGGATACGTATTTTTTAAACAAAAATGTACAGATTTTCTGTTAGAACAGACTGCGAGAAAAAAAATGCTGTGCTGTGAAAATGTGTGATTTTGTTTTCTTTCTCACAGTCAGTTTTGGTGTAGATGTCAGGACATTTAAACCGTTAGACACATCGTTTCTTCCCCAGATATTCTTTCTTCGTATATATACAGTGGAACATCGCATAGCGAGCATAATTCATTCCAGAATGTTACTCACAGTGCGAAACACTCAAGTGAAACAGTTTATCCCAAGTAAATTAATGTTAAATTTGATAATGTGTTAAAAAAGAAAAAAGAAAAAAAAGTTTTATCTTATTCATGGCATTTATTCAAAGAAAATTATACATACGTTATTATGTACTTTATTATTCATGGTACATAAATAATTAGTTTTTACTAGGAAGCTGTCTATAGTCATTTGTTGCTGCCAATGCTTCAACACATGGCAGAAAAGCGACATAGCATTATTGTTAAATAAATTTGCAGCACGTGTAGCCACTGCTTTATGTATGATGCAACCGATTCCCATGCTTTCAGCATTTCTCTTATTTTGCCAGAAAATTGCTGCTTTACTGTTACTTTTACCGTTACCGCCTCCTCTCCACAACTTCCTACTGTGAAGCACACTGCAACTCCATAAGCTCTTCAGTGGTTATTTCTTGGCTGTGATCTTCCACAAGCTCATTGATATCATTGTTATCCTCTTCTAGTCCCATGGTCTTGCCCAAAGGCACAATCTCGTTGACTACGAGGTCTGCAGGTACAGACTCAAATCCCTGAGAGTCACATTCGACAATGCACTCCTGCCAAAGTGGCTTCCTAACGGAAGTGAGAATTTTTTTAATAACCCCTTCCCACACCTTTTCGATCATCTTGACGCAGGAAATGATGTTGAACTGATATTTCCAAAACTCTCTGAAAGTGAGATTGGTAGCTTCAGTCAATTCAAAGCAGTGCTCAAGGAGTGCTTTAGTGTAGAGCATCTTAAAGTTAGAAATAATCTGCTGGTCCATAGGTTGCAGTAATGGAGTGGTGTTGGGAGGCAGAAATTGGAATTCTTCAAGCAATACATGGACTGACAGATTCATCTCAAGCAAATATTTTTTAACCGAAGGACCAAACTCTTCATTGATCCTATCACAAAAAAGACCACGTTTCACCCAAGCCTTGTTGTTGGACCTCCACATCAAATTTAACATGCTCTTCTGTATTTTACACTTCTTGAAGGCTCGTGGAGTTTCTGAATGGTAAACAAGCAGCAGTTTAATTTTCAAATCACCGCTTGCATTGGCACAGAATGCAGTGTAAGATGGTCTTTCATTGGCTTGTGACCAGGTAATGAATTCTTCTCTGCTTTTACAAAGGTACGCTTTGACATCTTTTTCCAGAGTAGGCCTCTCTCGTCACAATTAAAACCCTGTAGCAGCAGATACCCCTCAGAATCTATGAGCATCTTGAAGTTGCTAATGAAGTTCTCTGTTGCCTTAGTGTCGGAGCTGGCTACTTTGCTGTGCCTCTCAGTGCTGTGGATACTGGTTCTTCTCTTAAACATTTTGATTCGCCCACGGCTTCCGGTAAACACTTCTTTGGGCACTAATTATCCTGGGCTCATCTTAATGAGGTCGGCAAAAATCATTTTTGCCTTCTGACAAATGATGTTCTTGTACTTGTGTCACCTTACAATTGCTTTTCATGTATCCATATAAGGAGCACCTTTTGATATCATCCCTCTCCTTCCCTCTTTCCTGATGAGGCAACAGTTTGTTGCAAAAGCTTCAATTTTGTGTGTGTGTTTGGGTTTGTTTGTGTGTCTATCGACCTGCCAGCACTTTCGTTCGGTAAGTCACATCATCTTTGTTTTTAGATATAGTATGAAACTTTTATTTAGATATTCTTGTCACTCCCTTTGAAGCATCTGTCTCATTAATCTTATCCTTCTTCTTGAGGATAGTGCAAATAATAGATGTAGAGTGATTGTATGTGGGTGAAATCACCAACACTCACGCTATGTTCGCCTTGTTCAATGTTTTTTTCATTTCATTTCTAAGGTCATTTTCTTTCTCTTATGGTCATCTTCCATGGCTTTATCTTTGGGAACACTTCTATGAAGGTTATTAAAATTTGCATACATAAAAATAAACACATGTGAACACAAGTTTTGAAAAAATGTGTGATCACAAGCTGCACTAAGATGGTGCAGAAAGAGGACTAAGCCCAGACTGCAGCATGTACTAAAAATATTGTTCATATGCTGTTGCCGACAATGAAAGGTGTTCATATTGGTGAACCTTTCCCCCGCTGCTCACAAACGGCTGTTGACGACACACTAAATCGTCATCACTCTTTATGCAAAATATCACTTGTTAAGCAAGTCATTTTTTTACAATTTGTTGTGCTCATTATGCAAATTGGGCATCATGGGAGGTGCTCAATAATCCAGGTTCCACTGTAGTTTTAAGCCAAAATGGGTATACAGTATAGTGCTGCTTTGTTTTCTTTGTCACATTCAGCTTTAAGAAGAAATAGGAATGTTGTATTTATGGTTTATTGACTTATGATTGGAATACTATTATGGAATCTGAAACTTCGCAATTATTCCCGTTCACAGATTAAAACAATGAGAAATACTGTCATTGAAGCTACTGTCTTCACTGATACTGCAGATGGAGAGGTATTTCCTGTAGCCCTTATGTTAATGATCCCAACTGATTTACCCCTTCATTGTAAGTGACTTTATTTTCCAGCTGAGGATTTGTTTGCAATAAAAATAAACAAGGCTCAGGGTTAGTGAGAGATAGGGGGAAGAGGAGGTGGACAGAGAGGGCGAAGGTGGAGAAAATAGAGAGAGAGAGAGAGGGGGGGGGGAGATGGACAGAGAGGTGTGAGAGGAGGAGATGGAGAGGGTTTGGGGGGGAGGGGGAGGAGATGGGCAATGAGAGGGGAAGAGGATTTGGTGGACAAAGAGAGGTAGAGGAGGAAATAGACAGAGAGAGAGATGTGAGAAGGAGATTAGAACATATGTACAATTCCCGCACATATTTAGCAACAGTGAAGTATTGGCAGGTTTGCTGGTATATCACAATTTCTTTATTCATTGAATAAGTCTCCATGACACATAACTCATCCTAATTATTAATTTTTCTCAATTAACATGATCATATTTACTACAATAAGAGCATATTCACAAAGATCTGTAGACGTCATGGACACTGGTTGCGCAGAAAATAAGAGTGCTATATGAAAGTGTCAGAATTCAAAACTTTGTATACTTTCCTTTTTGTCTAATTCCACATCACTACTTTTCTTTTTGTCTAGCTCCACATCACTGAAAATACAACTTCTTTACCGTAATCCTGTATGACTTTCACTTCCTTTAATTGTATTTCTTCAAACTGAGAGCAATTTGATACCTTAACTGTCCTTTGTATTCAAGCATTGGTCAGCGTATGGAAAAGGAATATTATTGTACTTATAAAGGCTGCTCAGCTCATAAAAGAAATCAAGAAAATGCAAACTTTCATTAAACTGGATCCTAATTAGTTACCAACCAGTTACCTAACATGGTTCAGCATCTTACAGATGTACATCAAATAAAGCGTCATTACTCAAGTGATAATCACGTTAGGAAAAAAAGAAACAAGAATTTATACACATATGACAAACAACACAAGCAGCCATTGAAATTGAGCATGTTGTGCTCAACTTTGTGTGATGCCATAGGGTGGGCAACTTCATTCTTGTTAGCAATTTGGTGTTGGCTATTCACCCTGGTTAGGAGCTGATTCATAGTTATACTGATATAAAAAACTGTGCGGTGTTTGCAGCTGAGTTGGTATTTGACATGGCTGCTTTCACAGGTGGCCCAGCCACTGATGGGGCAATGGAGTAGGAGAAGCCTGTGATAGGACTGGAGTAGGAAGTGCTGGGTGGGTTGATTGGACAGGACTTGGTACTTGACAGTGGCAAGGGTTTGGAAGTGGGAGGTGTAGGGATAGACCAGGATCCTGTATAGGTAGGGTTGGCTACAGAAAACCACTTTAGGAAGAGCGGGAAGGTGTTGTGACTCGCCGATCATTCAAAGCGCCGCCGCACAATTACGCGCGTCCTCTACGTGCGGCGCTGTCTGCCAGCCATGCAGCGGCTGCGCCACCTAAGCGGCCAGCCGAGCAGCGGCCGCTAGACTGGGACTCAGTGCTCATTCGAATGCTAATGTGTACACATGTCTTGCTTGTCAACTTACTCTGTGACTTATATGTGTTGTGTCGTTCTGAAATATATGTGTTAAACTTGACGTTATAACAGAAGGATTTTGTGTAGAATGCCCCTAATTTCAGGGCATAATGAGAGATAATAAGAGTCCTTGAAAAGAATGTATTTAAGTTGTTCCAGTCCAGGAGGATATTGGGTGATTTTTGGGAGGAGGGGGGGTGCTCCTATGTAGCAGATTCTTGGGGGTGGCAGGAGGATTGGGGCTATCTGAGGGAGTGGTATGGGAAATCTATTTGTGGGCTAGGTTCGGGGGCATTGCGTGTCATGAAAGCCTCCAGCATATTGGGCAAGGTATTTCTAACCACTGCAGATAAGTTATCTACGAGTTGCTGGGCTCTTGGGGAAGGATTTTGTGATGTGGAGCAGATGGCAACTGTCAAAATGCAAGTACTGTTGGAAATTAGTGGGTTTAATGTGGACAGAGGTGTAGATGGAGCTATCAAAGAGGTAGAGGTTAACATCCAGGAAGGTAGCATGTTCGGTCACAACAAACACAGAGTCACTGATGAGGGAAATTGCAAATGATTGTTTTGTGAAAGCTGTCAACTGGTTTTACACAAATGCATGTGCTCAAACAGATATACTGTTCACTCATCTTTACACTATGAAAAAAGTAATATTGTAAATTTAACTGCAGTCACAGATATCTGTAGTTATATGTCAATAAGTATACTGTCTCATGTTCTAAAGTTTCTATAATGCATAAATACAACATTCCTCTTTCTTCTTAAAGCTGAATGTGACAAAGAAAACAAAGTATCACTCTACTGTATACCCATTTTTGCTTAAAACTACAGTGGAAACTGGCTTAATGAGCACCTCCCACGATGCGCAATTCGCATAACAAGCACAACAAATTGTAAAAAAATGACTTGCTTAACAAGCGATATTTTGCATAAAGAGTGATGACGATTTAGTGTGTCGTCACCAGCCGTTTGTGAGCAGCGGGGGAAAGGTTCACCAATATGAACACCTTTCATTGTCGTCTTCACTTCTTAGTTTGAACATAAGTTAGTTGTCAGTTATCTAACACATATGACATTAATGCTGCATACATATTTATCAAGTCTGTCTCATTAATCTTATCCTTCTTCTTAAGGATAGTGCAAATAATAGATGTAGAGTGATTGTATGTGGGTGAAATCACCAACACTCACACTATGTTCGCCTTGTTCAATGTTATTTTCATTTCATTTCTAAGGTCATTTTCTTTCTCTTATGGTCATCTTCCATGGCTTTATCTTCGGGAACACTTCTATGAAGGTTATTAAAATTTGCACACATAAAAATAAACACATGTGATCACAAGTTTTGAAAAAAATGTGTGATCACAAGCTGTACTAAGATGGTGCAGAAAGAGCACTAAGCCCATACTGCAGTATGTACTAAAAATATTGTTCATATGCTGTAATTTAAAAGTAAAAACAACAAAAAAAAATTTCAAAATGAATTTTCACGCTGCACTCTGTACTGATTTGAAATTACCTGGCAGATGAAACAGTGTGCCTGACTGAGACCGAAACCTGTAATCTTTGTCTTTCTTGGGAACATGCTCTATTGTATGAGCTTTCCAAGCATGACTCACAACCTGCTCTCACAGCTTTATGTCTGCCAGTACCTCATCTCCTACCTTCCAGGCTTCATAGAAATCGTCCTGCAACCTCACAGGACCAACACTCCTGGATGAAAGGATATTCCAGTGTGAGAACCTCAAGTAGTGGTGTCAGTCCATGTCCAGGAATCTGCTGATAGTCAAGATGAAATCTTCAGATAATGCACCAGCAGATCTTTAGACACAAAGTCCAGTTCCTATCAAGTGTTGTTAATCCTCACTCTCATGTGTGTGTGGGTGGCTGGTGATTTAGATCTGTTGGCAGCTGCAGCAGCTGCAGAGTTCATAGTGTCACTTTAGCAAATTGAAAGTGATAACATGATACGGAAGATAAGCTAGAATACACTTCATTGATTGACCATGTACAATCTGATGGACAAAACATCTGCCTGATAATGCAGTTTTGGTCTTGAAGATGCGTTTGAACTTCATGACCATCCCAAGGATACCACTCATGCGGTAATCATTAACTCTTTTAGATAAGGACTGCTGAAACTATGCAGGAATACTGCCTGTAGGATCAGGCAGAAGACCTGCTGTGCTCTGATGTGGGTGCTAATACCCAGGAACATTGTCTCTGTAGCAGAGAGGTTAGTGCTTCAATCCCTATGAGAGGACCCTCATACTACAATCTTACCAGTGGATAAAGGCATTGCAACTGTCATTCTCTCCAGGATGGTGTACTTAAGCAAGATGAACCAGTTCCAGAACAACTCCACATATCACACACAAAGTAAGGGCCCCACGGCTAAAATACAGTGAAGAACTTTCTAGCACTTCAAGCGTAGCATGATCTAAGTTGCAGCCAAGAAACTTCATGCACATGCACCTGCCCCTCCCAGAGTACAAGGATTGCCTAAAATTAATAACAATAGCATACTACTTTGCCCAGTTGTGCGCGGTATTGGGGCGCCAACATACAGCTTTCCAAATGACTGGCAGCACAACTGAACCATTTAGTAGGATAATGTAAGCATCACATACATAACTGAAAAGACTTCATTTTTCAGTTCAGGAACTTGGGACTCTCACAATTTATGATACCCATGAGTTTTGATATGCTCTCAGATTTCACTCAAGTGCCATTGCAGAAATCATTGAAGTTCATTGGAGAGAAGCAGGAAAGGAAATTAGTAGATGTTTGTGTTTAAGTACATGCTCACTTTGCCCTGTTTTTTTATTCAGTTATCAATGCTGTGAACAGACTGAGTGTGTCATAACGGGTAGTCTCTTGTCATCCAAAGAGGTTAATGTTTTTATGGATGATTTTGAGGAGAGCTGACAGAGCTAAAACATATGTCCTTTTGGTGATATATGGATGGCATCTCTGTAATTTGACCTGTGGCTTTTTATCACTGGAAGTACTTCTACAGTATCTTAATTTTCTTTATTTTAATAACACGCTTATGTTGGAGATGGGAGAACAGTGTGGAAAGTGTAGGATGTTACCTTGGACCTTGCTGCTTATTGTAAGCCAACACACGTAGACTTATACTTACAGGCCACGAGCTTTCTCAATCTGTGGCATCGAAGTGGCACGCTTAAGAAGTTGATCCACAGAGCACAAGCCATTTTGGATTCAGACAGCTTTATCCAATGAGGTTTGCCACCTCTGTACTATATTCCTATGGTTGAGAGATTTGTTGTGCATATCAGACAATCTGAGGAGCTAGAAGAAACAAGAAATCAGAGAAGATTGCCATCTTTCCATATCACGGTATTGTATGTCTTTAAAAATTGGAAGATTACTGTAGGAACATAAAGTTAAATGCATCTTCTAGAGCTACAATATTCGAAGCTCCTCCAGGCTTAATCAAGAACATTATTAGCTTGAAAAGTTTGGCATGTATGGTTCCCTGTAGCAGCGGGGAGTCATACATCAGACGAACTTATCGCACCAAATCCAAATGAAGTGGGCCTATAAAAATTAAGTTGGTTGCTTGACAATTTTTAAATATTTTAATTTTTTAATATGGAATTATTCTATAATTGAGAAGTTCAAAACAGTTTTTAAAATAATTTATCGTGGACGTTGACTGAAGGGTGGCCATTTTCATTTGTAAGTGTGTGACGATGTTTCAGTTTAGAGACATTAGCAAAAATATGAATATCTCTGCACTGGGTGAAGTCACAATATTGCAATTGACTTGATTGTTTTTAGAAAGGTGTCCTCTACAACATTGTCTATTACAAAAAATACCCTAAATTCAAAAATAACCAGTCAAAATGACCTCCAAAGTTCGTTATCCAAATTTTCAAAAATCCACTTTTTAGGCCCAAAAATTACAAACAAGGAGTGATTTATGAGAGTCTGTTTTTTTCCTATAGTTAGATATCATACACTACTAGCCTCATATAGAGCAAGAACACTTACAAATGTTTCCTTTTTTATGAATTTTTGAAATTTGCAAATTTTCAATTTTTGTAAAGTTTGGGGATAATTATCTCAGGTGGGACTTAATATAAAAATATGATTTTTGCATAGTTTGTACATCTATATGATAGCAATGTACTGTAAAAATTTCAACATTGATATCTGACTGTGAACAAAGATATGAATTTTTGAAAATGAAGAGGCAATTCACATTACTCTACAACTGATCTTATGGCTGTTGCCTATTCATGTGTGATATTGGCAGAATGTAATCAGTTATTATTTAAGTAAGGTACTGAATTATGCACAAAAAGTGGAAACATCACTGAAATTAACATTTTTATTATTTTGACATACTTAAAATAAATATTTTCAATTAACATCCTTCGAGATGCGACTGTTCGTAAATCTGGTGGTGAATGACAAGAACGCTTATTTCTTCAGACAGCTTCTGTGATATAGAATAAGACCTGCTAGCTGCTGTGGTAAATTCAAGCACTGAAAGTTTCCGCAAAACATTTTTCATTGGTATCCAAACTTTGTCACTGGTAGATTTCTTGAATGATGTTCTTGGGCCAGCAGGGTGGTAAAAATGCACAAAAACATCATTGTTTTCCAAACTTATTCTTTCAATCTCTGCAAGCCACCGCTCTCCATCATACACACATGCCAATATTTCATTCAACGTTAAAGACAAAGATGTAATTTTACTGACACAATGATCCTCACAAATTTTGGTTTCTGATGTTACATAGCATTGAACTAAGTTTTCTTCAATGCCAAGGTATTTGTGGAAATGCCTTGTTCCTTTTATTGTTATACAGTTTTCAAATCTGGTTTGAAGTGTTGTATTCATAAGCAGAACCACTTCTTCTTTATTGATCAGAAAATAGGTAATGCATTTAATATTATCCTTGCAAAAGACATACACGTCCTGTACTGTAGAATGTGATCTGTGGTTGGCTTTTGCAGGCTGGCTTTACTTACTTCACGTTTTATTGTACCTCCTACTGCATCAGCATGGCAGTATGCAAAAAAGTACCATTCAGCCTCCAACCAAAGGTATACTTTGTGGTTGAACAGATTTGAAAAATTCTTTTTGTTCTTATACTGACTACCACTTCCATATTAAAAGTATATCAGCTTCTCGACCTTTGGAAAATTTTCTTTTATGTAATTTATTACATACTTTTGAAACCCATGTACAGCCAAAGTGTTGTGCTCCAAGTAGTCACCTAGAATGCAAATTGAAGAACTGCAAACTTCATCTTTCTCATTTTTAAAGTAGAGAATGAATGGATGCACTGTATTGCATCCTGAATCACAAATGTAAAATTTTCTGCGATATCAGCTGGCACTATGCATTCAGTTTCATGAAGTTGTGCTTTTTTGTCCTTCAGAAACTTACTTACGATTTTAGAAACATAGTGGTGACTTTTGAGTTGTTGCAAGTTATCAATTAAAGATTCCAAGTACTCTTCCTGAGATTTAACCACTGTTATCATTTCTGCCCTGTCAGTTATGACCCACTGTTTGAAGGTAATACTGTCGGGCATTTCCTCCTCATATTCGTGAAACAATTCAATAATGGTTTTCTTACCAGGGCATTTATTACACAGACTCATCATGCAATCATAACTGTTAGTATCACAGACCATTAAATCTAGTAACTCTTTGTAGTTAAGATCACTGCGTTTTGCACCCACAATCATCAGTTTGACATTTTTATGATATAGACAAACACATACGGAGTGTGTCCCTGAGGTTCCAGCCAAAATACACCACTTAGGGTGGAGGTCACAAAATTTTGACCTTCCAATTTTGTATTCAGGATGAGAATTTTTGAAAACTACATAAGGTTCATTTAAATTTGACAGCACTAGTCGTTTCTGCTTTGTTACTTTAACTCCATTTATAACAACTCTTTTGCTATCTTTGCAACCTGGGCACATGATACTGTTTCCATCGTCTTCAAAAACCTGTTGGTTCTTTTTAATTGTTTCCTCACTTATACCTACTCCTTTCTTCTTTCCTAAAACTGGAAAAATGCCTTGCTCTTTCACAATTTTCGAGTTAGTTTAACCAAACAATGGGAAATGTTGAATTCATAAACAATTTTTTTCTCTTGACCATGAGTCAGAGAGCAGACTTAAAATTTTAACTTTTTCCTCTTTAGATGTCACTGAACATTTAATTTTTAATATCTATATTAAGCTAAAATATTCAGTGTCAGATGATGGTGGTGGTGGTAGGTTTTGTTCTTCTTTAGAAACAATGTTGGTATCTTTATTATTAAAGCATGACTCCAAGCCTTTTCTAATTTTGTTTGAAATTTGTTGTACCTTATTTTCAATAGCTGCTTTTCTTTTTCTGCTACTTAATTTTATTATTTTTAAAGCAAGAGGTACGTCTAACTTAAAACAAGCAAAACCCATTATGCTAACAGCTTCCTCATTAGGAATATTAATGTCATTAACAAGGTTACATGATTCTGGTTCTGGATTCACAACAAATATTTTTGAGTAACAATTTGGGTCTAGTAAATTTCCAGGAATCATATTACGTTTCACTCGCGAAGCTGTTTCACTCGCACATAACAAGGACAAATGTTCAAGTTTTATTTCCCTCTAACCTTTAGTAATAGGCTTTTTAAGAACTTTAAGTGGATCACAGCACTTTCTTCCAAAAATGTGGTTGTACTTCAGACTGTTTCTTCTCATGATACTCACACACTCATGGGCGTACCCAGCGAGGGGCGTGGAGGGGGGGGGAGGGGGGGGGCAGATAAGCAATCCGCTCTGCTACTCTCAGGCATGTTACGTCGCCAAGGAAGAGCGTATTCACTTGTAGGCAGTAAGGGATCATGACTGTGTGAAGTTTCTAACGAACAACATCGTTTCTCCTACCATATTTAAATGTAAAATTCTTTTCTGCTCCTAAACTATTAATTTTTTAGTTACAGCTGACTGTAGATAAATAGCAGTTGACGTGCAGTTTATGACAAGCAGTAGATGGAGACATTTAGTGCAAGTGATTTATAAAAGAATTTTCAGAACGTTCCACAAAACTGGCCATCACTGAAAAACTACCGGGCACTTCAGTAAAAGCCGCATTAGGGCTGCCTGAAGCCCTTGCTCACTTGCATAATTTAATGAGTCCATTTTCTGGATTGTTACTAAGTGACGAAGAAAGATTATTTACCAAGAAATTATCAGCGGCTAGAGTGCTAGTGGAACGCACGTTCGGATTTTTGACGAGCAAGTTGCATATTCTCCCAAAGAAAAGAAACTCCTTTAGAACATGAAGACATTGTTATTTAGTGCATCTCCTTCTTTCACAACATATTAATTGATAAAGATAGACCCAAAATCTCCCTTCAGTTGAGTTTTTTCCAGGACATAATCGAAAACAGCGCTTCGAAGCATGCTTTCAGAAGCAAACAGTGGAGCTTCAAGAAGGATGAGGAGCGGAGGACAGGTGTTCAAAACCTGTCAAATGTCATTATTGCAAATTTACCTCATGAATCATTTATTGAATACTGTAACTACTGGGCCATCATTTCGTTATTAAAATGATAAAATTTGTACGTAACTCAAATATGATAATATACCAGAGTTTATGCGTTTCTTGTCTGTAGTAGTTTTGGTAGTTCCCATTTTCAAGAAGGGTCATAAATCAGATGCGAATAATTATAGGCCTATTTCGCTTACGTCAATCTGTTGTAGAATAATGGAACATGTTTTATGTTCTCGTATTATGACGTTCTTAGATAATACAAATCTCCTTCATCATAACCAACATGGATTCCGCAAACAGAGATCATGTGAAACTCAGCTCGCCCTATTTGTCCAAGAAATTCACAGTGCCGTAGACACTGGCGAGCAGATTGATGCCGTATTCCTGGACTTCAGGAAGGCATTTGATACGGTTCCGCACTTACGTTTAGTGAAAAAAATACGAGCTTACGGAATATCGGACCAGGTTTGTGATTGGATTCAGGATTTCCTAGAAGAAAGAACACAACATGTCATTCTTAACGGTTCAAAATCTGCAGATGTAGAGGTAATTTCGGGAGTACCGCAAGGAAGCGTGATAGGACCTTTATTGTTTACAATATACATAAATGACTTAGTTGACAACATCGGTAGCTCCGTGAGGCTATTTGCAGATGACACGGTTGTCTACAAGAAAGTAGCAACATCAGAAGACTCGTACGTACTCCAGGAAGACCTGCAGAGGATTAATGAATGGTGCGACAGCTGGCAGCTTTCCCTAAACGTAGATAAATGTAATATAATGCGCATACATAGGGGCAGAAATCCATTCCAGTACGATTATGCCATAGGTGGTAAATCATTGGAAGCGGTAACGACCGTAAAATACTTAGGAGTTACTATCCGGAGCGATCTGAAGTGGAATGATCACATAAAACAAATAGTGGGAAAAGCAGGCGCCAGGTTGAGATTCATAGGAAGAATTCTAAGAAAATGTGACTCATCGACGAAAGAAGTAGCTTACAAAACGCTTGTTCGTCCGATTCTTGAGTATTGCTCATCAGTATGGGACCCTTACCAGGTTGGATTAATAGAAGAGATAGACATGATCCAGCGAAAAGCAGCGCGATTCGTCATGGGGACATTTAATCAGCGCGAGAGCGTTACGGAGATGCTGAACAAGCTCCAGTGGCGGACACTTCAAGAAAGGCGTTACGCAATGCGGAGAGGTTTATTATCGAAATTACGAGAGAGCACATTCCGGGAAGAGATGGGCAACATATTACTACCGCCCACATATATCTCGCGTAATGATCACAACGAAAAGATCCGAGAAATTAGAGCAAATACGGAGACTTACAAGCAGTCGTTCTTCCCACGCACAATTCGTGAATGGAACAGGGAAGGGGGGATCAGATAGTGGTACAATAAGTACCCTCCGCCACACACCGTAAGGTGGCTCGCGGAGTATAGATGTAGATGTAGATGTAGATGTAGATGTATTTATTTTAATTTTTTGTACTTATACAGTTCATTCCAAGCTTGGCATACCAGACCTCTGTCGTGGCAGTGTTTGTTTTTCTGATCCCACAACACGGGATGTTTACGTACATATGGGACTTTCGATGTCCATCGCAAGAAATCACATCCAACGATTGCACGAAACAAAACTCGGAGCTACCGTGCAGCACTGTTCTGCATTGCTCTGCTCAGCCCGCAGTCTAAACGGGTACCTCACTATGCTACTGTTCTTATATTTAAAATGTTTATTGAAAGCAGTTTTTCACTAGTTTACTGTTTTATTTAATAAGAAGTGCTTATGTTGTTTCGAGTCCTTGTTTTCTGAGACTAGTATGACCTGCCACCCCCCCCCCCCCCTCCTCCCCAGTTCAGATCCTGGGTACGCCCTTGCACACACTGATGTTACGGAAGAACTTACTCGAAATTTAAACAAAGTTTGTCTAACTTCATCAAAGTCATTGACATTTTTCAAGTGTTTTGAAACTGAACCGTAAACTGTTTTGTGGCACACTTCGCTTGCTATCTGCCCAACAGAGCACTGTTCACCCATGTTATTGCGTTCCAGTTAATCTCTCAAAATTAATTACAAATTATACACAGAACAAAGCACATAACACATTCTACACTCTCGATGAAGTATGTAATCAGCTCCAACAGAGGTTTCAGAACAGACTGACTACAACAATGCCACAACCAGCAGTAATGTACTTCTTTATCGACAATAAACCTAAACATAAATTACTATAGAACAAAAGGAAAAGCTCCTATTGTTTAATATTGCATTATTAAAAATAAATAAACTAAATGAATATTGGGTGATAATGTTAACTAAATATATGTCACACTTAAAGTTTATTACAATGAAACAATAAACCATTTAAATAGGCAACAGCCATAAGATCAGTTGTAGAGTAATGTGAATTATTGCCTCATTTTCAAAAATTCATATCCTTGTTCACAGTCTGATATCAATGTTGAAATTTTTACAGTACGTTTCTATCATATAGGTGTACAAACTGTGCAAAAATCATAGTTTTATATTCAGTCCCACTTGAGATAACTAACCCCAAACATAACAAAAAATGAAAATTTGCAAAATTCAAAAATTCATAAAAAATTACGGAAACATTTGTAAGTGTTCTTGCTCTGTATGAGGCTAGTAGTGTATGATATCTGACTATAGAAAAAAAAAATAGTAGACTCTCTTAAATCACTCCCTGTTTGTTATTTTTGGGCCTAGAAAGTGGATTTTTGAAAATTTGTATACCAAACTTTGGAGGTCATTTTGACTGGTTATTTTTTAATTTAGGGTATTTTATGTAACAGACAATGTTGTAGAGGACACATTTCTAAAAACAAACATGTCAATTGCAATGTTGTAGCTTAAGCCAGTGGAGAGATATTCAAATTTTTGCTAATGCCTCCAAACTGAAAACTCGTCGCGTGCCTACAAATAAAAATGGTCTCCATCCAGTAAAGGTGCAGGATAAATTATTTTAAAAAAACTGTTTTGAACTTCTCACGTATAGGGTAATCGCATATAAAAAAATTAAAGTATATAAAAATGGTCAAGCAACCATCACTGGACCACTTCATATGGATTGACCCACCAGGAAGACAGACAACATACACATCTGGACCAACCAGAGAAAAGTGCAGTTTCCAGAATGAGATTTTCACTCTGCATCGGAGTGTGCGCTGATATGAAACTTCCTGGCAGATTAGCTTCTGTAAAGTTTGGAAGGTAGGAGACGAGATACTGGCAGAAGTAAAGCTGTGAGTACCGGGCGTGAGTCGTGCTTCGGTAGCTCAGATGGTAGAGCACTTGCCCGCGAAAGGCAAAGGTCCCGAGTTCGAGTCTCGGTCGGGCACACAGTTTTAATCTGCCAGGAAGTTTCGAAAGTGCAGTTGCCAACCATTGTCTCAGTACAGGATACAATATGGATTTCAAAAGTACTAGAATTCTCTCAGTTGATATCTTCATACTGGGACAATGCAATAAAAGAAGCAGTCAAAATTCACAGCTCAACAAATCTTGTAAAAATGGATAATGGTTTCCAACTTAGTACAGCATGGGACCAGCATTGGTAGTATTAAACTCACAGCGACTAAAGGGGGAAACTAGTGGTCACCCAAGGGATGATGCTTTGATGATGAATTAACTGTTCGGGTAACATTGGTGAAGATGGATGCAAGCTAGCACAGACACATGTATTTTGGCAAACAGCTTTCAAAAGAGATAGCTGGAGTGGCTTGGTGGCAGTGCATAGGAGGAATGACAGTCTTAGATCATATGCCGATCCTTGATTCATCATCCGACATGTGGTGTAGTGGTCCTTCTCAGTTGTGAACAAGAATGTTTTGCTATTGGCCACCAAATTTGATGCCTTCATGCTTGTGTGCTTCCCACTTAGACTGCTATAAACAGGAGGTTGTAGACACAGCTCGGGGTTGTGGACACACTTGAGCAGTGTGTTCATCTCAGCTGAGGATGTCAGTTGTAACAATGAAGTGTTGTGGAGATTTCACAGCAACATCTGATGTTTTGCCTGAGAACGATCTCTACCTCTAGTCCACTGGGAAAGGCTCAGTGAATTATTATTGTTATTTGCTCGTTTTTTCGACTATGTGGACACAGGCTGTTACTCGACAACAGAATAAATTGATTTACAGGTTACAAAATGCAATAGAACAAAGTTACCCTGTATTAAAGTACAGACTACATGAATGCAGAATAAGGAAAGTTTAGATGTTGTACCATAGGAAAGAAAGCAAGAGGCATTAATTATGTAATCAAATATATCTTAATCACAGAGATTAATTATCACAAATTATGGTACGCACATATGGAATGTTTGAAAATTAAATTATAGTAAAGGTATTGAAATTTGACAAAGTTATAATTTTCTATCTTTTTACTGTATCCCTTCCCCTAATCCTTCATTGATTTCACATTTTAATTTGTGTGAATAAAAAGACAGTAACCTTATATATATATTTTATTAATGACTGGTGTGTTTTTGTGTGTTGTAGATATCCATAGAGGAAAATAATGATGGTAACTACTTATCAGCAGGAGAAATGCCACTTCCAGCATTATATTTCACGATGGCTTTATTGTTTTTCTTGTCTGGATGCTTTTGGGTTTTCATTTTGAGGAAAAGCAAGTAAGTTCAAAAAGAAAGACAGGAAAAAATCTGCTACTAAACTAAATTGCTAGAATGAATAGTTTTGTTTGTGCTCTGTTTGACATTATGTCCCATAAAGCTGGAGATGGTGGCAAAGGGATGTAGGTATTTTGGATGATTTGAATTGCTTCCTAGCGATTATTTAAAGAACTGCTTAACAAGAACTATTTTCTCTTTGGGTGCAAAGAGATGCAAGTGCAAATGATCATGTCTTTAGTTCCAAATGTATTGTAAACTGTTGTCAGACAATTTGTATGCATTGGAATTTGGCAGAAGAGAATCTGTTTGTGCAGTCAGATCATTAAAATAGAAGAATGAAAGAAAGTGAACTTGTTAAGAAGAATGGAGATAATCTGCTAATGATGTGATGTGTTCTGATGATCCTATGTGGGACTCAGAACAGACATTTCCAGTAGTAAAAGCAAACGGAAGTATTTGTATGCATATTTGCTAAAAACTAACTTGGAAATATTTTGTTTCTTTGTGTAACATTGTTTTCATTTGCCATACACAATCAGATTTATGTGTATGGGTTAATGTAGATGGGTGTAAGAGCTAAATAGATTATTGGTGAAGACATAGCTGAACAAAACATTCTGAATTTAAATCACTGATACAATATGTACAACTTGATAAATAATCACCACATATTGCGTACAAAATAACAAAAGAACATAAAATTTTATGGCGATAGGTGGTTGAGTCTCCAATATTAAATGCTTAAAAAAATTTTCATATTTTACAGAAATGATGTCTCATCCACAATAATTGCTGTGCTGCTGTCTTCAGTAGCAAGAGATGAAATGTCAACAAAAAAAAATGCTTTATACCATAACTAAAACCCCAGAAACTTATTGGAGGAGGAGGAGGAGATTAGTTTTTAATATCCTGTTGACAGTGAGGTCATTAGAGACAGAGCACAATCTTGGATTAGGGAAGAATGGGAAAGGAAATATGTCATGCCCTTCCAAAGTAAACAATCTTGGAATTTGCCTGAAGGGATTTAGGGAAATCATGGACAACCTAAATCAGGATGGGCAGACACGGTTCAAACCACCACCATCCTGAATGGGAGTCCATTGTGATGACAACTGCACCACCTCGCTCGGTCAGAAACCTATAATATACAAGAATATTTCTCCTTTGTTGTCATCTTTTAGGTGTTATTTATTCATTTAACATGTACTGTAGATCCTGTGAAGAAGGAGAGTCTTAAGGTATGTGGAAGAAGGTTAACAAATGGTAGAAACTTGATCTGTATTCTCTGTTAACAGCAAAGAGTCACTATATTGATTAATGCTTGCACTAGCTAATCGAGGAAATTAGAAAGAAAACTGCTAGTCTGTCTCCTCAGTTATATCACATAACTGGTGTTTACCTTTTATTGGTAGCTGTAATATTTACTTGATTACAAAAGTATTTTTTTTTAAATTGCCTACACCTGTAAATACTGGGTCCTGTTTTCAGTAAATTACTACTTGTTATGTAGCTTTACAGTGAATACTGCTAGTTGCCATGTAACTAACATAACTTTTAAATTCTTAAATCTAGATATTCAGGTAATTTGTGGAAAGAGTGGCTAATGTGGTATTTTTTTATTATTATCTTCTTTTGAACTGGTAACAATTCCCATTTGGGTGCTTCGTATTATATTTCATGTGTCAGAGTATATATAACTTCACTTTCAACCCAAGGTAAAGGAGACAAAGTATATATGAAAATTATTTTTATGTTTCATATTGTGATTGTACAAATCGGAACACAGCTGACACTGATGTATATTGAAACTTCCTGACAGATTAAAACTTTGTACCTGACCAGGACCCGATCCTGGAACCATTGTCTTTTGCTGACTACCCTCACAGGTTTACTTCCACCTGTGCCTCGCTTCTATCTTCCAATATGGTTTGGGTCCTTGTCTTTCACACAATTGCTGCACACTCCACTGTAGAGTGAAAATTCATTCCCATGTTTACTGTCAGCCATATAGGTCATCAAGGAGTAAATGTATTGGGAAGTGAATCTAATAATTCCAGGATCCTTAAAAAGGCTTCTGCAAGATGTACAGTATCTACTTTACACAGTATTCACACTACTTTCTTCTGCTGAATAAATATTTCATTTACTTTTGTTACACTACCTCAGAAGATAATTTCGTAAGACAACATGGAGTGAACGTATGCAAAACAAGCCAACACTCTTGTCCTTTTTTTTTTTTGTTGAGTCTTCTTACTAATTTGATGTGGCCCATCATGAATTCCTCTCCTATGCCAACCCCTTCATCTCATTGTAGCACATGGAAAGTATGTCCTCAATTATTTGCTGGTTGTATTCCAATCTCTGTCCTCTACAGGTTTTACTGTATATAGCTCCCTCTAGTACAGTGGAAGTTACTGCTGATGTCTTAACAGGTGTCGTGTCATCCTGTCCCTTCTTCTTATCAGTGTTTTCCAAATATTCCTTTCCTCACTGAATCTGTGGAGAATCTCCTCATTCCTTACATTATCAGTCCACCTAATTTTCAACATTATTCTGTAGCATCACATTTCAAATGCTTCAGCTCTCATCTGATCCAATTTTCCCTCAGTCCATGTTCCACTACCATACAGTTCTGTGCTCCAAATACCCATTCTCAGAAATTTCCTCACCAAACTAAGGCCTGTGGTTGATACTATTGTTACCAGTGATAGTCTGATTTTTATGTCCTCCTTGCTCTATCCATTATGGGTTATTTTGCTGCCTAGGTAGTAAAATTCCTCAACTTCATCTACTTCGTGATCACCAATCCTGATGTTAACTTTCTCACTGTTCTCATTTGTGCAACTTCTCATTACTTTTGTCTTTCTTTGATACTCTCAATCCATATTCTGAATTTGTAGACCGTCCATTCCAATCAACATATCCTATAATTCTTCATTTTTACTGAAGATAGCAAATGTCATCAACAAATCTTATCATTGATATCCTTCCACCTCAGGTTTTAATTTAACTCTTCTCAAACAGAGTATTTGCTGTTACTAGCTGAAGTTTATCACAGAACTCAATTAGTCTTTCTCCTCTTTCATTTCTTCTGCCAAGCCCATATTCTCCCATAATACTTCCTTCTACTCCTTCCCCTACAACCGAATTTCACTCCCCGATAACTTTTAGATTTTCATCTCCCTTTATGTACTGTATTCCCATTTCTGTATCCTCATATACTTTCTCTGTCTCTTCATCTTCAGTAAGTGATTTTGGCTTAGTGTAACTGATATGTTGTTGTTGGTGTTGATTTAGAGTTGATTCTCATAAGAACAACCATATCATTAAACTATTCACAGTAACTCACTCTCTGCCCTACCTTCTTATTATAATGAACCCTACTTGTGTTTTACCATTTTCTGCTGTTTTTGATATTACCCTATACTCATCTGAGCAGAAATCCTTGTCTTATTTTCATTTTAAGTCATTGCCCCCACTATATCTAGATTGAGCCTTAGCATTTCCCTTCTCAGATTTTCCAGTTTCCCTGCCATGTTAAAAATTTTGACATTCTGTAACCCAGCTTGTAGAATGTTACCCTTATATTGATTATTCAATCTTTTTTCTCATTGTCACCTCCCCTGTGGCAGTCTCCTCCTGGAGATCCAAATGGGGGACTAGTCTGGAATCTTTCGCCAGTGGAGAGATCGTCATAACACTTTTTCAGTTACAGGCTACATGCCCTGCAGATACGCAGTATGTGTCTTTAATGCAGTGGTCTCCATTGTGTTCCGCATCCTCGTGTTGTTGATCATTGCTGATTTGTCCTCCTATTAGGGGCAGCTTCCCACCCCTAGACCAAGATAGTGCCCTGGACACTCCTTCCACCCTCTTTGACAAGGCCATTGGCAGAATGAGGATGACTTCTTATGCTGGAAGATTTTTGCAACATTGATGATGGGTTTTATTCAAAGTGTAAGCAGTGGTGGAGTTCGAACCCTGGACTAAGGACATTTTGATTACTGTTCAAAGATGCTACCCCTAGTCATTAAGTCAGCACACTAAGAAATGCTTCTGAGAAAAGAACATGCTGAACTAAATTTCTTAATTATTTGATGTGTGTACTGACCTCATTTCAACTTGTCATCCATCTAAACCCCAATGAAGTTCATTTCATTTAGTGTGCTACTTTTAGTGTCTAGTTTCAGTGTTTGAAACTGTATTATGTGATGCAAATATGAGTCTTAGTCTTATTAAGATTTGAGCTGTTAACTGTGAACCACATCATCAGCAAACATTTCAATTTTTGAACCACTCTTTCAAGTGATTCAAGAGTAACTCATGTACTGTAGATTAAGAACAAGAGTGTGCCCAATGCTGATCTTTGTGGGAGCCCTCACATTATGTTGCCCCATTCTAAGGTTACTTCCAGACCTGTACAGTCTAGTCAGTGAGACGCTCTGCTCTCTGTTATGAAGGAAAGACTCCATCCATGCAAGATGAATGCCATTAATCCCATAATACTTCAGTTTGCAAAATTTTTTATTAAAGGCTGAATAGATAATTTTTAATGTTTAGCTCTGCCAGCATTTCATTTGTGGGTCTTGTCTTGCTTTCTATGTGGAAAATCTCTTACAAATCTGAATGGCATTCAGCAAGTTCTGCTTAGTTAAAAAGTAAGTATTCTACTGTAGGTATCTTTGTCAAACACTTTTGAGAAGACTGGATGGAGATGATTAGCCAAAACATTATGACTGCCTGCTTCACAGTCCAACAATGTATTCCTTTGGAACAAAATACAGCAGAGATTACGTGTGGCACAGATTCAACAAGTGCTTGGTAGTTATAAAGAGTTAAGTGGAACCAGATGTCTCCACACTGGTCACATCATGCAATTCCCATGAATTATAGCACAGTGGTTTGTGGGTGCTGACCTCGGGCCCAACGGTGCCTCAGATGTGTTCCATTGGGTTCAGATCAGATCAAATTGGCGATCAAGACACCAATATAAGTTCATCAAACAACTGTACCATGATTCTGTCCTCATGACATGAACAGATATCCTACTGGGAGATGCCATCGCCATAAGATGATGTCAAGCATAAAGGGGTGCAGGCGATCTTCAGTAATTTTTGAGCAGTCCACAGCTGTCATGGTGCCTTTGATTACTATCACATGCCCTATGGAAGCCCAGGTGAATATCCCCCGTAAGATAATGCTATTCTCACCAGCTGATTGCTTGAACTAGGGTGTATCCAGACATGACAGTTGATCTGGTGTATCAAGAATCATGATTTATGTGACCAGATGACATGTTTTCATCAATCCACGGTCCAATTTCAATGATCCCATACCCACTGCAATTGTAATTAACAATATTAGTGGGTCAACATGGTAACACACAGGGGTTGTCTGTTGCAGAGCTCCATGTTCAACAATATGCGCTAAATGGAGTGTTTCAAAAACACTTGTGCCTGCACTTGCATTGTACTCTGTCATCAGATCTGCCACAGATGACTGCTTGTCGTGCTTTATAGAGGGGGCAAGCCTGTGTCCTCCATGTTCTGTGACGATGTGTAGATGTCCAACACCTTGTCACCTCCTCCTTGTTTTACCATCCTTCAAGCACTTTTTGTAGATGCTCATGAAAATAGCACACAATCAGCTGACTAGCTTTGCTATTTCTGAGTCGTGATTGGGTAGCTCCGATGGTAGAGCACTTGCCCGCAAAAGGCAAAGGTCCCGAGTTCGAGTCTTGGTCCGGCACACAGTTTTGATCTGCCAGGAAGTTTCATATCAGTGCACACTCTGCTGCAGAGTCAAAATTTCATTCTAGAAACATCCCCCAGGCTGTGGCTAAGCCATGTCTCCGCTATATCCTTTCTTTCAGGAGTGCTAGTTCTGCTAGGTTCGCGGGAGAGCTTCTGTAAAGTTTGGAAGGTAGGAGACAAGATACTGGCAGAAGTAAAGCTGTGAGGACAGGGCGTGAGTCATGCTTGGGTAGCTGAGATGGTAAAGCACTTGCCCGCAAAAGGCAAAGGTCCCGAGTTCGAGTCTCGGTCTGGCACATAGTTTTTATCTGCCAGGAATTTCCAGAATTACTACTTTTTAGTGACCTGATGAATTTTATGAGATCTGTATGGTTCTATTTTTGCAACTAATGGTGATTAGTGGTGCTCACTGTGTATGCACCAGTAAATGCACTGAAGAGTCAAAGAAACTGGTACACTGGTCTAATATCGTGTAGGGCCCCCGCAAACATGCAGAAGTGCCACAACACAACATGGCATGGACTCTACTACTGTCTGAAGTAGTGCTGAAGAGAACTGACACCATGAATCCTTCACGGCTGTCCATAATCCATAAGAGTACGGGGCAAGGAGATCTCTTCTAAACAGCACATTGCAAGGCATCCCAAATATGCTCAATCATGTTCATGTCTGGGGAGTTTGGTGACCAGCGGAAGTGTTTAAACTCAGAAGAGTGCTCCTGGTGTTACTCTCTAGCAGTTCTGGATGTGTTGGGTGTCGCATTGTCCTGCTGAAATTGGCCAACTCCATCGGAATGCACAATGGACATGGATGGGTGCAGGTGATCAGACAAGATGCTTACATACATGTCACCTGTCACAATCATATCTAGACGTGTCATGGGTCCTATATCATTCCAACTACACATGCACCACACCGTTATAGAGCCTCCACCAGCTTGAACAGTCCATTACTAACATGCGGGGTCCATAGACTCATGGGGTTGTCTCCAACCCATATACGCCCATCTGCTCAATACAATTGGAAGCAAGACTCGTGCGACCAGGCAACATGTTTCCAGTCATCAACAGTCCAATTTCGGTGTTGACGGGCCCAGGCGAGGTGTAAAGTTTTGTGCTGTGCAGTCATAAAGGGTACACGAGTAGGCCTTACTCCAAAAGCCCATATCAATGATGTTTCATTGAATGTGTTGCACGCTGACACTTGTAGATGGACCAGCATTGAAATGGGCAGCAATCTGCGGAAAGGTTGCACTTCATTCACGTTGAACAATTCTCTTCATTCGTCATTGGTCCCATTCTTCCAGGATCTTTTTCTGGCCCCAGTGGTGTCAGACATTTGATGTTTTTCCAAATTCCTGATATTCGCAGTACACTTGTGAAATGATCGTATGGGAAAATTCCTACTTCATTACTACCTTGGAGATGCTGTGTCCCATCTCTCATGTGCCGGCTATAACACCATGTTCATACTCACTTAAATCTTGATAACCTGCCATTGTAGCAGCACTAAGCAATCTTTCAACTGCACCAGACATTTGTTGTCTTATATAGGTCGTGCCGACTGCAGCGCCATATTCTTTCTGTTTACATACCTCTGTATTTCAATATGCATGCCTGTACGTTTCTTTGACACTTCAGTGTATAATGCATCGGAATTTGGTTGTGTATTTGTGGGTGCAGCGTGTACTGCCACTGTGAGGGAGTAAACATTGAATTTGCTAGCCATTATTTTGAAGGTGTCACTATTCTTGACGTAGCTATTTTCTTGGGGCTAGATTTAATTTGAGCCACTGTTTTTGTTTGTTTCTTGTTTGATAACATTCCAAATTCTTTTTTTTCTTTTTTCTTGAAGCATATTATCTTTTGAGCATAGTTCATGAGTTTCCCTTCTTTAATAAGCTGGAAAATTTAATGGTACAATTGGTATGGTTATGGAGTTTCATGTGTTTGACTACAGCTTGTTCTCAGAATTAGGTATAATTCTTTCTTCCTAGAACAAGGTACTTAAAGCCTGAAATTATCAGCTGCCCTGTTCACTTTTATCCTTATTTGTGTTTGGGGAAAATAATACTCAAGTTGATGTGGGAATATCTTTAAGAAAGAGTTACATTTTTCTTCACTGTATGCTTCACTGTATGCTTTATAAATTTTCTACAAATGTTCTTTCCATGCTTTATCTCCAAATACTGTGATCACATTATTGTTTAATCATTTGCTGATACTATGCTTTTCTTCTGATCTGTACCTAAATGGCCACTATATTTCGTTGTTGAGATTTGACCAACATGATGGGATAAACTATTAGCTATTGGTTTTACAGCTAAATCACTACTGGTTGTTGGATCTGAAAACAAATTGTCAGTGGCTGTTGCACTGTTATATTCAATTCTCATAGGGAATTTTATCATTGAAAATAATCTGTACCTAGATCTCGTCAACTCTAGGTGCTCTTGAGCAATGCTATCTGACACAAAATAAACATTAAAGTCTCGACAAACAGTTAGTCTCCAGTTAAGTCTGCACATCTTTATATTAAAACTATTTCTATCTGCTTCATGAAGCTTAAGATATTTTCTACTGGTGGCCTGTAATCTATCAGGACTACAAAAATCAAAAAGCTGCTTATCACAATACTTATTAACGTGGAAGGCCTATGATGTCACAAAAAATTGTGCTTGTGTACTGCAGTTTCTTTTTTCTTCCTTTTTCTGTAGCAATATGGTGTTGGCTCTTATCCATCAAGATGAATTTTTTAAGTGTAAGTGATTTCCATGCGATGTTCTGACATGCGCAACAAATCTGCTGACATTCCTTCCATTCTTCAGTTTTCTTGTGGGGATGTCATCCTTTTTGTTAATGAAGTTTTGATGCTTTGATGGAAGACTCTGAATACATTTACTTTAATATCCATTACTTTTTTCATGCTGCAGTATTTTGTTTTTACCAGTAGCTTTTTCAACTGCAACTATACTGATTCTACAACTCTGTCTTTCAGGTGAATATACAATGAAAGGGTTGAGGAAACACCCTGGAAATCAGTGGCATGGTATAGATACTCTTTCGGTCAGGCTGAATGCATCTGGCAAATAGTCTTGCAAGTAGTGTCTCACCAGAATGTTCTATTGTAAACCATGCTCTGTATGAAGTGATTGATGATGCATCAGTCACATCCATTTGTGAATTTCCCTCTCCCCTGAGTGATTTTCTAAACTCTGCATTTACACTTTTCACAGAATGTATAATCTAGGTTTATCATACTGCTCAGAGAGTTGATACCATCTTCACACTATTCTGGGGATCATTCTTAGCATTGTGCCTGACGTTATCTTCAGCTGTATGATGAAGGTTATGGTCCAAGCACTTACCTACACCACCTGCTATTATTACATGATTTCATTTTTGGCAATATCATTCCCCAAAGAACCTAAGTCACATGTGGCATAACTGAGACCTGCACTTTGGAGTTCCCAAAGAATTCTGTACTTCTTCTGACTCTCCCCTCATGTGACTACTATCTAGCAATAAGATGCTCCTGGTAATCGTAAAACTCCCCTTCCTCTGCTTAGTTTGTACCTTATGCACTGTACTGGCAGACTGCTTCTGTTTCCTTGGGCTGTCTGAATTCTGTTGTTCTCAGACTCCAATGCATTCAAACTACTGTAGACAGTTAGACTGAATCTGTCAGTTTTGCAGAATTTCAAAGGCTTGAGTTATTGAGTTTTCAGGTCTAACCCTAACATTACTGCAGCAGAATGCAGCTCAGAAACTGCTAATTCATCTTGCATTAATGACAAATCAGGGTGAAACTTCAAGATAAGAAACTCTTTTTCCAGTACTGTTCAGTAACAGTACCTCCTTTCATCTTCAGAAGTGACTAGCATCATTCCTCATACACACTGAAACAACAATAGTCATGGCATAAGAATATGCACATATACTTATGGTGGAAGTGTCATGTGCACAAGGTGTACAAGGGCAATGAATTGGCGGATCTGTCATTCGTACTCTTGTGATTCATGTGAAAATGTTTTCGATGTGATTGTGGTTGCACGATGGAAATTAACAGACTTTGAATGCAGAATGGTAGTTGGAGCTAGACACATAGGCATCATTAGGGAATTCAATATTCTGATATCCACAGTGTCAAGAGTGTGCCGAGAACACCAAATTTCAGCCATTACCTCTCACCATGGACAGTGCAGGAGCCGATGGCCTTCACTTAATGACCGAGAGCAGCGGCATTTGCTTAGAGTTGTCAGTGCTAACAGACAATGAACGTTGCATGAAATAAGCACAGAAATCAGTATGGGACATACGACAAATGTATCAGTTAGGAGAATGTGGCAAAATTTGGTATTAATGAGCTATGGCAGCAGATGACAGATGCGAGTGGCTTTGCTAACAGCATGACATCGCCTGCAGTGTGTCTCCTGGGCTCATGACTGTATCAGTTGGACCCTAGATAACTTGAAAAGTGTGGCCAGATCAGATGAGTCCTGATTTCAGTTACCAGTCCTGATTTCAGTTACCAGTCCTGATTTCAGTTGGTACGAACTGACAGTAGGTTTTGAGTGTGTTGCAGACCCCACAAAACCATGAACCTAAGTTGTCAGCAAAGCACTGTGCAAGCTAGTGCAGGCTCCATATTGGTGTGGGCTGTGTTTACGTGGAATGGACTGCATCCTCCAACAGAAGCAATCATTGACAGGAAATGGTTATATTTGTCTACTTGGCGAACATTTGCAGCCATTCATGGACTTCATGTTCCGAAACAATTATGGAATTTTTGTGGATGTGCACCATGTCACCGGGCCAATTGGCCCGCAATTGGTTGTTCGCAATTGGTTTGAAGAACAGTCGGGACAATTTGAGCGAATGATTTGTCCACCCAGATAGCCTGAATCCCATCTAACATTTATGGGACATAACCGAGAGGTCAGTTCATGTGCAAACTCCTGCACCAGCAACACTTGCTATTATGGATGGCTGTACAGGCAGTGTGGCTCAATATTTCTGCAGGGGACTTCCAATGACTTGCTGAGTTCATGCCATGTTATGTTGCTGCACAACACCAGACAAAAGGTGGTCTGAAATGATATTAGGAGGTATCCCATGCTTTTTGTCACCTCAGAGCACGTTGTATTACAACATACCACATGAAAATAATGCTGTGATTCCTCACACTTATATAGTCATTCTGAGTTTCTGCGACAGTTTGTACACTTGTCTGTTTTGACAGTTACGGTATTTTGTTAAAAAGCTTTATTTAAATTAAGATAGCATCTAAGGAATTTCTAAATCTGTTTTTTTTTTTTTGATAAAATTGCTTGAAAAGGAGAATTGTATTATGTAATTCAAATGTAGCTTTTAAGCTAAAGTACTTTGTGCAATGAAATTTAATTACGAGAGGAAATGAAAAGTATTCAAGATAAATAATCTTATTTACGAAAGAGAATCAAACATGTTTAGCAAAGATTATGTTAATACCTTTGGTGAGAGCACTTTATTTTATGTTAAGTGTTGATAGTTTGCTGAGGTATGTACAAAAACTTCCTCAGTCTGTAACGACCCTCATTGCCTTTAGTGACCATGCAAGACTCAGTAAAAGGAAAACAGCATCATTAAGTTTTGGATGTACACCGTAAAGTACGCTTCACTGAAGACCGTTGACCACAAGTTCCTGATTACAGACCACTACTGTATGGAAAGTTTTATAAGACTACTTTCAGTGATGGCCTGAGTTCGATTGCATTTACTTAAGATGTTGAATCCTAGGATGCCGAAGTTCAGTGATAATACAATTGAATATACTGTCACCACCTGCCATAACAGAGCAATATCAGAATCTGCGAGCAGTTATGTCTATTTGTGCCTCCAGTTGACCATCCATTCTATACAAATCTTGAAGCACAAATCAAAAATCATCTGTTTCCAAACCATATAAGAGATTACCATCAAGTGGAGGGAGAAGCACACAAGCTGCTAATGATGCTGTTTATGATACTGTGTGGGATTCTGAATAGACATTTCCCTTAGTAAAAACAAATGGGAGTATTTGTTTTGCATATATGCTTGCTGGGATATCTATGTTTCCGTATGTAACATTGTTTATTCATTTGTCGTATCTACACCATAATATGTATAATGAATAAAAGATACATGTATAGATTACTGGAATACATGAAAATGGGACAAAATAGTGTATTACATTCTTGTGTTTCATTAAAACCTGACATTAATGAGAGTCAAAGGGATGCAAGTAACATCCTCGGAGAAAAGAAAAGGAGGGATGTGTAAATGCTAACTAGATTACAACTGAGCACAACATTCTCAATTTAATTCACTGGCATGGTATGTACAGTTTAATAACCACTTCATATGATGGGTACCGTAAACAATATAACAAAAGATATAGAATTTTAAATTTAAAACAAACTTTGAAGCTCATTTTCTCAGAAAAGTGATTGTCACTCACGTGCCTTTGCTTTTAACTGCCTCAGTTTTGTGGTGTGCTCGTTTTTAGTGTTGTCCAGCAGAAAAACTTAAAGCAGATTCCTCTCACCTTATTGTGCTTCAATTCCCCATTTGCAGTGTGAAGAGGATGACCGGAGATCATTTTTTTCTAGTAACAATTTTGTATTAAATTATATGTTCATTAACAAAATTTTTTAACTTCCTCTTATGACAGATCTTACCTCATATTTATGATATTCTGTTAGTTGACAGTATTATTAATTCAGCATTATTTATCTGCTATAAAAGGTTTTTGGTGTACAATTCTCAAATGACAAACTATGTCTTAAGAGGTTTCTTAGGTCAGAGCTCCTATGTAGTGGCTAGGTTTCCTTATTTGTATTTTTTGATGGACTTTGATAATTTGACTATTATTTGCAACATTAAATGCCATCTAAAATAAAGGTGCTGAAATATGCTCATAAAAATACTCCTGGTTTGAGTTTCTTTAATTTTTTAATATGTTAAGCAGTAGGGGCTATGTTATTTTAAGATTTCTTCTAGTTAGAAAAAACTTTAACATAGTAGTTCTGAACATACATACAGATTGACTTGCTTGTTTATGTAATGTCTATCTGAGAGCAGTCAGTTTGCCAAGAAGCACCTGACATTTAGGCTTTAATGTTTTGATATATAGTGTTATTTTCTCACAATATTCAATCTATACATTTTATAAATTAAAGTCCTCCACTGATTTTCTGTGTGTATGTGAAGGCTATTCTCATGATTTTGATACAGTATTCACCGATAAGTGGAGTGATTAATGTGGAAGGACTTGTGTGTGTGTGTGTGTGTGTGTGTGTGTGTGTCTAACTTATTACTCCTATGCTAGACATGTCATATGGCCATAGATACTTAGTGCTATCTCTGTGAAGCTGTGATTGGTCTCTCTTGTGAATACTAAATATTAACTAATTAGTACTGGCAATGGTAATTTCCATTCCCCAAACCCAACCCCCCCCCCCTCTCTCTCTCTCTCTCTCTCTCTCTGGAATAGCAGTAATGGATAAAATTCTGAAGACACAATTCCCAGCTGCTTAGTTCAGATGACTTGGTGGTGTGGAAGGATTCAATGGCACAGTGGAGGCAGTTATTGAAGTCATCAGCTTTGTAGTGTGTAGAATATTGAACAATTGGATGGGCCACTATACAGCTAGCCACATTTTGGGAATGGCCTTTTATTCATGCTGTTGGACAGCTAATTACTTGTCATATCGATATGGAAGGCTACAGGGTAATTGAACCACAGCTGATGCAAGATATGGCTACTTTCACACATGGCTGTGCCTCCGGTGCTCTGAATTTTTCTCAGCATTATCATAAATAATTCCTCAGGTCTAGATGACCAGAACATCCCTTAGTGTGAAGGTTTTTTCGTATGCTTCATGTTTCTTCAGTAGGGTTGCATTGTCTGCTAATGTTTCTAGTGGGAGATACAATTTTAATTTAGGAAATCCAGAAACAGATTTTTGTGTCATTTGTTTTCTGTGGCATCAACAAACCTATCACCACTGTGAACCAGCCAAAAACCAGTACATCCAGTATCACCTAAGCCTCAAAAACAGTAATCACATCCTTCATCAAGGCTTCACCTATTTCTCGCTGGGATCTGATGTGCAGGATATCCTTCCCAAAATCCTAATCCTATACCCTTGCCCCAAAGTCACCCACCCATTTGTCCATCCTTATGCAACCTATTTTGCCAATCAAGCACCTCACTGGTTATTCCAAAGTGGGTAACAGTTGTCAGACCTGTTCCACTCACTGAAGTGCAGTTATAGGCACGGTCCTTCCAATTAGAGGTGGGATCACATGTGGAAGCAGACACTTTATATGCAACCCATGTTGTACTGTGCAACATTCTAGGTGGTTATAATGATGAACTGTGCTGTTTTTGTACTTTCCCAATATATTAACCACTTAAGTAGGTCTCGGTCATAATGCTAGATGATGATATAGTAATTGCAAATTTCTTTGAGGCCCCAC
The DNA here is from genome assembly GCF_023898315.1 of Schistocerca nitens. NCBI lineage: Eukaryota > Metazoa > Arthropoda > Insecta > Orthoptera > Acrididae > Schistocerca > Schistocerca nitens. The sequence continues at coordinate 274,332,809 of NC_064614.1, read as the reverse complement.
TTCAGCTGTGGACGTGAGGTAGGGTCCCCACAGTTTTAATTAGCACATGATGATGGCAAGACACTGACTCATACAAATATTATGCATTTACTGCATCATCTGGAGTTATTCCCAAGAACCACTTAAGTAATTAACCAGTTTTTTGTGTACTTGGACCACTGCAGAACTGTTGCAGGAAACTTTATCACTCAGTTGCTGAAAATATTGCATAACACAACATCAGTGACTGCAACAGCTGCTCAAGTAACCCTACCATTTGGCTCACCCCCTTTCTCCACCATTAGCTCCTTTGAGCTCCAGAAGCGGGAACTTTCAGTCCAACACATCTTTCATTTTCACAGTCCCCTTGGACCTAAACCTGTGCTAGACTGCATCATAGGGTGCTCTCTTCTCAATCTCTTGTTCTCATCATTTCCTCTCCTGTCATTGTAAACCCTATTACTCCCACATTCGAACACTGTGGTCCACTGTACCCTGTAACTGACCTCCCCCCCCCCCCCCCCCTCCCCACAGATACCATCTATCCTTTTCTGCCTCTATCTCTACCTCTCTCCGCATCTCATTCTCACCTCCTCCTGCCTCACGGACCAACATATCAGTTTTGTGTTTTTTTTAGACCAGATTTACACCCTGGACTCACATTGGTTTCACTTGACCCTGCATTCCCCATCTCTCTATACATACCTTCCATGAATCCCCTGCCCTCACCCCCTGTCTTCATCGCCTCCCCTTCCATGCGTCACCACTTTATTTCTGTGATTGATACCTTATCCAGTCCTCATTTATAACTATCTCTAAGAGTCACTTGTCTCTTCCTCCTCTGCCTCTCAATACTTAACTTTCTATGCCTTACAGTGCACATCCTTTCACCTACCCCCTGTCTTCCCAAATCTGCCTCGGCAATTACTTGTCAGCATTCATTGTCCCCTAAGTCACAGGAATGTTTGTTTCGAAAGTGAAATTTTTTATGTTGTTGTGCCTGTCTGTATGCCATACATTTGTCAGCTGCGGATAAATCATTGCATTTACTCATGGTTCTTCGCTATTTCTATCCTATAATTTCCTTTGCCATAGTGCTATGTCATAGTACTCATATTTGGTTATTTTATGAAATTTACAGTCATGAGAGTGTTAATAAAATGATGATGATGATGATAATAATAATAATAATAATAATAATAATATAGTGGATACACAATTTTTAAACACAGTATGAGTAGACATGTTTACATAAATGTGCACACTTTTCATCTCTCAGCACATTGATGAGAGTTGAAAAGTATATATGTGTATGTAAATATGTCTGTTCATACCATGCTTAAAAACTGCATAACCACTAGCAGAAAAAGACCAGTAGCAACATTTTTTTTTTTTTTTTTATAAAGAGACTGAGATTGATCAGGCAGCTGAAGATGAGCTCCAAGGCTTGAAATGCATGTATTGAAATAAAAATCATGATTTGTGACTGAAGGCGGTTTCTTTCTCTTTTACAAAAGCAACACTGACAGCAGTGCACAAATTAAAATAATAATAATAATAATAATGTTTTCTAATTTGGATGATTAAATTATACATCATTTGAGCGTAACTGATTGGTTCCGATATTTTGCCATTTTCTAACAGTTGTATGTTATTTGCAGGCATCCAGTCTTCAAGATACATTATCTGATGGCTATTCTTGTGTATTTAAAATCACTATCCCTAATGTTCCATGGGATAAATTATCACTTCATACAGACAAAAGGTGAACATATTGCAGCTTGGGCAATACTATACTACATTGCTCACTTGTAAGTAAGACAGTAAAATATAGTTTTATTTTGCTTAATAGAAATTGGACCACACACGCACACACACACACACACACACACACACACACACAAAGTGATTTATAAGTCTCATTTTTGTTGTTCGCATTGTCATTACATTTTTCCATTTGCTCTTTGTACCTTTTTCTTCCAGTTAACGAATCCAAAATTTTGTGATTCTTCACTTTCACTTATTTCTGTTGGCTGTGTTCGGGATGCAAATAGAGACTTCCATTCTGTCTCATCTGTGAGACAGCTGAATGCTAATTGAGTCTGAATGGTTCTGCTGCAAAGAGAAGAGTGAATTAGGATTTAAGTGTCCTGTTGATGTTGTGTCTTCAGAGGTGGTATACAAACAGAAATACATCTACATCTACATACATATTCCACTAGCCACTGTAGGGCGCATAGCAGTGGGTACTACATACCACTAATCATCATTTCCTTTCCTAGCCAGCTTGCAAACAAAATGAGAGAAAAATGATTTTCTACAGGCCTCTGTACAAGGCTTAATTTCTCACATCTTATCTTTGTGAATTTAAGGTGAAGTGTGTATTGGCAGCAGTAGAATTGATCAACGGTTGACCTCAAATGCCCATTCTCTAAATGAAAGAAATAATGCCTCACAAAAAGAGCATCGTCTTCCCTTCAGGGATTTCCATTTGAGTTCACAAAGCATCTTTGTAATACTTGCATGCTGGTTGGTCTTCTCGTAACAAATCTAACAGAACACATCCGAATTGCTTCAATGTCTTCCTTCAGTCCAGCCTGGTGGGATCCCAGACACTCCTTCGGTACTCAAGAGTGGACTGCACTAATGTTCTATATGTCATCTCCTTTGTAGATGAGCTACACCATCCCAAAATTCTCCCAGTTTCAAAAAACAAAAAAAATGCACTTGAGTATTTGTGTTCCCTACTACCAAGCTAATCTGCTCGTTCCATTTCATCCTGCTTTGCAACTTTATGCCTAGATATTTAATTGTGCTGTGTCAAGCAGCTCACTACCATTGCTGTATTCAAAAGTTACAGGATTGGTTTTCCTACCAGTCCCTATTAACTTACATTTTTCTACATTTAGAGCAAGCTGCCATTCATCACACCAGCTAGAAGTACTGTCTTAGTCACCTTGTATCCTTTTACTGTCACTTTACGATGCCTGTCCATACACCACAGTGACATTGGCAAGCAGCCATAAATTGTGGAGAAGGACATCTGCTATGTCTTTCCAAAAGGGAACATCGCAGAACTGACGTTAATTGATTTTAAAAATCTACAGAAATGCTAAAGTCAGATAATTGGATGGGGATTTAAACTTCACTCTTCTTGAATATGAGTCCATTGCCTTGTACTCATGTTTTGAAGGAAGTAGAATGGAAAACACATGGAGTTTTTGATCATGTAAGATGATTCATCACAGTGCACTTTGCTATGATCGTGGTGGTCGACATTTTGAACAATACCTGTAACAGAAAAATTCTCTATTTGTTATATGCTGCACTGTACACTGACAGTACAGACTGATGAAAGTGTACATGTTTCATGTGAAGGTTGGTGTGTTACTCTGCATTGTGTGTTATGTGTTGTATGTTTTCGTTATTGCATACTACAGGCATCTTATTTGTGAGGACATTTTCACAGAAACAAGGGTGATTATGATAACAAACTGTATAAATTGTGATACATTATTACTCTGTAATGAGGCATCGGAGACCATGGATACCTTATACCAAAATACTCAGAAGGTAAAATACTCAGATTGGACAACCCAGTGAAGTTCTGGTTCACCATGTATAACAGTTTTTTTGCTATAAGTTGTCTATGAAATCAGGATAAATAGTTTAAAACTTCATATCATTCTTCATCATGACAATGCCAGATGGAAAAATTTATACATGCATGGACAGCAATTTTCATCACCTTGAGAAACTGTATATCCTTTGGAAAACATTTATTTAAGGGACCATCATAAGAGTGGCAGAATTGTTTCCAGATTTGGTTTAAATGAATACTGAAATGTAACTTTCTCAACAAGGTTTTCCGTATAGTATATGATCCTGCAATTTAGTGAAGTACTTGATACATGCATATTTCATTTTCGTATAGTGTGACATATCACTTTGGTGAAGCTATTTGTTGCACAAACAGTTTTTGAACTGATGAATGATGATCACCGCAATAAAAAGTTTATTTTTGAAATGAATCAGATAATCTACTAATAGTTACCATTAAAATCAGTCTTGATCACAAATTTATTTATTCTGGTACCCGATTTCGAACACGCCTGTGGTCATCTTCAGACCAAAATGCTGTATGAGCAGGAGCCTCCTTCTGGTGGTTTTTTGGTTTAATTTGTGACATCGGGTCCTGCCTTGGAGATATGGTATGATCCATGCTATGAAGTCTTGGTGAAGAGAGAGAATGTGTTATATCCTCACTTAATTGGAATCTGTAAACAAGAGTACAGTGTATGATACATTATTTATGAGAAACTTCATATGTGTCTCAAGAATTGGAGGTTGGATTTGTATTCTTAACTTCAAGCAGTAACTGCAGCACTTTGAGAAACTAAGTTTTATCAGAAGAGGTTGGTGATTGTGCTGAAATAGTAAGGTGAGCAATAGGAAGTCTTAGCTCCTGATCAGAATTCACTTCACCACCCGATATCGTGGTAGAGAACCAGTGGAACATTGCATGTGGTGACCATTAACCACCCAGAACAAATATGGCTGGGAGGAAATTAAATTTATGAAGAACAAGAATAGTAATCAAGTATTTGGAATTTTAGAGAGAATTGGTAATTTTGAGTATACAGGTTTTGGGGAGTTGTCAGTAGTAATAAGATCAACAGCCAGAATTACACTGTATTGCAAAATCAATTGGTAGCAGTATGAATGAAGAATTTTGAAGAGGTATTGGTGATTGACAAATGATTATTAAATCCTTCAGCTGCAACTATTACAGAGAGGAAAATAACAAGCCCATCAGTCAGAAGGTTTCGACTACAACTACAGAGGGCTTCTATTGTATTAATCCGGTGACTAGTCTACCATAGTAGTCACAGATTGCAGCTGCAGCATGTTGAACTACAGCAGTATCTACAGCACACCCACTTTCAGTGACACAACATGATGTACATGCCAGTCTAGTTTCCCAGCAGCATCTAGTTGTGCCAAAGATGCTGGTGAGCTGTATATAATCTGTTTTGATTAGTTTCCAAAACTTCCTTTTATGTAGTGGTGTTTGTGTTGTGGGGTAAACTTCAAGTGGTTTTACATCCAGAGCTTGTGGGTGTACTACAGTGGCATAGCTAGCCTAGTTACAATATTAACCTGCAACTAATTAAAAACATGTTTTTGCAGACTTTGTATGCCCATGGTGATGAGAAAATGAATGCAAATGTCCTGGCTTCATTCACAATATTTAGTGTGCAATTGATTAGTGACTTAGAGGAGTTAACTGCCTGTATAGGGAATACTGAAACCAAATAAAGAATGAAATAAAAACAACAAACATTACACAAAATACTAAAACCATATGAAAAAAGGAAATAAAAGTGACTAACACTACACTAGAAAAGCAAATCTGTGAATCATGTAAGGAAAAGAAAAAAAATAGAAAGTAGCACATTGCAGTTACAGATGACACAAGAAGACTAAAATCTGGAAACATTGCAACAGTGCAATTTATTTTGAAATAAAGTGACTGAGGAATTTAGAGACATGAACAAGGACTTGAAACAATTAAAAGAACTAACTGAGCAGGAATTTAACACAATACATGATCAAATCTCGGCACACAAATAAGGTCGAGAGCATTGGAATGAAGGAAGATTTAGAGTGGGTGCCATTTCAGGCTCTACACTTGATAATTTGGACGATGGTAAAATGTCAGAAAGGATTGGATCCTCTGTAGATACGCTTCATAGTAATGTGGAAATAGATAGAACATAGAGTGAACCACAGAAAATGTGGACCAAATTGACAAGAGTAATGAAGGAATCTCTGAGGAGGTAAATAGTTTAACTGTTGATGCCACAGCACAAATAGATAGATCGAGGAAGGATCTGGAGGAGGCCTAATGATGGAAGTTTCTGAAGTAACAAGCTCTTATGAACCAGATTTTAAGCAAACATTTATGTATCCTTGGTAGTGTACTAACCTTAGAAACTTACCTGAGATGTCCAGAGTATTTTCAGATACTAGCACCTCTCACAGATTCTTATCCTTACCAAGAAATGAGAGCCCTGCAAACTACTAATCTACTTGCCAGTTGATAGATTATCACTTCCAGGTTCAAGTGCTCTTATTAGAGGAAGTGTTGCATGAAACGTACCTCTGGCACCTCTTCCTTACTAACATATTTGGAATGCTGTCTGAAACAGATGTTAGCAGGTACTTGTACCCATATGTTGCTCTTCTCTTGTAGAAAAGTATACAACTTTTCAGTCACTAGCAGGAGAAATCCAGGCACAATGTATGATTGATAACTGTGGGCACCATATCAATAAAATACGCAGAACTAGGTGCTCAGACCCCATCTAAGACAGAATTATCGTAGACTTGTTGACAGTTAATGATGTTGAGGATATCCTTTGCATTTGGGCACCCACTGTCTTCCTGTAATGAAACACACAGATATCACGTGGTGGGCAGTACATCATGATCATGTGATATGCTGAACTGTTTGATTTGCCATGGGAAAAGAAGCATAGTGCCTCCAATACATTGGTTATCTCTAATTCAGTAGTTCGTAAGTATACATATGCTGCACACAGATAGATGTTTGATAATGTGATTCTATTCTCGTGCAAAGATGGCAAAAAATGAGAATCACTTTGATTTCCTGAAATGTACTAACTCTAGTACAGCCAAAGCTTCTGAGTACTGTTGACTTGTGCTAGAACAGTGGATGTAATTTTGATGAAGAGACTGTTTATGTCTTGCAGTTTCCTGAGTTATGTAAGCATGTGAGAACTCACAAGGGGAATCTGCCATGGGTCGATCTATGATACAATCAAAACTTAGTGGAGTGAAAAAAGGACAAAAATAAGGGGAAGATGTTTTGGCCTAGGTGCCAACATGCAAATAGCTTGCAAGAAAATGATGGTCAAAGTTTCATCATGATTTCATCAGGCTACTCATATGGCATAAATCCAAGTGCGCCGGTAGCGCAGTGGCTAAGAACACAGTTCCAAAATTTTGTGCCCCATTTTCAAATTCCATCTTATGTTTTTTTTTTTTTCCTTTTGTTGTTGCAGATGTATGTGACATCAATATTTTTTACTAGCTGATACTCGTGGCTGTGCTCACATATCTGTATTTTTTTTGTGACGAGTTATTGTGAGTAAGTAAGCTGTTGTACGTGCAGGAGTGTCAGCTGCCCTGTTTATCTAACTGTTCTGGTAAGCATAGTTAATGATGGGTGTGACAACCCCCCTCCCCATTCCGCTGTCCAAAAGCACGATGCAGTGGCATGCACACCGTTACTGCCAAGTGGTTTGAGCAGAGTGGTGTGGGCTGAGTTCGCATATGATGTAAAAAAAAGATGTTCCACCCCATACTTCACACTCTCAGGGATAATTTTTTTCCCCTCTAAAGTAGCCTACGGTCTTCATCAGGCCTCAAGCTATCTCCATACCAAGTTTCACTGAAATCACTTCAGCAGTTTGGTCTTGAAAATGCAACAGATTGAATTACTGCTACATTTAATAATATTGGTGTGGAAGTATGGATTAAATATATTGAGCATTTTATTAGCATTGTATTCGTTATGTTGAATCATATTATGTAGAACATATCAGTCAATAAAAGCATTTCACAAGTATGATATAGTTCAAAGGTCAAAGAGTAAACAATTTTTATTTTTTTCCATTTTTTTTTTTTCGTAGAATAAATTTCTTTCTTTATGTTATGTGGATGAAACTGTAAATTATGACATCTTTTTTTGTGATCTGATTTTGATGAAACAAAGCCTGTAAGTTGCCATGAGCTACGCTGAAGTTACTTGTGAAAACCCCGTGAAGATTCTTCTAGTAGTTTTGGAAATTAACATGTTGAAACACACCGACATGACAGTATTTCAGTTTTATTATTAGTATATTCTTTATGACATTGTGATATACGATGGAATTAATGGCTAAAAAATTGAGATTTCAAATCTTATTGAAAAAAATTATAATCATAACTGATATGTATGAACACCTTCCAGAAAACTACTACCAACAATTTAAGTCTGTCACATGGAAGCATTTCTGTACATGTTGTCTCGTGAGATGGGCAAAACTATCCCTGTGTATATGATGGGCTGTTTCTCGATGAAATCCGCCAAAGTGTACGGTCCTAATTAAACCTTGCAATGTATACTCTTATTGACAGGTAAAGAATTACATTCACTAATTACAGAAGTGCCCTACTCTCATAGCACAGCAAAGGTAAATCTCAAGTAGAAGCAATGCATTTAAAATACACACCTTGATACATAATCAGTTGCAGCCTCCAGCCTTTGAGAAAATGTCTTGATATTCATGGTTTACCGCAAGATTATTGCCAGTTTGCTAGGTTGTTTTCCAAATGATATACACACGAAACAATGTGACTATAGTGTAGTGCTATATGTGACTTCATATGTTGCTCATGGTACACCAAATTTTTAAGTTTTGAATGTTTTTATAAATTCACTGGCTCTCTTAAAGCTTAAAAGTAAAATACAAAGAAAAAATTGAAATACTAGTTTTTTGGTTTTTAATTTTCAGTTACAGTTAATTATTAAAGATTTTTGTTGAAACAATCTATTTTTAATAAGATCTATTTTTAATCAAGAATGCATATTTCATTTGCCAAAAATTCCATTTTATTTTACAATATCACAAAAAATATTGATGTGGCATAAGATACTTCCAATACAACAAAAGAACAACAAAACGTAAGACTGGGTCTGAGCATGCTGTGCGGAATTTCGAAACTGTGTTCTTAGCCTCTGTACTGCCACTCACTTGGTTTTATGATGTGCAAGTTGACTGACGAAGCCCTGTCAAAAGGTAGATTTCATTTTCTGAAAAACTGTTGAGTGGCGGCACCTAAGACTAAATAAGTGTCCCTTGATTTTCACCCTTCATTTACCATGTCAAATTTTAACTGTGTCAGAGAGTAGCCTATGGTGAGTTACCTTGTCAAAAACTTAATGTTATAAAAATGATACTACAATTTGGCGTGTCTTGTCATAACAACATCATGGTTCATTTGCTGATTGTATTTGCTATTGTTTTAGTAAACATTTTCACTTACTACATTTTACAGAAAAAATAGATAAAATTTAAAGATATTTGTATAATTGATGCATTTTCATAATTACTTCTGATACATGACACATTTTGTTAAGATGTCATTTATGAGTATTATTTCTCATTTTCCTGACTTCCTGTGGCTAGAATTTTTTATTTGGAAAGTGTGAAAGTTATTATCTGGTGTTGCTACAAACAAAGAATTGTTGAAACAAATGATTAACTCTATAATGCGGCAAAGCTCAATCAGATCAGATGTAACCAGTATCGGAGTATCACATGGAAACTGATTATGTTTGTGTTTTTAATCTCATAAACACTTGCATGATTAAAAATCATTGTTATAACCATGAAGATGGAAAGTAAAACCAAGAAATGGTGTTTCATATTAAATGAAAGTTTGAAGTCAATTATATAATTTAATGTGTAATATTCTCATTATCTTATTCAGAATTTTCTAGGTATTAATTAAATAATGAATGAAGAAGAAGAAGAATATTCTCATTATCTTTTTCAGAATTTTCTAGGTATTAATTAAATAATTTTTCTGTTTGCAGACTGAAGGGTGCAGTTTTGTTCATAACAATTGTTCTTGTTGGAACAGGGTGGACATTTATCAAACATATTTTGTCAGAGAAGGACAAGAAAATATTCATGATTGTTATTCCTTTGCAGGTAAGGTACAAAGACATTAATATTTTTTAATTGTTGTTTAAATAAGTTATCAATTCTTGTTAATGATTTCATCAATTGTGCTTGCAGGTCCTAGCAAATGTAGCTGAGATAATTATTGATGAATCAGAAGAAGGAGCAGTAGAACATAGAATATGGAGAGTTGTGTTTATACTTGACCTTCTTTGCTGTGGAGCAATTCTGTTTCCAGTCGTATGGTGTGTTACCTATTAATTTAGTAAATTAAATGTTTTCTTTAGTAATGTGAAATCAGTAACTTTGTGCAAGTAAGGAATATTTACTGATACCATGTTTAATTATTTCCAGGTCTATTAGGCACCTACAGGAAGCATCTCATACTGATGGAAAGGCAGCAATAAATTTGCGCAAATTGAAGCTTTTTCGTCATTTTTATATAATGATTGTGTGCTATATTTACTTCACCAGGGTTATTGTGTATTTATTGAAGGTTTGTTGAAGTTTTTAATGTTATGAAGCAATTTTATGGGTGTTCCGCATATTTCTACAGCCAAATTTGTTGATAATTTACAGATGAGTAATGGTGCACAGTCACCTGGTGGTTTTAATGAATGGCACTGGGTATTAAAACTGGAGCATTTTCTAAACAATGGCTGAGGTCGTGATTTACGTATACCTTAACTTTTAATGACAATAATCATAGTAAAATAACAGGGTAGCTAACAAAGAGCTCATGGTCTACTTTGAAGGAAGGCTACTCAGAGATGTAACAGGAACTCAAAATATGTAGACATCGAGTTTGGTAGAATACTCAGTTACAAACAACATCTGCTAAGAACAGATGCCAAAATAAAAATAATGTTCTTAAAAAAAACTCAGTGGCACATCATGGAGATCCTCTGCATCAACACTTTGTACTTTAGCTCTGGGATTGGTTAACTGTGTTGTGGAATATTGCTCTCCACCTTTGATGAATAGTACTCACACAAGACTTGTTGACATACAGCTCAGTCATACTATTTGTCTTACCATTGGTACAATCAGACCGTCACATTCTGGAAACCTATACTTAGCCACATACCATCTCCTTCATTGTGACAGGAAAGTGCACCTGTACGAAGTACACAAAACTACAGAAAAATCCTCACCTCCCTGTTCATGAAGATATTCCCAACATCAGTAAAGGAAACTGCAAGGATGTTAGTACGCAAAGGCTTTAATACTAATGACTGCTGGGGACCCACATGGCAGATTAATACTCTGAAATAATAACTCAAGATACTGTGCATATTGACTGAACCATCTGCTTTTGAATTGCCATGCAAGATCTGGTCAGTTCTTGACCAAATAACTAACACTGGCACATGTGCCAATTCTGTGCACAAATGGAAGAAAATAGCTTCTCAAAGTTGTGAGTGTGGTGCCTGAAAGCAGACTACACTATGATGTAAATGGATAGATAAAAACATCTACTCACCAAGCAGCAGCAGCAGGAGAACAAACACACACACAAACACACACAAAACCTTATTTATTAATTTATTTATTTTACCTATGATGTATTGAACAAAAGTGCATCACCACTCTATCGTTTTTCGGCGCAGTCTCAGTCACGTTTAACACACTTTCTACAACACTCAGGAAGTGCAAGAATTTATCGGGGGAGGGGAGGAGCGAGGGAATCTTACGGAGAGGAGGATTGATGAGTATAGTGGGTGTGCAGGAGTAGCAAATTGAAGATTAGTGATGGTGACAGCAGTTGTATGGCATTATGCAATATTGCAAAATGACACATTTAGTCAAATGTGTTTTCATCAGTTTGATCTGATTGCAGGCTGAAGATGGTTTTTCAACAAATCAAAATATGCACCGATGATGGTATTTCCACTGGGTGTGCTGTGCTCCAAGATAATGCCTCTCATATCAAATGACAGTCAGCATAATCTTCTCTGCAGATGGTTGTTCATAGATCATCTTGGAATTTGGAGATGAGGAATGGCACTAAGCCTCTCGTATCAAATGGCAGTCAGCATAATCTTCTCTGCAGATGGCTATTCATAGATCTTCTTGGACTTTGGAGATGAGGAATGGTACCATTCCTTGTTTGTTTTCTTGGTTTTATGGTTGATGGTAATGGTTCCATGTTCTGTGGTGATTTTCATAAGGAAGCCAGCATCGTCTGCTTAAAAGCAATTTCTCCACAGGCATCAAAGCATCGCTCTTTTGTTATGGAGTGAGATGCCATGGCACTTACATTGCAGATACTTAGCAAAACCTAAGCACTTATTTAACAATCTTAAATGTTGGGCCATCACTAATGTTCAGATTTGTGGCTGTTTTATCCACCATCACGTGGTGATTGTCCATCACAGTGGCTGCAGCTGCTGCAGTAGACTCTGGTGTCACAGCACAGTAGTAGTATTAGTAATAGTAGTAGTAGTAGCTTTAGCCATCTGTAGATCTCTTTTTACGAGGATATAGGACATGTCAAAGTATTTACAAGTTTAGACCAATTTAAAATAAGCTAATTAGTATACACATATATTTACAGACTTCTAGTTAGAGACAATCATTGGATTTTACTCCTGGTATTCAGTACTTTTTTTACAAATAACTTTTTAAACAATGTAATACCACACTGTTCACTCATGTCTCACTATTAGTCGCTGCACACTATACACACATTGTTTCATAACACTTCACTCACTACACACACACACACACACACACACACTCACACACACTGGTGATCTCTGTGCCATTTTCTGTACCACAACTTCCCATTTGCTATCCTGAAAAACTGAGTGAGCATCCCTCTATAATGAGTGAGATGTTGAACTCAGAAAGAGGAAGAGGTGTTAGTATTGTGCTATGCACAGCTTGGAAGTAAGTATTTCTAGAAAAGAAAAAAAGGAGGACAAAAATGTAATTTGGAGGTGTTATGTGGAATGTTGGATGTTTTATAATCATTATTATTATTTATTTGTATAACTTTTTTTATCAAACCCCTACTCTGTTTTATATAAATAATTCTTCAAAGCATAAAATATATTGCATAACAGGTTCTTTTTAGCTAACTTTTTAAATAAATGTATTTTTGCAATTTCTTTAATCTCTTTTGGTAATTTATTGTACAGTTTTATTCCTGGGTAGAAAATGCTGTTTTGAGCTTTATGTTTATATTTTCTTGCTAAATGTAAGTTGAGTCTACTTCTTCTTGCATGGTCATGGACAGAGCGGTTTGTGATTTTGCATTTGTTACACAGTCTACAGAGGTGCCATCTACATTTAATTTAACATTGTAATTTTTCCTCTTCAAACTGAAAATCATGGCTTTAGTTTTCTTTATGTTCAGTGTCACTTTATTGCTTATGACCAATCATAAGCTTCCTTGAGAATTTCATTTGCTTCCTTGGCAAGGAGTTCTCTTGTTTTCTCAGTGACTATAATATTGCTGTCATCAGCAAAGAGAATTTCTTCACCGTGAGTAAGACTATTGGGAAAAATCATTGATGTATGTCAGGAATAGTATTGGTCCTGATATTCTACCTTGCGGAACTCTATATTAATGTATTTTTATTCTGATAAGTGTTTTACTAAATTTTTGGATCTATTTGAAGTATGTGTTGCCTCTACTCTATTTACCCTATCTGCCAGTTATGATCAAAACCAGTCATTAGTTACCCCTCTTATTCCTAATGCTCCTAATTTATTTAATAGAATCTTGTGGTCGACTGTATCAGACGCCTTAGAAAGATCCAAAAATATACATGTGACACACGTATCTTTATCAAGAGCATCAAATACAACTTTTGTGAATTCTACTATAGCTGACTCCATATTTTTGCCACTTCGTAAACCAAACTGTGATTTGCTTCAAAGATTGTATTTATTCAGGTAATTCATTAATCTGCCTTTCATAATTGCTTCTATTATTTTTGAGAATGCTGACAGCAGGGAAATGGGCCGGTAATTTTCTATGTCTTCTGCATTACCTTTCTTAAGCAAAGGTACTACTCTTGCTCTTTTAGCTGCTCTGGAAATGTCCCTGATGTGAAGACTTCATTTATTATATTTGTTAAGGGGCCTTGTATAATCCCTATGCATTGTTTCAGTACACACATTGGTACTTCACCTAAGCCTACTGACTTTTTATTTTTTAGTTTTTGAACAGTGTTATTGACTTCATTCTCTGTGCTTGGAAGTAACATCATTGTATTTAGTGCAAAGTTATTTACAGGTGTTATATATGTTTGGGGAATTTTTGCTGTAACTTCTCTGCAATACTTGAAAAATGCTCATTTACATAGTTTTCTAAATGTTGTGGATCATTTATTATCTTATCCCCCTCCCTTAGCGGTATGTTATTCTGTGTCTGTTTGCCTCTCCCTGTTTGCTTTTTTATAACATCCCAGACTGCTTTGCTTTTATTCTCTGCATCATTTATTATTTTGCCATAAAATGACTTTTTGCAGCAGTCAGCAACTCCCTATAGATGTTTTTGTATCAGTGATAGAAATTTAAGAATTCTGGATAATTGCAAATCTTTTTCATGGAACTGAGGTGTTTAAGTGTTTGATAGGACTTCTTAATACCTGCTGTTATCCATCTGTTTTTCTGAGATGTTGATACAGACATGCACACTTTTCGAAGTTCAATTTAAACAATGTAGAGAATTTAGAGAATTTCACATTCACATTGGTTTCCTTACACACTTCATCCCAGCTTTGATTTTCTAGCTCTTTTCAAAAATCTTTTATTTTGATTTCTGATAGATGTCATTTGTAGGCTTGTAATTTAGGGAATGATTTGATGCCTGATTTTACTGTTGTTATTTGATAGAAATGGTCCAATAGTCCGAGATCTCTTAAAGCTACATCACATTTTTCCCTGTCCATATTTGTGGCCACATGGTCAATTACTGATGCAGTCGTTGTAGTAACCCTTGTTGCACTATTGACCATTAGGGACATGCCAAAACTTAGAAGAATGTTTTATGAAGGTGCTGCTGGATTCATTTATGATATTAGTGTTGATATTAATGTCCCACACAAAATTATGTTGACCTTTGTACTTGAGACTTTATCTAGAACTTCTGTTAATTTATTGAAAAAAGTGTCCACACTACCACTGGAAGATCTATACACACACACAATGATTAATTTCTTGGTGATATCAAGCCCTGTTAATTCAATAGCTGATATTTCAAAGTGTTTGTTTTCACTTACTGTACTGAGGTCATGTCTTGATTTGAAATGTGTTCCTTTCCTGATCCTCCACCCCTTGAAGTAGTTCTGCTGTAAGAGTTTGCCCTTTCATACAATGATAATACTACATGTTGAATTTCTGTGTCTCTATGCCAGTGCTCAGTAATACAAACTACTGTGCAGTTCCAGATTGGAGCTCAACTTCTAATAGTTGTATTTTATTTTTTATTGATTGGTAAGTCTGTGAAATGCCCCATGTTCCTTTTTCCAATGGTTTGTTTTTCTTTGTGACATCTGGTATATGTGATATTTGAAGTGTTAAAATCTGTCTTGTGAGTGATTGTTTCAGTATTTTTTAAACTGCTGGAGATACTCTTTAGGCAGGGAACCTGTTGTCTGTATTTATTCCAAAAAAGACCTACTTTTCCTACCTATGACAATATGTATTTGACCATGTGTTGCCCGAGTCCACCCCCTATATTTTCATGAATCAGCTGTACCAATCTTCCCTTCCCAGTCTTGTTTAGGTGTAGGCCATGCCTAGCGAAACCCCATCTGTTGATAGTTCCGACTGGCACCAGAGAAACATGACCAAAGTTGGTTGTCCTCAGAGCCATCCCTAACATTGATTCGTCTCACAGCTCCATCAAGGTATGGTCGATCATGATGCCGGAACAGCCTGACAAAGTGTATATTGGTGCCATGGGTCAGGGAAGCTATCTTGTCGAGGTCACCACCTATGTCATATGCTCCATCCCTGTCCAAACTGTTTCCCACCCCACCCACTATCACTACATGGTCCTCTTTTGTAAAGCATTTGGCTTGAAGATATTGGTGGCCTGGTATGCTGCCCCTAAACTGTCATGTAACTGAGGGCCTACACCTCGCCCACGGCTACTACCTAGCAGCAGTACTTTCTTCTTCCTAACACTTTGTACATTCCTAGGCTTCTTGGCCTACACATTTCCTGCTCCTTGTTCTACCCTAGTCTCCTCTCCACTTAACTCTGGCAGTGGTAGATACCTGTTTTTGGTGTTGATGATAAAACTTTCAGATCGCGTTCTCTTTCTCCCTATCCTCCTACCAGCTGCCAGTTCCCAACCACCCTCCTCCCCCCTATCTCCCTTGATCCTTATGAGCTCCTTTCTTGCTTCCTCTAACTGTGCCTGAAGGGCACAGATTTTCCTTTCCTGTCCCCCAATCAAAATGTTCCTACTGCATACTCTGTAGTTCCACGAGAGAGCCTCTTCTGTTCTCCCAACATTCTCCCCACTGCACCCCCCCCCCCCCCCCCCCACGAGTGAAAATATTTCCTACTAGATTGGCAACAAATCGCTCTACTCACTACCCTATAGCAGCTCCCATATTTCTCAATCATGGTCAGTTTCGAAAGAGTAATTAAGTTTAAAAAGTGTTTTAAATTTGTCAAGGCTGCTTGATTGGCAGTGTGTAAACAAAAAACGACACAAACGTCTTATGTGCAGTGGTTTCTTTTGTACTGATTTTGAGATACAATGACAGAGAAATGAATTTGTGATTACTTTGCTTTTAGAGGATTTACATTATCAGACATGTTTGGTCAGGTTTTTAAAATGTTTATAACTTTGGAAAATTTAGTCCTAGATTGTGTCTATGTAACTAGTAAACAATACAAATTGTGTTAGTTCAGTACGATTTAGAAACATTTAATTACACTTTTATTGTGACAGTAGACACTGATGAAACTAGTTGCTGTCTTTTTTAAATGAATTTTGCACTATCAAGAAAGTTTGAATAGAATTTTTTGTGTTTATGTCATGCATAATTTCGGGTTATGTCGCGATTATCAGGACTTCAGGTAAAGAATAAGTTTTTTTCAAGAAAAAGCTCTGCTGGCACGCTAATATTCAGTTGTGTGACAAGAACGGACACTACAGCAAGTATACAAAACAAAGGAAATTTAAATTTGACACTATTTCCTCTTAAATAAGCTCTTTTAGCAGACAAAGAAAATACCTGTGATCTCACTTGGTGGCCATGTATTAAAAAAGTTTAAAGGGATCTATATTTATATTATAATATAAAAAGTCACTCTAAGTAAAATTAGCTTTCCAATTTGCCTGCCCCCACTGCCCCCCTCCCCCCCCAAAAAAAAAAAAAAGGGGGGGGGGGTCCTGTGTGTGGGCCTGGTTGGGTATTCTTTACAGCACTAGTAACTGTACTGCTAATGTACAGAACAATAGTGCAGGAAACAAAATTTTTATTACATTTTTAAGGTTTTCATTTGACTCTGCTTCATATACAATAAATTTTGAAGTTTGTGGCCACCTTATTATGACCAGTCCAGCACCATTTCATGGGTGCAGTCTCCACGTAGCACCCTGGCTGGACAGTGCGCCATGAGAACAGTCGCCATACCTTTATCCGAAATCACAAATGCATCCCCATCCTGTCTACACTTGTACAGTTGTTTACATTGCATATAAAAGGTCACACCAGAAAAAGTATAACAGACTGAACTTATGAATGCAAGCAAATAAATCTTCTATGAGCTCATAATACACAAGTAGTATGCAATACTGCCATTAATAGGAGTTAAATATGAATGAGATCTTCAATTGTAAAACGTGTTTGACAGTAGTAGTCAAGTGTAAGCATTATGCTGAGGTTACGGTGGATGATAAAAAGTGTACCTTAAAAGTATTCCCTCCTGGGACGAGAGAAATAAATGAGGGATACATCTCATTCAAGTGAGACAAGTACATTAAAGAGTTGCATCATGTAGTGATGCTCCTGCAAATACTTCTGGAAGGAAAGTGCTGTATACATTATCTGGTCTTCTTTATGGATAAATTGCTTTTACAGTGAAAACAGGTGTTTCGCCCATCTCTAGATGTAGTTGCTCCAAATAATGTTACTTACAGAAAATTCCTTTATTTTGGTTACGTTGTCATCATCAGCTGTATAAGAAGTAAATATAGTCAACTATGTATTAAAGTATTGCACCAGAATTTGTAACAAGTTATAAACTTTCTTTCTTCACATGAATTGATATTGTTACCAGTTTATATTTATCTAAGTCAAAAAGATGATTGTTCCAATTTGTTTCAGATAACAGTACCATTTCAGTATGAGTGGTTGGATGAAATGTTCAGAGAAATGGCTACATATGTGTTCTTTGTACTCACTGGATATAAATTCCGGCCTGCATCAGCAAATCCCTACTTTCAAGCAAATACAGATGATGATGACGATGAAGAAATGGATGTTGTGTGAGTACCATGATGCTATTTAGAGAACTATTATATTACCTTGAAAGAAATCCATACATATTACAAAAAATATATATCTGTGGTCCCCCCCCCCCCCCTTCCTCACGTAAACCACCAGACCAATTTCAACCAAACGTGGTACACATATCCCTTACTATCAGGCAACAATCAGTGTGGGGATAAGAACCACCTATCTATCATAGTTCACGAGATATGACATCACACTCAGTGAGATGTGTGATAAACTGCCACATCATGCATGATATTTAAATTTAGCACTTATATGCTACTAACTCTATTCGCAATAAATTTCACAGACAGTATACACATAAGGTGCTAAATGCACCTACAAAATTATATCATGGTACCACACAAAGTTCAGATCATATGAGATGTGTGGAAAACTGCCTCATTGGCCTTACTTTTAAATTTATTACAATAACTCTATTTGTAATACATTTTGCAGACAGTATCCACGTATCCCGCTGAATTATTGTAAGACGCATAAATTAGGAGATAACGATGTCATAAACACTGAGATCTGTGAAAACTGTTGCATCATGCATGACATTTAAATTTATCACTTCTTTGGTACTAACTCCATTTGCAACCTATTTCACAGACAGTATCCACATACGCCACTGATTGTACCTACAGAAATACACTGAAGAGCCAAAGAAACTGGTACATAAGCCTAATATCATATAGGGCCCCCGTGAGCATGCACAAGTGCCGCAACACAATGTGACATGGACTTGGCTAATGTCTGAAGTAGTGCTAGAGGGAATTGACACCATGAATCCTGCAGGGCTGTCCATAAATCTGTAAGAGAACGAGGAGATGGAGATCTCACCTGAACAGCATGTTGCAAGGCATCCCAGATACAATTAGTAATGTTCATGTCTGGGGACTTTGGTGGGCAGTGAAAGTGTTTAAACTCAGAAGAGTGTTCCTAGAGCCACTGTATGGCAATTCTAGATGCGTGCGGTGTTGCATTGTACGGCTGGAATTGACCAAGTCTGTGGGAATGCACAATAGACATGAAAGGATGCATTTGGTCAGGCAGGATGCTTATGTACATGTCACCTATCAGAGTCATATCTAGGTGTATCAGGGGTCCCATATCCCTCCATCTGCACATGCCCCACACCATCACGGAGCCTCCACTGGCTGCAACAGTCCCCAGCTGGCAAGGCCCATGGATTCATGAGGTTGTCTCCATAACCGTACACATCCATCCACTCGATACAATTTGAAACGAGACTCGTCCGACTAGGCAACATGTTTCCAGTCATCATCAGTCCAATATCGGTGTTGACGGACTAAGGCGAGAGGTAAATCTTTGTGTTGGATAGTCATCAAGGGTACACTAGTGGGCCTTCGGCTCCGAAAGCCCGTATAGATGATGTTTCATTGAATGGTTTGCATGCTGACACTTGTTGATGGCACAGTGTTGAAATCTGCAGCAATTTGCAGAAAGGTTGCACTTCTGTCATGTTGAATGATTGTCTTGTGTTTTCATTGCTCCCGTTCTTGCAGGGTCTTACCGACCGCAGCGAAGTCAGAGAGCCGGCCGAGGTGGCGGAGCGATTCTAGACGCTACAGTCTGGAACCGTACAACCGCTACGGTCCAGGTTCGAATCCTGCCTTGGGCATGGATGTGTGTGATGTCCTTAGGTTAGTTAGGTTTAAGTAGTTCTAAGTTCTAGGGGACTGATGACCTCAGGAGTTAAGTCCCATAGTGCTCAGAGCCATTTGAACCATTTTTGAAGTCAGAGATTTGATATTTTACCGGATTCCTGATATTCACAGTATACTCGTGAAATGGTCGTACGGGAAAATCCCCACTTCATCGCTACCTCAGAGATTCTGCGTCCCATTGCTTGTGCGCCAACTATAACACCGCGTTCAAACTCACGTACATCTTGATAATCTGTCATTGTAGCAGCAGTAACCGGTTTAACAGCTGCTCCAGACACTTGTCTTATATAGGTGTTGCTGACCGCAGTGCCATATTCTGCCTGTTTACATTTCTCTGTATTTGAATACGCATGCATATTCCAGTTCCTGTAGTTCTTCAGTGTATATTATTGTATGACAGGTAGTTCAAGAGCGATGACATCATAAACCAGGCTGTTCCAACCGAGCTCCAGGGAGCCGGAGCGCTCACTGCGGCAGCTCGGAGCCCGCATGGAGGGGGAAAACGAACTCACTGCCCCCTGGCCACATGCAGTCGCAACTGACGCAATAATCTGTGTTCAATGACAGCTATGACAGCCGCGGTAGCCCTGTACCTCTGTTGGAGGATACCTTTCTATTCGTTGAGAGGGATGGTCGCCGCAGTGTGTTGTATGTCGTAAAGTATTTAATTTTGCGAAGAGGTACAAAATACAACGACATTATACACGTCTTCACACAGCGCACTACGATTAGGTTGAAGGCGTTGCACGCAGAGAACTGGTAGCCAGGCTTAAGAACGACCTACCAGGAGAAGTATGTTTAAAAACGGTTTCGTAATACGGAGGGTATCAAAACATGCAACATAGTTCGTGTTCTGTAATGCATTTATAAATTTCAGGTGAATGAATGCGGAGAAAACACTACTGAATCTGAAATTCGAGCAAGCTACAGGGTCGCTCACATTATTGCGACGAGTGGCAAGCCGTTTTTGGTGGGACCACTCGTAAAATCTTACATGGTAGCAGTTGCCGAATGTTTGTTTCCAAGGGAGTTGCAGGCAATTGAAGGGGTAATTTAAGGGGTTTCCCTGTCGAAGCAAACAATGTCTCGTCGAATCCTGGACATGATAGCGGATTTAGAGACACAGCTCAGGAAAAAGGCGGAGAGCTTTGTTGAATTTTCGCTAGCGCTGGACGAAAGCACCGACATATCGGACTGGGCTCAGCTTGCAGTCTTTGAGCTGCAAGTAACTGAAGAACTATTGGATGTGGTATCACTCGATTGCGCCGCAACAGGACGTGACATTTTTGAAGCTGTTTGTGAATCAGTCGACAATATGAATGTGCCGTGGGATAAGCTCCGTTCTGTAGCGACAGACGGTGCACCAAAAATGGTCGGGCGTCACCAAGGTTTTGCTTCTCGTTTGAAAAATAAACTCAGGGACGAATTCAGAAAGACATTTTGACTCTTCATTGTTTTATTCACCAAGAGGCACTATGTGCAGAAACAGTAGAGCTAGGTGGCGTAATGAAAGATGTCGTGAAGTGTGTGAATTTTGTGCGGCGTCACGGTAGGAATCATCGCCAATTCAAAGGATTCCTGAAAGATATTGAAGCGGACTATGAGGATATACCTTACCGCAGTACAGTTCGTTGGCTGAGTCGGGGAAAAGTTCTTGATGTTTTCTTTGCCATTCGTGAGGAAATATCCCTTTTTCTCGAAATGAAACGGGAAGAAATGCGTTGTCTGAAAGATATAAAATGGATGTCAGACCTGGCGTTCCTAGCTGACCTAACTGTGCATCTGAATAATTCAAATCTGTCATTGCAAGGCAAAGAGCACCTAATCGTTGACATGCACGACCAGATCAAAGCGTTCATGGAAAAGTAATGTTTATTTGAGAGGCAGATGAGTAGTGGACATTTAACGTTCTTCAATCGTCTTGCTTCTTTAAAACTACCTGAAGGTACTACTTTCAGCTATTACCAAGCAAAGTGAAGGCAGCTCATCACGTCATTTGAAACACGATTCCAAAACCTCACTGGTTTGAAAATGGAACTTAAGGTGTTTAGCACTCCTTTTTCAGTTTCCCCCGATGATTTGTCATCGTCACTTCAATTGGAGATTATTGATTTCCAAAATTCAACTTTGTTGAAAGAGAGGTACTACAACACGTTGGATTTGTCACGATGGCATCGTTCATTACAGCGAAAAACATTTCCCAAGCTTCACAACAATACCGCTCAGATAATTTGCATTTTTGGATCTACATATGTTTGTGAGCAGCTTTTCTCAGCAATGAAAAGAGTAAAAAGTAAGGAACGATCGTTTCTTCAGGATGCAACAATGTAGGCCATCCTCCGCATTAACGCTGTGAACACTTTGATGCCTGATATTTCCGATCTTGTAATGAAAAGAAAATGTCAAGCTACAGAGGCCCAATAAATTTAATATGCAACTACTTGTAAAACAGTTGTTTCTTACTTATTTCCTGAACATCGTATTTCCTGGTCTAGCATGTGACCACGTCGTAGCAGCTAAGAGTATGAGGTTGTCGATCTTGTAAGACACAGCTGGCACATCAAAATGCTTGCCTTGCTGCCTGCCTCATCCAGCCGTGCAACGTGCCTTCGTGCCGGCCCACTTGAACGGTCACAGCGAGGGACACGGCTCCCTGGAGCAGGGAGCACTCTGCGGCTCACAACGGAACCAACGAGCTGGAACAGCCTGTCATAAACACTTGAGAAATATGAAAAACTGCCACAGCGTGCATGCAGTTTTAATACATTTATTCTTTACTGCTAAGACACTCCCACATGTGAGTCAATGTAAGGAAATTCCTGATATCTGGCAGCATCTTTGACAGCTTTCAACTGCAAAAGGATAGTGGCTGTAGCTAGAAACAATAGCCATTTATAGAGGTCTGAAGATGCGTTACCATAGAGCAGCTGGAATCCAGCATACTAGAAATTTCTGAGTTAAATAAACATTACAGGGAATTTGTATTTTACATATTATATTTTTTATTTTGGATACTATACTTTTACATTATGCATATTTCTTTGTGCAACTTTTTCATAATTTCAAAAGTGATTTCACAAATACATGGAAATGAAATTTTTTCAATATTTCACTGCAAATAAGTTCATTTTTGTTTTTGTTTGTAGTAGAAAATTGGCAAAATAAATACCCCTACAATGCTGGGTTTGACAGCTACTAAACTCCAACCTTACCAGACAGAAAACTTATCACTTTGTGCATCAAAGCTAACAACAAATTCAGGACTCTGTATGTAGTGTGGAATGAGAGAGAGTTGGTGGCAGTTGGTTGATAAGTGTAGTGCAGTTCGTGTAGTTAATACACTATTTTATTAGTCACCACATAACTGTAATTCTTGAAGAAGCTGAATTACAAGTGCACTCGACATACACAAAGCAGACATTCTTCTTGATCTCCTAGGTTTGGTAGATCACCCCTCAATCTGTGTATTTTCTGGTTCAGCCCCTGAGGTGTTCGGGGGCCCATTTTTATCATGTTCTACTGCTGATTCAGCAGCTGTGGTCCCTTTTCATCCTGTTCACTCCTAGTTCTTGAGGTTGCCAAACTAACTGCCATTTCGCCTCAGTGCTGTTTTTCCCAATGTTCTTCCAAAGATGCTGCATTTTATGATTTGGTTTTGATACCTTTTGACATTTCCATAAGACAGTTTCACAATGTACAGCATATTTCGAAGCAACTTAATTATATTGCCAGTGATCCATGGTGTCCCACGTGACAAATGATTTGAGAAATTTTTATCAGACACTTTATCTCCAACCTGGAACTGTGAACTGTTCTTTGGCTTTGTCTCCTCTTGTGATCGAAGGATCAGTGACAATATGATCCTTGGCTGTTTGTGATGAAGTAGTTCAGCAGGTGATTTTCCAGTTATTGGGTTTGGAGCTGTACAATAAGTAATCAGCATTTTCTGTAGGACATCTTGCTGTTTCTTTCCTTCCTACTTAGCCTCTATCATAGCTTCCTAAAGTCCTGACAAATCTTTCTACTTTCACATTTTAAGCTGGGTGAAATGGAGCTATTGTCAGAAACTATGGTTTTGGGGATCCCGTCTATGGCAAATACCTTTTTGGGTACCCTTATTGTGGATTCTGAACTTGTCGATGTCATGTCAAATAGAGAATGTCCCAGAAGGAATAGTCAGTATTCAGGGATATGACAGGGACGAGCATTACAAGCAAACAAGTGTAGTAAACCTAGGCTCTAAAGTGAATACCTTTTTACGAACAATGAGAACTACTTCGTCACTGACACTGTGAAACAAACCTCTTCTACTACAAACTCTTTGCTTTCCATATTTTGGGAGGATCTGGTATGGACCAAAACAAAAAAAAAATGTGTGTTAAACATGGGCTTTAAAATACATACCTTAAGAACTACGAACACTTGTTTAATAGAAGAGATATGTTTCACAGTAGCAGAGATGAACAAGTGCTCATAGCTCTTAAGGTATGCATTGTAGACTCTTGGCTACTGGACATTTTTTCTTATTTTAGTCCACACTACCACCTCTCAAAATATGGAAACCAAAGCATTTACACTAAAAGAGGCTGGTTTCACAATATCGAAGATGAAGAAGTGCTCATAGCTTTTAAAGTATGCATTTTAGACCCCATGATTGCTAGACTTTTTTGTTTCGAGTGATTGTCCCCATCATATTCCTGAATAGTGGTCATTTTCACAGGGGACAACATGTATAAATGGGAGCAGGGGCTATGCGTCCACACACATGAACCACGATGCTTTCCAGAATGGTCCAGCATAATCAATGTGAATTCTTTCCCATAGTTTTGTTGCTTCGGCCCAGTTTTGAAAATCTTTTTTGGGATTTGATTTTACTATTTCACACCACGAAACCATTTCTTCAATTTCTTTGTCCATTTTTGGCCACCAACAATATTTTTTTTTTCCATTTGTTTCATTCTGATGACGCCCCAATGTCCACCATGAAGTGTCTTCAAAATATTATTTTAGTGCATTTTGAGTGTGACAGATCTGTCTGAAGAAGTAACAAGCCTTAGCTGGTGCTGAGGTCAGTCATTTTGTTAAAATATAGGTGCACAATTTTTTTGTCCTTTTGAAAGTAGTCTGACCATCCATTTTTCACATAATGCAGAGTCATTTTTAGTGTAGCATCTTCACCCACGGCTTCATGAATTTTTCTCTGATCAACTAGAAATGAATTGATCTGTTCATTAATTTCTTCATACAGTTGCAGCCAGGATACTTTAGACATATCAAATTTTTCATTCAGAGCACCAGGCAGTCTAGATAAGGTATCAGCATTGCAACATTTTTCTGTAGGTCTGTGTCTGATTTCATAGTTATAGTCTTTCAGTGTGATTGCCCAACTCTGTAGTCTCTGAACTGTCATTACTAGCAGCTGTTTGCTTGGATGGAATATTTAAACAAGAGGCTTGTAATCTGTGATCAGTTCAAACCTTCTTCCATATAAGTACTGGTGAAATTAATTGGCTACATAACATAAGGATAGTGCGTTCTTTACAGTCTGGCAGTATCTGACCTAATGTTTATTTAAAATCTTGGAAGCAAAGATGATGGGTCTTTGTGATACATCTGAATACTTGTGAAACAGTACTGCTTGAATTCCATACGATGTTGTATCAGTGGCTAATACCACAGTTTGAGTTGGGACAAAGTGCGCCTAATAAGTTTCCTTGATAATTTCCTCCTTGAACTTCAAAAAGATGCTTTATCTTGCTTGGTCTGCTTTAACTGCGCATTTTTCTTTTGAAGTTTATTCAATGGGTCAGCCATTTCAGAAAATTCTTTGATGAATTTGTTGTAGTAATTTACTTTTCCAGTTGAAGAGTGCAGTTCCTGTATACTCCTTGGATGAGATAGTTTTCTTATTGTTTCCATACTAGCTTTGGATAGTTGGGTTGCACCAGTACTAATGATGTGGTCTAGTTATCCTGCATTGTTCTTGAAGTATCCTCATTTTTTTCTGTTATGTCTTAGGCAACTTTTTTCCAGTGATGTAAAAGAATGTCCAAATACTTCATGTGCTCATCTACATTTGTATCTGACAAATATATTGTCCAGGCACTTTGCACAATCAGTTACTCTATTAGTGATTTATTCCACAAATTGTTGGTATATTGCAGGAGCACTTGCTATGCCAAATGGTAATCTCTGGCATTTGAACAGTCCAAGCAGAGTATTGACAACTGTCATCATCTTGGGCCTTCAAGGCCTGTTCAGATGGTGTTTGTTTATTTGTTTCATCTTCTTGGATTTGTCATCCAGTTGCAACTGGAGATATGCATCCAATAAATTTATTTCTGTAAAACATTTGCTATTCCTGATTTTTTCGAAAGAGCTCCACTCACCTTGGAATCGGATATGATCTATTTCCAGCTTTGGATTTACAGTCAGTTCTAAATCTCCACAGATTGTTATTGATCCACTGGGCTTTGGTACAGCCACAATTGGTTTAGCCCATTGACTGGTCTCCACTGTTTCCAGATTCCTTCTTTGACCAGTGTTTCAATTCCTTCTTTAACTTTATCCATCAGCAAATGGTACTGGTCTGGGTTGAAAAATGGTGGTGTGGCTTCTGTCTTTATTTTCAGGACTGCTTTGTAGGTTTTGCATTTGCCCGAGCCAGACTATAAAGGAAATTCATGATCCTGACTTATTTTCTTCTTGACTTTCTTTAAAACTATTTTGATCCACCATACTTGCAATCAGTAACTTATTTTCAATAATATTAAAATTGAAGGTAGTGAAAGAGTTCATGCCAAAGAGATTGGCTGTTTTCTGTGAGGTGACAATCATTGATGGAACTCTTTCCTTTGTTCCATTGTATTTGACTATTTCCATCATTTTTCCATTGAATATTTCAGTGTTGAATATGTATTGAAGTATTCTGGTGTTACCAGCAGTTTGTAAGCATCATGGTTTATTAGTGAGCAAGTTGCACCAGCATCGTAGGAATTTCATTGTGCAGCCTTTGATTTCCAGTGGAATGTGGATTTTGCTGCATCTTACCTGCTGATGATTTTGTTACTGCTGATTTCTTCAGTTGATGCAACTCCATTTGCTTCACTCTTGTACTGGCCTATGAGTTGGAATGCTGATGCTTCTTGGCAGTGGAAGTACCTTTATTTCTCTACAGGCATATGTAGCATATGGGGCCAGTCTTCTTGTAGATAATTCACACTGTATTTCTGAATTTGCTTTCATTCCAGCTGTGGTTAACTCCATATTTTGGGCAAGACTTGTACTTTCCCTGGTAAGGGTTCCTCTCTTTTGACGCATTTCTTCAGTGTGGCTCTTTCGATTTGTAGTGGCTGGTTATTTGAAAAATTTCAGTTGAATCCTCTGTATTTTCAGCCTTGAATGTTTTCACAGTTTGTTATGTAGTTTCATGTGCTTCAGTAACCTTTAAAACTTCATGCAGTGAAGTATTGATGTAGTGTAGAACAGAATTCTGCACAGTGTCATGAGGGTATGCAGTATAATGATATCTTCAATCATTCTGTCATTATAAGCAATCTCCTGCCCAGGCTTTGTTTTTGTACTGGGAAATTTGTAAGCAGCCGCCAGCATATTCATTTTTGCTTTGAAATAGGTTGATAGTTGCTTACCCAATTCAGAATGTTCTGCTTCCTTACATCCTCGTGTCCAGTATGCTTTCTCATTAGGTCAAATGCATCATTGTCGACCCATGACAGGAAATGAGCCCTTTTTTGTGTGCTTCAAAATGTCAATGTAGGAAGGAAAGCAGGAAGTACTGGTACCTTTGATTTTTGATCAAGTGATGGAGCACTTCATTTTGTCAGCAGTGTAACAAATAACTTTTATGAAAAGGATAGATTGCTTCTGACCATAAAGCCGACACATTGAGTTGCAGACAGACATGATGAAAAGACAGTTACATGTAAGCTTTCAGCCAAACCCTTCTTCAGAAAACAAAAAGAAAACACACACATTTACACAAGCAAACACACTGCGCACACACAGACACACTTGTGATTGCCATCTCCAGCCAGAGTTCTACTAAAACGTGTCAAATGGGAGCAACAGTATGGAGTTACTGAACTATATACAAAAAGTGATCAAAATCAACCAACTGTTTGTTACCTGGCATTCTGATGATGTATTCACAAAATGCATCATAAATAAAGAAACATTAAATGCTTTTCAGACAGTACCTGCAGTAAAGTGACAGCCTGGATTGGCAGACATGCCTGCAACTTACGCATTTAAAGGGTTTTTCCACATTGTCAAAGCCAAATTTGTCTGTGACTATCCACAGAAAGTTAAAAACTATCCTGTGAGCAAGTCGTAACACAGCCACACTGTGGAAGAAAAAACATGGAATACTGATGAACTGAAAGAATTAAAACTACAAAACAGCAAGAGATCCCATTTCAAAGAAAAACATGTGCACATTCACACAAGTAAGAACACCACACACACACACACACACACACACACACACACACACACAAAATTGCCATCTCCAGCTGGCAAATATTTACAAGTAAAAAGGCTTTGTAGAAAGGATGTAGAACAAACCAAAAAGAAAAGCAATTATAGATTCATTGAAGGAATTCGCAACTCATGCTAGGCAGCCTTGGACCTAATCAGTGAACACTGGAAGGAAACCACGTCTCCCTTAAACTTGTGAAGTCCAGATGACTTTAATAGTTATTTTATTGACTTTGTGGAAAACATTTTAAGTACAATCCCATGCTTCGGCCGCTGTAATAAATGACAGAAGGTGCACCATGATGAACTTAGGGAATTACAAAAAAATTAAATACTACAGGTTGTACAATCTTATAAACCTTCCTGTAGTCAGGATACATACAGGATATCTGCTAATACCCTCAAGAAAATTACCTATGAAATTCCTGAACCATTAACTATGGCAGTTGATAAGTGTTTCACCGCTGGTGTATTTCCAGACTTTCTGAAACTTGCATGGACCGTGCCCATTAATAAAAATTGTGACCCAGCCATGGTAGCAAGCTTCAGAACAGTCTCAGTCATTCCAGTCTTAGCCAGAAGTCATTGGGACTGCAATAAAAGACCAACTATCAAATTACTTCAAAATTAATGAACTCTTGACAAATGCACAGCATGCTTTCTGGAAAGACAAATCTGCAAAGTAACAGCACTAGATCCGGTTAGTATGATAAAGCAGAGTTTTGAGAACAAAGAATTTGTAGCTCTGATACTTTGCGGCCTTTGTAAGGCATTTTACTGCAATTCCTCATAAGGTTCTACTAAACAAGCCCAGTAAATACCGTATGGAGTTGGAGGCACTGTTCCAACATCCCTCAAATTTTGTTTGGGAAACAAAAGCAGATTGTATCAGTCGAAGGAGCACTATGGTATGAACAGAAGTTAGAATACGGTGTGCCATAGGAATTGGTAATGGGCCCCCTCCTGTTCCTATTATGTAAGTGATTTAAGCTCTCATGGACAGTGTTGCAATTTGCAGACAACACAACTCTGTACTCGAAAGACATTGACGCCAGCGAGGCTCAAGAAGAAGTACGTGCTTTGTTTGATGATGCAAGGTAATAGTTTGTTATAAACAAAATGAAGATAAATGAAGAAAAAAATGTGAAAATTAGTATGTATCTTCAGTGACATAGGATACCTAAAAAGTGCAGGAACTGTGAAGCTTCTGGGATTCATGATGGATAGTTAACTCACTTGGCAAGAATACACTGCACATGTATGTGACGAACATCATGACTCTTGAGGAAACTGAAGCATGTGATAACTGATCAATACCTGCTGATGGTGTAGTATTCACTGTGTTACAGCCATGCCATCTATGGGTTGTTACTGTGGGGCCACTCTAAAGGCTGCAAGAAAATTCTACTACTACAAAAAAAGCAATAAGGATTATAGCATCAAGCAGGAAACTGTACCACTGCAAACCCACCTTCACATGTCTAGGAGTGATGACAGTTTACAGTCTATATGTCTTCACCTGTCTCTTGTAAGTGAAACAAAATCATGAAACATTCACCAACAGGAATGACATCCACAATTAAACTCTCCATGACACAGCACAGTTTTCCAACAGTAGCTATTAAAATGTTCAGCCATCTAAATACTAAAATGTGATCCTTGGACTGGGTGAAATTTTGAGAAAAGAATCACAAAATCTATGCCAAAAACCACTGTACAGTATAAATGAGTTTGTTGACAGTGAAACAGTAAATTGGACTTCCTAACCAATGCATTGCTGTATGAAATGAAGTGAATATGTACTTGTTAAAAATTTCTCACTATATGTCGTTAAGTGTTATGCCATAAGTATGCAAATTTGTTCTGTATTATTATGCAAATTTGTGCTAATTTTATATTATAATGCTTGTGTAATCTTAACCTTGTAACACTGATGCAGTCAAGAGTGGATATGTAGCAATGGGCGAACACTATCCCCAAGTTTCATGGTCTCATGTTGATTGATTGATTTTTATTTTATTCTATTCTATTTTATTCTTTATTTTTTAGGTGATAATTGAAGCTATAACTACCCCTCATATATATGAAATAACTTTATTTGCAGCACAGGAGACTCAGCACAGTTTATAATTATCTCAGCACGCTACTACAGCTGTTGAAAGCATTTCTTACAGATGAATACAAAACAATGGTTTACAGAATATAATTTACAATATGTTTACAAATTCCCGCAAGGAATAGCAGCATTTTTCTGTCAGCACATTCTGTAGTATCATCTACAGTATCCATAGCTCCAAACAGTGGATATTTCTTCCCTTTAATTTATTATAATTTTCATGTAGATGTATTTTGGAGTCTGAGCATACAACTTTAACCTGTAAGGAGGAAACATGAAAGTTTTGTTATATCTAGTTTCATATGTATATGTATGGTGAAAATGTTTTTCTGGGTTTTGTTGCAAGAACTAAATTAGCTCAAAAATATACAAAAAGAAGGAAAACTTTGCATATTGTGATCTCTGATTAACAGGTGACAGGTTTCTGTGAGTTTTGCATTGTACATGTTTCTATTTTTTCTGTAGAATTAATATTTTTGACTTATTAGTTGCATTATCCCCAAAACTTATTTCATTTGTTGCAACAGATACAAAATATTGGATTCTTACATGTGGTGGCTGTGCAATGATGCAATGCAAATTTCAGCTGGTCCCAAGCATGTCCATTTGGTTTCATGTCGGCATATACTACTGGCCATTCCATTCTGAGTTGCAGATAAACACAACAAAAAGACTGTTAAACAAAGCTGTCTGGCCTTAGCAGCCAGAGACTGTGGTGATGTGTTTGTGATTTGCGTTTGCATGTGTGTGTGTGTGTGTGTGTGTGTGTGTGTGTGTGTGTGTGTGTGTGTGTGTGTGTTGTCTATTTCTGATGAAGGCCTGCTTGACCGAAAGCTTTGTTTGACAGTCTTTTTGTGGAGCCTATCTGTGACTCAGCATCTCTGCTGTATGGTGAGAAGCAACTATCCTTTTCATAACATTGTCATTATTCTATCCTGGATTTTCCATTGTTTGATTTGGCCATTCCATTCGGTACATTCCTACCTCCTGGAAGAAAGTGTTAAGTAGTTGGGTGTGATATAGCCCCACATTATCATTTAGAAAGACAAACCATCACTGAAATGTTGACTGTAGGGCTATAGAAAAGTTGGAGGATCCTATTCCCAATACTGCCCAACTCTCAAATTATCCTCTATAGTGATGAGAACAATCAAACATCATTCATCAGTTGCAAGAACATGATGCCATTGATCCATGTTGCATTTCAGGCGTTCCCTTTAACACCTTCTTTGCACATTATGGTGGTGGATGGATTTACTCTTGTTCATAACGGGTACCCAAAGGCCACATTGATATCATGGTGAGAGTTTGCACACTATCCTGGCTGATACAGCTCTTCCAATCACCTCTAAAAAAAGACAGTGTGCACTTCTGCTGCATTTTCTTCTATTGTACCTACAGATCATAATTTGTAGATAAAAGTTACTAACCGATGCTGTTGACTATGGTTGACCACTATATGGCAGATCTTCAGTGTTTTGTGTCGAACATGTTTAAATGACACTGTTGTGGTATATGTGAATTCAGTGGGCATCTTCCCATGCTGGCAATTCTTCTTGTAGTAAAGTCAGAATGTACGACAGTCTAAGCTTAAAATGAAGCTTCAAAGTGTGACAAACTGAACAGTGTCCACAAGGCACATTGTTCCATTCCCAGGTGGATATACTGCACCCTCTACTGAAACACAGATTTATTTTTACCACCATGAAAAAAAGAAAGAAAAAATCTTTTTTCCTGGGTGTATCTTCACTATTTACCAAAACTGTGGTACCCGTTTTGCAACCATAAATGCAATGAATCTAAAGTGAAACATGTTAATAGCACAATTGTTCATATGTACATGATGACTAATATGAATATAAGCAAGCATTCATTGTTCTATGCCATGACTCACAATGCTTTTCTATAAGACAAGTTTTCTGTATAATACGTCTTATTGCTACAGATTACTGTTGTTATGGGGAAATGGTAACATAGCAGTGGCATTAGTAGTCATACTTGACATGAATTAAATAATAAAGTAATACAAGCAGAATAAGAATATTGAAAATCATACAAAATGGGAAGCCAAATATATTTGGCCAATGGATTTCCTAGTTGGTTTACTCCCACCCCTTTTTGATTGGTTACTTCAGTGTTATCTGTGGCTGCCCTGTTTTTAAATTAAAGTCGTCACTGATTCCACCACTAGTGAAAACAGTAGTGACTCAAGTTAAATGCAGGGTGACAGTGAATAGTGCTGAAACAAGCCAATCAAACAGGGTGGAGCTAGACAATCACAAAATGATAACACTGCTCAATAGATAGAAGAATATTATGCTCCCAAGTGCTGTTGTTGGTCTCCTCATGAGTGAAAGAAATGTTTACCAAGGTGGCTGTTGAACAGGAAAACTTGTTGTATAGGTATCTTGAGCAGGGTCATATTATCTCCCACGGGCCTCCTTTGAAATTGCCTGCACTGTTTGGATTCGAGAACTCAAATGTGACAGGGGTTCACTATTTATTGTAATGCCTTGTTGGCACGTTTAGTGAGGACAGGAATGTGTTAACTATTACTATATCTATATCTATACTAATCTAACTTATGACGTGTTGTACGATGGAGAATACGTTGCCCACCCATGTCACATCCCTTCTTTTCTGTTCTATTTGTATATGGTGCAAGGGGAGAACAACAGTTGATAGGTCTCTTTACAATCTCCAGCCTCTCTGATTTTCTCTTCAGGCTCTTTTTGCTTGGTATATGTAGGAATAAATAATATATTGCCGGCCGGTGTGGCCATGCAGTTATAGGCACTTCAGTCTGGAACCGTGTGACCGCTACGATCGCAGGTTCGAATCCTGCCTAGGGCATGGATGTGTGTGATGTCCTTAGGTTAGTTAGGTTTAAGTAGTTCTACGTTCTAGGGGACTGATGATCACAGATGTTAAGTCCCATAGTGCTCAGAGCCATTTCATTTCAAATAATATATTATCTGACTCCTCTAAAAATATATGTCCTTTTAACAGTAAATCACAATTAATGTGTAATGCTTTTCTTGTAGCCTACCACTAGTGTTGAATCAGCATTTCATTATTTTTCACCCTCATTAAATGAAGCTGTGAGTAAATTGTTGTCCTTATTTTACCTTCTCTATTAGTGTCAGTTGAAGAAGGATTCTGTAGCCTGCCTTCTGATGATTCTTTCAGCTGGTGTGTGCCTTTATTGCAATTAAATTTGTGTTGTCAGTCCACTTTAAATCGCTCTGCATGCTTACTCCTGGATACTTAATTAATGTGACTATTTCCAGTCATCATTCTGCAGTCATGTATTCAAACAATAATTTCTACCTATTCATGCCTAATATGTTACATTTGGTTATCTTGTGGCTCAACAGCCAAATTCTTACCAGTCATCAATCCTCTGCAGGTCTTCCAGCATTTTGCTACAGTTTTCTACCATTGGGAATTTTCCATGTACAACGCCGTTATTCATGAACAGTCTCATGGCCATGTGGGGTAGCCACGTGGTCTGAGGCACCTTGTCATGGTTTACATGACTCCCTCCATCAGATGTTCAAGTCCTCTTTTGTGCGTGGACTTGTGTGTTGTCCTCAGCGTAAGTTAGTTTAAGTTAGATTAAGTTGTGTGTAAGCCTAGGGTCCGATGACCTCAGCAGTTTGGTCCCACAGGAACTTACCATTGCCAAAACACTCTCATGGAGGTTCCAACATTATCCTGTATGTCATTTAAGAGTATAATGTGTAACACTCACTCAGAGTATGCTTGAAACTACCTTGACATCAGAAAATTTCATTCCATTAATAATGACATTTTGTCTGTTAGGAACTCTTCAAGCAGTTACAAAGCTCGACTATTATTCTGTATGCTCTTATTGTGTCCAGTGGGGAGTAAATGTGGAATTGTATGAGACACATTCTGAAAGATGAGACACACCATCAATCTGGATGCCGTATCTTCTGCATTTTGGATATTGTAACCAAATAGAGCGAGCAGGGTTTCACGTGGTCATTGTTTGCAGAATTTGTGTTAATATCTAGATATGAGATTTCAGTCTGCAGAAAAGTCATGATTAGGGACTGGATTACATGCATCATAAAGTCCTTAAAATATGCATGAAAAATGCTTAAAATACATGAAAAGTGCTTAAAATGCATGAAAAGTGCTGAAATATGCAAGATCAAGTAATAATAAAAACATGGTAGTTACTGCATGCATTATATCTCAAAGTTGAACGTGTGCATGTCAATCAAGAGGAAAAGTGCCGGCCCTGCAAAAAAACGGTACATTTAGAACGCTGAAATTTTCTGAATACTTTCTGGTAGAGCTTAGGAAGGGGGCCTTTCTGGGATTGTTTTCTAAAAAATTTCAAAATGGGGACACATACTGTGTTTCAAGAGTTGTTCCTTCTTTGATATTGTTGTCAGTAACAAGCGGATGCGATGCAAGTGAGTTGCAGTGAAACAATTGATACATACAGGACCAACTTTGAGATATATGGCACGCAGATGGGCACGCTCAAAAACTACATAATATTTTACTTAAAAAACTAGATACAGTCATGAATTTTTTGAACAGCATTAACTTTTAAGCATCATTTACAATTTATTTTACATTTTTATGCAGTTGTAAACAGAAACGATCAAGTACTGCTCCAAATTTTCGGTAGTAAGATTGTGTCTTCCATCACGTAAAACATTTTTATAAGCAAAAAAGGACCGTTCTACATCAACCGAGGTAACTGGGCAGTATTTGAATTTGGGTGCTATGTTGGAACTTACTGTTTCTGGTAAAAGTTCACATGTCCCATTAATAAAACTATCAATTTGGCACAAGGGTTCAAAGCCTGGGTTATTATTTAAAATGTTTTCAATTTTTCTGTAAGTTTTCTTGGGAATACCGTCAGCAATGAGGAGTTCACTAGAATAATTTTATTCATTAACTGAATAGCTTCATTCAGCGCCAAACCTTGAGTTTCAAGCTTTTTAATACCAGAATCATTTAAAGCTTCCTTGCACTGGCAAACTGCCAAAGCCTCTGCACTATTGAAGTCGTTTACTACCCCTCTAATGGCCTTGAAATGTTCGTTGTAAAACAACACACTGGTTCAGGAGGTAAAGGCATTTTTGGTACCTTTTCTTTGAGGTCTTGATGTGAGCAGGAGCCCTTAGAAACACTTTCTTTGTGGATGAAATCAGTTTATTTACATTCACAAACATGGAGTGTAATTCTTCAGCTATGCGATGTACTCCATGAGCAAAGCACGTCACATGAATCAAATTGGGATAAACTACTCGGAGGGCTTTTCCTGCTTTGATCGTATATAGAACGGCATCTGAAATAAACATAAACACCCTTTCATCTGCAGAAGATTCTGGATATATTTTTCTAATACCTTCATTCACAAATCTGGCAATCGTAGAGTGATTTACTTTATCATGTTCTTTGCAGGCCACTAAATAGGAAGAAGAAGTCTCTTCTTCTAAAGCACCGACAATTAAATTTGCAATGTAACAGCCACAAGTGTCTATAGTTTCCTCAACTGAAATCTAGATAATGTTATCCTTGAGTTCTGTTATAACTTCAAGTTGAACAAATATATTTCAAGGAAGATGCAATACATGAAAGTCACAGATCAAGTAAACAGAGTAAGACGTGTGTACACTTTAACAGTCAAATCATAACTGAGTCTGAGTCTAGTGGCCGCTGGCTAGCTGGCCGCTTAGGTGGCGCTGCTGCTGCATGGCTGGCAGACAGCGCCGCATGTAGAGGACGCGCGCAACTGCGCGGCGGCACTTTGAAAGATCGGCGAGTCACAACACTTTTCCCCCCCTTTGAAGTTTTTGCACAGGTCTTGATGGAGGTGGCCTGTAGATTGCTAACGTCCATAGGTGTTGTTTGAATGGCTGTAAAGTCTCGAGGAGGAGGCTTCCCGTACGGACGATGATAACGGGTCGAGATGAAAGGAGACGTGGGGGTCGAATCTGCTGGGACCCCATGCACCAATCGGCCCATTGCGGCAAGTCTGGTTGTTATAACAGGAGACATGGGCGATATGTCCACGTCCGTAGGAGAAGGAGGTGAGTAGAGTTGCTCCGACAGATGATGGTCATCTGGTTCCTGCATGGGCACGTCTCCTGGTGGCGTCAGTTCTTGTGCTGGCACCGATATGATGGTGAGAGGATTGCGTTGTGAGTAATGAGAGATTCCAGTATCCCGAGCGTCAGGTAGAGCTGAAGGTGGTGTAGTGACATCCAGAACAGGCATTGCCGGCACACGAGGCCAAAGCTGGTCCGAATGACGCACTGCAACACCCGTGTCCACTTGAATTTCATAAAGGCGTTGGCCACGGTGTCGCAAGATGCTGCCAGGACTCTATTTTGGCCGCCTGCCATATCCCCATACCCATACAAGGTCGTCGGCGGTGAACTGGCCAAGCGAAGGCACCCACGGCTGTAAGGTGGAAGGCCACAGAAGGTGAAGTAGCGTGCGGGGCTGTCTGCCATGTAAGAGCTAAGCCGGACTGTGGTCGCTCATGGGGGTGAAATGGTAAGAAGCCAGAAATTGGAGAAGCGCATCATCAGCAGAAGAAGTCAGGAGTTTCCTCATCTGAACCTTAAATGTGCGGACCAGTCATTCAGCCTCACCGTTTGACTGTGGATGGAACAAAGGGGCCGTGACATGCATGACGCTGTGACGGGCACAAAAATCCGCAAAATCGGAAGATGCAAATTGCGGACCATTATCAGTAACAAGAGTAGAGGGAAGGCCTTCCAAAGAGAAAATGCGAGCTAGAGCGTTGGTAGTTGCCGCGGTGGTAGGCGACGTGCAACGGACAATGAAAGGAAAGTTAGAGTAGGCGTCAATAATGAGAAGCCAATAATTACCTAAAAAAGGTCCTGCGAAGTCAGCATGAATACGCTCCCAGGGCTTCTCACGCGAAGGCCACGGTGACAAAGATGACTTCGGGGCGGCAGCCTGTGACGTACAAGGGCCGCAGGGGGCGACCATGTGTGTGATTTCAGAGTCGATGCCGGGCCAGTACACATGATGGCGCACCAGAGATTTTGTGCGAGAGACACCCCAGTGCCCTTGGTGAAGGAGGCGCAAGACCGAAGCACGCAAATACGCAGGTACCACAACACGCGGCGAAGCATTTTCGGTGGAAAGGAGGATAACACCATCCCTAGCCTTGAGGCGGTAATGCAAAGCGTAGTAGTTCCGCAACAGATCAGAAGTCTTAGCGGACAGACGATCCGGCCAACGCTTCTGAATACAGCGTAAACCTGGGAGAGGGTAGGGTCAGAACCCGTAGCAGCCACCAGCTGGTCCGTGGTGATGGGGAACCCGTCCACAACCCGCTGCTTGGCAACATCCAGGTGGAAACACAAAAGTTCGTCCCTATAGAATGCCAGATCAGGACCCATGGGAAAGCAAGACAGTGCATCAGCATTCGCATGTTGAACCGTCGACCAGAAATGAATCTCATAATTGAAACGAGACAAGTAAATAGCCCAACGCTGGAGGCGGTGTGCAGCTTTGTCGGGAAGTGACATTGATGGATGAAACCAGGAAACAAGTGGTTTGTGATCCGTAACAAGATGAAATTTGGATCCATAGAGAAAAACACCAAACTTATGAAGAGCATAAATAATGGCCAAAGCTTCTTTTTCAATTTGAGAATACTTTTGTTGGGCATCCCTGAGCGTTTTGGAGGTATAAGCAATGGGTCACTCAGAACCGTCAGAAAAACGGTCTGCAAGGACTGCACCCGTCCCATATTGAGAGGCGTCCGTGGCAAGAACAAGATGGTGGCCAGGTCGATAAGTAGCCAGGCACAGGACCTGTTTCAGCATAGTCTTCAATTTCCGGAAAGCCGCATCGCATGATGCGGACCAGTGAAAAGGCACATTTTTATGCAACAGGTGATGCAACGGCTGAGCCACCGAAGCAGCAGATGGTAAAAACTTGTGATAGTATGCTATTTTCCCCAAGAAGGCCTGCAATTCCTTAAGAGATGAAGGGCGAGGAAGGGCATCGATTGCAGCGACAGTTTGCTGAAGCGGACGAATACCATCCCGAGAGAGTTGAAACCCCAAGTAAGTGATAGATGCCTGAAAAAATTTTGATTTCTGAAGATTACACTTAAGACCAGCAGTCTGTAAGACATGAAAAAGTGTGCGTAGATTTTGAAGATGTTTGTCAGTGGTGGAGCCAGTGACAACAATGTCGTCCTGTTAATTTATACACCCAGGGACAGTGAGCAATAATTGTTTCAAGAATCGCTGAAAGAGAGCAGGGGCACTGGCAACCCTGAATGGCAACATGGCTGTGTTGAGTTGTTGCGTAACGCCTCGCAAGGCGGGTGACCTTGAACGAGCTTCGCCTGGCTGCCGCTAGAGTTCGGAGGATCGCGCCAAGTTTTAACTAGGTGCGATCCGCTGCTAAAAAGCATTTCCAGTAGGGGCGACACCCTTCCGCTGTGCGCTGATTGGCTGCCGCACTTCTTATCAGCCGCTACATCCGCTGGGGGCCCAGTCTCACTCGTGAGGCAACAGCATGTTCATTCAACTCGAGGCTGCCGAAAAGTACACATGTTTACGACTACAAGTAGTGACGTATAGGGCTTCGTTTTTTTGTACACCTTGCATCCCGTTCTCTCTCGTGAGAACACAGTTTGAAGCTACTGCGTATATAGCTGTTCACGAAGCTACAGATGCTTTGTTTTATTATTATTTTATTATGACTATAGTACCTCATACAGATTAGTTTTTATTTTTTAATTAAACTACACATTGATCTTGTCAAAAGCCGAGAAGCGATTCTTCTTGGTGTTTTAGCTCTCTGGAGCACTCTGGGATGCTTTCTGGGGCACTCTGGGATTCTCTCTGGGGCACAAAGCTGCAGATGCTTTGTTTTATTATTGTTTTATAGAGGCCAAAAGGCGTGTTAAGGACCAGAAACTGCCGGAAAGCAGCATCGAGAGGAAGTTGATGAAATGCTTCTGACAGGTCAAGTTTAGAAAAATACTGGCCTCCAGCAAGTTTAGTGAACAATTCTTCAGGTCGAGGCATAGGGTAAGTGTCGAT
This sequence comes from Schistocerca nitens, assembly GCF_023898315.1. Taxonomy (NCBI): domain Eukaryota; kingdom Metazoa; phylum Arthropoda; class Insecta; order Orthoptera; family Acrididae; genus Schistocerca; species Schistocerca nitens. The sequence goes on along the minus strand of NC_064614.1, from coordinate 274,293,209 downwards.
AAGGCATTGAGCATTTACAGTGGCTTTGAAATCGCCACAGAGACGAATATCACCATTTGGCTTATCAACGACAACTACAGGAGAGGACCACTCATTGAAAGTGACAGGAAGGAAGACCCCGGAAGCAGTGAGACGATCCAGCCCCCATTTGACCTGATCACGAAGGGCCACAGGAATGGGCCGAGCCCGAAAAAACTTAGGCTGAGCAGTGGGTTTGAGTGTGATATGAGCTTCAAAGCCTAGGAGAAAAAAGGGGTGAAAATGTCATTGACAAGGAATCCAATTGAGCATAAGGAATAGCATCAGAGATGATATTGACAGAGTCATCTATGGAAAACCCAAAATCGCGAAAGGCATCGAAACCAAAAAGATTCTCCGTGTTTCTATGGTCGACCACAAATATGGGAACAATGCGAATAACAGATTTGTAAGATACCTCAGCATCAAATTGTCCCAAGAGAGAAATCTTCTGTTTATTGTAAGTCCGTAATTGCCTAGTGACAGTTGACAGGATTGGAGAACCCAACTGAAAACACGTCTAAGAACTGATGATAGTGGCAGCAGAACCAGTATCCACCTGCATGCGAACATCTCAACCAAGTATTTGGACAGTGAGGAATAAATTAATAAATTCCCTGAAAAGGAAGAGTACATGTATGCAGTCAGATTTGCAAACGGATGACACATGACCCCCCCCCCCCCCTTCTTCTTCTTCTTCTTCTTCTTTTTTTTTTTACACACACACACACACACACACGCGCGCGCGCACACACACACACACACACACACACACACACACACACACACACGGCCCAACGTTGTGGACAATCTTCTCGTGAATGTTTCGTAAAACACCCCGTGGACATGAAGGAAGTTGCCGTCGATTTTGCTGCAGTTTCTTAGAGGTTTGTTTACGGTTAGGCCGAGGCTGTGCTTGGGAGCATACTGCGGCCACGTCGGCCGGCGGGGACACGCCACACGCTTCGTCAACATCGCACAGAGGTTATATTTCCCCGACGTCGCCCCATGCCTCTATTTGCGCTCCAGCGGCGCAAGAAATTTCAAAATACTGAGCGATGGATAGGACTTCACTAGAGTCGAATTTGCCAACTGAAGGGCACTTTGCCCAACTTCCTTGTCGGGCGCCGATCGGATAATAGCATCCCGTACCATGGAATCAGCATAGGATTGTTTGTGAACTTCAGTAACAAATTGACACTTTCTACTGAGGCCGTGAAGTTCAGCAGGCCAAGTGCGATAGGATTGATTCGGTTGTTTTTGACAACGATAAAGGGCAACACAAGAGGCTACCACATGCGTTTGCCTTTGAAAATAGACGAACAGAAGTGAGCACATTTCAGCAAAGGACAAAGACGCAGGATCTTTCAAAGGAGCCAATTGCGACAACAACTGATACATTTGAGGTGAAATCCATGTGAGGAACAGAGATTTACATGTTTGTTCGTCCGCGACATGAAATGCCAAGAAGTGCTGTCGAAGACGTTTTTCATAATCAGACCAGTCTTCCACCGTCTCGTCGTAAGGAGGAAAAGGAGGTAGAGACAACGACGAGAGACGCCCCACATTTGAAGCCATGACGAAATCACAAATCGCATTTGTGAGAAGCGTTTGCGCATTTGTGAGAAGCGTTTGCTGTTCTATGAGACCTTGCAATAGTTCCTCTAAAGTAGCCATGGAAACATGTGGGTCAACAATGGAAAAGAAAAATCACTACCTTGTCGCCAATTGTTATAACTTCAAGTTGAACAAATATATTTCAAGGAAGACGCAATACATGAAAGATACAGATCAAGTAAACAGAGTAAGACGTGTGTACACTTTAACAGTCAAATCATAACTGCGTCCAAGTCTAGTGGCCGCTGGCTGGGTGGCCGGCCGCTTAGGTGGCGCTGCTGCTGCATGGCTGGCAGACAGCGCCGCATGTAGAGGACGCGCGTAACTGCGCGGCAGCACTTTGAAAGATCGGCAAGTCACAACAAGTTCATTGCGTATTTCTTCCAGAACATTTATATAAATTGTCGGTATGTAATTTGTACACAATGTTGATTTATACGGTATATTATGGCTTAAGCAATATTTCTGCAGGAAGCCTTTGAGGGTGGGGTTTGTAAGTTTGTGAAAAGGAATATTGCTTGCAATGAATGCTTCACATAGATCCATGTTAAACCGACTTTTTTGGTTACCATTGGACAAATCCCTGCTACTGCAACTTGCTGTTGTCAGAAGTTGTTGTCGTGGGCCTTTCTTCTGCATTCCTGTGATAAGAAGACTTGTCTTGACAAGCTGGTCTATTTGAAACTTTTTCTACAGGAAACGTTTTTCTCGCAAACTCGTCAATATAAAACAATTCCTTCATATCTGTATGTTCCAGGATGGTCAGCTATTCACGAAATGATGTTTCTTTTTTTGGGCGTAATGGCACACAACACATTACACATTACACGCCGTAAACACGTTAAACTGTGTACAAGCAAATAGAAAGCTAAACTGAAACAATGTATGTGCGACTAAAAGCTTGCATAGTTTAATTTAATTGTTGCCCACACATACGGTATGACAGCGGAGGGGATTAATCAAGGGCACGGATGCAGGAGCATTCACTCTACCTGCCCGTGTTCCTGTTCCTCTTCTGTAATGCTTTTGCTTGGCAGTGGCCTCTTGGTTAGCAATTGCAGGCCATTCTAGGTCGCTGTCAATCTGTGAGACATCGAACTCAATCTGTGAGACATCAAAACTAGATCGAGCTAGAGACCGCCTGTCTAGATTTTTAAAATATTGTAAACACAGAGTGAAAATATGCATCGTCAATAGTTTTTAGTTAAAACATCCAATAACCAGTGAAATGGAGCCAAATATGCAAATGCATTTGCAACATGCAAATGCATTTATTCCGGTCTCTAGTCATGATATTAGAGCATAAAATATGTTCCAAAATTCTACAGTGGCTGTTCATCAGCAATATAGACCTATAATTGTGCGCATATAGTTAATGATCCTTCTTAAAAGTGAGAACAACATTCCTATTTTTCCATTCCCTTGAAATACTTTGTTCCTCTAATGATCTGTTATGGATTGCTGCTAGAAGAGGAGCAAGTTGTTTTGCATACTCTGTGTGGAATCATGTTGTTATCCCGTAAGATCCAGTTGCTTTTTGTATCCAGTGGCCTATCATTTTGGTACCTAAAGAGGGAAACAGCAGTATGATTTTCCTCAGTGAAACAGTTTGAGCCTTCTCCCTGTCATCCTCCCATTTCAGTTCCATTATGGTCACTGAGTGAGTGGATAAATGGATTTGATCCATATCCTGATGTAACATATGACCAAAATTTCTAAGGGCAGATTTGGTAGATAGCATTTTATTTTCAATTTTGTCGAACACTTCATGCATGGCTCTCCTACAGTCATTTTGACTTCATTCAGTTTTTCTTTGTCAACAGGACTTCGGATATGTTTGAATCTGTGAAGAAGTTCTTTGTGCTTTCAGAGGAACTTTCTATAATCAAAACTGTGTGTGGCTCAAGCACATTTAACATGTTTTGTACAGTGCTCTTGGATGTTGTTCATTTATGCTCAACTTTTTCAGCCCTAGATGAATTTTTGATCTTGATTACTGAGGTAATTTGAAATTTGTCTCTTATCATAACTATTGAGCAGAAACATCAACAATGTAGGAATAGATATATTGTTACTGTAAAGAAGACAAGTCAAGTAGCAAACATGCATGATTAAAAGACACTCGCATATAGCTTTCGGCCACAACCCTCGTAAGTAAAGTATCACACACACACACACACACACACACAGACACACCGAGCAGGAGTTGATCAGAAATATTTTCCTACCTTAATTACACCATTTGTGATTATGTAGTGGCTTCATTATCACAGATTCCCTCCTCTGCGTTGACTGAGTCAAAAGTTCAGGCCTGTTGGTAACCAGATCTTAAGACACTCTTCTCATGAATTGAGTCTGTGATTAACTACTGCAGATAATTGTTGGATAAGACTTTTAGATCATTATGATATAAATCCCTGAACTACCACCCTCCTTAATTCTCTGAGTATCCTAGTCTCTAACTAGTAAACAGAAATCCTTCCCTCATATACTAACTGTCAGGAAATTTATGGCCGATCCTATGCATGTTTTCATGGAAATATTCCACCTTTATGAACCCTATAGTAGTAAGTCTATACAAGCACTCAGTTAATATGTTTGATCCATCTTTAACACTTATCTTCATCCAGACTCATACATTTCGTATCTGTACTAACCTTGCTATGTCTGTGTACTTATCCGCAAGCAATCATATGGTGCCTGATGGAGTATACCTTGTGCCACTAGTCCTGTCCTGTTGCACTCACATATGGAACAAGGGGAATGTGACTGTCTATATGCCAAAAACTGGCATTCTACGGATCGGAGCGTGGAATGTCAGATCCCTTAATTGGGCAGGTAGGTTCGAAAATTTAAAAAGGGAAATGGATAGGTTAAAGTTAGATATAGTGGGAATTAGTGAATTTTGGTGGCAGGAGGAACAAGACTTTTGGTGAGGGGAATACAGGGTTATAAATACAAAATCAAATAGGGGTAATGCAGGAGTAGGTTTAATAATGAATAAAAAAAATAGGAGTGCGGGTAAGCTACTACAAACAGCATAGTGAACGCATTATAGTGGCCAAGATAGACACGAAGCCCACACCTACTACAGTAGTACAAGTTTATATGCCAACTAGCTCTGAAGATGATGAAGAAATTGATGAAATGTTGATGAGATAAAAGAAATTATTCAGATAGTGAAGGGAGATGAAAATTTATTAGTCATGGGTGACTGGAATTCGATAGTAGGAAAAGGGAGAGAAGGAAATGTAGTAGGTGAATATGGATGGTGGGTAGGAAATTAAAGAGGAAACCACCTGGTAGAATTTTGCACAGAGCATAACTGAATCATAGTTAACACTTGGTTCAAGAATCATAAAAGAAGGTTGAATACATGTAAGACGCCTGGAGATACTAGAAGGTAGCAGATAGATTGTATAATGGTAAGACAGAGATTTAGGAACCAGGTTTTAAATTGTAAGACATTTCCAGGGGCAGATGTGGACTCTGACCACAATCTATTGGTTATGAACTGTAGATTAAAACTGAAGAAACTGCAAAAAGGTGGGAATTTAAGGAGATGGGACCTGGATAAACTGACTAAACCAGAGGTTATGCAGAGTTTCAGGGAGAGCATAAGGGAACAATTGACAGGAATGGGGGAAAGAAATACAGTAGAAGAAGAATGGGTAGCTTTGAGGGATGAAGTATTGAAGGCAGCAGAGGATAAAGTAGCTAAAAAGATGAGGGCTAGTAGAAATCCTTGGGTAACAGAAGAAATATTGAATTTAATAGATGAAAGGAGAAAATATAAAAATGCAGTAAATGAAGCAGGCAAAAAGGAATACAAACATCTCAAAAATGAGATCGACAGGAAGTGCAAAATGGCTAAGCAGGGATGGCTAGAGGACAAATGTAAGGATGTAGAGGTTTATCTCACTAGGGGTAAGATAGATATTGCCTACAGGAAAATTAAAGAGACCTTTGGAGAAAAGAGAACCACTTGCATGAATATCAAGAGCTCAGATGGAAACCCGGTTCTAAGCAAAGAGGGGAAAGCAGAAAGGTGGAAGGTGTATATAGAGGGTCTATACAAGGGCGATGTACTTGAGGACAATATTGTGGATAAAGAAGAGGATGTAGATGAAGATGAAATGGGAAATATGATACTGCATGAAGAGTTTGACAGAGCACTGAAAGACCTGAGTTGAAACAAGGCCCCGGGAGTAGACAACATTCCGTTAGAACTACTGACAGCCTTGGGAGATCCAGTCCTGACAAAACTCTAGCATCTGGTGAGCAAGATGTATGAGACAGGCGAAATACCCTCAGACTTAAAGAAGAATATAATAATTCCGATCCCAAAGAAAGCAGGTGTTGACAGATGTGAAAATTACCAAACTATCAGTTTAATAAGTAACATCTGCAAAATACTAATGCGAATTCTTTACAGATGAGTGGAAAACTGGTAGAAGCCGACCTCGGGGAAGATCAGTTTGGATTCCGAAGAAATATTGGAATACGTGAGGCAATACTGACCCTACGACTTATCTTAGGAGAAAGATTAAGGAAAGGCAAACCTATGTTTCTGGCATTTGTAGACTTAGAGAAAGCTTTTGACAATGTTGACTGGAATACTCTCTTTCAAATTCTAAAGACGGCAGGGGTAAAATTCAGGGAGCGAAAGGCTACTTACAATTTGTACAGAAACCAGATAGCAGTTATAAGAGTCGACGGGCATGAAAGGGAAGCAGTGGTTGGGAAGGGAATGAGACAGGGTTGTAGCCTATCCCCGATGTTATTCAATCTGTATATTGAGCAAGCAGTAAAGGAAAGAAAAGAAAAATTCAGAGTAGGTATTAAAATCCATGGAGAAGAAATAAAATCTTTGACGTTCGCCGACGACATTGTAATTCTGTCAGAGACAGCAAAGGACCTGGAAGAGCAGCTGAATGGAATGGACAGTATCTTGGAAGGAGGATATAAGATGAACATCAACAAAAGCAAAATGATGATAATGGAATGTAGTCGAATTAAGTCTGGTGATGCTGAGGGAATTAGATTAGGAAATGAGACACTTAAAGTAGTAAAGGAGTTTTGCTATTTGGAGAGCAAAATAACTGATGATGGTCGAAGTAGAGAGGATATAAAATGTAGACGCAATGGCAAGGAAAACATTTCTGAAGAAGATAAATTTGTTAACGTCGAGTATAGATTTAAGTGTCAGGAAGTCGTTTCTGAAAGTATTTGTATGGAGTATAGCCATGTATGGAAGTGAAACATGGACGATAAATAGTTTGGACAGGAAGAGAATAGAAGCTTTCGAAATGTGGTGCTACAGAAGAATGCTGAAGATTACATGGGTGTATCACATAACTAATGAGGAGTTATTGAATAAAATTGGGGAGAAGAGGAGTTTGTTGCACAACTTGACCAGAAGAAGGGATCGGTTGGTAGGACACGTTCTGAGGCATCAAGGGATGACTAATTTAGTATTGGAGGGCAGCGTGGAGGGTAAAAATCGTAGAGGGAGACCAAGAGATGAATACACTAAGCAGATTCAGAAGGATGTAGGTTGCAGTAGGTACTGGGAGATGAAGAAGCTTGCACAGGATAGAGTAGCATGGAGAGCTGCACCAAACCAGTCTCAGGACTGAAGACCACATCAACAACAACATGCCTCCATCAGAGCTCTAATTTCTCTTATCTTGGTCTTCGTGGTCCTTTGCATGAAATGTACATTGGCAGCAGTAGAATCATTCTACAGTCAGCTGCAAAAGCTGATTCTCTAAATTTTCGCAACACTGTTTTGTGAAGAGAACATCATCTTCCCTCCAGGGATTCCCATTTGAATTCATGAAGCATCTCTGTAAAACTCACATGTTGATTAAACCTACTGGTAACAAATCTGACAGCACAGGTCTGAATTGTTATGATGCTATCCTTTCATCTGACGTAGTGCAGATCCTAAACACTCAAGCAGTACTCAAGATTGGGTTGCCCTAGTGTTCTGTACATGGTGTCCTGTATAGATGAGCTACAATTTACTAAAATTCTCCTAGTAAACTGAGCCGACCATTCACCTTCCTCATTATCGTTCTTATGTGCTTGTTCCATTTCCTATCACTTTGCAATGTTAAGCCTGGATATTTACAGTGGAACTTCGATTTTACCTTCTCTGATATTACGTCTTTCGCGACTCTATATCATAAATTCATAGCCCCTGTGAAGAACCCATAAGATCAATGTTAAAAATTCCCTGTTTTTACATTTCATTCTTGTGAGGTTTACTCGATTCTAAATTCTTATTCGACATCTTGCTTGACTTCATCCCATTTTCTTCGTTGAGGGAATATTTTAGGCCATTGCAGGGAGGGGAGACTCTAGAGAGGAACTGCTCTTGTAATCCACAATTGGTGTTGCCAACACAACATGCACTGTTTAGCTTCATCGTACAGTGATGGTGGGTCTAGAACGTTTCACACTACTTTTTGCAGGAACTGACATAATCGTAATGTAATGGCTCTGTAGCCATTACACTACAGCATACTCATCTGAATTTTCTACTGTGCATTAGTTATGATAAAACCTCTTGAAGCCTTACATCATTGATGCTTTATTAATTGATATTTAGTTATAAGTGTGACATATTTGTGGAATACTTTCAATACACCGTTGCTTTGAAACAGCATACTGCACACATAGGCACACTATGAAGGAAATGAATAATCAAAATACACACAGTTCACAAATGATGTTCACAAGTGCTCGTAAAAGTCGATAGCAGGCATCACCACTGCAAAAAGTAGTGTGAATCCGTGTACACAATGCCACTGGAAGTATGTTTCTGTTGGAAACATTATTTCCTACAGTGTTTCGCATCTGTTTCTGACTTTCTGTCTTGTCTCTGTTTCTGTCCTCACTGGCAGCAACATTTCTCAGTGTATTCGCACCAACTGCAATGTTATTTGTTGTATTGTTTTTGTATTGCCTGCCAAGTCATGTCTAGAGACGAGGCAACCGTAACATGTGCTGCTGCATTATTAATACTCGAAGGTGCATGCAAACAAAATTAAAGACTTCACTGTGGTTCATTCTTTTTTTATTTACTTATCATGACTCGTCACTTGAAGGCCATAAGCTTATCTCAGTGTTTCGTAGTTTTTCAGAAAAAGGTTGCATTTATGAAAGAATTTCATAATTGGTTTTAAAACTATGATGTTATTTTGATGGAGAGTTTGTATAGTAATTGTTAATGGTTGATAAAATTGGATTAGTAGTTGTATGAAATCAGTTTGTTGGTTTCCATACAGTTGTTGTCTTTGGTGAGCGAAAACATACTAAAGAACAATTGTTAGGAAAAATTTGCTACATATGGGAACTGAATATGGAAGACAGCTCTAGTTTCCGTAATTCCCCTTTGATGGATTCCACATTTTTTTAAAAAAAGAAATAGAAATTTCAGGAAAGCAATTACAATCAGATATGCTGTTAGTCTTAGTTTTTTGTCAGTGGGAACTTCATTCCAGAGCCTTGAGTATTCATTTCATGTTTTGAAGCAAGCTATGACAAATGACCCTATTTTGTTTCCTACACTGTCTGTCTCACTATTCTTCCAAATGTAGCAGCAGTTTTCTGCAGAGCATCATGCTTTATTTCTGTTCTCATACTGCTTGCTTCATGTATTCCACAAGCAGCTGTCAGTTTGGTTCAGTAATAACAACTCGACAGTCTGCTGTCTTGTCCACTGCATTTTTTTCTGGAAAAAATACAGGAAGAGAAAACAAAACACTAACAACTCTACATGGCAGATGACACAGTGTGACATATAAATGTACACCTGCGCCGTTTGGCGGTGGCATGCGGTAGCTGGCCTGAAACATTGTTTCCTTTGATCTGTATGGACACTGCTACAGATAGATGCTTCCGTATTTAGATGGTTCCGAGTGGTGTTCACATCAAGTGGCTCGAAAAATGTTTCAAAAATATGTCTCAAGCTGAGTGTGTACACGCTTGAAGTCCAGTCAACCAAATTGCTACAGAAGAAAACCCCGCTCCACTCCCCCACCTGTTAAATTCCAGCACCTTTCACTGTACTTCACATTTTTCCGTTTAATTCACCATGTTCATCAATTTTTGCGTTTTTAGGGATGAACACAAAGGAAAGATGTCTCAAACACGTGTGTTTTGATGTATAATTTGTGGTCATAGCATGTCAGAAAACAGCTTGATTACCTTGTACCCAGATACCAATTTCAGTTTTTGACAGTTCTTACTTGCTGTTACCTATCTGTGATTTCTTAAGAACTGATGAAATTGATTACCACAAATTATTGTATAAACATTGTACTGTACACTTAACTTCCTTCATTTATGCAGATTTTATACACGGTGTTGGTGAGAACTATGATTTTTAATCATATATGCCAATTACATATGTTTTTGCTCATATTTTGGTGATTTTAACATTATTCTTGATTCAGCATTTTCCTCAATTTTGAGGATTTTAAGTCTGGACTCCACAAAAACGTAAAATAGAGGTTTCACGGTAATCGACGTGACTATGTCAAGCAGCACACCACTAATACTTTATTTGAACATTGCCTAATTATTTTTCCTAATCATCTGCCTTAACTTATGTTTTTCTATATTTAGAGCAAGTTGCTGTTCATCACACCAAAGAGAATTTCTGCCCAAGTCATCCTTTATCCTCCTACAGTCTCTCAATTATGATACTTTCCCATATACTACAACGTCATCAGCAAACAGTCACAAACTGCTACTCACCAAATCTATCAGATCATTTACATATATCAATATAATAGAGGGAAACATTCCACGTGGGAAAAATATATCCAAAAACAAAGATGATGTGACTTACCGAACGAAAGTGCTGGCAGGTCGATAGACACACAAACAAACACAAACACACACACAAAATTCAAGCTTTTGCAACAAACTGTTGCCTCATCAGGAAAGAGGGAAGGAGAGGGAAAGGCGAAAGGATGTGGCTTTTAAGGGAGAGGGTAAGGAGTCATTCCAATCCCGGGAGCGGAAAGACTTACCTTAGGGGGAAAAAAGGACAGGTATACACTCGCGCGCACACACACACACACACATATCCATCCACACATATACAGACACAAGCAGACATATTTAAAGACAAAGAGTTTGGGCAGAGATGTCTGCTTGTGTCTGTATATGTGTGGATGGATATGTGTGTGTGTGCGAGTGTATACCTGTCCTTTTTTCCCCCTAAGGTAAGTCTTTCCGCTCCCGGGATTGGAATGACTCCTTACCCTCTCCCTTAAAATCCACATCCTTTCGTCTTTCCCTCTCCTTCCCTCTTTCCTTATGAGGCACAGTTTGTTGCGAAAGCTTGAATTTTGTGTGTGTGTTTGTGTTTGTTTGTGTGTCTATCGACCTGCCAGCGCTTTCGTTCGGTAAGTCACATCATCTTTGTTTTTGGATATATTTTTCCCACGTGGAATGTTTCCCTCTACTATATTGATATCAGTAATTTGAACCCAACAATTACGTTTGTTATTGTCACTGTTGCATTTCGAAATCTTTTCTGTCGTCTTATTTTCTCTTTCTGTTTTTGCCAGTAGTTTCACTTTGTATTCACCTTCTCCTTTTTACCGTAATCTGCTATACAATTTTATCCCGCCTATATATACTCAATAATACGTAACCCACTTCCAAACCATAACCAAAAAAAATTATTTTTTTTACCGCTTTCAACACTACCGCCGCTATAAAATCCACCATTTCTAGTTCACAAACAGTTCCTTTCACCTTTTAAACAACCATTTCGGCTAGTTCTAATAACTTTCGCTTTATTTCCGTTTCTGTTTTTCCCACATCACTGATAATTTTTATCCGCTTCCCACAGGTTTTAACGTCATTATTTCTTCGTCAGACAATTGTTAGCCTCATTTTCATAATCTGCCACCACAAAAGCACTCCTTTTAATATATTACACGCAGTTTTTTCGAAATTTTCCCGAATTTCTCCGTCCTTTGACGTGTTTTGGCGGCAACACAACCACCTAACCTTTGTGCACATCGTTGTCTACCAACCCAAGTCCAACATAGCCCAGCTGTAACCAACACCTTCTCGCCTTTTTTCACACCAGATCTCCAGTTACTTTCCAGTCCACCTTTATCTCTCTCCATATATTTTTATTTTCATTTAGACTTCCGCCTCGACTGACATCTCTGCCCAAACTCTTTGTCTTTAAATATGTCTGCTTGTGCCTGTATATGTGTGGATGGATATGTGTGTGTGTGTGAGTGTATACCTGTCCTTTTTTCCCCCTAAGGTAAGTCTTTCCGCTCCCGGGATTGGAATGACTCCTTATCCTCTCCCTTAAAACCCACATTCTTTCGTCTTTCCCTCTCCTTCCCTCTTTCCTGATGAGGCAACAGTTTGTTGCAAAAGCTTGAATTTTGTGTGTGTGTTTGTGTTTGTTTGTGTGTCTATCGACCTGCCAGCGCTTTCGTTCGGTAAGTCACATCATCTTTGTTTTTGGATAGATCATTTACATATATAGAGAACAAGAGTGGTCCTACCACACTTCCCTGGGATACTACTGATGATACCTCTGTCTCTGATGAACCTTGCTATCCAGGATAGTGCTCTGAGTTCTATTACGTAAAAAGTCCTCGAGGCACTCGTGTATATGATAACCTGTTCAGTATGCTTGGAGCTTTGTTAACAGTTTACCGTGGGGCACTGTGTCAAATGATTTCCTGATATCTAGAAATATGGAACCTGCCTGTTGAGCTTCACTAGGAATTATCATCTTATTTGCAGCTGTTAACACACTTTCATCACTAGTGTCCAGCACACATTTGTGATATAAAATCCAACTGGGATTAAAATTTTTGTTGTTGTTCACTTCTGATTTCATCCAGCTTTGTGTTCCTAGTAGTTTGCAGGCAGTGTTTCACTTTATATGTGAGACTAGTGCTGGAAGCTTTCGTAGAGGCAATTACAGTCAATTAATGTTATATCTGTTTTCCTGCCTCTATTTGCGACGATGAACGCTACCCTTTGCAATTAATGGGGCTGATTATCTCCCTTCTCCGAAATCCGTACATAATTCATCACGTCTGAGGAGGGATTAGCTGCTTGTATTCTGCTACCCTAATAGCAGGTTCCTGAATATAGTGCACTCTTGACCTATTAAGGGGTGTGTTCTAAAATACTCCACCCAATAGAGGAAGTCGAAAAATCCATACTTTCAAGAGTGTCACAGAATTATCTGAAACTTTAGTTGAAGCCTTTCACATGGCTCCAGACCAGAGGACTTCGTTTGGTTCTGGAAACACTACTGCAAAATGCTAAATGAGCTTTCACTCCATGTGCAAGGCTAGTCAACTGTCTTTAAATATCTCTATAGATACCTATATCTACATCCATACTCTGCAAACCACTGTGGAATTCGTGGTAGACTGTACTTCACATTGTAGCACATATTATGGTTTGTTTATAAATAACTCATCTGCTACCAGTCACTTTTTCCTTTATTTTATTTTTCACACTATGCATTTCGGGAAATGATTCCCACTTTCAAATGTGTTTTTTTGTGTTTGTTGTGCTATTTCTATGTGATTTCGATGTGTGGGAGTCTGCTTAATTTCGTTGATTTTAAGTTTCCTTATGGTGCATTTGTGCAGAGTCTCACAAGAAATGTCAACGAAATGAAGCAGACTCTCGCACAATTGACAACATCACATAGAAATGGCTAACAAACACAAAAAAAAAATGCACTTGAAAATGGGAATCATTTCCCGAAACCCGTTGTGCAAAAAATAAAATAAAGAAAAACTTGACTGGTAGTAGATGAGTTATTTATAAACAAATCTATTGTTTTCACAGTCGCAGGCTTTCACAACCGTTTATAATGGATCAAATCACATATGAGGACTTACACCCATTACATTGATATGTGGTGTGTGGGAGAAATGTTTGCTTAAACACCCCTATGGGCACTGTAATTAGTCTAATATTGTCCTCATTATCCCTAAGAGACTGATTTATAGAAGGTTGTAGGATCTATCATTTAAAACTGGTTCTGCAACTTTGTAAGTAATGCGTTCTGTGGATGTTTTGTGTCTGTCTTCAAGTGCCAGCCAATTAAGTTTCTTTTAGAATCTCCTTAACACTTCTCCATGGATCAGATAAACCTGTGACCATTTGTGTTGCCCTTCTTTGTATATGTTCAATATGCCCTGTTTGTCCTATTTAGTATAGGTCCCACATATTTGAGCAATATTCTTGCAAAGTTGGATTGGTGTTTTGCAACCCATCTGTTTTTCAGACTGATAGCGTTTCCGTAGTATCCAAACAGTGAACTGAAGTCTGCCATGTGGTTTACCTACAACTGAACCTATGTAATCATTCTATTTCATATTCTTACAAATTGTTCTCCCCCAGGTATTTGTACGAATTGACCAATTTCAGTTTTGACTCATTAACATTATACTCGTAGGAGACTACTTTTTTTGTAGCGCAAAATTTTGTATATCTGAACATATAAAGCAAGTTCCCAAACTTTGAAGCATTTTTCAGACAGTTCTTCATTGTAGACAACAATACCATATGTGAAAAGTCTGAAGTTACTATTAATATTGTCTGCAAGGTCATTAAAATACAACATGAACTGCAAAGGTAACACCACACGTACTCTGTGGCAAATCTGAAGTTACTTGTAAATTTGACAATGACTTTCCATCCAGTATAATGTGCTGCATCCTTCCTATCGAGAAATCGGTCGCAAATTTCACCTTATATCCCATACAGTTGTAGTTTCACTAATAAGTGTAGGTGTGGTGCTGACACAAATGCTTTTTCGAAGTCAAGAAATACTGTAGCTATCTGATTGCCTTGATACACAGCTTTCAGGATGTCGTGAGTAAAGTGCGAGTTGAGTTTCACATTATTGATGTTTATGGAATCCATGCTGCTTGTGATGAAAATGGTCATTCTGTTCAGTATATGCCATTACATTTGAGCTCAAAGTATTATGACCATACAACAAATCAGTGTCAGGGATATATTGATCCCTTCTCGTAGCTGGGTGTGACCTATGCTTTCTTCCAACTACAGTGCATGCTTTTTCTTGTTTGAGAGTTCTACTGTTCTTTTTGGTTAAAAGAGGAGCTAACTTAGTCACAAATTCATTGTAGAATCTGATGGGTATTGTTTCGCATCTTGGAGCTGTATTCAGCTTTAGCGATTTCAGCTGTTTCTCAACACCATGGACATTAATATCTGTATCACTCATCTTAGCAACAATGTGAAACTTAAATTGGGGCAATGCTCTTTATTTTCCTATGTAAAGTAACATCTTAAAACAGAATTCAGTATTTTTTCTCTTGCTTTTATTATCTTTAATTTCAGATTCTGTCTCATCCATGAGTGTCTGGACTAACTTTGGTACCACTAACAGCCTCTATATATGACCTGAATTTCTTTGGGTTGTGTGAGAAATCTTTTAATAATATTTTGTTACTGTAGTTGTCGCGGGCTTGACACATTGTCTTCCTGAGAGCTAAAGCTATTTAATTCAGCATGTCTGTACATTTGCTTATTGTGCAGCAGTCTCCATTTCTTTAGAAGTTTCTTTACAGTGACTGAAAATCATGAAGGGTACTTTCCATCATGAACTTTTATATTTGCTACATTTCTGTCAACTGATCATCTATTCTTTTAAAACTGGACCACAGTTCTTCTACATGCTCCTCTCCAGAGCTAAGTGTATTTAGCTCCTTATTGAGATACGACAGTATCTACGAGTACCTTCCTGAAGATGTAAATCCTTCTATTTCTTTTAGTTGCCTTTTGTACTGTGGTAATCTTTATTACTACAACTGCCTCATGATCAGTGATACTAGTTTCATTGTCGACACCCTCAAAGAGTCTGGTATGTTCGCTGCCAATACATCCAGTAGATTTCTAGCATGACTGGACTTCAGTACTATCTATTCTAAGTAGTTTTCAGAGAAGACATTAGTAATATTTCACAGGAAATCTTGTCTTACCCATCACTTCATCACTTACAAGATAGTAACTTTTCCAACTGAGTGTTGGATGACTGAAGTAACTTTTCCAACTGAGTGTTGGATGACTGAAGTCTCATCTGATGATGAAAGTATGTTGGGCCATTTACATACTAGAAAACAGGTTTCTCTGAAGTTTTCAGGTGCATCTGGGAGTGAGTCTGGTGGTCAATAGAAGGATCCAATTTTAAGTTTATATGCATCCTTGATACCAAGTTTTGCCCAGATAATTGTGCATGTAGCTTCAGCTTCTGTCTTGGTGGATTTTAGTTTCTTGTCTACTGTGACAAATTCACCACCTCCATTTTTCATTAGCCTGTCCTTTCAATATGCACTTAGATTTTACCTAAAAATCTCACTGCCATCAATTATGTGTTTTAACCATCTTCCATCTAATATTTTGTGAACACCACTGTTTTTTAGGAATATTTTGAACTCTTTTGACACTTCATTGTGAATGCTTCAGAAATTAATGACAAAGGTTTTAATATCTTCACATGTAGGGATCATTTCTTTGGATCTTATACTGATACTTCCAGGTCTCCTACAGCTGTCATTGACTGGACTCGATGGAGAGTTGCCTAATCTAAAAAAAAAATCCTTGTGTGCACTCCAGACACAGTCAGCTACCTGGGTAGTAGCCTCTGATGTGTATTGGACACTTGGCCCATTAAGGGAGACCCCATAGTTCTCAACTGTATGGTGCAAGTCTAGGAAGTCACAGCCTAGCATGCTGCATAATTTTTGCAGTATCTGGTTTAAGCCGTCCACTCAACACAGAACCAGGAGGCCATAGTCAGTTCAGGAAGAGTGCTGCAAATTGTGAGCTTCATTAAAACACCGAGCGCAAGACTAAACCAGCCTTTGCAGTAGGTGGAATGATACAAGTGTGGTCTTGGAACCCAGATGACAAGCACTGCTTGTACTGATGTGCACAACAATCTGCAGTTGGTTGCACTCTTTTTCCTCAGTGACTGCCAGAACAGCCTCTTATTAAACTTTTTGAATGAGGCTTCCGGGTATACAGACAGAGTATACCTGTTGTTCCTTCACATCCCTTGCTGCCGCCATTTCCCCAAGGAGTACCCTTACCCAGTGTATGTTTGAGCTGTTGATGACAAATTGGACCTCTACCTTTTTGTGTTTGCTTCCTCCTGAGACAGGACACAGCAGGTTTCCCAACAGGTGGAGTGAGTCACACTGGCTCAGTTTAGGTTTCAGTGAAAGACAGCACCTGAAACATGTTAATTAGTGGGTGAGTATAATAGTCTTAAGCTCTCCCGTGTACCTGCCTGCTCAGTACAGTGCACCTAGCACTGACATTCCACTTTAGGTCAGTGTATGAATGATGATAAATACGATGCTTCTTGCAGAGGAGACAGAAGCCACAGGAGAGGTCAGTTCTTGAGGTACCTTTGATATCTCATACACATGACTCTTGGTAGCAGTTCCAACACACCCATTTGCAGCAGGTTCCAACTGTAGTCAGGGTGATTAAACTAAACTTGCCAATACCTTTTCAATTTCTGAATCGAGGCTAAAATTATTAATAGTTCCTTTTAAGAACTTAAGCAAGAAATATGAAAAATGTGATTTCTATTAAGGCAACAGAAAAACCAGGTATAAAAGTTACTAAATTTTGTGAAACTGTTTTGTGATCACTGCCATTAACAAATACAAAAATAGAGTTAATTTATGATAAACACATTTAATATACACTCATGTTGCAAGAGAAATATGCCTTTATTCATTTTGATATACACTGAAATTTGTGGGAAATATTTCTTTCTCCTCCTCCTCCTCCTCCTCCTCCTCCTCCTCCTCCTCCCCCCCCCCCTCCCTCTCTCTCTCTCTCTCTCTCTCTTTCTTTCTTTCTTTCTTTTAATACTACCGCTAAAATTGTCAAAGCACAACATTAGATTACATCAGATGTCATAGTACAGAATATGGTTTTCATAAATCTCATTATAGAAAAACATACTCTATATCATGATTTATGCACAAGTTTTGATACAGTTAATGTGAAAAGCATATTTAAATTTTATGTGACGTTTTTGGACTTATGCTTTCAAAGTGAATGTATCTGACACACTTGATTCCGCCTGGACACAAAGGAAATACCAGAAGTCAGCTTGTGTATGTAAACATCAGTAAATAAATGTGCAAAAAGCACAGATTTTGCACTTTGCTGGTTTCATGATACCTGATACATTCATGTTCCAAAGATGAGCACAGCAACGTAAGCAAATCTTACAAAAACAATGTAAAATATGGAACACAAAAAAGCACTTCTTTTGCATGCACACCCACAGTGGCATCTCAGCCCATGCAGTGGTACCATTTGTGCCACTGTGAGTCATGATTTGCAGGTGACTGCACCCAGTGTACTCAGTAGCCACCAGCAGAGCCATCTCAACTCTTGCAATGAGCCTATCCCCTCCCTTTCTGGCCAATATAATTGAGCAGTTACAGTTCTCCCCGGTATTCGGAAGGGTGTACCGTAGTAGCACACCTCCACAGATCAGGAAATTTCATTTCTACCAGATTAAGTTAAAAGAGGGAAGGGAGGTATTAGATTACCCCATGAAAAACAAATGAAATGATCATATGGCATAGTAGGCCGAGAGGTCGCATTTGGGTTCGGCCAACAACTGCAAGTCTTATTTCAGTCGACGCCACATTGGGCGACTTGCGTGCCGATGATGAGGATGAAATGATGATGAGGACAACACTAGATCCAGTCCACGAGTGGAGAAAATCTCCAACCTGGCTGGGAATCGAACCCGGGTCCGCTGCACGGGAGGCAAGCATATTACCATCCAGCTAAGCAGGTGGACTAGATTACCCGATGTTGTGTTATGTCATCATTTCATGAGGTATACCATGACCATATGCTGCAGTGTGACTTGCTGCAGACAGTGTAGATTATATCCCCCAGTGAAAGGAAGCATAATTGTAAAATAATTTATTGTTGGTACTGAAATTAAAGTTGTCCCTTAAAGCAGTTCTCAGGAGCACAGATAGTTTGATCTTATTTGTGGCTGCTGTTAACTGTGATTAACTGCTGTGATTAACTGTTCAAGTGTCTTTTGTTCTCTCTCTCCCTCCCTCCCTCCCTCCCCCTCCCTCCCATAAAATTTTCTTTATAGTCTCCATACATTCTGTTCTTACTTTGTTTATTAATTTGCTGGCGTTTCGCTCTTGTTGACCAGGAGATTTGTAGGTTCTCTGCAGTTGCCCTACATTTGTTCCCAAAGAGGTATATAATCAACGTGGAGAGGCTATCTATGTGTGAACAGCACTCTGGGTGGCAGCAACATGCAACACTGGCCATCATATTTTGCAACGTACACACACTTGTTGTGTTAGTTAAGTGGGTGCGATACAATGGCCTATATAAACATTATATACTTCTTTTATACAACAGAAGCTTTGATTTGTAATCAGAAACTAATACAAAAGTATTTTTTCTGAACCATAAATTGTACCCAGTCTATGTTCAAAGTGGCAGAAAGAATCTTATGGAATTGTCAACCATCAGCAGACAATTTTCACGTAAGTTTATATCTCGATGTATTCAGAATGTTGGAACAAAGACTAAGTTTATTTACTAGGTTTGATCATCTAATGGTTCCCTCTGAATTTGTAGAGGACTGTCATTAGTGTATTCTGATAAATCTGTTGTTAAAACAGTACTTCACCTGTACATTACATCATTTGCGTGAAACTAAATCAATGAAGGACAGAGGAAAATAATCAGAGAAATGTACACAAAGTTAATTTTATTTCAAGAGCAGTGATAGGCCTTTCATGTAAATTGGTATACTTAATGTATAAATATAGTTTCAAGTACATTTTAATGTCGAATAACTGTAGGTCAAAACAGGGCACTATTTATTATTATACTTGCCAATTACTGTGTGCCATAAATATATTTTATTTCGTTTTGACAATATTATGAAAACCATATAGCAGAGATGCTGAGACTGTGTGTGTGTGTGTGTGTGTTGTATTCTGGATCTTTTATTTCATTTCTATTTATTTCTCTTAGCTTTACAACAGAAATATTAAGTTGTCAGTAAAGATTCATTTCTTAGCTCAGTGCATAACATACAATAAAATGATTATTTTATTTTATCCATTATCAAATGGTACTTGAAAGCATGCTGCTGTAAAACCAGTGCTCTTGCTTGTTAAAACAGTAATACTTGCTTTTACGTAATGACAGCAGCAGGTTGATATCAGATTTGTGGTATCCTGTAGGATGTTGAATCACACAGTGGGTTACACAGCTTTATGGACATTCAATGTAAATGCATTGAGCATAGAGGTCTTTTAACTGCTCTTTTCTGAGAAACAACTGTCCTAATGCAATGTGACATGAAACCTAACGGTCTTGTCATCCATTATAACAGCTCAAAGCCACATAAAAACAACAATGACAAAACAACAACAACAAAGAAGTCCTGTCTATATATTCTCTTCAACAGCAGTGATAATTAAGTGTTTTTAATTATTTGTATACACGTCATTTGCTTTCACTGTAAATACTGGTACAAACAATCTGCTGAATGTACCCCTGATAAATATGCAAGGCCTGCTTCCCAAGCGTGAAATGTGATTTGATTAGAATAACTGAATATGAAAGCTATAAATGAATGTGCTTGTGTCTGCACAGAAAGATAAATAGTAATTACAAAAATAATGCACAGCTTGTACATCGCAAACATCATGCATAAGATGACATAGTATATGACAAACACATTTCATTATTGGGATCATTTCCTAAAACTTGTAATTTCAGTGACTGGCAGCAGCAAATCCTATTGTATAACAAAAACAAACATATGATCCTTTTCTGCCAGACAACTAGTATTTCCCAACTTGATGTTGCAAAACATGGTGGCTAAGTTTTCAATTGACTCCAAATGTGGCGCAGCCTTTGCCTGTCTATGTTGTTTATATAGGTCATCGTTTGAACCTGTGCTGTGCTTCATTGTTCCCCAGTTGCAGAGCAGCAACAGCTAGAATCTGTACAGGATACTGTGGCCAGTAGATATGCATACTTCGGGAAAGTGATAGTGGTGGGGATTGTGGGAAGATGCTGTACAGGAAATGCCAAGTGCTGGAGGGAAAGTGCCATTCTAAACTGAAGCCTGCACTCACATTTCTTGTAAATATTAAGTGGAGCCCCTCCACACCCACACTTACATGGTGAACATTCAGAAAAATCTGTCACCACTGCTCTGGTTAGTACCTAAAAAGAATTAAGCCAAAAATGCAGCAATTTATTTTTGCTTGGATTGTTAACTATTTCTAACCTTCAGAGAAGTGTCAAGAGTGGCGAGTTTCGAGTAAAACCTACACATTTCTCTTCTTGCCATGTTAAAATTTGAGTTTGCACAGTCTCAACTCGTGAATGTGTTGTGCAGATGTGATTGCAAGAAAATTCTGAAACTATGGTTTATTAAGTTTATTACATGAGAAACTGAGAAAAAGGGAGGTCAGTATCTTATGAAAAAGCACATCCTTGGTACAAAGTAAATGCGTAATGTCTTCCTTTATGTTGGTCCTTAAAAATTACATTCTTTCATCAAAAAAGTCTGTAGTTAGTGGATTAACATAGTAGATAATGAAGTTTTGCATAATAACTGTATGGAAAAATACTCCCTCATTGCGTGCTGTCATTTGTCAAAATCTCATTTCAGTATCTCAAACAATTTATGAAATCTGAGGAATGTTGTAAATATTTCACCTGGCTTTATCGCTGGCACGACACGATCGCAAAAGAGTGTGCTATGTCAGATGAATTGTCTCAAGATTGGTGACAAATAGAGACTTTCATTCAAGTCTAAAGAAAAATTCAATTTGTTAACTAAATTTCATAAGAAACAACATATTATGTAATATTCACCAAATGCAAAATAATAGCAACCCCTAGTTTTCATTGAAAACCTTTTCAAATTTTGCACAATGTCTTACTTCCACGTAAATATCACAATAACTATGACCATTAACAAAGTGATGGGCACATCATCATGAACGTGACGTATAAAATTACAAGTAAAACAAAAATGATTTTTTTAATTGAATAGTTTCTGTAAAATCATTTGAGAAAGATTGTGGGGCATGCGCCTTGATTCTGTCATCGACATCTGGCTGAAGGATGGCAGTCACTGTCGGCCTGCCCTTCCAAACAAATGAACGAACTTGCCAATTGCTTTGGATGAAAATTCGTCACTGTGTCTCGGCCACCGTATCTTGTGTGGACCCAACCATTGAACTTGGTCTGTGTGTTGTCAGATTGGTGCATAACTGGCATGGTGGAATACACTTCTGATGTGATTCCACTTATTCTGATCACTATCCTTCTACTTCTTTGCTTCAGCGTAGCAAGTGACAAAAGACTAACACATATAAATGAAATCTTGACACTAGCCTTTGAAAACAGAGGTTTCTTGCTTCACAAGGAAGAAATGAACAAAATTTCAAGAAATGGAAACTATTTGTTGGTTACAGATTATTTGCATTCTAGATCATTTGCAGTGGATATAGATTGAGTGTTAAATTTTAGAAGTATTTTACATTATGTCATTTAAATGGGGGGGGGGGGGGTATTCTTATAGCACAGTCCAATGATATGTTTTGTTTTCTACTTAATTTGTGATTCTGGTACATTATTTATTATTCATACCGCTGTTGATTTTTTAATTTTTATTTTTTGTTTCAATATATTTGCCCTGCAGTGAGCACATGTTATTCTTTTGTTGTTGTTTGGATTTGAAATTTCAGTCATTTTTTAGCTTATATTTTATACTGCTGTTCAAACATAATCATTTGTATAGTTCACTTTGTTATGTTTTTCATTTCTGTTTGTTGCAGGATTAGTCAATCAGGCCTTACCGAAGGACTCACAAAGATTGCACGCTCCTCTAAGCAGCACCCAGTTGAAGATGCATCTGAAGAAGAGAAGGATGCCCTCATTGCTAAACGTGAAAGTAGTCATGAATATGACTGACTGAATCATGGAAGTACAGTGTAATTTCCAAAGTTTTACACATGTGGAAAGAAAGTATGAACTGTGTACATATTGATGGTTAATTTATTGACTGATCACTTTATTGAAAAATACATTTTGTATCAAAAACTTTAAGTGGGCAAACATGTTCCTTGTTCTGTTCAAGACACAATGCCACTCAAGATCTCAACAGAGAAGCTCTTCTGGGTCATAATGCTGCATATTTTGTGTAATCTGTGAAATGTGGGATACCAGATATTTACTTTAAAGTTTCATGATGAAGTAATACAACTGTATTATTATGGTGATACATCATCTTTGATGTGTTAATCATTGTCCCTTGCGTAACTGTATTCAGTGACTGTGCAGATGCAGTATTGTTAAATTTTGATGAATTAATGTTAGTTTTGAATTCTCTCTGTCAGCTAAGATTGTGACTTCATACTTTGGTAAACACTGATAATGAGGTAGTATATATTGATAGATAGTACAAGATTTATTGCAAAATGAGGACAGATAACTAATTACTAAATAGAAGAGTTGCTGAGTAGTGAACAGGCACATAGAATGTTTGGACAATATATTGACAACAGACAGTCTTCCTTCAGAACACACACACACACACACACACACACACACACACACACACTAAAAAGTGACTTAGGTTTACCATACATTTGTTAAGTGTTGATACTTTACCTTTAAGTCCCCATGGTGAATTAATTCCACAAGTAAAAATCAAAGTGTGTATGTACTCATGAGAATTGTTAATTAATTAGGGTTCAGATTATTTTTGTCAGTTTGGAAGATTAAAAATGAAAACTTATCTTCATGAGGAGCTGTGGTCTTCAAGCTGCCATTTTGGAGTAAGCACCAGCAAATACATGTATCACAGTGAATAGAGTAGTACATTGTAGTATTCAGTGTGACTTAATAGACATTTACAAGCATCCTGACAAAAGGAAGCCTTTGCTGATACATCAGTTGTCATTCTTCAGGACCGAATTACAGGTTGACACCTGCAACTAAATTTTTTAGCTATGGGAAACATAAAATATCAGTGTTTATCAGTAAATGGAAGCCACATATGTTTCAGCTGTCCTTTACTTGTAGAGCTTTAGTGTATGATAAGGAAAAGTGCAGCCCTAAATGAAAATAAATGATTTTTCATTTCACCTTTTTTAAAATCCTCTTGTGGGTACCTTGTATTGTGTGACATTTCTATCTAAAGCTTGATAACTTACATTTCCTCCAACAATCTCTTCTTAAAAAGTGAAGGCAGTTCAGGTTAGTATATTACTGACTCTTCTGCTTATGTGTATTTGTCAGTGTTCTGCTACTTAATGAGTAGATGCTTTTCATAATTTTAGTATTTGTGATACATCACCATTGTTTTTGCTAAAGCAACAGAATAATAAAAGTAGTATTAACGTAGATGTCTGTTGAAGGACATTGTACAAAAAGACTTTCTGTTCATTCTCTGAATAAACCAGTTTGCTGCTGCTGCTGTGAGACTGTCATTGGCTCTACCCAAAACACTAGCATTTCATGGTATTTTAAAAATGTATGTATGTATTGTAAAATGGAGTGTAAATACAACTTTATGCTGTCGCTAAATGGTGAAATTTATTAAAACAGCTCGGTGGGATAGTGAAGAATGGCATCTTGGTGTTAAATTATTTATCTTTGTACATTACAGTAGCTGTTGTGTAGTGTAACATGGGATTCTTTGGAATAAAAGGTTCCACTCTTTTCCTCTTAGGCTGACGAAAGATGTTCTTGAGAGCTGAAAGACGTATTTTAGGTAGCTGGTAAGGGTAAAACACTCAACACACTCTAGTTTTATGTCTGCACAGATAAACTGTAAGTCATCAGATCTGGACTTCGACAAGATGACACGACAAATAAAGCTCTCCACCTTCCGTGGTAGAGCACTTGTTCTTTGGATGTGCCTTGGAGGTCAGGGACCAGAGAGGTGCACTCAGTAAAGTAAACAAGCAGAAACAAATGAAATATCTTTTTAAGAACTGACACTTACTCTTGATCGCTAATATTATAGCAAGGCACATGGCTGTTTTAAATAGTCTTGACCCTTCATTGAGATTTAAGCTGTGGATAAAAATCGTTGGGCGTAAAATACAGAAGAATTACCGATAAGCTGTTTACGTCATTTAGTGGCTTGGACAGATTACATTGTGACAAAGCAAAGTAAGTAGTCTGAGAGAACGGTCATGTGGCACTGCATAGCAGTACCATGCAAGTAATTAACTTTGAGAATGGCAACCAGAAATTAGGAGATAAATTGGCATACACATATTCTGGGTGACAGATTGTGCTTGAAGTCCACATCGTCAGGTACATCTACGTCTACATCGGCATTATTGCTGCACAATTCACAGTTAATTGCCTGGCAGGGAGTTCATTGAACTACTTTCGAGCTACTTCTCTATCATTCCAATCTCAAACAGCATGTGGGGAAAGCGAACACTTAAATCTTTCCGTTCAAGTTCTGATTTCTCTTATTTCATTATTACGATCATTTCTCCCAATGTAGTTAGGCACCAACAAAATATTTTGCCACTCTGAGCAGAAAGTTGGTGACTGAAATTTCATGAGAAGGTCCTGCCCCAACAAAAAAACTCCTATGTTTTAATGACTGTCACCCCAATTCGTGTACCATATCCATGGCACTTCCTCTCCTGTTTCATGATAATACAAAACAAGCTGCCCTTCTTTGAACTTTTTTGATGTCCTCCATCAATCTTATCTGATGCAGGTCCCACATTGCACAGCAGTACTCCAGAAGAGGATGGAAAAGTGTAGTGTAAACCGTCTCATTAGTAGACCTGTTACATTTTCTGTGTGTTCTGCCGATAAATCACAGCCTCCGATCTGCTTTCCCCACAACATTATCTACACAATCGTTCCAATTTAAATTATTTGTAATTGTAGTCCTTAAGTACACAGTTGAGTTTATAGCCTTTAGAATTGCATGATTTTTCGTGTAACCAAAATTTAGAGGATTCCTTTTAGTACTCATGTGGATGATCACACTTTTTGTTATTTAGAGTCAATTGTCACTTTTCACACCATGCGGATATCTTGTCTAAATCATTTTTCAGTTCATTTTGATCATCTGATGTTTTTACAAGATGGTAAATGACAGCATCATCTGCAAACAATCTAAGAGGGCTGCTCAGATTGTCTCCTAAAATTAAGGTAATATGACAGAACACCTGATTTGGCTTAATCATGCAACAGGACTGGTTGTTACACCTCAGTTGTTAACTCCTTCAAGACTCAAACCAAATATGATTGCAAATGTTGCCCAAAATAAACCTGAAAGTAACTGCACTGGTTTCCAATTTTTTTTAGCTCTCCACACAGTCAACATGCTATTTTGAAACTTGCCATAACTGCCATCTTTGATGTGAAGTAAAATTCACATACAAGTACACATGAAAGTTTGCTAACAGATTTGTGAAAACCATTGTTTATTAGTGTGGTGCTTGTAAGGCAGTTGTACGCTAGTGCTTTAGTTAGCTGTTGTTTCAGGAAGTGTGATACCGCTTTATCAAGAGAATGTGGTGCTCCCTGAAAAAGCTTAACTCATCAAGGCATTAAAAAAATGAAGCAAACCTTAAGATAATATTCTGGTTATTGCTTGAAATACACTGTTCTGACTAGAGTTCGAGCTTGAAAAATATTCTGTATGTTACTGAATCTCGCAGTGCAAGTGAAGGGGAACCCTCAGAACATTTTCTGCTTGCTGTGGATATCTGCAGCAGTTGTTAGCTTGTGCCAATAAGAGGACACTTGAGGATAATTTGGAATGTGAAATGCTGATTTAATTTTTGTGCAAATTCAGTGAACATGGGTATTGCATATTATAATATGATATGAAACTGTCATAGCAATTCTAAAGAAATTTTTTTTTTTGAATTTTCTGAAGTTGTTCTGTATCATAGAAAAACAGTGTTCCAGATTTATGTAAGACACACTCAGAAATAATGGTGACCCTCTGAACTTCTCCGTAAAACTATTTCTATTTAGTGTTATTGATATTATCCTGCCTGATCGGACTTAAGATACTGCAGATGATAAGGATGTCAAAGAATCCGTTGTTATTTCAAGTTGGAGTACTTGTTTAAAGAACTCTTACAAAAGTAAGTCTAGAAGGATAATATAATTTGAAGGCCAGAAGTAAATGGTTCTCTGATTGCCATTGGCAACATTTGCCAGAAATTGGTTCTTTTCTTTTGTCAGTATTTACTTCTAATTTTCTAATTCAAAATAGGTTTATATATTTAGTTAATGGCGTAGTATACTGTGCCCAATCACTAAGAATACAAATATTGACCAAGAACAGTTTTAAAAAATGCAAAACTCAGAACATCTGGTCAGTCCTACATCAACAGTATGTGTCATAAAATATGCTGTAATTGTCTGACACACATCCCTTTCGACGGATGTTTCATTGGATGATACCGAATCATAGGATAGGCATAACTTAAATCAAACAATGGAAAGTCCATGATGGAATGTAACAATATTATGAAAAGGATAGAAGCTAGTCACCATATAGCGGAGATGATGATTCACAGATAGGCACAACAAAAAGACTCGCAGAAAGTGAGCTTTCAAACAACAAGGAATTTGTTGCAAATAGGAAACTGACTATTTTTGACGAATACCTTGTCAGCTGAAAGCTCACTTTCTGACAGTCCTTTTGTTGTTCCTATCCTTAACTCAGCATGTCCACTAAATGATGAGTAGCAACTATCCTTCTCTTAATACTGTTATGTTCCATCCTGGATTTTCCATTCTTTGAATTTGCTTACACATTTTCTTCCATTTGTAACTCTGCGCTGTTTTCCTTTGTTACTATTTTCTAATGCCTTACTGTACTCAGTGTTTGTCCTTCTTTCTCTTCTTTCCCCTGTTTATCTTGTCACCTTACAAACTGCAGTGGATGCTCTACTTATGAGGCACACTGTATCGAACTGTCTTGGCCACGCACAACAGACAGCTACAAGGTGACGCTGATTGTTGGTGCAGCATCTGATGCCCCACATTACTCCCACTGATGTCATTAATTCTATACCTTCATATTGATCACTCTTCCTGCATCACTCTCGTGTATTTTTGTGTGTTATTTCCCTACCTTCCTGTGCCACATCAACTTGTATCTCATTCTACCAACCCTTCTGCACCCCGCCTCCTCTCTTTTCCAGTTCACACCTACTAACTTCACTTAATCTAGTCACATCTACCATCCCCATTCTTCACACTCATAGACCTGCAACTCGCATTACAGTCTTTTTATTTCTTTTTGCTTTGATTTCATTGTGTTTTCACACCAATGTCAGGTGGTTTTTGGCTTTCACTTTCAGCGTACCTCCTCATATTTCATCTGTTTCATAATTTTTCCCATGAGTGTATTTTTATGAGTTGTTTCAGATTTATTTCTAAGTCATTTACATATACAATCCCAAATTCATGAATCCTATATCACAAACTGAAACTCTTGCCCTCCTGGAACTAGAGCAACATGTACAATGTCTCCTCAAAAACTATCCATCCCGTTCACTTCCTACCCCCACCTTGGACTACCACTATCCACCACCTCTACAACAACTTCCAAACCTCCCCCACATCCCATCATAGCTGACAAACCCTTTCAACCTACTACATTTACTCCACCCTCAAAAAGTCCGTCCCACCACCATACAGATACCAGGATCTAAACAGACCTAAACACAGTCGTGAACGTTTTTTCCTAAAGCCCTAGCCCTGCAGAGGCCTCACCTTTTAACCCACTCCCAAATTCAATCATGCAGGACTTGTTAAAGGCCTTCTCTTGATCCCTACAGTGCAAACACTTTTTTGTCACCAACCCTACCAATCAGCCTCAACCAAAGACCAATACTGAACCCTGCATGACTCTGTTCACTCCTCTGTTCAACCACGATCAACCCCCACTGCCTGGTGAGGCAAGGTTAGAGGTTAAGAAATTCTGTGATAAACTGATCATTTGTTCCTCTGCCAGCTGTCAGATTCATCCACCTACAAACCCTGGCACAGTGACCCCATTCCAGAAATCTAGCAGTATCTACAGTCTCTCCTCAAAACCTTAGCCCCATCCCAGAACCTCTTCCTGAGTCCATCTCTCTCCTCACGCCCACTGCTCCCCACATGCCTACCTTTTACATGTTCCATAAAGTCCATAAACTCAATCACCCAAGATGCCCCACTGCAGCCAGTTACTGTGCCCCTACTGCTCTGCTCTCATAGACCAACACTGTCAGCCTATTTCCTGCAACGTATCCTCCTATATAAAAGATACCAACCATTTCCTCCACTGACTCAATAATTCCTGCCCCTTTACCACATGGTGACCTGCTCGTCACTTCCTCTACACTAACATTCCTAATGCCCATAGCCTTACTGCTATTGTACACTATCATTCCTAACGCCCTCCGGATTCCAAACCTGAAACCTCCTTCCTAGTTGCCATGACCAACTATATCCTCACCCACAGTTATTTTTCCTTTGAAGCCATTACCTATAAATGAATCTGGGGTATGGATATGGGCACTCACATGCCACCATCCTATGCCAACCTATTCATGGGCCATCTAAAGGAATCGTTCCTAAACACCCAAAATCCTTACCTGGTTTAGATTCACTGATGACATCTTCATGATTTGGATTGAGTTTGAGGACACCCTATCCACATTCCTCCAGAACCTCAACATCTTCTCTGTCATTCTCTTCACTTGGTCCTACTCAACCCAACAAGCCACCCTTCTCAATGTTGACCTCCACCTCAAAGATGGCTACATCAGTACCTCTGTCCATATCAAACCTACCAACCACCACCAATACCTCTGCAATGACAGCTGCCACCAATTCTGCACCAAGAAGTCCCTTCCATACAGCCCAGCCACCTGTGGCCATCGCATCTGCAAATGAAGGGTTCCTCTTGAAATATACTGAGGGTCTCACTGAGGGCCTCACAGACTATAATTATACTCCCAGCCTTGTACAAAAACTGATCTCCCGTGCTTCATCTTACCAGTCGCCTACAGCCTCCCAAAGTCCCACTGTCTGGCCAGCAAGGAGCATTCCTTTCATGGCTCTGTACCACTCAGGACTGGAGCAACTGAACCACTTTCTCCGCCAGGGTTTCAGCTACCTCTCATTGTGCCATGAAATGAGGTATGCCCCTCTCACCCATCACACAGTGGTATTCTGTTGCCCACTGAACATACACAACATCCCTGTCCATCCCTACACAACACCTGCTCCCAACCCTTACCTCATGGCTCATTCCATGTAATGGACCTAGCTGCAAGACCTGTCCCATAAATCCTCCCACCACCACCACCACCACCACCACCTACACCAGTCTGATCACAAGCATCACCTATCCCATCAAAGGCAGGGCTATGTGTGAAACCAGTCATGTGATCTACAAGCTAAGCTGCAACTACCATGCTGCATTCTATGTGGGCATGACACATTCTATGTGGGCATGACAACCAGCAAGCTGTCTGAAACTTCCTGCCAGATTAAAACTGTGTGCCGGACTGAGACTCGAACTCGGGACCTTTGCCTTTCGCGGGCAAGTGCTCTACCAACTGAGCTACCAAAGCGCGACTCACGCCCCATCCTCACAGCTTTACTTCTGCCAGTACCTCGTCTCCTACCTTCCAAACTTTACAGAAGCTCTCCTGCGAACCTTGCAGTCTCGGTCCGGCACACAGTTTTAATCTGCCAGGATGTTTCATATCAGCGCACACTCCGCTGCAGAGTGAAAAATCTCATTCCGGAAACATCCCCCAGGCTGTGGCTAAGCCATGTCTTCACAATATCCTTTCTTTCAGGAGAGCTGGTTCTGCAAGGTTCGCAGGAGAGCTTCTGTAAAGTTTGGAAGGTAGGAGATGAGGTACTGGCAGAAGTAAAGCTGTGAGGACTGGGCGTGAGTCGTGCTTGGGTAGCTCAGTTGGTAGAGCACTTGCCCGCGAAAGGCAAAGGTCCCAAGTTCGAGTCTTGGTCTGGCACACAGTTTTAATTTGCCAGGAAGTTTCATATCAGCGCACACTCCGCTGCAGACTGAAAATCTCATTCAGCAAGCTGTCTGTCCGCATGAATGGCCACCAACAAACTGTGGCCAAGAAACAGCTGGACCACTCCATTGCTGAACGCACCACCCAATATGATGTTCTTCATTCCAATGGCTGCTTCACAGCCTGTACCATCTATACGCTTCCTGCTAACGCCAGCATTTCTCAATTGCACAAGTGGAAATTCTCTCTGTAATGTTCCTGTAACCCTCCTGGCCTCAACCTTTGTTAGTCATTGTCCTTAGCCATCTAGTCCCTCTTCCCTTTCCCATTCCAGCATTACACAGCCCTCTATTGCACTGATGCACCCACAGTTTTCTTACTTCCCTCCTTTTCCACTACCACCCCACCCCTCTGCCATATGTCTAACAGTCTGACTGCACCTAGCTGCCTTGCGCCTGTACACTCCCACAAGCAGTGCTTTACTGCCCCCACCCCTACTCTGCTGTCCCTTTGGCCTCCCTGCCCCCGTCTCCTCCTTACCCCCACCACACAGCTGCCTCTCCCAACATATGCTGCTGCTCACAGTTTGGCCTCAATAGCCCGAGACTGTGGTCGGGTGTGTGAGTTGCATTTGCGCGTGCGTGCACGTGTGTATGTGTGTGTGTGTGTGTGTGTGTGTGATTTTTTTATCTAATTCTGACGATGGCCTTTTGGCCGAAAACTCACTTTCTGACAGCCTCTTTATTGTGCCTATCTCTGACTCAGCATCTCTGTTATATGATAGGCATTGGTTACCAGTTCTTGCTTTTGATGATAATAGAAGTAAACCAGTAATACAAAAACTGACACCTTTTTAAGTAAAATCCAAGTTTATTAATACAACACTATTGAAATACACTAATACTGGAATAATAAAAACATTCCAAACATTGCTTGAATTTTGAGATTTGATGCATTCATAAAGCGGTTTGTCTTCAAGTTTTACCAAAAATTTCATCATAATTTTTAAATTGTCTTTCTTATGTTCTGTAAGTGATTTGCACATCATCAGTATTGCTGTCTGCGATACTTTCTTTTTAGCCACACCTTTCTTGTGAAATCATTAATTTCAGTGCATTGTTTGAGTTTATTGAAGATCCTTTTATTGAGGATCCTGGTTTATAAGAAGTAACTTTTACTCATGAAAGTTTTGTAATGTTAACTCTTGCTATGTTAATAATAAAGTATCATTTTCTATCATAGATGGAACATTGCATTTAGTAAGTCTTTTTTGCTTTTCAATAAGAGTGAATTCATGATCGCCATTAAGAAAGAAGTGTCCTCAGACTAATTACTTTGGTTTATTCCAGTACAAAACTAAATATACCCACAAAAATACTTTCATTGTGTTTTTATTCTGCCCACAGCAGTTACCACTCCACGTTGTAAGTTTGTCAGTAGATTCAATTTCTTTGAGATCTCAAAAGACACAGGATGCAACTTCATTCACTCCCCTACCTGATATTCCTTCATGTCATGTATTCATAATACTGGTGTTATTGTGGAAATGGGTACAAAGGTTGAAATTTGAAAGTTGTCTTAAGTAGTACATGTTAGTATCAGTTAAGATCGGTAAAGACAGTAATGCTTCTAAATCAAATGCAAATGTTGCATTAGGAATTTGAGATTTATTAAAATCAAACAATGGAAAATACAGGAGGGAATGTAATAATATTATGGGAAGGAAAGTTGCTACTCACCATATAGTGGAGATGCTGAGTCTCAGATAGGCACAAAAAAAGACTCTCACAATTTAAAGTTTCGGCCATTAAGGACTTAATCAATAATAGACACACACACACACACACACACACACACACACACACACACTCACGTGCGCAAACACAACTCACACACACAACTACAGTCTCAGGCAACTGAAACCACACTGCGAGCAGCAGCACCAGTGCATGATGGGAGTGGCGACTGCTGTCTCCCAGCTCCTCCCAAAGTTCCACCGTCTGGCCAAAGAGGAGCATTATCCTCGTAATCCGGTACCACCTATGACTGGAGGAACTGAATTACATTCTCCGCCAGGGTTTCGATTACCTCTTGTCATACCCTGAAATGAGAAATGTTCTGCCCACTATCCTTCCCACCCCTCCCGCAGCGGTATTCCGCCGTCCACTGAACCTACACAATATACTCATCCAGCCTTACACCACACCTTCTCCCAATCCCTTACTTCATGGCTCATACCCCTGTAATAGACCTAGATGCAAGACCTCCTCCCACCACCACCTACTCCAGTCCCACCACTAATATCACCTATCCCATCAAAGGCAGGGCTACCTGTGAAACCAGTCATGTGGTCTACAAGCTAAGCTGCAACCACTGTACTGCATTCTATATAGGCATGACAACCAACAAGCTGTCTGTCCGCGTGAATGGCCACCGACAAATTGTGGCCAAGAAACAAGTGGACCACTATGTTGGTGAACATGCTGCTGAACATGATATCCTTCATTTCAATACTGCATCACAGCCTGTGCCATATGGATCCTTCCCACCAACACCAGCTTTTCTGAGCTTCACAGGAGGGAACTTTCCCTACATGTCCTACATTCCAGTAACCCTCGTGGCCTCAACCTTCGTTAGTCACTGTCCTCACCCATCCAGCCCCTTCCCTATTCCCATTCCAGGACTACACATCCATCATTCCACCACCACACCCGGTCTTTTTTTACTTCTCTCCTTTTCCGCTATTCCCCCCCATCCCCACCTCTCCCCTGCCCTCAGTCTAACTTGCAGCACTTCACTGTCCACCACTCGCGCCATACTATCCTCCCCTCCCTGCCCCAGCCTCCTCCTTACCCCCACGCAGTCGCCACTACCATCATGCAGGTTCCCTGAGACTGCAGTTGTGTGTGTGTGTGTGTGTGGGCGCGCACGCGCTAGCTATTGTTGATGAAGGCCTTAATGGCTGAAAGCTTCAATTGTGAGACTCTTTTTGTTGCGCCTATCTGCGACTCAGCATCTCTGCTATGTGGTAAGTAGCAACTTTCCTTCACATAATTTTGTTAAATTTATTAAAATCTTTTTTCTTTCCATTTCTTTTTCGTTTTGCTTTTTCAGGTTGCAAATTATGAAGTTTTAGTGTATTTCTGAACTCCTTTAGCTATACCAGACAATGTTGCAATTTGACAAACAAGCAAATCACATATTGTACATTTGTCATTTCTAGGTTGCTCAAAGGAAAATTTACTTTTGAAATGCTTATTAAATAGCAGGTAATAAAAATGGTATGACGCAGTGGCGTGGGAACTGAAACGAGAATCTCTGGAGGGAAGAACACTATTAAGAAAATTTAGAGAACCAGCATTTGAAGCTGACTGCAGAATGATTCTACTGCTACCAGTATATATTTCAGGTAAGGATTATGAAGATAGGAGAAATTAGGGCTCATCAGAGAAATACAGACAGTCATCTTTGCCTCACTCTGTTTGTGAGGGTCAGGAAAGGAAATGTCTAGTACACACCGTACTATGACTTGCGGAGTATGTACGTAGATGTGGATATTTTTTCTTAAAAACCTTGTACAATGTGGAGATGTTCAAATGGTGGAAAAAGTGTTCCTTCCCTGAATCCTGCCTCCTGTAGTGGCTCATATAGAAAGGCTTTGTCATAATGAGTAAATTTTCTATCAATTTTCGTACTACCCCTTTTTTCAACTTACACTGGGTTAGCAGTCTGCTTGATTCATACTAAAAGCTGGCACAGCAAAAAATTTCAGAAAGTATTCTTACAAACTTGCATAATTCTCCGTTCACCATTTGCAACAGTGGCATACCGCTTTTCAGTCTAGCCTCTGGAACCACTTCTAATGGATGGTATCCACTCCCCCAGGAAGTCTTCCAAAACTGGTTGCAGCGACCATTGTATTCTGTATGGCCTTCAGTACACTGGTGCTTTGTTCTCTGTTGGAATCCTGTGTTGCATTACTGGCATAGATGCCAACAGCCCTTGGGTAAAAAACAGACACTGAAATTTTAGCAACAGGCCCTCCCTATGTATCCTTTCTGTCTCCTTTAAATGCTTCAGTTTATGATGCAATGCAGTTCTAGCAGCATCCTGCGTCCTCTTATCCCCTACACACACTGTGTGGCAAAGTTTCCTCATCTGTAATCTCTAGTATAGACCAATAACGTTCCTTTCAACAACTTACACTTTAGCACCAAAATTATCCACATTAATAGGTACTACTTTGCCTCTGTCCCATTGTTGTACACATACAAGGCTAAGTTTCAACAAACAAGAAGCTATATCCAATATTTCACTAACTTCCAGTAGTTCTAGTACAAGTAACATTCTTAGGGGTATTTATCACATCCACCATGAAACATAAACTAGTTGATAATACTGCACTTTATTAGCAATCTAATAAATATTCTTCAGAGCACAAAACATGGAACATCATCACACTCAAAAAGAACCTGAATTACCTTACATTTAGAAATATCATTTTAATCTTACAAGTGATCGAGCCCCTGACCCTTACTTGATTGCACAATGCAACAGTGAAAAAACTTTTTTTTGCAAATGTAGGTGTTCTTTATCTATTTCAGCCCCCTGAATTCAAAAAAGATACTCAAATTATCATCCACAGTTTTGGCACCAATCCTATACTTTGCCAATATTGATCTCCCATATTGAGTAACTGGTAGTACATACATATGGCACATGAATCATGCTGAAGTAGAATACAAATTAAAACAACAACATACTGAAATATACACACAGCGAACAATTGCATACAGAGAATGTGGTACAAGACATACACTACCCTCATTCATTCCATGCTTTCCTAGTTGCCATGGTGTGGCCCCTACTTATCCTCTTATGGGCCCTCACTGTGTGCTCCCATTAAAGCATCCAGCAGTAATCACCCATCATCCAAAAGCATTTTGAATTTTGTCAGCATTCTCTCAACTATGTCGATATACTCTGGGCTACAATTGTTTCCCATGAAGCTTTGAACCACACACCTAAAAACAGTCCAGGCTTCTCACTGTATGGCGTTCATTGAATGAAGGAAATCTTCATCTAGTATTAGTTTCCAAATTTCAGGACCAGTGAACATGCTTTTCAAATTAACATTTGACAGGGGTAACACTGATATTTGAAACAGTTGCCACACTTAGGTAATTCCATGTAAAACTACTTCATTATGCCCGGTTTGATGTGTGGAGGTGGCAAGAGTATCCTGTCTCTTACCACTAGTGAGATGAACCAATAAATAGTATCCAGTCACCTGGCATGTATGGAATGTTGAAATGATCTATCAGACCTTGTACATCACTGCAGTACACCAACAAGCCATTTTGAGCAACAAAATATTGTATAAATATCAAATCCCTTTTTTCTGTAAAGCCACTAACAAATGTCTTTCATGCAGTCTTAACCTTAGGAGCCCTGCTTTATCTTTCATCAGTCCCAGATCATGGACTAATTAATTTAGATATGAAACTTCCTGGCAGATTAAAACTGTGTGCTGGACCGAGACTCGAACTCGGAACCTTTGCGTTTTGCGGGCAAGAGCTCTACCAACTGAGCTACCCAAGCATGACCCACGCCCCATTCTCACAGCTTTACTTCTGCCAGTACCTCGTCTCCTACCTTCCAAACTTTACAGAAGCTCTCCTGCGAACCTTGTAAAACTAGCACTCCTGAAAGAAAGGATATTGTGGAGACATGGCTTAGCCACAGCCTGGGGGATGTTTCCAGAATGAGACTTTTCACTCTGCAGCAGAGTGTGCGCTGATATGAAACATCCTGGCAGATTAAAACTGTGTGCCGGACCGAGACTGCAAGGTTCGCAGGAGAGCTTCTGTAAAGTTTGGAAGGTAGGAGACGAGGTACTGGCAGAAGTAAAGCTGTGAGGACGGGGCGCGAGTCATGCTTGGGTAGCTAAGTTGGTAGAGCTCTTGCCCGCGAAAGGCAAAGGTCCCGAGCTCAAGTCTCGGTCCGGCACACAGTTTTAATCTGCCAGGAATTTTCATATCAGCGCACACTCCGCTGCAGAGCGAAAAATCTCATTCTGGAATTTAGATCTGGCTGAGTGAACAGAAGAGGGCGCTTTCCTGTGCCTACATCAAAGTCAGTATCATCTGTCTCCTGCATGGTATATCTGTCATCACAGTCATCCTAATGTAATGTCTGTGGAGCCTGTGGTGTAGATGTATCTGGGCCATGTAGAATAGAACGAATTGCTGGGTGAGTGTTGTTAACTTACAAGAGCAGAAGGAGCAGTCATTGGTATGATTCTGCTGCTCCTGCCAGACCATAGGGATGCCAGATTGTAATGACCTCTTCTTTCCTGCCACCCACCATCTTAAATATTCTATGCACATGACATGTGGTGCCCATGCTTTATTAATCTCACCTACTTTCACTCCGAAACAGGCATGGTAGACCTTTCTCATGAAAGCAGTAATGTTTCTTTGATCTTCTTTCACAAGTTCACCAAAAAAATAACGAAAACTTTAGCCCCAGGTAGTCATTATACACTAATGCTAAAACGTCCTCCCTCCCTCAAAGACAGTATAGTGACAGTCAGGCAGTGCCATGTGCAGCAAGACAGTTCAGTGGTTGCTGCTAGGGATGCCAATTGTTGAACACTTGAAAGCACATGGTGTTTTCATTATAGCAAATGTATAAAATTTGTGCACAAACTGTGAGCAATATGATGTTTAGAGAAATGTTTTTGAATTCAGGAGGTTGAAATACATGAAGAACGCCTTCATTTTCAAAAACGTTTTTGTGACCTTTCAATTTGCTGCATTGCGTTATTAAGTTATTGCATTAAAAGTCCACCACATCAGCCCCCTTCCCATTTTCCCTTGCATGGAGAGCTGTGACTCTTCAAATGGCTTACATTGTATACACAGTTTTCAGCAACACCTTGTGGTTTCCCAGAAAGGTTATTAGGGACCAACTTGTTGCCTCCGAATTGTCTTCATAAAAGCAGGTTTAGGCAATCTACCAATATGTGTCTGCCTTGCCATTTCTTTCAATAATAAACGCTTTCAATATTTCAGTGCCTTTGTTGTTCAAATCATTGTCATAATTTTATTATAAAGCTGATGGTTGTCCATATTCAGAACTGCAAATACATTTCATGTAATAAAAACTTCGTCTCCATGCTAAATAACCTTAAAAGGACCCAAAAATGGTGGGCTGACCATATTGTCTCTGATCCAAAGAAACTGACATGTATTCAAGTCTTTGTTGAAAAAGGTAGGCCTTACACTGTGCCTTTCAGGATTTTTTTGATTTTCAGGATTTTTTTGATGCCAGCCAGTGCCTATGGGTCTTTAGGTTGCGCAGATTCTGCATAGTCTCTGATATGCAAACTCTATAGGGGTGAGGGCGAGAAGAAATCACTGGGTAATTTCAGTGGTTAACCATCTCAATACTGGTGGGATGGTAACTCACAAGCGGTTGTGTTTATATCCACATATTTGCTACAACTCTAAAAATAATTGACACTCGAATTGACAACCCCTGTCTGAAGTTATTACCTGTGGGATGCCGAAACATGAGAACCACATATAAACAAAAGTGCAAGCCACTGAAACTGATGTAATATCCAGTACTGGCACTGCCTCCAGCCATCTGAGAAATGGTACCCATCAGGAGGAGGAAGAGGGCCTACAATATCCATGTGTAAATTAGAAAATCTCCCAGAAGGAGAGGGGAAATGACCATTAGGAACTGAGATATCCATATTAATCTTGCACTTTTGGCACTATAGGCGTTCCCTTTTCCAGCACCAGCAGTCCTATATTTCCAGGCAAATTACTTTTTCTGCTATCAATCGCATGGTCGCCCTAATTCCAGAGTGTGCCAAGATGTGAGAAGATTAAAAAAATAGGACATTGCCACTTTGCAGGAGTGAACATATGTGCCTTTTTTCCAGGTCTGTCACACCAGATACCTTGACTTGAGTGCAGGAGGAGGTTAGCACCAGCTCC
The DNA here is from genome assembly GCF_023898315.1 of Schistocerca nitens. Taxonomy (NCBI): domain Eukaryota; kingdom Metazoa; phylum Arthropoda; class Insecta; order Orthoptera; family Acrididae; genus Schistocerca; species Schistocerca nitens. Next base: position 274,254,421 of record NC_064614.1, on the reverse strand, counting down.
ATCTGTCAATGGACAAGGAATGGGTCTGTATCGTGTTCTGCAGCCACGTCCACCCAATCAACAGTTGTAACTGATATGCAGTTGCAGGACTAGCATTCTGGCACTACACTGCCTTGCTCCCTTGCCTGAGACAAGTTGAATATCAGTGGAAAATTGCTCAATGAATTCTGTGTGATGCACCTGCCTTGCAGAATTATGCTCTGTGACTCGTCTCAAGATAGATGTCAGTGGCTTACGATTGGTGAAAATACACTCCTGGAAATGGAAAAAAGAACACATTGACACCGGTGTGTCAGACCCACCATACTTGCTCCGGACACTGCGAGAGGGCTGTACAAGCAATGATCACACGCACGGCACAGCGGACACACCAGGAACCGCGGTGTTGGCCGTCGAATGGCGCTAGCTGCGCAGCATTTGTGCACCGCCGCCGTCAGTGTCAGCCAGTTTGCCGTGGCATACGGAGCTCCATCGCAGTCTTTAACACTGGTAGCATGCCGCGACAGCGTGGACGTGAACCGTATGTGCAGTTGACCGACTTTGAGCGAGGGCGTATAGTGGGCATGCGGGAGGCCGGGTGGACGTACCGCCGAATTGCTCAACACGAGGGGCGTGAGGTCTCCACAGTACATCGATGTTGTCGCCAGTGGTCGGCGGAAGGTGCACGTGCCCGTCGACCTGGGACCGGACCGCAGCGACGCACGGATGCACGCCAAGACTGTAGGATCCTACGCAGTGCCGTAGGGGACTGCACCGCCACTTCCCAGCAAATTAGGGACACTGTTGCTCCTGGGGTATCGGCGAGGACCATTCGCAACCGTCTCCATGAAGCTGGGCTACGGTCCCGCACACCGTTAGGCCGTCTTCCGCTCACGCCCCAACATGGTGCAGCCCGCCTCCAGTGGTGTCGCGACAGGCGTGAATGGAGGGACGAATGGAGACGTGTCGTCTTCAGCGATGAGAGTCGCTTCTGCCTTGGTGCCAATGATGGTCGTATGCGTGTTTGGCGCCGTGCAGGTGAGCGCCACAATCAGGATTGCATACGACCGAGGCACACAGGGCCAACACCCGGCATCATGGTGTGGGGAGCGATGTCCTACACTGGCCGTACACCACTGGTGATCGTCGAGGGGACACTGAATAGTGCACGGTACATCCAAACCGTCATCGAACCCATCGTTCTACCATTCCTAGACCGGCAAGGGAACTTGCTGTTCCAACAGGACAATGCACGTCCGCATGTATCCCGTGCCACCCAACGTGCTCTAGAAGGTGTAAGTCAACTACCCTGGCCAGCAAGATCTCCGTATCTGTCCCCCATTGAGCATGTTTGGGACTGGATGAAGCGTCGTCTCACGCGGTCTGCACGTCCAGCACGAATGCTGGTCCAACTGAGGCGCCAGGTGGAAATGGCATGGCAAGCCGTTCCACAGGACTACATCCAGCATCTCTACGATCGTCTCCATGGGAGAATAGCAGCCTGCATTGCTGCGAAAGGTGGATATACACTGTACTAGTGCCGACATTGTGCATGCTCTGTTGCCTGTGTCTATGTGCCTGTGGTTCTGTCAGTGTGATCATGTGATGTATCTGACCCCAGGAATGTGTAAATAAAGTTTTCCCTTCCTGGGACAATGAATTCACGGTGTTCTTATTTCAATTTCCAGGAGTGTAGAAAAAAGTCTGACCACCTAACCATGGGCAAAAATGTTTCGCCACTAAATAAAGAGCTAGAAGTTCTCGATTGAAGGTGCTCTGTGATTATTGCTGGACCAGTAAGTTCTTGGAGAAGAAACCCACCCTCCAGATATATACTGTTGTAAGATGGCTCCAATTGCTCTTTGGCACCCACTAGCAGGGCAATGGGAGCCCTAGCAATTGGGTATGATAATAATGAAGTTTGAGCCAGTGTATTTTTTAAATCCTCATAAGCTCTCGCTGCTACTGGGGAATCGAAGAAATCTTCCTTATTGCCTTCAGAGGTTGTTGAAAGGCTCTTGTATTTCAACCAGCACTGGAAAGTGTGTCAGTAACAGTTGGGCATATTTACTTATTCTTCATAATTACAGCCTATTATCTGAAAAGCTAAAGTAGGCCATACTAATCACATTTCTTTGGATAGTAATAAATTTATATATTAACTGTTATTTCTGATACTTCATATTACAACTACTTTTACTACTACAATCAAAACCTTAAACTGTTGCCCCATTACTAATACTATTATAAGCCCTACAGAATCTGTTCTCTGTTTGTTAATTTATTTTGGTGCATTTAACTCATAGATGGTTGTTCCCACTATTGGATCTGCCCTCATACTACTCATGTCAACAGCCATTGTCTGTCGGGCAGCACATCAGCAGCATTTCCACTCTAACAACCAATTCCATCCATCACTGTCACATCTTAAAGTCCGCTCTTCCATGATCACTTGCATCAACGCATTGCAGGTTCTTGGGAAACTATTTGATTTGATTGTCAACAACCTCAGATATCTTCTCTCCATCTGCAGAGTATGTTGTTAGCGTGCATGGCATCATGCTGACTTATGGCTGAATGCCTAATAAAGCCTTCCTTGATCTTCCTGAATACTGCAGTTGCAGTATTGTCCAAGATACACTAGGTCGACTTGCTCTTTAGTGCTACTTTGGGATCCAACATCCTTAATACCTGACGTCTATTACCCGCCGCATCTTCATAGAGCACGCAGTCCCACAACGTGTGTTCTGATGTGTCCACACTGCCACAGGCTCTGCTATCACTCATCTGTATTTTGATTTTGTGTAGGTACGTAGCATATGGGCCATTGCCAGTCGGGTAATGTTTCAATCCACTTGACAGGTTAAGAAATCTCATTTTTAATCCCTCCCAGATGTTAGGGAGAAATCTATATGTTCTCCTGCCTGTGCCTGAAGTCTTGGTCCACTGTGGGACATCGTACATATCGCGTCCTGAGTCTTGACGTGGCAGTGTTGTGAAGCGATAGGCCATTTAATGATATGCTTATTAACTAAGTTGGCCACAATAGAAAAATGTCTTACGAAATTGGCCTGTATTATTGGTTCTGTTGTAACCACAACAGGAACGGTCACGAGGTTGCCGCTAACGCAAATGCAGCGGGACTGAACGGGAGCGCCCCGCAAACAAACAAGACGGACAAACGGGAATGGACGGACAAGCACGACGACAGAAAACCAGGCAAAACACCAAGATCAACAACAAAGTATTAAGCGATGGGGTCACAAGAGAGAACCTCACGAAATCAAAACAATGTCCACTCGTAATCAGGAAGTAAGCACATGCAACATAAACATGATGTCTGTAAGCAAGATGTCAACTGACTTAACGCGAATACCAGAATGCCTCGCTGAGTGAGAGGCAACCGCCTAAATACCTGACAGGGTATGTCGTTATTGGCCGCTGGGATCACTTGCTCCACAGTGGCACCCTCACATTAGACTCGTGGCCAGGAGCGCGCATAGCCACGGCGTACAGCGCTACTGCTGCAGAGACCTCTAGTGGTCATCGAGTTCAATGCCGTCTGGCGCGGATTCGAGACCCACAGTGCTCGGTGCCAGAGGTTCAGTCACATCAGCCACAATAAAAGTCCACATTGGCAAGAAACTGTCCTCAAATTCCAAAGCCATAGTTCATTTACAAAATGTCTTGTTAGACAAAATGTTTACCTCCATGATGATAGGCACCTTGGTATTTCTTTGGCATTTGCCCTCTGATTGTGGACTTAGACTAGTTTTAAATCCTGTATCAATCAAGGAAAATGAATTGCATTTCTCGTCTCTGACAAAAAGCCTCACAGGATCGATAACAGCAGTCACTGTTGCATTCAGTTTCCAATGTACGCACTATGAATGAGTCTAACAAGCACACACACCTACTGACACTCATCAATGATGTCTGTGTAAGTGCAGGGCCTTGTGCACAGCCTTGTCACTGCCCCAAAGCATTTGTGACACTAGCACCAACGGTTGTTTTGCTATTCTCTGTTTCATTCCCAATTAGCGGCCCTGTCTTCTTGCCTGCGCAATCTCATACCCAGCCATGCGAGCTCATTGGATAAGCTCACTGTCAGTGCAGGCTGTTTGATGCACAATTCCATGCACCCTATAGCAATAAAGTAAGGGTCAGGGCCTCCCTTCAGCTTTCCTAGCCAATTAATCGATGAAGAAACAGGTAAAAGCTGACGTAACTGCCATCACATTTTTTGGGAGTCTTCGCAGCCAAAATATTTTTAAAGACACCTGCACCAGAAGTTCACTACCCACCAGTATGCATAGTGGCTGGAGAATCTGAGACGGGGTTTCACCCAAATACATTGCACTGGCAATGATTTTCTGGAGATGTGAATCTGGTATTAATACAAAATGCTAGAGAACAGCCTCTTTAAGCAAGGTATAACTGCTGGTGCAAAAGTCACTCAATTGTTCAGTCACATTTAAGTCCAACTGAGAAATGATTAAATCGCTCTGAGTGTGACGTGAGACCACCTAACCTAAATATGGCCTCAACTTGAGTAACCCACAGCTGTGCTCTTGTAGGCCAAATTGGAAGCAACTTTATGTTGAAATTCAAGTTGGAGCTGCCAAAGCCATGGGTGGCAGGGCCAACAACTGGTGAAGAAACAATGTAGCTTGCTTTAGGCAAAACTACCATCTTCCAGCAGTTTTTGTGAGAGGCTCCGTTGTATTACTTTGAAGACACCAGAAAGTGAAGCACTGTTCAAAATCAGGGTCATCATTTTTGCGAATTCATAACATCCGCCATGAAACATAAAGTAATTGGTAATACTGCACTTTATTAGCAGCCTAATAAATATTCCTCGGAGTACATAACATGGAACATCAATACACTCACAAGGAACCAAAGAACCTGTATTGCCATATACCGGGTGATCAAAAAGTCAGTATAAATTTGAAAACTTAATAAACCATGGAATAATGTAGATAGAGAGGTAAAAATTGACACACATGCTTGGAATGACATGGGGTGTTATTAGAACCACCCAATATTGCTAGATGCGTGAAAGATCTCTTGCGCGTGTCGTTTGGTGATGGTTGTGCGCTCAGCCGCCACTTTCGTCATGCTTGGCCTCCCAGGTCCCCAGACTTCAGTCTGTACGATTATTGGCTTTGGGGTTATCTGAAGTCGCAAGTGTATCGTGATCAACCGACATCTCTAGGGATGGTGAAAGACAACATCTGACGCCAATGCCTCACCATAACTCCAGACATGCTTTACAGTGCTGTTCACATTATTCCTCGACTACAGCTATTGTTGAGGAATGATGGTGAACATATTGAGCATTTCCTGTAAAGAACATCATCTTTGCTTTGTCTTACTTTGTTATGCTAATTATTGCTATTCTGATCAGATAAAGCACCATCTGTTGGACATTTTTTGAACTTTTGTATTTTTTTGGTTCTAATAAAACCCCATGTCATTCCAAGCATGTGTGTCATTTTGTACCTCTCTATCTAAATTATTCCTTGATTTATTCAGTTTTCAAATTTATACTGACTTTTTGATCACCCGGTACAAATGTGTATCATTTCAATCTTAGCCATCTACGATCAAACTTCTAACACTTGACTCAATTATTAACTCAAGTCCCACAGCACCAACTGGTAAGCCAGGTTCCACATTAACCCATACTAACTTTCTGGTGCCTTCAGACACACAATGACATGAATCAAGCCTTAATGTCATTGCTTGGGTTTTAAATAGATTGTCTTGTATAGCAGACACTCTTTGCAGTAGATTAACATTGACATGGAATGCCTTTCCACTAAGTTCCACTAAACACTGTTGAAGGTCAGTTATAGCATGATGTTGATGCAGAAACTCTTAACTCTAGGATTATGCTGTAGCCTCTGTTTCCATGAGGCACCACCTCTATACATTGCGTAAACTCTGTTGCCTCTAGTGAGAAAGCCTCAGTTACTGACTCCACTGGTCATATATCACTGTCCTGTGCCCCAAGCAAATTGTATGGTCTATTCCAATGCCTTCTGCCCAATAATTTTCTTGAGACCATTGACACAAGTGCCCCTGTATCCAACAAAACATTATATTCCCTACTGTCTTCCACACCCACTGTGGTGCATTCCACCTCTGCATTCACCTTTACTGCATTTGTCTTTACTGGGAACTCTCTCCAGCATCTCTTTTCGAGTTTAACAGGTACTTCTTACCACCCAGACCACCACTCCTATTACTCCTACATCTTTTCTGCTGGTCCATACAACCCTTACTATTGTTTCCTTTAAACTACCTGGAGTCCATGCCACCTCTATTAACCGTACGCAGATAATTGTGTAGTCTGCATGTTCCCTGCACAACCACAATTAAAACCTCTTACATTCGATGCAAACACACTCCTTCAATCCCTTACACTGATGGAAACGTCAATCTCCTCATACTCCAATGCTAACCTAACCTCTGGATGGAGATCTTACAGCACCACAACATATACCCTCGTAGACATATCTGGTCCCAAACCTCTCAGAAAAGCATCAAGCATGCATATTTAGTTTCCTAATCCTCAACTGCTTCATTATGTCTTTTGGAAACCATACTCAACAGCTCACAGAAAAACTGTGCACTGTTTTGCTTCCTATACCTTTTAAATTATTTAGATCATTGTTGTAGTTTATGAGGGTAGTGTCATCTGCAAACAGCACAGTTTTGGAACTTATAAAGGACCTACCCTCCTTTATAAGTTCCAAAACAGTTCTATTTGCAAATGGCACTACCCTCCTAAACTACAACAGTGATCTAAATAAGTTAAAAGATTCTGCTGACAGTACACTCGCCCAAATGTCATATTGGTTCAGGTCAAATGAGTTTGTCCTGAACAAGAACAAAACACAAAAAATGGTATTTAGTCTAAAAGACAAAAGTCCTTTTAATGATCCCTGTTATATAAAGTTCTTGGGGGTATACCTAGATGACAAATTGCCCTGGGAGCAACACATAAAATACATTTGTGTTAAATTATCCAGAGTATGAAATGTGTACCAGGAGCTTATGTTAAAATCCCTTATTTTGCACTTTCTCAAAGTACTATGTCATATAGACTTATTCCCTGGGGAAATTCAAGCCACATTCAAAACATATTACTTCTGCAGAAGAAAGCAATCAGAGTCATTACATGTTTCAGCATAAAGCACATTGTAAGCCCTTGTTCTCTGACTGTAAAATAATGACTGTTATAAATCTGTATATATACCAAGTTTTAACTTATACAAAAAATAATCTATACGAAGTAAAACACAGAAATAATATTCATGGTCACAATACAAGAAATAATAATTCCATATGTATGTCATACCATAGATCATCAAAGTCAATCAATAGCTATGAGCTAGTGGGCCACAAACTATTTAATAAGCTTCCACAGAGGGTAAAAGACCTTCCAGAGTGTGAATTTAGGAAAACATTAAGTAAATGGCTTGTTGCCAACCCCTTCTATGAATTAAAATAATTTTTTGACTGTAACATGAATTGTAAGCTAAAAATTGATATGGCCAAACAGTTTTATTTGCTAATGTAATGATTATGTCATATGTATAAAAAAATTGTCAACTGTTGTAAAGGCCTAATGACAATAAATTATCTTATCTTGTCTGAGCTGTTCAAAAGTCTGTGCGTTGCATAACACCTCTGTGCACCACACAAATGACTTTGCTTTCCATGTTAAACATAACCTTGCTATCAGTAACAACTGTCCATCAGACTAACCCCCTATGTCAGTTGATGAGCTGAGATCCTCCACAAATGCCAACACATCCTCAGACACTATCAGAGAAGGGATAAATAAGGTTAGCAATCGCTGAATTCACTCCTAGAGCCTGTGACCTTAATCCCTCTCACGTATGACCATATAGCTGCCTCATTGGTGACAACTTGTATCTGTGAATTTGCCACTGCCTCCTCCCAACTCACCTTTACGACTTACAATCAATACCTCAAAACAACAGAAAACAATAATCTACTAACTACTGAGACAGAACAGGTAGCCACAGAGTGTTTACAATCATGTTTATTCTGTCTAATCCTGAGCCACCTGAAATATCTACATTGTCTGGCCATCTGCCCAAAATGATTACACATGAAGCAAACAACTGCTACAGGCCTGGCATAAGGGGCAGAATGTCCAAGAAATCTGCACTATGCACAATACACAGGTACTAATCACTTTTCTCTAGAAATCCTCTTAAACTGTGATAAGTCTCTGGTTTCATAAAGGTAATCCTCATATATTCTTGCCACCTAAACTCCAACCCCATGACTATCACCTCAGAAAAATAAAAATAGTCTCACTTGCCCCAAATAAAGACAGTGTAGGCCGTGGCTCAGATATTGTGCTGTGGGGGCCAGTACATCTACATCTACATGCATACCCTGCAAGTCACTGTACAGTGTGTGGCTGATGGTACCTTGTACCACTACTAGTTTTTCCCTTTCCAGTTCCACTCGCAAAAAGAGTGAGGGGAAAAACAACTGTCTATATCATGGGTCTCCAAAAATTTTAGCCTAAGGGCCACACTGGCTTTTCCACCGAGCACCAAGGGCCACGACCTCCCTGCAGTTTGTCAAAGTTCTCTTCTGGCCTGATACCCCAGTACCGCTGGGAACTTCTCGGTATAGTTCAGAAGTTTTGCTGGTGCTTACCATTGTTGCAATTCTTTACTGAGTGGCACTGCAATAGGCATTAAGCAGTGAACTGTTTTTTGTTTGACCTTGAGCTGTGGACTTAATTTCATTTCAGTTACATTGGTGCAAAGAAATACTATATAATTTTTTCTTAATGTGGGGCCACAGTCATAATATCTTTCTTTAAAATCAGTAACGCCATTAGACTGTTGTTTATTTACAGTGTTACATTTATGCTTACACAATCATGATTTCGGCTTCAAAGTGCCATTATCAAGTGTTTTCTGAAAGCAGGTTAGACAATAACAGTGAAATACATAACAAGTGATATATATCTAAAAACGAAGATGATGTGACTTACCGAACAAAAGCGCTGGCAGGTCGATTGACACACAAACAAACACAAACATACACACAAAATTCAAGCTTTCGCAACAAACTGTTGCCTCATCAGGGAAGAGGGAAGGAGAGGGAAAGACGAAAGGATGTGGGTTTTAAGGGAGAGGTTAAGGAGTCATTCCAATCCCGGGAGTGGAAAGACTTACCTTAGGGGGGAAAAAAGGACGGGTATACACTCGCGCGCGCGCGCCACACACACACACACACACACACACACACACACACACACACACACACACACACATATTTAAAGAATCTGCTTGTGTCTGTATATGTATGGATGGATATGTGTGTGTGTGTGTGTGTGTGTGTGTGTGTGTGTGTGTGTGTGTGCGAGTGTATACCCGTCCTTTTTTCCCCCTAAGGTAAGTCTTTCCGCTCCCGGGATTGGAATGACTCCTTACCCTCTCCCTTAAAACCCACATCCCTTCGCCTTTCCCTCTCCTTCCCTCTTCCCTGATGAGGCAATAGTTTGTTGCGAAAGCTTGAATTTTTTGTGTATGTTTGTGTTTGTTTGTGTGTCTATCGACCTGCCAGCGCTTTCGTTCGGTAAGTCACATCATCTTCGTTTTTAGATATATTTTTCCCACGTGGAATGTTTCCCTCTGTTATATTAACAAGTTATATAATGGTATAACAATCCATATTTGTAATGTTTACTTACAAGTGTTACAAATTGCCTAAGATGGCTTTCATATGTGGTAGCTGATTCAGTTTTTAACATTACTATGTCATTTTTACGTCATATATAAAGATGTCACTATTATAACATGTAAATAAGATTTATAGCACCAAGATTTCAGCCATATGTATCAATACCATGGTGTACTCACGTCTGTAATTGTTATCTCATCAACCATTAACAAATACTACGATATCCCCACTTTTTATATTATGTTAAATTTAAATGTGCTGTTTAACTTGAAATTTTTTGATTCTTTTATTTACTTAAATGCTTTTATGTACATGACATGTTTCACAAACCTGTGTTATTTGCACTTGTTCCTAAGTAATGTTCCAACACGTATAAACCAGGAAGTTGTTTCTGAAATGATTATTCAAGACTAAAAAGATAGCACTAAACAGATTTTTTATGTGAAATAACGTTCGTTAAGCAGGTTAGTTTCTTACGTTTTTCCACTAGTTGTACTAATCACTCGTTATGGGATGTGCTTGATAAGCAAGGTTCGAAGGTAATAAAAAAATAAAATATGACGAGCCGGGTACCACGCATGTCTGGCCCATTACCGTGGGCCGGATTGATGGTGTTCGTGGGCCGGTATTGGCCAGCGGGCCATAGTTTGGAGACCCCTGGTCTATATTACCCTGTATGAGCCTTATTTCTCTTACCTTCTCTTCAAGGTCCTTACACAAGATGTACATTGGCAGCGGAGAATTGTTCTGCTGTCAGCTTCAAATGCCGGTTCTATAAATTTTCTCAGTAGTGTCCCTTGAAAAGAACATTGCCTTCCCTCCAGGGATTCCCATTTGAGTTCCTGAAGCATCACTGTAGTGCTTGTGTGTTGTTCAAATGTACTGGTGACAAATCTAGCAGCCCACCTCAGAATTGATTTAATGTCTTCCTTTAATCTGACCTGGTGTGGATCACAAACACACAGAGTACTCAAAAATTGGTTGTGATAGTGTCCAATGATGGTGTGTGGGATACAGCTTGCAGCTTTCTGGTAGGAGTCGAATGATGGCCGGAACTATAGTGCCAAGTCCCACTAGGAACTCAGCATCAGTGGCAGCAGACATACACAACAGGTCAGTGGGACTGTGGTACCAAGTCTCATGATGGATGTAATTCTGGCAGTTGTCCCACTGCCGGGGCATAGCCGTGGCATAAAGGTGGTGGTGCTGATTGCCAGCAATGAGAAGTGATCCCCTGTCTCAAAATTCAGACTTATTATTATGCCTCTGGCATGCTGTTGTTTCCCTAAAATCCAGCACCTAGTCATGTTGCCCATAACCGGGGACTTGCCCCTGTGTGGTGGAATACGTGTTGCCACACTGGCGGCTACCAACTCATGGCTGTTAACGCAATGCTCCATGACAGCTTCTGCGCTATTTCTCATTACTTTTGCTATAGACCTATAATTTTTACTGAAAGACTGGGTGGTGGTGGCAAACATTACCAAACAAGAACAAAACTTCAAATTCTACCTGCCACAGTTTTACTTTGACTATTAGACTTATAATTGTTTCATTAATTGAGATATGTTAGAGATAATTAATGTGAGAAATTAATATCAACTGATCACAGCAGTTTCAAATTAACCACTGTGACAATATTCTTAAATTCTTGTCATTAGTTATACTATCAGTTTTCACCATCACAGTTTAAAAAGTTGTTGATATACATGTAAAATTTATTAAAATAGATATACTGTATATAAGAGATAATACATTCTCATCTCCTGCTCAGTAGGTCATAACTACTGCTTAAGGTAGTTATGGTTCCTGAATTGAAAAAAAAATAATATAAAAGAGAGACAGTAAAAAAAGTCTCTCATTATCTCTTTAGATTTTCATTTAACGTAATCTCTTTAACATAAAACCTACGAAATCATGAGTTGCCTCCTTTTCCTTACTTTCACTAAAACTAACTTCAACTAAATCCTGAGTGTTCTCAGGAAATTAAATAAGACTCCTTAAAACTTACTTTCTGCCATGAAACTGATATAGCAAAAATCACTTTCTGCCATGAAACTGATACAGCAAAACTAGCCATTTGCAGCTAATTTTTGTAGGGTGAATAGTTTTTTGATTTTTATAATGCCATTTTCAAAATTAATTTTGGTAACATTTGTGGAAGTAACAATAAGGCCTGGTAACATTTCCTTTCTGTCCACTTCATTATTGTCAGATCACTGTCAGTTGCAAAACTGCCTGTCTTACATGACAAAGGTGTTGTTTGTATTCTTAGTCTGTGTTTAGAAGTTTAGTTTTAAATAAAATGGAAGACAAATGTCCCAAACCCATAATGGAAGTTGAAAGGGGAAGGAGGAGAAGAAGAATGTCATACAAGAACTAATGGAAGATACCGTGACAAAAGTACAGGGCCATTGGATACCAGATCCAGCCACCTTTCAAACACACCTGTATGTCAATAAGAGGGCCCTGTTGACTTGTCCTACGATGAAATTGATGGTAAGCACACAACAATACTTCTGATTAATATTTCATCCAACAATTGAAACAGTCTAGCACTGCATACACAGTATTAGAAATTAACTGAATTTTACTAGACTACTTTCCAGGTTTTCGGAAGCTTCTGTATATGACTGCATTACAACTTCCAGGAACGGATTTCTGTTATATATATACATTTTGTGGGGAGTCATCTTAGTGGAGATTCTCAAGAAAGGACAGAAATTCCTCAGTGCCATGGACACAGCCCAAACAATGAATACGATGAATCATGTCAGTAAAGAAAAGATTCAGATATGGCAAAGTTGATAAGCTCTTTGAAATACCCATGATGTCACAGGATTCTAAGAAAACATATTGAAGGGGAATAGAGCTGTGGATAGTGCAAATATAAGTGATGTGATGGGAAATATAGATGGTGGGGAAGCAGAATGAGGCACTGGACTATAAACATATTAATTGGATTGATTTAAGATATTTAAATATTTTTTGTAATGTAAATACTACACTCTACATTAGTATTACTTAAAAACATTATATGTAATATATCTGTTTAGTGTGTTTTCTTGGTAAATGAATGATTAGAATGAAAGATGTACAAGATTTAAGATCACTTACTTTGATCCAAAAATATGCCATTGTTTAAAGCAAACATTTTCAGTAACTTTACTATTAATAATGATTAGTTTAAAAGAAGCCTAAAGGAGCTGTTGTTATCAACTCCTTCCACCCCATTGACTAATTTGTCAATAGAAGTGGGGTGGTGGACAGGAAGTCATTTACTTTTAAAACATTGTCAGATTTTCAGTTTTGCTTCTACAAGGGTGAAAATGTCACACACTGTAGACCATCTAGGTAAATTTTATTAACAGAAGACGAACAAATCATGTGGAAAACAATATCAGGAAAATAACAGCCTTTGCCTGCAATGTTATGCGGTAAGGATGTTTTGAGATGATTAGATTAGATTAGATTAGATTAGTTTTTTGTTCCATAGATACAATAACAATACAAATAGTATGAATATATACAATACATAATTTGTTTCTATTAAAAAATTCGTCAATGGTATAGAAGGAGTTGGCCACTAGTAAGTCTTTCAGGCTCCTTTTAAACTGATCTTTATTTGTAACTAAATTTTTTATTATTGCTGGCAAATTATTGAAGATGGGTGTTCCTGGGTAGTGGACCCCTTTTCGAACTAAAGTAAGTGCTTTTAAGTCCTTGTGCAGATCATTTTTGTTCCTGGTATTGTATGTATGAACTGAGCTGTTTGTTGGAAAAAGAGATATATTATTTAGGACAAATTTCATTAAGGAGTAAATATACTGAGAGGCAGTAGTTAGTATACCCAGTTCTTTGAAGAGGTTTCTACAAGACGTCTGTGAATTTACTCCACAAAGAATACGTATTACACGCTTTTGGAATCTGAAAACTTTTGTTTGACTTGAAGAGTTACCCCAAAATATTATACCATATGACATTATGGAATGAAAGTAGGCAAAGTATGCAAGCTTTTTCACTTTTATGTCGCCTATGTCTGCTAACACTCGAATTGCAAATACAGATTTGTTAAGGCGTTTCTGCAGTTCTGTGGTGTGCTCCTCCTAACTGAATTTATTATCAAATGATTTGATATTTTCATGGTCCTTTTTAAATATATGTATTCAGATTGTTCTTTTGATTTGTGGATGTATCAGTTTCTGTCTAGCAATTAATTAATTACATTTGAAGTCTGCAGACTTTTCATCCACATACAAACCCCTAAAAGTCTTTTGCGTTTCCTGAAAAATTACAATCTCGCAGAAACCATGTTCTGAAAAAACAGTCCTCAATTTATTCCTTAATCAAATTTGTCATAAATAATCTCCCCCTCTCTCTCTTCTCTATTGGCAGATACTGTAAGGGGGGGGCCACAGTCACACAAGGGGGTGATCCCTGTGATTTTTGGGACCAGGCAGACAGGGTTTTTTAGATTAAAGCCAAATTCCAGACAGACAAAAACCAAGGAAAATAGAAAAAAGGAAACTTCATGCACAGCAAATAGGGATAAAGCTAAGGGTGGTATCAACTTACTTCACCAGAATGTCAGGGGAATAAAAAATAAAGTAGACGAGGTGATAATGTGTTTAGATGAGCTCAAAAATAAGAATGAGATTGATATACTTTGTCTGTCTGAGCACCATGTAATTGTGGGGATGAAAAATATCAGTATAACTGGGTATAATTTAGCATCTTACACTTGTAGACCTAGTATGGATAAAGGAGGAGTTGCCATTTTCATAAAAACAAGGGTATAAATAAAGAACTGCTGAAGTAAGCAAATTTTGTGTTGATCAGCACTTTGAGGTTTGTGCATGTGAACTTTAGCTAGATAATGTTGTGTTGATATTAGCAACAGTGTACAGGTCTCCACTAGGAGATTGGGAGCTATTCATAAAAAAGTTTGACTCCTTATTATGCTGTCTGTCAGACAAAAAGAAGAAGTTATTAATCTGTGGTGATGTCAATGTTAACTTTCTAAGCAATTCTGATAGGAAAAGTGAACTAGAAGTGTTGTTAACAACATATAACTTAGAATCAGTAATAAATTTCCCTACACGTATAGCTCAGGACAGTAGTACTCTAATAGAAAATAGATTTGTACAGCAAGAGGATGTAGAACAAACACATACTTTCCCTGTGGTAAATGGATTATCTGACCATGATGCACAACTGATGAACTTACAAAACCTACCAGGGTGTACACTTCAGAAACCATTAAGTAAAAGTGTGAGGGTGCTCAACCCGGTATCTATAAATCACTTCAGAGAAAGCTTAGGAAATGTAAACTGGGAAGATGTATATAATGAGCCAAATGCTAATGATAAATGCAGCATATTTCTTGATAAATTTATATCCCTTTTTGAACATTGTTTACCAAACAAAATTACTAAATGTAACACCACAAACTTTTCAAAGAAACCTTGGTTTACTACAGGTATTAAAGTGTCTTCAGAAAGAAAAAGAAAACTGTATGGGACAGCAAGAACTAGTAAAGATACAGAAGTAGTTTTACACTATAAAAATTATTGTAATATACTGAGAAAAGTTGTAAGGAAATCAAGAAAATATGTATGTTAGAGAAGAAATTAACAACTCCAGCAATAAAATCAAATCAATATGGAATGTTGTTAGAAGGGAGACAGGAAAAGTAACCACCGGGGTAGGTAGTATTACTGTTAAAGAGAATGAGACCATCTTAATCAACAGTACACAGGTAGCCAATGTATTTAACAATAACTTCTTAAGTGTAGGAGAAAAAATTGGTGAGAATAGTTCAAAAGAAAAAGCCAGGCAGTACATGGAAGAGTCAGTTTTGAAAAATTTTAGTCAGATTAAGTTTCATCTAACAACTTCTTGTGAAATAAGGAAAATTATTAAATCTTTGAAAAATAAATGTTCTGTTGGAGTATATGACATCTCTAACAAGTTATTGAAACAATGTGGAGCAATTACAGCTGATGTTTTGAGTCACATATGCAATGCATCACTGACTCAGAATATTTTTCCAGACAGGTTAAAATATGCCATTGTCAGGCCTCTCTACAAAAAGGGGGAAACCACAGATGTTAATAATTACCAGCCAGTATCCTTGCTTATAACATTTTCAAAAATCTTTGAGAAAGTAATGTACTCAAGAGTGGTTAGCCATCTCAGCAGTAATGGGATACTTAGTAAATCACAGTTCGTATTTCAGAAATGCTGTTCCTCTGAGACAGCAATATACAATTTCACTGTCCACGTAATAGAGTCTTGAAATAGTAAAATGTCACCAGTAGGAATATTCTGTGACTTATCCAAAGCATTTGATTGTGTGAATCATGACATTATGTCAGAGAAATTACAATTTTATGGTATAAATGGAACAGCATATGAGTGGTTTAAGTTATATCTACAGAACAGGAAGCAAAAAGTCTCTTTATATGCTTCAAGTGATTCAAAGGAGTTTGCCACTTCATCTAACCGGGGTGAAATTAGGTGTTCCACATGGTTCGATCATGGGTCCCCTCCTGTTCTTGATATATGTGAACGACCTCCCTTCTTATGAGAAACAAGATGCTGAACTGACACTGTTTTCTGATGATACAAGCATAATTATTAATCCAGTAAAAGAAAGTCCAATAGAAAATGATACAAATGTCTTTGGAAAAGTTATTAACTGGTTTTCTGCGAATGGGCTTGCTCTGAACTTTGAAAAAACACAGTACATCCCATTTTCTGCTGCAAAAAGTATAATTCCTTCAATAAACATAACACATCAAAAGAAATCAGTAGCCAGGGTAGAGCACACTACGTTTTTGGGTGTACATACAGATGAGAATCTTAATTGGAAAAGTCGTATTTTGGATCTCCTAAAGTGACTAGGTTCAGCAACTTTTGCAATCAGAATAATTGCCAATTTTAACGATGTAGAAATTAGTACACTAACATACTTTGCATACTTCCACTCTCTGATGTCATACGGAATAATATCCTGGGGCTACTCAATACTTAGGCAAAAGGTATTCACTGCTCAAAAGAAAGTAGTTAGAATAATGTGTGGGGTTCATAATCACACATCTTGTAGGCATCTGTTTAAAAGAATAGGAATTCTTACAACTTCTTCACAGCACATTTACTCAGTAATGAAATTTTTTTCTCAACAACATGGACCAGTTTAAAATCAACAGCAACATTCATGATTACAATACCAGAAAAAAGAAATACCTACACTATCCTTTACTTAACCTATCTTCGGCACAGAAAGGGGTAAAATATGCTGCTATAAAAGTTTTTGGTAAATTACCAGATGAATTAAAATGTCTGACATACAGCAGCAATAGTTTCAAAAACAAATTGAAATCATACCTCCTTGACAACTCCTTCTATACCATAGATGAATTCTTGAATATGAGTAAATAAATCTGGAGATATAATATATGCATTTTGTGCCATTTAAGGGAATGGTGTATATAATAGAAATATTTGGGTATAACACTATAATGTAAAAAAAAAAAAAAAAATAGAGAGAGAGAGAGAAAGACTTGTTTCCCATGCGCATTTCTTGTGCATTTGACACCTTCCACATCACAATGGTTTTTCCATGCTATTGATCAATGGAACATGTAACTAGCTAACTCTCTCTCTCTCTCTCTCTCTCTCTCTCTCTCTCCAAGCTGTTGCTCTGCTCATGGAACCAGTACTTGAAGTAAGAATAATTTACTTTTGTTCAAAACACATGTTTTCGGTAACTTTACTATTAATAATGATTAGTTTAAGAGAAGCCTGAAGGAGCTGTTGTTATCAACTCCTTCTATCCCATTGACTAATTTCTCAATAGAAATGGGGTGGTGGATAGGAAGTCATTTAATTTTAAAACATTGTCAAATTTTCATTTTTGTTTGTACAAGGTTGAAAATGTGCACACTGTAGACCATCTATGTAAATTTTATTAACAGAAGACAAACAAATTGTGTGGAAAACAATATCAGAAAAATAACAAACTTTGTTGGCAATGCATTCATCAAGGCAGTCCTTGAAGTTCGTCATCAACTGCCACACCATATCATCTGATATTGTTGCAATTTCATTTCTGACTGATGACATTCTTCAAATCTGTTGGGGTCATAGATTATCAGCATATACGCTCATGTTCAGGGGAAAGAAAAAAAAATAATTTGAATGACTAGAGATAGGATGTTCATATTTACAGGACATGTACATTAGCATGTTCTGCAGAAATGATTAGTATTTCAGTAACCTCGGTTCAGCAAGTGTCCTGTTGCCTAGTAGGCAAAGGATCCACCATGGGCCCTCATAACTTGTTCCATGCATGATGGCATCAATACATATAAGGCATGAATGACATCCTACAGTATAGCCATCCATGCATGTACATGGTTCCAAAGTTGATCTATGGTGGTTATCATTGGGTCACAGCACTGCACTAGTCATTTCACCATATTCCACACATTTTTGATTGGCGACCAGTCTGATGATCTGGCAGGCCCGATCAATATGCTGACATCCTATGACACTAAGAAGGCATGTGTTCATGCAGCTATATATGGTCTTGCATTGTCTTGCTGTATGGTGCCTGGGGTGTTGTGCAGAAAGGGTTTGGCTATGTGTTCCAGGATATCATTCATGTAGGTCACAGTGCCTAAGACACACATCAACTGTGATTTGTGGTTGTACCCAGTAGCATCCAGTATCACGAGGCCTTGCGTTGGTGCTGTATCTCTTGTGCGACTGCCATCAAGCATGTTTCTGCACATTTGTCAAAGGTAGGCAGAGAAGTGGAAGACACACACATAACCCACTCCATAATAAACAACAATGGACTGTCACCCCTGATAGTGTATGATGTGTTATGTGTTTCACTGTTGCACCAGAGCCAAGGATGATGCAGATCTACCCTGCAATGCCATTTGGATGAGGTGTCGATCTTTTCAGGGGGTTGTGTGACCTGACCCATCTTGTCATGTTCTGCAGTGTTACGTGAACCATTCTGTAGACACCCATTGCGCTGCTGCTGCCAAAACACTTCATCCCACACAAGCAGCAATTTCCTGGATGGTTGCATCACATTCTCTCATGCCAATAATCTGCCATTTTTCAAACAGACTGATTTGACGGTACGCTTCGCACATACATCTGCAAGGCGTCCTGCACTCCTACTCAAGTCACATTGATCCTTTACCTTCAGTTTATAGTAACAATGAGAGCAGCAGGCACATTTTAATGGTAGGTGGTGTTGTGCTGCAATACCGATCTGGACCTTGGACCATTGTGGTTCAAATGCTAATCATTTTTGCAGAACACACTAATGTACATGTCCTGTGAATATGAACGTCCTATCTCTAGCCATTCAAGGTGTCATGTTTTTTTATGAACATGAGAGTACTTTTGACTTGAGATAGTCCTAAAGGAAAAAAATCACAGGGGGTGGGATACCGTGAAATATGGGGAGTGTGGAGGCCAGGGAACGCCACTATATTGAGAAATCATGCACCTGAGGAAAATCGATTGCACCAAGCCCTGTGAAAACCTCGACGTATGAGCAATGGGACCATCTTCTTGAAATCATGTGTTCTCAAAGTCAGTCCCATTTTCCTCAAGATGACGGATGTAAGTCTGGAAGTATAGCAAAGTTGTTGTTGTTGTGGTGGTGGTCTTCACTCCAAAGACTGGTTTGGTGCAGCTCTCCATGCTACTCTATCCTGTGCCAGTCTCATTGTCTCCAAGTAACTATTGCAACCTACATCCCTCTGAATCTGGTTACCATATTCATCCCTTGGTCACCCACTACGATTTTTCCCTCCACGCTGCCCTCCAGTACTAAATTGATGATCCATTGATGCCGCAGTTTGTGTCCTACCAACTGATCCCTTCTTTTCGTCAGGTTGTATCACAAATTTCTCTTCTCCCCAATTTTCTTCAGTATCTCCTCATTAATTAAGTAATCTACCCATCTAATCTTCAGCATTCTTCTGTAGCACCATATTTCAAAAGCTTCTATTTTCTTCTTGTATAAAGTGTTTATTGTCCGTGTTTCACACATGGGTACACTCCATACAAATACTTTCAGAAAGGAATTTCTGACACAAATCTATACCTGATGTTAACAAATTTCTCTTCTTCAGAAATGCTTTTCTTGCCATTGCCAGTCTACATTTTATATCCTCCCTACCTTAACCATCATCAATTATTTTGCTTCCCAAATAGCAAAACTTATTTATTATTTGTCTCATTTCCTAATATAATTCCCTCAGCATCACATTATTTAATTAGACTACATTCCATTATCCTTGTTTTGCTTTTGTTGATGTTCATCTTATAGCCTCCTTTGAAGACAATGTCCATTCCGTTCAACTGCTCTTCCAAGTCCTTGGTTCTCTCTTGACAAAATTGCAATGTCATCTGCAAAACATTAAACTTTTTATTTCTTCTCCCTGGGTTTTAATTCTTACTGCAAATTTTTCTTTTGTTTATTTTACTGTTTGCTCAATATACAGATAGAATAACATCAGGGATAGGCTACAACCCTGTCTCACTCCATTCTTAACCAACACATCTCTTTTGTGCCCTTCAACTCTTATAACTGCCATCTGGTTTCTGTACAAATTGTAAATAGCCATTTGCTCCCTATATTTTACCACTGCCACATTCAGAATTTGAAAGAGAATATTCCAGTCAACATTGTCAAAAGGTTTCACGAAGTCTATAAATGCTATAAATGTAGGTTTGCCTTACCTTCATCTATCTTCTGTGAGAAGTTGGAGGGTCAGTATTGCCTTGCGTGTTCCTACGTTTCTCCGGAATCCAAACTGATCTTCCCCGAGGTTGGCTTCTACAAGTTCTTCCATTCTTCTGTAAAGGATTCATGTTGGTATTTAGCAGCTGTGACTTATTAAACTGATAGTTTACTAATTCTCACACCTGTCAGCGACTGCTTTCCTTGGAATTGGGATTATTATAACATTCTTGAAGTCTGAGGGCATTTTGTCTGTCTCATACATCTTGCTCATGAGTTGGAAGAGTTTTGTCGTGGCTGTCTCTACCAAGGCTATCAGTGGTTCTAATAGAATGTTGTCTACACATAGCATCTCATTTTGACTTGCGTCTTGCAGTGCTTTGTCAAATTCTTCATGCAGTATCATATCTCCCTTCTCGTCTTCCTCTATGTCCTCTTCAGTTTCCATAATATTGCCCTCAAGTGCATCTCCCTTGTATAGACCCTCTATATACTCCTCCCACCTTTCTGCTTTCCCTTCTTTCTCCAAAGGTCTCTATAATTTTCCTGTAGACAGTGTCTATCTTACCCCTTGCAATATATGCTTCTACATTCTTACATTTGTCCTCTAGCCATTCCTGCTTAACCATTTTGCACTTCCTGTCAACCTAATTTTTTAGGTGTTTGTATTCCCTTTTGCCTGCTTCATGTATTGCATTTTTATATTTTCTCCTTTCATTGATTAAATTCAGTATCTCTTGTGTTACCCACACATTTCTACTGGCCCTCACCTTTTTACATACTTGATCCTCTGCTGCCTTCACTATTTCATCACTCAAAGCTACCCATTCCTCTTCTATTGTATTCCTACCCCTTTTCTTGTCAATCGTTCCCTAATGCTCCCTCTGAAACCCTCCACAACCTCTAGTTCTTTCAGTTTATCCAGGTCTCATCTCCTTAAATTCCTGCCTTTTTGCAATTTCTTCAGTTTTTATCTGCAGTTCATAACCAATAAATTGTGGTCAGAGTACACATATGCACTTGGAAATGTCTTATAATTTAAAATCTGTCTCCTACATCTCTGTCTAGCAATTATGTAATCAATCTGAAACTTTCTGGTGTTTCCAGGTCTCTTCCACATATAAATCCTTCTCTCATGATTCTTAAACCAAGTGTTAGTTGTGATTAAATTATGCTCTGTGCAAAATTCTACCAGGCGGCTTCCTCTTTCATTCCTTTCCCCCAGTCCATATCCACCTACTACTTTTCCTTCTCTTCCTTTTACTACTATTGAATTCCAGTCCTCCGTGACTATTAAATTTTCAGCTCCATTAACTATCTGAAAAATTTCTTCTATCTTATCATACATTTCATCAATCTCCTCCTCATCTGTGGAGCTACTTGGCATATAAATCTATACTACTGAGGTGGGTATGGGCTTCGTGTCTTGTCTTGGCTACAATAATGCGTTCACTATGCTCTTTGTAGCAGCTTATCAGCATTCCTATTTTTTTACTCATTATTAAACTTACTTCTGCATTACCCCTATTTACTTTTGTATTTATAACCCTGTATTCACCTGCCTGAAGTCCTGTTCTCCCTGCCACCGAACTTCACTAATTCCCACTATATCTAACTTCAACCTACCCATTTCCCTATTGAAATTTTCTAACCTACCTGCCCAATTAAGTGATCTGACATTCCATGCTCCAATCCGTAGAACACCAGTTCTGTTTCTCTTAATGACAACATTCTCCTGACTAGTCATTATCATTTGACCATACAGCATAGGTTCATGCCCCTGGGAAAAATTATGGCCGTAGTTTTCCCTTGCTTTCAGCAGTTCATGGTACCAGCACAGCAAGTCTGTTTTGGTTGATGTCACAAGGTCAGATCAGTCAATCATCCAGACTGTTGCCCCTGTAACTACTGAAAAGGCTGCTGCTCCTCTTCAGGAACCACATGTTTGTCTGGCCTCACAGATACCCCTCAGTTATGGCTGCACCTACAGTTTGGCTTTCTGTACCACTGAGGCATGCAAGCTTCTCAACCAACGGCAAGGTTCATTGTTCATGGGGGAACAGCAAAGTAATGCTTGGAATTCACATCACACCATTACTTTTTCTCTGTGTAAGGGCTGTCAGTGTAATTCTTGTGCATTGTTAGGTTTCCAAAAATGACAATTTTGTATGTTGATATAGCCGTCCACGTAGAACTGAGCCTCACTTGCCACTGCTTGTTCAGCCTCTAAAATTTCCAATATGTGTACACTGAATTGTTAGCATTGGCAACAGTCAGTTGGAAGGCACTTTTGGTCAACAAACATGAGTTTGTAAGGCTGAAACTTTAGATGTTTGTTGAAGATTACGCCTCTTACCTTTCCTTCTCTGAAATTCTTTAAGGCAGAACCAATTCCACAAATATTCTTTCGACCTGGATGGTCCTTATCATTCCAAACTGAAAGAGCTTTCTGGATGGCTAAATGATAAGATAATCTTTTTACTATTTTGACATGACAATAAATTTTCACAGTTATTTAGGAAGAATTGTGGAGCTGAATATTAAAGTGTTTAGCTCTATCAGATCATAAGGCCATTATAAGTAGCCAATACACAGAGCTCTCTCTATTACTCAATCATGAAAAGATGGCGGCTAATATAGATGTAAAAGAAGTTGTATCCTCAGTTTCTGTGAAATCCCTTAAGTTATCAAGCATCAAGGGTAAAAATAAATATGCCAGCAGTGCTCCGCAAAGTTTCAAGTCCAGTGCTACGCAAAAAAAACTTCAGTGAAAAACAGCCCAATAGGAAATGTAAGTGTGTATCGTGTGATGTGCACCTTAACAAAACAAAAACTTGTTGAAGCTATTAATTCACTGCAAGAAATGTCCGCCTCGACAGCAGAGTGGTCAGCGTGACGGATTGCCGTTCTACGAGCCTGGGTTCGATTTCCGGCTGGGTCGGGGATTTTCTCCGCTCAGGGACTGGGTGTTGTGTTGTCTTCATCATCATTTCATCCCCATCTGGCACGCAGGTCACCCAATGTGGCGTCGGATGTAGTAAGACTTGCACCAAGGCGCCCGGACCTGCCCCGTAAGGGGCCTCCTGGCCAATGACGCTCATTTCCATACTACAAGAAATTGTGCGCAGATCAATGGAGTGTTTAACAAGAGTGCTAGCTGATAGACTTAGAAATGCTGAAAGTGAACCTAGCAAACTAAAGACCACCAAGCAGACAAAAAGCGGATGTAACAAAATAGAAGTGTACACAACGGCCGAACATAACCTTAATAATACCGATACTTCAATGCATGCTGATCGGTACATTAACCATAGTGAACATTCTGTGTCATCTACAGTAAAAAATTCTCGTTTGCTGCATCAAAGTTCTCTATCAAAAAGCCATCAAACCATAAACCAAAAGGAAAAGGACGCAAAAATTATGCAACCTATGCATCTATGCCAGCCAAAATCGACACTTGAAGATAAAGTAATATGTTTCCAACACTCAAGAAGACAGCACATGTAACTATCACAACAAATGCCGTCAAAAGAAAAGTTATTTTACTGGGCAATAGCCATCTTAGAGGTGTTGCTCACGAAATAATAAATGCCAACAAAGAGGTAAGTGCACTAGGTTATATCAAACCAGGTGCTAGCATTGACCAAGTACTTCAACAATAACCAATATTCCTCAAAAGATAATGAACAAAGGCTACATCATGATCTGTGGTGGTTCAAATGACGTTGCACATAATGAAGGTTTGCATGTTGCTAATGTCTTAAAATCAACTCTAAACCACCTGAAGCATTCCAATGTAATTATAGTTGATATTCCACACAGGTATGACTTATTACAATCCTCGTGTGTAATTGCAACAAATAGATGTTATGCAGGTACTTGCAGCAATTTTACAAATACTCATAGGGTCAAAGCTCACAAATATGGCAGAGAACTTTACACCACTCATGGTCTTCACCCTAACTGGCGTGGAGAAAATTAATTTGGTAACTATAATTTGTGACATAGTTGCAAAGGCAAGGAACAATGTGAACACAAAAAAATCTGATTTGATTCGAGTGTGTACCAGTACAGAAAATAATTGCAGGCATGGATATAGGCAGACTACATTGGACAACTGGATGGTGAAAAAACAAGAAAATAGTGCATCTTCCCAATCTGCAAGTGTGTGGAAACAGACTAATTTGGAGAGGTGGGTAGTAAAAAATATATGCCCAGACCTTCAGTCGAACTTCTTTTTTAGAGAAAAGAGTGTAACTGCTTCTGCTAAACAAAAACTTGCAATTTATCACCAGAACATTAGAGGCCTAAGTAGTAAGATCAATGTGCTTATAATCAATATACATGTGTCACAAGGTATAGATTATGCCCATGTTTTATGTTTTAGTGTTCACCATATTATTTCTGGTATAGAAAAACTTATAATAAACAATTATTACTTAGCAACATAATTTTCTAGAAAATGGAGGTGTTGCCATTTATGTTAAAAATGATATCACATGTAGAGTAATTAATGTACAGAATTATTGTTTAGAACAACATTTGGGAGTGTGTGCCACAGAACTGTCCTTGAATAATTCCCATATATCAATAGTCACAGTATACAGAGCACCTTCAGGGAACTTTAGTCTCTTTTCGAATAAGCTAGATGCTCTTCTAATATACATATTCAAACACAAAACAGATCTGATAGTGCTTGGGGACTTCAATGTTAACTTTCTAGCAAATTCTAGAGACAGTGCAGACCTAGAATATCTGATGTCCACATATAATCTGGTTTCTGTGGCTAGTTTCCCTACAAGAATAACTTCGTGTACAAGCACGCTGATCTATAATATATTTATAGCCAGACCAAAATAGGTGATACGACTACTAGGTAAGTCATGAATGGTCTATCTGACCATGATGGACAAAGACTCACTATAAACAGCACAAGTATTTATGTGAATGATAGTGGCCCCAGATTGTAAACAGTTAGGACAGTTAATGAAGAAACTATCCAGATTTTTAAATCATATCTCCAAGCCACAGACTGGGCACCTATGTATAATTGAGAAAATGCCAATTCCAAGTACAATTTTTTCAGTAATGAAGTGGCACTGAGATTTGAAACCACATTCCCAAAAAGGATATAACAAGATCTAAGCCATAAAACACACCAAAAAGCCCTGGATAACTACTGATATTAAGATTTCATGCAAAAGGAAACGAGAACTGCACATTGCCACAAAAAATTCAGACAACCACACCCAGCTAAATCACTATAAAAAATACTGGAAAGTAAAAAGCAAAATTATTCAGAAGTCAAAAAGTTTGTATCTGTGCTCCAAAATTAATAAATCTATTAACAAAATCAGAACCAGAATGAGATTTTCACTCTGCAGCGGAGTGTGCGCTGATATGAAACTTCCTGGCAGCTTAAAACTGTGTGCCCGACCGAGACTCGAACTCGGGACCTTTGCTTTCGCGGGCAAGTGCTCTACCATCTGAGCTACCGAAGCACGACTCACGCCCAGTACTCACAGCTTTACTTCTGCCAGTATCTCGTCTCCTACCTTCCAAACTTTACAAAAGCTCTCCTGCGAACCTTGCAGGACTAGCACTCCTGAAAGAAAGGATATAGCGAAGACATGGCTTAGCCTTTCAGGAGTGCTAGTCCTGCAAGGTTCGCAGGAGAGCTTCTGTAAAGTTTGGAAGGTAGGAGACGAGATACTGGCAGAAGTAAAGCTGTGAGTACCGGGCGTGAGTCGTGCTTCGGTAGCTCAGATGGTAGAGCACTTGCCCGCAAAAGGCAAAGGTCCCGAGTTCGAGTCTCGATCGGGCACACAGTTTTAATCTGCCAGGAAGTTTCAAAATCAGAACCGTATGGGAAGTGATAAAAGAGTGAGACTGGTGCACATTGCCCCAGTAGGTCCCAAAACATTGTTCCCAATAATGAAAATAGACAGGTACAAAATCAAAATACTGTGGCAAAAATTTTCAATGAGCATTTTCTAAGTGTTGCTGAGAAAGCAGGACACAATGGCTCCATAGAAGAATTAAAAATACTGAAAGGTTATTTCCCAAACTCCATAGAGCAGATCGGTATAGCCCCTATAACAGTACAGGAAGTAAGAAAAACCATTATTTCCTTAAAAGCAAAAAATTCAACTGGTGTTGATGACATCTCTAGCATATTACTAAAAGCCTGCTGCAATGAGTTCAGTGAAGTGCTAGCTCATATATTCAGTGCCTCTCTCAAACAAGGTATCTTCCCTGAAAGGATGAAATATGCTGTTGTAAAGCCCCTCTACAAAAGAGGCAATGCCTCAGATGTCACAAACTATCAGCCTATCTCTCTTTTGACTACATTTTCTAAAGTTCGTGAAAAGCTAATATATGCCAGAATAGTCAGTCATCTATAAAAACATGCAGTAATTAGTAAAAACCAGTTTGGATTCAGAGAAGGTATCTCCACAACCGAAGCAATATTTTCGTTTACGAGTAACGTTTTGCAATTCCTCAACAAAAAGACATTGCCTGTAGGCATATTTTGTGATCTGTCTAAAGCCTTTGACTGTGTTAGTCATAGAATACTTATAGAGAAAGCATGCCACTATAGATTAGATTTTTTTAAAGCTGTAATAACAATACTAATAGTGTGAATATACACATCATTTGTTTGTATTAAAAAATTCGCCAATGGAGTATAAGGAGTTGGCCATTAGTAAGTCTTTCAGGCTCCTTTTAAACTGATCTTTATTTGTAACTAAATTTTTTATGTTTGCTGGCAAATTTTTGAAGATGGGTGTTCCTGAGTAGTGGACCCCTTCTTGAACTAAAGTAAGTGCTTTTAAGTCCTTGTGCAGATCATTTTTGTTCCTGGTATTGTATGTATGAACTGAGCTGTTTGTTGGAAAAAGCGATATATTATTTAGGACAAATTTTATTAAGGAGTAAATATACTGAGAGGCAGTAGTTAGTATACCCAGTCCTTTGAAGAGGTTTCTACAAGACGTCCGTGAATTTACTCCACAAATAATACTTATTAAACACTTTTGGACTCTGAAAACTTTTGTTTGACTTGAAGAGTTACCCCAAAATTATATACCATATGACATTATGGAATGAAAGTAGGCAAAGTATGCAAGCCTTTTCATTTTTATGGCACTTATGTCAGCTAACACTCGAATTGCAAATACAGATTTGTTAAACCGTTTCTGCAGTTCTGTGGTGTGCTCCTCCCAACTGAATTTATTATCAAGTTGTAATCCCAGGAATTTAAGACTGTCAACCTCTTCTATCTGCTCTTCTTCATACTTTATGCATATGCTGGGTGGAAACCTCTTACAGGTTCTGAATTGCATATAGCGAGTCTTCTCGAAGTTTAATGTCAGTGAGTTGGCTTTAAACCATTTATTAATATCCATGATAATATCATTAGCAGATCTTTCTAGAACTACGCTCGACATACTATTTATTGCAATACTTGTGTCATCTGCAAACAAAATGAATTCTGCTTCTGGCAGTGTAACTGATGAGAGATCATTAATGTACACAAGAAAAAGCAATGGCCCTAAGATGGATCCTTGTGGGACACCACATGTAATTTCTTCCCATTCTGATGATGACTGATTTCTTAATTCACTAGTCCCTTGCACAGACACTCTTTGTTTCCTGTTAGCGAGGTATGACTTGAACCATTTTGCAGCACTGCCTGTGACACCATAGAATTCTAATTTATTTAAAAGGATGTTGTGGTTCACACAATCAAATGCCTTTGACAAGTCACAGAAAGTACCTGCTGCTTGTAATTTGTTATTTAATGAATTAAGTACATTTTCACTGTAGGTGTAAATAGCCTTCTCGATATCAGAACCCTCCAGAAATCCAAACTGTGTTCTTGATAATATGTTATTTGTGGTCAGATGGTTGAGAAGCTGCCTGTACATTACTTTTTCTAAAATTTTTGAGAATGCTGGTAAGAGTGAAATCGGTCTGTAGTTTGATGGTATCTCTTTATCCCCTTACTTGAATAGAGTCTTAACATCTGCATATTTAAGCCAGTCAGTAAATGTCCCAGTTACAATTGACTGGTTACACAAGTAACTTAGAATTGTACTAAACTCACAAGAACATGCCTTAATTAACTTTGTTGATATTTCATTGTAACCACTAGAATGCTTTGTTTTTAAAGATTTTATTACGGAAGTTATTTCTTTTGGTGAAATGAGTGACGTATTCATGTACCTGAAGCTATTTGTATAGGCTAGTTTCAGATATTCAAGGGCATTATTTACTGATCCTGATAATTCCATTCTATCAGTAACAGATATAAAGTACTTGTTAAATAGATTTGCCACACTATGCCCATCGGTTACTAATGCGTCATCTACCCTTAATGCGGCTATTTGCTCCTGTTCCTTTCTAGTTCTACCAGTCTCCTCTTTCACTATATCCCATATTGTTTTTATTTTGTTCCCCCGACATTGCTATCTTCTTCTCGTAGTGCATTTGTTTAGATGTCTGAATTACTTTTTTTAATATTTTACAGTATTCCTTGTATTTAGCTAAATCATCAGCATTGGAGCTATTCTTGGTCGACAGGTACATTTTCCTTTTTGTCTTACAGGAAATCTTTATTCCTTGTGTAATCCATGGTTTTATTATAGACTTCCATTTAATTTGAGTAACTTTTAGAGGAAAACAGTTTTCAAACATGGTACTGACATTGTTCACGAATGTGTTATATTTTTTTCATGTCATGAGCACTATAAACATCTTTCCAGTTAACATCTTTGGACAGTTTTCGAAAACACTCAATTTTTGGTTGATTGACTACTCTCCTGTACTCAGATTTAGCAGTCTTGATAATCTGCTTAGAATTTACATCTGAAAGAAGGAGCTGCATGTCATGATCTGATAGTCTATTTATTACAGGTTTTATGATATGATTTTGTTCCTTTGATTTGTCTATAAAAATGTTATCAATGGCTGTCCTTGATGATTTAGTGATCCTAGTTGGAAAGTTTGCAGTGTGAGTTAGATCGAAAGACAACATTACTAATTGCAGTAAATGTTTACTGGGAGATTGCATTAGAAAATCTGTATTAAAGTCACCAGCAATCAAAATTTCTTTGTTTCTTCCTGTTAAATAACCTAAAAGAGCTTCTAGATGATTTATAAATAGATTATAATTTCCTGCAGGTGCTCAGTAACTAGTTACTATTACATAGGATCTGTTATGGAACTCTACTTCTTTTGCACATGATTCTAGATGCTGCTCTAAACAGAATTTATTAATGTCAATGTTCTTGAATTTATGGCAGTTTTTAATAAATGTGGCAACTCCTCCTCCATCCACATCTACGCTGCAGAAGTAGGAAGCTAGCCTAAATCCTGAAATGTCCAACATATCTATACCAGTGGTCACTTGATGTTCTGAGAGGCAGATTATATCAATTTGGTTAGATGGACTCCGAGGACAAATGGGCAACTGGCTCAAATCCTACCTACAGGGCAGACAGCAGAAAACTGTGCTAGATGGTAACAATAGTCACATAGGAGGGGTAGAGTCCGCCTGGGAACAGTAAAATATGGAATTCCACAAGGTTCTGTCCTTTGTCCCCTTCTATTCCTCATATATATATATATATATATATATATATATATATATATATATATATATATATATATATATATATGCTTGTGTCTGTATGTGTGGATGGATATGTGTGTGTGTGCGAGTGTATACCTGTCCTTTTTTCCCCTTAAGGTAAGTCTTTCCGCTCCCGGGATTGGAATGACTCCTTACCCTCTCCCTTAAAACCCACATCCTTTCATCTTTCCCTCTCCTTCCCTCTTTCCTGATGAGGCAACCGTTGGTTGTGAAAGCTAGAATTTTGTGTGTATGTTTGTGTTTGTTTGTGTGTCTATCGACGTGCCAGCGCTTTCGTTTGGTAAGTCACATCATCTTTGTTTTATATATATATATTATATATATATATATATATATATATCAATGACCTACCATTGTCCTCAAACAAAGCAATCAATTTTAGAATGTTTGCTGATGACACAAGTATTGTGAAGACAGTAAGATACCCTCTGATCTAGAATTAAATGCCAACCATTTACCTGAGGATATTCTCAACTGGTTCACAGTAAATTTTCTAACAATAAACCCCAGGAAACTAATTATATCCATATCCATTCTGGTCACAAAAGTCCACAGGGAATGAACATTATACATGAGAGCCAGCAGATAGAGAGAGCAGATTGTTTGAAATTCTTGGGCATCTATATAGATAGCAGGCTTAACTGGGAACAGCACATCAACAACACCCTGAAAAGGCTCAGCTCAGCAACATTTGCCTTTTGGATAATCGCCAAAATCAGAGACATCAGTGTCTCAAAATCTGTTTACTTTGGCTACTTCATTCACTTATGTGTTATGGAATAATCTTCTGGGGCAATTCACGACTATTGAACAGAGGGTTTTACAAGTCAGAAAAAGATTGTCCAAATTTTGTGTGGAGTGCCTCCCAGAATCTCATGTCGCAATCTTTTTAAATGCATAGGGATCCTAACCACTACTTCATAATATATCTTTTCAATCATGACATTCATGCTTCACAATCCTTCTCAATATGAAACAAATGAAATGTACGATCACCATAACACAAGGCGGAAATGTGACGTACACCGTGACCTGAAAAATCTGTCCCTGGTGCAAAAAGGTGTGAAATACACAAGCACAAAAATCTTAAATGTACTTCCAAGTAATATAAAGCGTCTATGAGATAAAAAGTACTGTTCAAAAATAAGCTAAAGGAGTTCTTGCTTGGAAAAGTTTCTATTCTCTAGAAAGATTCTATAACAGAGATAGCTATGAAACTTCCTGGCAGATTAAAACTGTGTGTCCGACCGAGACTCGAACTCGGGACCTTTGCCTTTCGCGGGCAAGTGCTCTACCATCTGAGCTACCGAAGCACGACTCACGCCCGGTACTCACAGCTTTACTTCTGCCAGTACCTCGTCTCCTACCTTCCAAACTTTACAAAAGCTCTCCTGCGAACCTTGCAGAACTAGCACTCCTGGAGAGATAGCTACTTTTATTTTCCAAACACTATTGTATATTCCAGGATAATATATCTTGCTGTGTTAACCAGATTAATTGGTGATCTGTAAAAAATTGTTTGGACAAAATCAGAATGTTATATCTGGAACTCTGCTTTTATTTTCCAAACACTATTGTATATTCCTGCACAATATATCTTGCTGTGTTAACCACATTAATTGGTGATCTGTAAAAAAAACTGTTTGGACAAAATCAGAATGTTATATCTGGAATCCTGCTTGTGAGTGTAATTTTATCTTACCGTTTGTGGTTCCAACTTGTATTATTAATCTTTGTTTATTGTCCTTATGGAAACGAATGTAATAATGCATTAAATGTGATCTGTAAAAAATTGTTTGGACAAAATCAGAATGTTGTATCTGGAACTCTGCTTGTGAGAGTGATTTTATCCTGCCGACTGTGTTTCCAACTTGTATTATTAATCTTTGTTAATTGCCCTAATGGAAACTAATGTAATAATGAACTAAATGTTCTTGAATTGTTCCACATCCGTGCGTTAACACGCAGAACTGGATCTACAGAATACATATTGCAATAAATATTTATTTATTTATTCATTTATTTATTTAACCTGATCAGATTAGGGCCATCAGGTCCTCTCTTACATCGGACCAGTGTTCCAAACATGCAACATTTCACACATCAGAGTTACATCATGACAATAGTTTAAATAAGAAAATTAGATTACTCTAGTGACAATGTGAATAAAGAGTAATGACTAAGACCTAATAAAGTAAATGTTGGCAGTATTTTTACAGCAGGTGCTATACATACAAGTAATGATAAAAGCAATAATAATAACAGTAAAAAAAATCAAATAATAATTATAAACATGAGAAAAATTGGCAATAGTAATGAAGATTTGTGCAGATGTACATTAATATCTTGGTGTGTAAAGTAGATGTTTACTTGTATAGCGAGTTTTGGGGAAGGGAGATTTAAGGAGGGGGAAAGAGGGAAGTAATGAGGTGAAGTGTATTCATGTACAGAGGGAGGCATTGCTGTTGCTTAAGTAGATACGTCATTAACTGTTTTTTGAAGCCGGACATGTTTTTTTAAGTTCTCTAACATAACGAGGAGGTTATTCCAGAGTCAGGTTCCCGCTACTGTAAAGGACTTGGAGAAGGTGACTGAGCGATGCAGTGGAACAGAGAGGATTTTATTATGATGAGAACATGTGTTCCTGTCATGTTGTTCTGACATAAGCGTTAAGGACGAGGAGAGATATGAGGGACAGTGTACATTTATAAGGCAGTAGATGAGACAGAGTGTATGGAAATCTCTGCATTTGTCTGCACGCAGCCAGGACAATTTTGCATATGTTGGTGAAATGTGATCAAAAAGTCAAACGTCACAGATATATGATCAGTTCCAGACATCACGAATTTTGCTGGTGAAATGTGATCAAAAAGTCGAACGTCACAGATATATGACCAGTTCCAGAAATCACGAATTTTCCTGAGAGAGCCTTGTAGGATAATATCGCTGTAGTCAATGATTAGGAGTATAAGTGTTTGTACTAATTTCTTTTTCAGATCGAAAGGGAAGAGTTTTTTTATATTTTTGCAGGACATGAAGGGATGCTGATGCTTTCTTGCACACTGCAGTTACATGCTCTGTCCAATTTAGATTTTCATCTATTATTATTCCCAAACTCTTTGCTGAGGGAGAGAAGTTAATATTTGTTGCACTTAGGATAAGGGATGGTACAGATTCTTGATGTTTTGGGCTAATGAGCTTAGAGTGACCAACAAGTACCACTTGGGTTTTAGATGGGTTTAGTTTTAGTCCTATGTCCTGTGCCCATTTTGATAATGAATCGAGGTCAGTACTGAAATTTTCAATAGCTTTCTTAAGATTGCTTGGTTTTGCACTTAGATACAACTGAAGGTCATCAGCATAATGATATTTGCAATAGGTCAGAACCGATGACACATCATTGACATACAGAGAGAAGAGTATATGACCTAATACTGAGCCTTGGGGAATGCCTGACACTACCTGCCGCCATTGTGATTTTATATTCCTGGACAGGACGCATTGCTGACAAGATGTCATGTATGAGCAAAACCATTGCACTGCACTTTGTGAGAAATTTAGACCACTAAGTTTGGCTAGTAAGATGTCAAAGTCGACAGTATCAAATGCTTTGCTGAAATCTAAGAAGCAAATGATAGTTGCTTCTTGCTTGTCCATGACTTCGATAGTTACGGAAACCTGATTGGTATTCGTCTAGTAGGTGTTAGAAGTTAGGTACTTTGTGATCTGGTCATGGACTATATATTCTATATAAATACTACTCATATGTCTTCTTCATTATACAAACAGTGTTGCTCTAATGAACACATCTATCCATTTTGGTACACTTCCAGAATGAACATTGACAGGGCACAGCTGACTTCCTTCCCCATCCTTCCCTTATCCGATGAGACCGATGACCTCGCTGTTTGGTCTCTTCCCCCAGATCAACCCAATCCCAACCAGAATGAACAAAACAGACATCTGCATGATACCATTGACATAACAAATATACTGTTACATGCATGCACGTGCATACACATTGCGAGAGAGAGAGAGAGAGAGAGAGTTAAATATTTGTGCATATATGGGTTTTACCAACAGCTGTTATTTACAGTATACAATACAGTTGACACAGATCCAATTCAGCCTGTACCTGATGCATTATCTCCACATTGGAAATACATTTATGATTAAATTGTAAACTGGTTTATTCAGTAAAACACCCATTCATTTACATAACTTTATTCCAGATAGTCTTAACACATATAACTTACAGTGAGACACAGATGCCCAAAAGATAGGATCCTGATCAGTAACACTACGTGATGAAAACTTAATATGTTATTGGCACAATTTTTTTCAAATTATTTCATACATGAGTCTTTAAAAAGACACTTTGCCTTCTCTACTGTGGCAAAGGTTCTTGCAGTCTCTGTTGATCCTGAGCCACTGGTATTTCCAGTTGGTGTGGAATTCAATCTAACCAGTGGGCAACAGTCACTGGACAATCCATTAGTGAGTCTTTCTGCTGACCTGCAGGCTGATCCTCTGTCAGTGGCAGCTGCTGGCCCAGCCTGCTAATCTCATGCTGACCCCATGGTTTGCTGGCTCTGTACCACTGCTTCTGCTCTGACCTATTGTCTTCATGCCCTTGCTGCAGCTCTAGCTCATTACCTTCATCCCAGTGCTGCCACCCTGGCCTGTTCAAGGTGAGCTGTCGCTTCTGCTCCACCACTGCCTCTGCCTCTGCCACTGCTGCTGCCATTGCATGCACCTCTGCTGCTGGTGCTGCCTCTGCCATGTCCTGCCATCCCAGCCCTCGCATACTGACACATTGCCGCAGGCCAGTCCTAATTTCCTTACACTTCTGGCCATTTGTCGAGTCCTGGAGCTACTGACTTGACACATTATCCAAGCTTATTCAGCTCTTCTATACCACCTGGTAGAAGTTGTAAATGAAGAAAATCTGGCGAGCAGAATATCAGATGAGCTGGTGGAGCAAATCTTTCATTATCTTTCATCACACTACATAAAATGAACATTAGGTTGACCAGGAACATCTTCTTGAGTCCGTTCTGGAAGTATGAGTGTTGGATCATGTTTCAGTTGAATATTGGGATTCTTAGCTAGAGTCTCATTTCTAGCCTTTGTTGCGGCTTCTTCAACAGCTTTGACATGCAGGTCGTCATTTTTACTGAACAGTGGACACCTTTAAGGGAGAAGAAAGAAGAAAATAAATCAATAACTGGAAACATCAGAGCATTTTTGCTGACAGCAAACTTTAACCTTTAACACACATTATACAATAGAACAAGGATTGACAATTTTTAAAAATTACTACAATTAGAAAACATCATGAATTCAAATAAAATCACTGTCATGCTTTTTACAATAATACAATTTCCTCACATGTACAGTTCTTGTTCCTAT
This sequence comes from Schistocerca nitens, assembly GCF_023898315.1. NCBI lineage: Eukaryota > Metazoa > Arthropoda > Insecta > Orthoptera > Acrididae > Schistocerca > Schistocerca nitens. Next base: position 274,218,848 of record NC_064614.1, on the reverse strand, counting down.
TATACACTGTTCATGTGAAACAATACTAGCTCTAGAAGTAGATTTTGTTACACAAGTAATACAATAATTTGGCAACAATGCACTCCTTTACCCTTACTTTGCCACAATAATAAACTATACATGTTTCTGCAATACTGAACTTCTGAGTCAATCGTAGCTCTTCAACTGTTAACAGTATCCTTTTCTTAATATTTTTCACACAGTAACACAATATTAGATGAAAGCTGATTATAAAAAAATGCAATAAGCAAGTTCATTATAAAATTACAAACATCATTTCTACCATGTCACACATCACACACTTAAGTCAATGAACAATGGTTTTATTGGAATAAGTTAATTAACAGCAATCAGTGCTTGATCTGTGACTGTATACACCAGAAAAGTAAGTTTCAAGACGCCTAAGAAACAACATGACCAATAAATGACTTTTTTTGCAGGGTGTGGCCTGCCATGTTATGGTAAATGCTTGTTATGAGGTCTGACGTGTAGTTGGTCAGCCTGGCCAGTAAATCTTTGCTTGACGATTACCATTGCCTGCCAAATGTGTCTTCATCACATTTTCTATATTCTACAGATATATTTGTGTATGGCCGGCCAGAATGGGGTTTTCTTGGTATCATAGTAATATGTTTTCCATTATTCCCCATTCGGTAAGTTGAATGGATGGACCGATTTCCATGCCGATGGGAGAGCGCGTGGAGTGGCTGTGCATCTTGGTGTGCATGTCACCCCCCCCCCCCCCCCGTTCCCGTGCCCCCTCGGTTTGTTTCTGGCTTGGCCTTCCTTAATTTCATGTGCCTATGCAGGTTTTCATAGTCAGTCCATACTACGTTCATAATGAGTGTATAGATGGTGAGAGCCTTTTATAGCATGTTAGTACTTTTTTAGCATTTACAATACCTAAGACCGCAGTGCCCAGGCAGGCAAAGTCCAGCATATAGGTTTTAGTCACTCGTCACATTGTATCTAAGTCATGTTATTAACAGCTTACTATGTGTACATTCCTGACTTCTATATATATGAATAAGGGTAAATTATAATATGTAGTTCTGTATGGTGCTAATATGGATAATGCCTTTTTTACTCTGTAATTGATGTACTTTATAGTATGTATAGTTTCTTTGCATGGGTATTTGATTAGCAGTAATAGTAAAGTTGTATTGTAGTGGTAATGAGTGGTTATACCATAGGACTGTGTGTGCACTGCTTGGACAGCACTATATAGTGGCCAGTTGTGAACCACTAGAATCGCAGCAGGTAAACCGGCATGGAATAGGGCAGTGTGATGCCGACCATTGTTAGTCGAACAGCGGTCATGTACCGAACAGTTTTATCTTGTTACTTCAGCTTTACATAGACAATGATTTTATATCAGCTGGTCTGCCTCACGTATCGTTATATCCAAATGGTTCATAAATTGTTGAGCTACATTCAGGTATGTGGTACTGTACTAATTGTAATATATATAGTGTAACTCATGTAAGCCCTCCCTTAAACCTGTCAAGTTATATCTTCACAGATCCGATGATGGTACCTTTAGTGTGTTGAAACCGGTTATCCAGTAAACAGTATTTAAGCGATCTTGGCTTTTGAATTATTTCTGCAACAGAGTGATCGCCCCACTATGCACTGTATGTTCACTGTAAAGATAATGGAATATAGTCAAACTGAGTCAGGCAATCCTGAAGGAAGTAGAATAAAAATGCCTATTTGGGCAGCAAAATTATTTCAGCCATTTTCAGCTGAGAAGATGAAAAGCATTACTGAGAACGAGAAATTTTTTAACATGTAATACAAATTTATATGTTAGAAAATCATTTCTGCAGATATTTTGTCTTGAGTGCATCCTTGAAAGTGAAACTTGGGAAACAGATAGTTCAGACAGGAAGAAAACAAACTTTTGAAATGTGGTGATCAGAAGACTGTTGAAGATTAGATGTGTAGATCACATAACTAATGATGAGGTACTGAATCAAACCAGGGAGAAAATATATTCATGGTGAAACTTGACTAAAAGAAGGGGCTGGTTGATAGGACACATCCTGAGGGAACTGTGCAGGAAGCAGCTTCAAATGGATGGAGGATGCAGTAAGGTGCAGGAAGCAGGTTCAAATGGATGGAGGGTGCAGTAAGTATGCAGAGATGAAGAGGCTTGCACAAGATATACTAGCATGGAGAGTTGCACCATACATCTTTGGACTGAAGCAAACAACACTGGTACCACTGATATAGCTTTATATTTCTGTATGTCGACCCTGTTACCTCTTACAGATCAGAATGACCACCACTTTATTCCCAAATGTGTTGCACAGTTCATCATTGCACTAAGATGATGTCCCTGGTGGGTGCATTTTTCTGCATGTTCAATATGTGCACCTAGTGTTGTAATTTAATAGTCTATCCTCAGCCATCCAGATTAACTGTGCTTTGTCGCACTTGCTTTTGATCTGAAGATGACCTGTTCCATCTCATATCAGTAATCACAATAATAAATATAGTGATCCAGAGGTGTTTTCTTTCATTACAGTATCTAATGGGTACCCAATTAGGTCAGTAAGCAATTCCTCTATCAAGTGAATTAAATCAGTTTTAAACTGAGCACTCATTTATTTCTACATTCGTGTTATGATTAATATTAAAAACTGTGCTGAGAGCTCCGTCAGTAATGTAATTTCAAAAGACAGAGTTTAGGCATATGTTTGGCTATGAGGGAAAAGTGTTCATTTGCAGATCAGATATTCAGAACACTCTCTTTGCTTGCATTTATCCGATCTTTAGGGGTCTGCTCATTTCACGATTTGGCAAACCTATTTTATTTTAAATTTTGCCCAGATACCCTTCCTGTCACCAGTCAACCTGAGGGAGGGAAGATGTGTGCAGTAATGATTGGGGGCCAACCCATTATTTGCGTAAATGGATATGGAAAATTGTTACATGAGCAGATCAGATATTCAGAACAACACACACAGATACCACATTAATAAAGCCTTGTATATTCATAATGGATGGTATCAAAAACATAATTTATCTCCTCAATTTGGTACAAAATGCGTTGTCCACCAGGGTAGCTAAAGGTTAAAAATTCATGTAGAGTTTTTCCTGAATACGGCAATATGAAAATTTCTTGATGTAAGAGTGATACTCTGTTTTATGCATGAAAATAGTTTTCTTTTATTGATGCAGTCTCTCTTTACATCATTGTACATGATGTCCGCTGTTTTCCCAGTGGCTGGATTCCATCCGAATACATGATTCGGCTAAATACCCATTCAACACTGCCATAGCCTCATCATTGGACTCTTTACTATTCTAGCCATATATCTCTTTAAGATATAGGTTAACATGTCAATATGTCTATAAAGTGTGTAGCTGGAGATGGTAGCAGTGAACGAAAGAAGCTGCATAAGGGGAACAATACTCAGGAGGTTATGTGCCCTCCACCACCATATTATTGCCCGTTTAAACAGTATTAGAGTAGCAAGTGCCACCTGTCACATGGGACTACTCCACTCCTATTAGTGTCAAGGCATTGTGTCAGTAATTTGTTCCACTAGAAGATCTTTGAAATTCTGATCATGATTGTAATGTAGCCAAATATACTTTATAGATTGCACAAAATCTTTCTCCAATATTTTAATTGCATCATTCAGTATGAATATAACATTTTTCTTTCACTTAGCTCAAATGAGTTTGACGGTTTATAATTTTATCTAAGAATTTGCTTGCCCATTTTTAGAAAGGAAATTATGTATTATTAACATTTGGAATCTTTCCTTGTTGCTTTTATTAAGGAAGGCAAGTTCTGCTCTGCAAGTAACTTCATGAAATAGAATATGTCTTCATGAAAGCCAGTTAATCATTTCTGCTTTTGGAGTGTAAAAGGAGGGTGATGGAAAAACTTAATGTTACAATAAGATAAATTATCAATCAATAACTACTAATTTGTACCTCAGCAACTTCTTGACTTATTTCAAAGTTCATATCATTGTGATAGTTATGTGATATCACCCCACATTGCAATATTAACAGTGTGTATCATATGAACAAAAATGCACGTTATACAGAATCAGTGCAAAGCTACTCCACACACTTAAGTGCTCATGCTGTATCATTTGGGATATACTCAAATCCCACAACTTACCTATTGCAAAAGCTCCTTTGTTGGCAGGCACATTACACTCAACACCATAATATTCAAGACAGATCGTTCTAACCTTTGCCCAGGATAATCAACAAGAAGAACCTGTTAAGCACTCCAAAAAGAAGTGATCATAGCTGTTTGGGTGTATGTCATTGGCAACTGACTTTGCCTTTTTCATGCAGGTTCTGACTTATTCCATTTATTTTATGATTTAATAAAGTCAAATAATTAACGTTTTTCAAAAGATGTTAGTGATAACCATTGGCATAAACTGCACATGACAAGGCACAAATGTAGAGGCAATGATTATAAAGCTGCATTCATCATAGTATTTGAAAAAATAATGGTACTTATTTTCACTCTTCTGTGTAATCTTCTCAAAGTTTTTTACATTAAATTGCTCAGTGTCTGTCTTGAGTATGATCTTGCTTTGCAAGGAGAAATCCAAGTTCTGCAATCTTCTTCTTCTTCTTCTTCTTCCTCCTCATCTTCCTGAAATGTTTCTGCTTATGGAGGTTGTTCAACCAGCCTCTTCCATGTTTCTCTTTTCTCCCACAGTCTACCATTCAGCATTTCTCCCACTACTCTTCAGATCACATAATTCACCTGTTCTCTCCATCTTGTTTGTTGACTTCCAATGGGTCTTTGTCCACATTCTGTACATTGTAGGGTTCATCTTGGAAGTCTATTTTGTGCCATTCTTTTGACATATTCTAACATAGCCATCATCTGATTAATTAATTAAACTTCACCACACTTATTGAGTAACCTGATAACAAGGTGGTACCAATTTAAATAAACTTTAAAAGGCTGACTACTTAGCTTTTATAACGGAAATCTCCACCATGTTGCAGAAACTGTACATTAGGGTGCTTAATCCATTTTCAGATAGTCCTGAGAAGTCAATATGTGAGGATCTCGTATTTCAAATTAAAGTCAGTTCCAGAAAATCTTCATTTTGACAGTCAAACATTTTACAAAACAGCATTGTTACACAGACCTTCTATCACAGAACAACACAACCTGCATTTCTTTCTCTTTTGGTTTAACATGCAGCCCTGCTGATATACTTTCTTGACAATACATGCCCTTTTGGTCTCACTGTTTACAAAATAGATTTACTGAATTATAATTAGAAAGTTTCATTACAAAATACATGGTCACTGAGACATCAACTTGAGTTCACTATGACACTCCTCAAACCACTGTAGCATGGTTCAAGGTCAGAGACATGGACAATTATATTGTCGAATGATGATATCTCTGTCAGGGAAGACATCAAGCGTGAAGGGATGCAGGTGGTTCGCAGCTGTCGACGTGTCTTTGATTATTACCAAGCATTTGCAGGAGAATGTCACCCATGGCATAATACTAGTCCCACCAGCCTGCGTCCATGACGCACTGCATGTTTCAAGCTGCCATTCACCTCAATGATGTCATTTGTGGAGACGACCATTGACCTAGTGTAGGAGAAATGTGACTCACCTGAAAAGCTGACACATTTCCATTGATTGACAGTCGAATCCCAATGGTCCCATTCCCACTGCAATCATAAATGATGTCAATGGTAAACATGAACATATAGGGGTGGTCTGTTGTGGAGCTCAATGTTTGACAATGTATGATGAACAGTGTGCTCCTAAACACTTGTCCATGCACCAGTATGGTGCTCTTTCGACTGATATGCCACAGATCACCATCTATCCTACTTTGCAGGGCAGGCAAGCCTCTGAACCCCACATTCCATATAGAGTTGTGAACATCCAACCATGTAGCGCATAGTAGTGCTTTCATTGTTCTTCTACCTCTTTCCATAGATGGTCACAACCATAGCACATGAACATTCAACCAGCTGCGCCATTTTTGAGATACTAATTCTCAGGCACTGTGTAATAATAATCAGTTCTTTGTCGAAGTTGCTTATCTCAACAGTTTTCTCCATTTGCAGCCCATAACTTTATATCTTTGCTAGGGAGATTCCCCATCTGTGTCTGCTCCACTTATATACTTTTGTTACTGTGTCACATGCCCACAACACCACCAGGCAGCCTCCAATGTTAGGGTGGACTGTGGTCATAATGCTTTGGCTTATCAGTGTCAGCCGCGCCGGATTAGCTGAGCGGTCTAAGGCGCTGCAGTCATGGACTGTGCTGGTCCCGGCAGAGGTTTGAGTCCTCCGTCGAGCATGGGTGTGTGTGTTTGTCCTTAGGATAATTTAGGTTAATTAGTGTGTAAGCATAGGGACTGATGACCTTAGCAGTTAAGTCCCATAAGATTTCACACACATTTGAACTTCAAAACAATTTTGAAGTAAACCAAGGTTAATTTATAATAAATATAGTGTCAAGTATTGGTTTTTAGATTTTGAGATAAAAAATAAAGTGATGAAATGTGATTAACAATACTTGACACAAAATTACAGGTTTCTTATTAATTACTGAATAACTTTTTGTGCTAACATAAACTGGAGAATTTAAAAGACTGGGGAATAAGATTACAAGCTTCACATTTTATACAGAAACATTGTTTTGTCAGAATCTCAAAGAGGTCATCCGTTTACATTGCAAAATCCTATGAAGGTGTAATTACAAAATTAATTGGAGGCATTCTGAGTTTGGCATCTTTACTAACACATTTCCCTAAGACCCTACTTGAGTTTAATTACATCTGGGTTGTGAAACATTTAAAATTGTTAATTTGTCTTTACACAAAATAATCAAATTTTAGTGATTAATTTGCTAATTATTTCAAAGCTGGAATTTGATTCTTATGTTATCATGACATCTTCACTTTTTGTTTCAACAGTTATATAATTAGTTGTCCTATAACTTTTATCAAATAGCTGATTCTGAAATAATGCAATACTGGTAATTACAGATAAATTACTGTTAATCTGAAGGCCTGTAAGTTAGTTAGTTATATTGCATTGTGTATATAATGTGTGCATTAGCATCTAATCACAAATTATGAAGCAAAAGATGTTTCATTACATACTGTATTCTGTGTAATGTGGGTCAGGTGGCATACAGAAAAGCTATCTTGGGCAGTATCGAACACCATGAAGTGTCCCTCACTTAAGTCCTATTACAATGTCCAAACCATTTAAACCTATTTCTCTACATAGTTTCTTTTAGGGGACTGATCTAAAGGGTGTATTGTGTTGTTTCATACCTTATCCTGCTCCTCCTCTTCTTACCCAGGATTCCTCATAGAAAGCACATCTCTGTTACTTGTATTCTGCTTAGATCTTTCTTTATCCAAGGCCAATATTCTGTAGTGTAGGTCAAAACTGGCAAATAATACAACTTGTGCATGATAATTTTTGCTTTTGCAGGTATTTCCCAATTTCTAATTTTGCCTGATACACAATAAAAAAGTTCTTAACAATTTTCCAGGCCCTCTATTCTCTCTGAAATTTCATCCTTGATGTTTTCTTTCTAGGTTAACTAACCATACTTCCTGGATACCTGAAAGCAACTACATCCTTAATAATTATCAGTACTGTAGGACACCTAGTCTTCAAACCCCTGATTTGTAATTAAGTCAACTGCTACTGTTGTAGTTGACTTTCTTCCAAAAGTTGTGCTGCACATCATAAAAGAGGTTATTTCCTTTAAAACAACTTAATAGCTAATCTTTTACTATAGACACCATCACCTTAGCAAGCACTGGTGTTATAGATATAGGCCTGTAGCTTGACAACTGAAGTGGATTACATTTCCTGTAAACTGTTACTGTTTTTTCTACTTTTTTTTTTAAGTCAGGTAATCCCCAGCACGGAGGCATTTATTTACTACTACTGCCACTGGTAGAGAAATTTCACAGATTACAGTTTTAATGTAGTGCAGGACGTGCTGTAAACATCAGGGTTCCCTGAGTGTTTGTAATTTTTTACTATTTTTATTTGCCTTTGGATAGAGTCTCTTCCACATTACCATGCTGCATTTATTTCCAAATTTCACATGAACTGCAGAATTTGCTCCACAGTCAGGAATTTAACCTACTGAGCTTCCCACAAGGTTTATAAAATAGCCATTAAATTCACCTGGACTGCAAGAATTAAAGCATGAAGTGAACTTTTCCCTATGTTCACTGATCAGATTCTACACTGCCTTGCAATGATTATGAGCTTCTTCAACAAACCAGGAATTGCTTTCTTTCTTTGCTTTCTCTACTTCTTTTCTGTACATCCTTAATGCCAATGTCTTTAGTGGCTTTGACTTCATCATTTAGTAGCTGTACAATGCATTTTATTTTAGCTAATCTAGCACTACACCAGCTCTATACTTTGACAGTATTCTGTTTGTATTTTGATTTAGCAACTGGGCATTGCTTGGGTTTTAGTGGAAAATTGTTATCAATTTGGTTTTAAGGGTCTGGAACATGACACTGAATGTATCATTTGAAACCAATTCTTCAGACATCTGATTCCAATCTGTAGAAAACACTCCAGTTTTGAATTCATATAAACTTTTCTTTGTAATAATTCTATTTCCAATGACATAATTTGAATGCCAGTTGGGAATTTGCTGTGTGCTTACTGAGTTTGTCCATAGCTTCATGATTACTGCACTATGATCTGTAAGCATAGAGTCAACCACACTTACTTTGTATTCCCAGCTATTTAGGTTTCTGGCAATTGTATCAAGACAGACATCTCCTCTTGTTGGTAGATAACTTGCTGCAAAGAGTCCATAGCTGCTTACCAAGTTCATAAAAGTTGTCTCTTTGTCACACACAGACAGCTTTCCAGTTTGCTGATGTTCTCAAAATAGTCATTTGAAGGAAAGTACACAGAAATAATAATTAAGTTAACATCTGGTGGCCCCCAAGCAATCAGTTCTAGATCCAAGTCCACACAGAAGTCACTTATATCAATTTTGTTTGCACTAAGATATTTCTGAAATCAAGGTAGAGGATAAAACTATTATAAATCCTGCTCAAATTTCTGTATTGTTTAACGAATTCTTTATAAATATAAACAAATCTAATTTCAATGTAGCAGAGTATCCAGACATGGTAAATTTATTCAATGGTGAGCAACTTGATGGTGAATTTTTCAGTACATTTACAAAAACTACTGGAAAAGATATAGAAAATGTGATGCTGTCACTAAAAAGTAAAACATCAGCAAGATGGGATGGGATACTAACAAAAGTGTTAAAAACAGTCCGTAAAATAACTGTGTAGCCACTAACTACAATAGTTAACCAGTCCCTTCAAGAAAGTTATTTTCCAGGCACACTGAAATACACAGTAGTTAAGGCACTATTCAAAAAAGTGCACAAAAGAACACATGGGAAACTATCGTCCAGTGTCTATTCTTCCATCACTGTCAAAAATATTTGAGACGATAGTCACCATACAAATTCAAAATTTCATAGAAAAATTTAAAATAATCTCAAAAAAACAGTATGGATTTCAAAAAGGTAAAACCACAATATCTGCTATAAATAATTTTTGCTGATAAAATTAGCTTGTCTCTAGAAACTCACTGCATGCCACCGGAATTTTTTGTGACCTATCAAAGGCCTTCAATAGAGTGAATCACTCCTTGCTATCCTGTAAACTGGAAAAGTATGGAATTAGGGGCACGGTATTAGAATGGATTAAGTCCTACCCAACCAACCGAAGACAAAGAGTGATTGTAACATCACAGAGAGAGGAACTTATACTTCAAAATGGAAAACCATTTCACATGGAGTACCCCAAGGTTCTGTCTTAGGTCCCACTCTTTTTTTGTTTTACATAAACGATCTGTCACTTAATATTGAGTCACTCAATTTTATTTACAGATAACACGTCTTTAATCATTGAAAGTAACATTACAGATCAAATTCCACAAACTGTATTATATACGTTAGAGAATTTAGATACCTGGTTTGATTTAAATGGGTTAAATTAAACATGGAAAAGACTCAGTTAATGCAATTTAAAACAAAACAAGCAAAATTAAATGCTATTCAGGTAAGTAACAGAAACAAGGATTTGCAGGAAGCTAGCTGTGTGAAATTCCTAGGAATGCAACTAAATAAAAATCTATCATGGGGGTCACACATACATTGCCTTGCAAATAAAGTAAATAGCCTAGCATATGCAATGAGAATATTGTACAATGCTACCAGTAAGGGGATAAGAAAAGTAGTCTATCACAGCTACTTTGAGTCAGTAATAAGGTATGGAATTGTATTTTGGGTAACTCAAACTGTATGTGTCAAATACTAAAACTTCAGAAAACCATCATTAGAAATATACACAATGTAGGGTGAAGAAACTCATGTCGCCCACTCCTAAAAAATCTGAGAATACTAAGTGTTCCATCACTATACATATAGCTATTTCGTATGCAATTATCATAGGTTTTCAGACACCACAATGGGGACTTTTTGCAAGATTTCATTTGGGTGGAAGCTTTGGGAAGTCCTTCACTTATATTGTATTCATGAAAAGTACAGCCCCTTCTCAATTCAGATACATGCCAACCAAATGTTGAACATGAAGATGTGGTTACAAACCACTAAAAAAAGTGCATTTTATGTGGACACAGTACTCCATCTTATCAATTCATAGGTAAGGTCAGTATGAACAAAACAGTTCTGTTGATGATTTAACAGTTGACATACATTATTGTACAAAGTGTGCCTATACAACAAAACGAACATTCTATTGATATCAGTCACACCTCTCTGCAGAGTCAAGGATTTTTCACCCTACTCTCATACAATGTTCTATCTCCCACCCAGCAAGAAGAAGTTCATTATTTGGTACCAGCAGAGCTGCCTGCTCATAACACTCCAAACTGACCTACAGTAAAATACATTAAACTCAGGGCTGTTACTCAAGTTACAATTGGTCAGTTCAATTAATATCAGAGTGTTACATAAACAATTTACATGATTATTACTAGAGCAAATTTACTAGATACATTGCAGCAGTTGTTTTACTGCATCACCGGGCATCTACTGAAACCCAATTGAGCAAATGATGGAAATAGAAGCAACATATACATCTATACTGCAAACCACTGTGAAGTATGCTGAAAATGATACTTTCCACTGTAACACTTATTTATTTGGCCTTTTTCCAATTTCATTCCCTTATGGAGAACATATCTTTCCTTCAGAATTCCTAAGGGAGTGATACATAAGGAATTTTAGTCTATTCCAGGATTCATTGCTTGAAGATGGCTTTTGAAATTTACTAAGCAGGCTTTCACAGGATAGTTTGCAATATATTCCAGCATTTTAGTTCAGTTTGTTTGGGAAACACTATGATGCTCCCACATGGGCCAAACAAACCTGTGATTGTTTGTGCTGCCCTATTCCCAGTAGTACTATTGGTATGGGCCTCACACAATGTAAACAATCTCCCTTGTAGACAGATATTAGATTTCCATAGTATTCTACCAATTAACCAAGGTCTGCCATTTGCTTTACCTACAACTGTGCCTATGTGATTTTTTCATCTATTATCTCTACAAATTGTTACACACAACAATGTAGGAAAAGACAGGTTGCTACCTACTGTAAAGAAGACACGTCAAGTTACAGAGAGGCACTATTAAAAGACACTTTTAATTGTGCCTGTCTGCAACTTGTCGAGTCTTCTCTACGATAAGTAGCAATCTGTCTTTTCCTACATTGTTGATGTTCCTATCTGAAGTTTCTATTGTTTCATTGTTACAGGTAGGTATTTGTAAGAGTTAACTGATTACAACTGTGACATATATACTGTAGTCATAGGATACCAAGTTAATTTGTTTTATAAAGTGTGTAATTTCTGAAGATGTAAATAAAATTGCCAATCTGATTGTTTATGTTGCTTTTTTCACACAGTGCATCATTACAGATAACTGTATCATCTGCAGAAGGTCTGAGGTTACTATTAATATTGTGTGCAAGGTCATAAATATCTGGCATCAAAGATCCCAACACACTTCCCTCAGGTGCATCCGAAGTTACTTCTACATCTGTTGATGACTCCTCATCCATGGTAACATGCCACATCCTCCCAACTGAGAAATTTTCAATCCAGTCACAAAGTCTGCTTGGTATCTCATATAATCACACTGAGGCAAATGCTTTTTGGAAGTCTGGCTTAACATGATTGACATGTTTGGAATTAATACTGATTTACATGGAGGAGGCCATTTTGTTCAAGATACCTACCTAATTACATTTGCAATCAGAATATGTTCTAAGATTCTGCAACAAATTGATATCAAGTATATTGGACATTAGTTAATACCTCTAAAAGTGTGAGCATGGAAACCATTAGGAAGGCAGAAAATAGATACACTTAGGAAGGACTGGAATGTAGGCATTGCAGAGTACCTACCAGAAAGATAATTGACTGAAATTACTTGCCTCGTGAATTTATGGAACAAGTACCAAAAATAATTTATAAATAAGTCTGAGGCATTGGCTAAACTATCCAGATAATTTTTCCCTTTTATGGTAAGAAATTCAACATAACATACTTACTTATGATAATTTGTACCACCTTCTTCATTAAAATGATCATAACCATTTACAGGTTTGCGACAAATGTAGCACATTAGAGCCCCACAGGTGCATGTCATTTTATTGCAACCATCAATTTTGATAAAATTTTTTCCACATCTCCAACATGTTCTGTAAAAGAATATTTTGACAACAAATGAAAAGTCCAGAACAGAATAACAACAACACGGAAAGGATAGGTTGACAGTCACCACATATGGGAGATGTTGAGTCACAGATAGTTACAATGAAAAAAGTGGCCATGTGTGTGTGTGAGTTGTGCTTGTGTGAATGTGTGTGTTTCTTCTTCTGAGGACTGTCTGGAAGCTGAATATTTCCTAGTATTCTTTTTCATTGTTCCTGAATGCTACCTGACACCTCCTCTTGTGGTGAGTCTTTCCATGTTGTTGTTTTAAAAACAAATATATTTTGATTTCTTAGGACTCAAATTTTGCCTCTGTACTAGTACTAGTTCTTGTCAATGATGATACCAGTGTTCAGGAGATAGCAGAGCATTAAACATAAACAAACATAAAATATATCAGTCAGTAAAAAATATAAAAAAAACATCATGAATTGCGCTAGATGGAAGTTACCAAGTAACTTGACGACCTAAAACAGCAATGAAAGGTGATGTGGAGTTAAAAAATTAGATATGAGGCTAGAAGAAAACAAAGTGCGTGCATTCAAATATCATGAAGTACAAACATAATAAGATACTAATTCTTTAATTGATCAATTCCTAAAACTGCAATTGTGCAAAAAGTAGGCACTCCTTAATGGTGTACAGTGCTTGATCGAAGTAATATTTTTATGTCCAAAGAGATAAGCATGTTTCAAGAGGAAATCTTTGCAGATTTACTGTTTTGTACAGAATTGTCAAAAATCGACACAACTTGTAAATAAAATATACAATTTTTTTAAGTCTAATTTTCTGAGTTATATATTTCAAAAAATTGTAATTTGAATCACTCCATGATAGTTTAATGAAATATTCAAAATAAGCCCCAGCTCATTGTCAAGGATTTTGCTAAAATTTTGCATGGTCAGTCTGGAATATGAATGGAAAAAAAAAGAAAAAAGAAAAAGCAAATAGGTCAGTATCTTTCTTGACTGTATGTAGTGCCGACCCACTGACACATTCACATTAAGGGAGTCATCAGACCTATTAAAATGAATGTTCAAAGAAATGACTCCTGTATGCAAAATCAACAAAACTGCTGTGATAGATAAACAGTTTTCTTGCAAGTGAGGACTAAAAATGGAGAATACATCTTGCAGCACTTAGTGCATCCAGTGTCACTGTCTTGTACCCTGGACTCTATGATTACCAACTCAAATTGTTTGTCATTTTCTACTTTTTCCATCAATCCTTAGTTGTTTCTCTATTCTTTGAGATGTAGTCCATTTACGCAATCAGATGAAAGATTGTTTGTTCTGTGGCATGACTTTTTGGAGTACAAGTCTTGTAAGATTAAGTTACTATTCGGTTCTACTATGTTTTGTGATCTTATTACTGGATATGTGTTGTCCTGGAGTTGTACTTTGTTGGCCTGCATACACCAGGATGTCCAATTTTAACAAATTTCAATTGAACACTTCTCTTTTACTGTATTTTGGTTTGTATGTTTACTGTATATCATGTTGCTAACTGTTACTGCGTGTTTTTCATTAATCTTTTGTTTGTGTTGTGGTGTCTGTGCACTATATGATCAAACATATCTGAACATCCTTGTGTTATGCAGGACTGACCACTAGAAGTCACAACAGGTGAACCTGCAAGTATAAAAAGAGGTTGGGATTGTTGTGTTGTCAGCAGAGAACCAGTAACAGCAGAATGGGTCAGTCTGGAGAGTCAGTGACTCAGAATGTGGACTAGACAATGGTCGACTGAGCAACAAATTCATTTGGAACATTTCCACCCTTCTAAAGCTGTCTAAGTAGACTGTTTGTGATGCGTTTGTGGACTGCAAATACAAAGGAACATATTTAAACCAAGACCAGGCAGACAGGTACTATCAACCACTAAGGAGTGTAGTTGTAAAAACATTCATGAAATCAGCAGAAGGCATCACTCTGAAGTTCCAATGTGCAAAGGCAATCCAGGTAGCACACTGACTACGTTTAGAAGTTAGAAAGAATGGAGTACAATGGTTGAGCAGCTCATCATAAGCCACACATTTATTAAGTCAAAGCAAAGTGACACTTGAGATGAGATAAAGAGTGATGCCACTTGACAGTGGATAACACGAAATGGGTAATCAGCATCTGTGAGGTAATGGTTAGTAACAAAAGTCCTGAACTGAAACCAATGGATCTCCTTCGGGGGTGAGTTAGAATGCCAGCTTTGCTCCAGACTCCAACTTTCAACAACACTAACTTCTCACATTTCTGCTCTCAAAGAAGCATGGGCTGCCATTCCTCCATAGACATTCAAATACCTCATTGCAAGTGTTTTCAGCAGAGATCAAGCTACATAAAAGTGAAGGATGGGCACACCCCAAATTAATGCCAACTAATAGGTGTCCAGAAATTTTGATCAGATAATGTATGTAGTTTGATATCAGGTATGTATGACCTCTGAACTCCATCCAAACAGGCCTTGGATGAACCAACAGTACTGGCCGACTGCCTTGTGAACCTCAGCCCATAGGTATCACTGGATGGGGATATGGAGAGGTATGTGGTTATGTGGTCAGCACACTGCTCTCCCAGCCATTGTGAGGTTTATCAGACTGGAGTCGCTACTTCTCAATCGAGCAGCTCCTCAATTTGTCTCACAAGGACTGAATGCACCCCACTTGCCAACAGTGCTTGGCAGTCCAGATGGTCACTTATCCAAGTGTTAGCCAAGCTGACAGAACTTAACTTTGGCGATATGATGGGAAATGACACTACCACTGAAGCAAGGCCGTTGCCATCAGTTACGTATGTGCATGTGTTATTGTGTGCATTTGGGCTGACTCTGGGGAAAAGGGGAATTTTCAGTGTAGAGGATGCAAATACTGTCAAGTGTTTGTGGTGGAAGATTAACTTTTTATTTAACCTGGTCATGTTCTACACCTCTGTTTGTTATTGTGTATCATTTCCTTTTGTTGGTCATGTCATGAATGTTCCTGTTATTTGCATTTGTCTGTACTGAAGTGCTGTACTGGTCCTCAGGAAATGATGAAAAATTAATGGTTGACATGAAATATTTAAGTAATAAAATGAATTGTTATTCAGTGTACAAAAGGTTACGTAAAAATATTAATTATCTCATTGTGATGTAAATAAAAAGCAGTATTGATATTTCATGATAATCTATGTTTAGTATGAAAGACACTGAGAACAATGAAATTAACAGAAATAGCTTTTCATAATTATGTACTCTGATCTGAATCTTCCTATGAGAAAGATGCGGATAGAAACGTACATATCTTGTAACATATTTCTGGTAAATATATGTGCTTACTGATAAGCAAATGACTTATTTCAGTAACGTTACCATCCCTATGTGTACGAAAAATTAATGGTATATTTTTTCAGAGATAATAACATGCAGTAAAGCATGAATTGTAATTAGTATTGTTGGCTGCCATTGGCAAGACAGCAGATTCTTTTTCAAATTACCCCAATATTATGTGGCATAAAGCAAAAAGGAGATGGGTTACAATTAATTTCTGAAATAACAGAATAAAGTCAAGTAATTTCATTCATTTTGCAAAGAGTGGTATCAATATCAAGACAGATTCTTGTAACTGTCACTTCACGTCTATCTTTTGTTCAAGTGATGAGAATTTCACAATTAAAAAAGAGCTCAGCTTTGAATTAAATAATAAGTGTACCATACAAAAGGCGTTTCTCCATGTGAACCTACGAAAGTATAAATTATTAATCATGCGAGAAAAACATTCCCATTACAATCCTGAGATATTTCTAAAAGTATAATCTAAGGTGCTTCACAGCAAGTTGTTCCTAAATTACTTTACATTTATACAGATTTATATATCAAGCACTTGAATATAGAAAGCCTTCACAATCTTACGATTTATTATTACCAACACACACACACACACACACACACACACACACACACACACACACACACACACATCATGTGTATTTTATTGTAATTTATGCTGTATTTTCTTTTAGGTATACCACTGACTACAACAATGAGAGTACAAATTGATTGGAAAGACAATAAGCTGAAAAAAATGTTGCTAATAAGATTCTGAACAACAGTATAAAACTGCATAGCATCCAAGGTAATTATTTGGTGCCATGCAACTCAAAGCTTCAAGGATAAAGGTAATGAGTGTCTTTGGGGGCATGCAACAAGTGAAATTTTATTTGTGCATTTTCAAAATTGCTTCTTGTTGCCACACAATTTGCAGCACTGTGTGGGAGAGTTTCATCAAAGAGTAGGGATTAGTACAGGGAGTTATTTTTTTATTTAGATTATTGTGCTGTTTTCAGTGTGTTGATATTTCTTGTGTATTGTATTTTTGTTTGCGTACTGTGCATTGTGTACTTACATAGCCAACATGGGTAGGTTTAAGAGAAAAGAAATGTTAGAAGCAGATAATGCGATAGAGTTAGAGGAAACTAATGACATGTCAAAACAGAGAATAATAGCTCAGAATTCCAGACTTTGGAAACTGAGATAGGTAATCAGATCCCTGGTTCTCGTGTAGGAACGCTGGATCAACAGACATGCACCAGATCAGCTGACGATGCTACTAATGCTGCACAAGCTGTACCAACAGAAGAGGTGCTGTTACTTAAGGCGACAGCAAACAATTTCCTTCCTCTGTTGCTACAGAAGCTAGACTTGGGAGAGAGTATAAGGGAACAGGAATGAGAAGAAAGAGAAAGGACTAAGAAAAGGAACGTGAAGAAAGGGAAAGAGTAAAGGAAATGGAGTGAGAGGAAAGAGAAAGAATATGTAAATTCGAAAGAGATAATAAGCCAACCAAACTAAATAAGATTCTTGACGCTTGTGATATGTATATCATGGACCACATAAATGAGGAAACGGATAGCGTACCAATCGCAAATGAGAGAATTAGTTACTCAAAATAAGTATTTGCCTAGTAAAGTGAGTGAGCTGGGCATTCAAGTAAACAGATTAAAAGTAGTACTGTGAATGATTTGTCCAGTAATCTAGACAAGAAAATAGAAACTGAAGTTACCTCTTCACTACAATGTTTGAACATTGTACCAAATTGCATGAAAGATAACATTAATGCACGACTGTCACAGGATGTGTTTGAAACAAACGTTTATTGCGGGACGTGAGACAAACGAGAACCGATTTAGAGAGCCTAATGAAATCCCAACTACTAGTTATCACTATGGTAACAGCCTCATCAACAGTGCACATTGAGAGATTTTAAACTGCAATCAAACTGGCAGATACAGCCCGAGCAGTGATGATCGCATTGTTGGTGTGACAGCCGCTGACGATGCAGTGACCTTGATACATATAAAGCATGAAAAGTTGCTTATAAAATACAGACAGTTCCACACAGTCTCAGACGAGTTCATTAAGAGTTTTAGGATGTACTGCCTGCTTCTTGGTGATAGAGGCATATCATTCAGTTTGTGATTTCCTTCATAACTGGCGATGCAGTATTTTGGGCAATGGAAATTGCTGACACCTGTCAGATCTTTTCAGAATTTAAAAAGTTATTCTATCACACTTCTGGTTGAAGTGAGTTCAAGAATGCTTGAGGAAGCAGGTTGACAGTCCCAAACCATTCAATCCTAGACAGGGAAACCTGTGCAAATAATTTGAAATGTACTTAAATAAGACTTGGTACCGGGATGAGCCAATGTCTCCAAGATACATACTGTGAACACTGAAAGGCAAACTACCAATTGCTATTAGGGAAAAACTTTTCCATGTCCTTGATATGGACCTGGAACAGTTTATGGCCACTGCTGACTCATTTGACCTCATACATGAGGATGCAAAGCAAAAGGAGACAGGGAACAGTGGCCCATAATAATAAATATATATTAAAAAAAAAAAAAAATAGAAATTAAAATGGAAACAGTCCGGGGAAAACCAGACACCAAAGAGACAATGACTTTTGTACCTGGGCCAGTGTCAACCACCACAAACAGGCTAAGGTGTCAAGGAAATTACAGAAGTAATAGTAACAAAAATTCCAGTGGGAATCCGTTTAAGAACAGGAGCAATAATTTTAATAGAAAGAGAATCAACCCAAGAATATGAGGAGATGAATGAACAAGGACAAAAGACAGGGCCAGCAACCTGCCATTCAAACGAAACACCACAGAATAGGAGTTATCCTGTGAATAACATTAATGTTATACTAATGCCAGCTCCTAATTGATGACCTCTAATGGCAACAACCATAGAATGCAGTGCCACATCATATGCGACAATCTCATAGTGTCAGAAGAGTGGCAATGGTAGATGACCCACAACAAAGTACATCACAAGCATTGAACTCCACATGACCAATGTAAGCCTTCTGCAGAGGGGGAGGGGGGTATCGATTCGTAAATGTATTCATATTCAGATACAACAAGGGTTGGAACTGAAAGAACAACTCTGTGCTGATCCGAGAAAGTGCAGCCAGCAAAATCCTGAGTTGGTACAAGCCACAATTGAAGGAAACCTTCACAGCATGCCTGTGCATGTAATTATTGACACTGGTGCCAGTGTATCCATTATGGATTACGACCTATTCAAGTGCATTAATCAGCTAAATAAGTTGCCAAAATTACCAGTTCAAAATTGTAGAAGCCATATGTGGACATATGCAGTGAATTCAGTCAGGTACAGGCTGTCATTCAAGTTGGAAATGAAGTGATAAGATGCTCATTCCCCATTGTGAAAAATTTAGTGGATTCGTGTATCCTAGGCTGGGAACTTTTAAGAGAAAGGGATGCAAATATCGACCTTTCTCGAGCTGTATGGTCACTTATGAAGGAAGGAAGGTTAGTCGAACTGGCAAGGATAGAAAGTTTGTAGAAGACATAAGGTAACTTACATGAAACCCAACTATTGTACATAGCCATTGATTATACTCGGGAAAAATACCAATGTATAAGTAAAAATGGTAGAAGTGAGGTCGACTCCATAGGAAAAAACATAGGTGCAAAGGTCACTGAATCGAGTTATCTCAATGATAAACAGTGGAAAAAACTCACAGTTATTGAAACATTATGCAACGGTACTATCCAAAAAACTGGGGATAATTAAAGCAGGGTGTATATATGGGCAAGGGAGAAAAAGATAGAGAGAGAGAGAGAGAGAGAGAGAGAGAGAGAGAGAGAGAGAGAGAGAAGAATTTCCAGATTTCCTGGTGAAAATTGCACCTTTTTCCCATGTGAAAATACACTTCTTCCAAGGTGAAAAAAATACTGTTTTTCCATGATAAGTGACAGTATACCCTCGGAGCTATAAAAATATCAATCCTCTGATGGTAAGGGTATTATACACCAGCATGGAACTACAGAGAACGAAAAAAAAAACATTAAAAAAGTTTTGGAAAGATCTCTGATGTGCAGCAACATTTACGCTGCATATTTTCATATTATGATATGCTGCATGTTCTTGTATTCGTATTACGAAAGTATAGATTTGAATTCTACCAAACACAGCATGTTAGTTTCCAAAGCACTGAAATCTAGACTGAAATGTGCTTTTGTAAACCAAGCATAACTTATGTCACGTGATCTTATCAGACAATAAAAGCCAATATTCAGAACATAGGACCTGTGATGTAGTCAGCCAAATGCAACATCACTGTTAAGTAGTGTGAACACACAAATAGGAAAAGTTAATGGTTTAAATTAATGTACATAGTGTAGCTACAAGAAAAGTTAAGCTTTCGCATATAATATTGGTCTTGAAAATTAATAAGCTACAAGGAAAGCTAAGTTTTCACATATAATATTGTCTTTTTGCATGTGTTACACTGTAAGAGATACCACACAAATGTGACATTAATGTTTGGTCTTCTGGCCTCGAAATTCTTCAAGTGGCCACTCCTCAATGTGTTAAGTTTTAAATGAGAATGCTCTGTGAGTTAAGAAATTCATTGCACATTCGCACACATAACTAATTCATCTAGCGCAAAAGGAAATTTACTTTGAAACTAACGCTTCTCAAAGCACCAATCGCAATATTTTCTAGCAACCTGTTTGAAACAGCTTCGTTTCAGCAGTTGCCAGAGAGCACCAGAAAGCAGGCAATATTGCGCATGGGCAGCAACGATGACGTAGGAAGCCTGTATGAGTATTAAGAGACCTTACATGACATCATAAAAAGAATAGGATACTCAAAGAGCATCAGAATTTTGTAAACCATTCTAAAATGCATAATTCGGCTTAAGTGCACATTCGTATATCCAGATTCCCAATGAAGTAGGCCCCAACCTGATATTAAGCATTTTTAGTGTGGTTTTCTGGATGCAAATTTTCTTGGAGTACCGATACTGTATTATCTCATGTTTTGTTATTTATTATGGCATAATGCCAGACATGCAAGAAATGAAAATGTGCACTTGAAATTAAGTGAACAGTTGAAACTTTGTTTTTAATAAATTGACTGCCTCTGGGGAAAAGATTAATAAAAACCACATTAATTTAGCAAAGCAACAAAAATAACTGAATTGTTCTGCAAGGCGATTAATGCTTGACTGCCAAAAACATGGAAACAAAATCAGAAAACTGAAACTAATAACATATGTTAGCCTTCCGTAATTTTGTGAATGTATTTTAATTCACTTGATAGCTCCCACCCACAGAAATCCGTTTTGTTTTCATTAGAAATGGAGTGTAAACGAAGGAGAAACAGCAAAATATGACTCTCTTAAGGTAGTCGAATAGTGGTGACTTGTCTACGGTTGGACTTTGCTTTCTGAAGCCTAGTCTTGCTGCGGCCTGGCCACTGCTGTGAGGTTCCTCCCTTGGGTTGTAGTTACAGGGTGAGTGATATGCAATACATAGGTGTTGCCCTCTTAGCCTCTCCTTACCTGCCGTTTTCCCCTCTTCATGTGGGCCCGCTGATTTAGCCGAGTGGAAGACTGCACTGGGGGCTTGGGGAGGTTACCAGCCCCCCCCCCCCCCTTGTATTATACCCTTTCTAGTTGGGGGCAGTCAAACAGAAAAGAGGGGAATTGGCCCTCTCGCTGGAGGTGCCAACCCTGCTACCCCAGTACCTACCGACCCAATCCTCCCTGCTGAGGGTCCTGTACGAGATGCAGCACACGAATGCCCTGAATGCGCCCGCACCTTCATCACCAAGTCTGGCTTGGGGGTCCACCACCGCTGACAACGCCATGTGGCAACCAACACGGTCATCAACTTGGACTGCAAACTTGTGAGGTGGACCTAGGAGGAGGCCCTCTCGCTCGCTCTTCCATGGGAGGGACTGCCGGTTCTTCTTCTCCACCCAGGAGTTCCTCCATGTTTTTTCGACAGGACACTCGACGCCATCAAGGAACAGAGATGCAAGCCTGTACACCACCAGTGTGTGCAGGAGTTTTCTGGCCATCCTGTGGGAGAGGAACAAGGAGGGACCAGTGTCCAGCCCGGGGCCAGCGAGGTTGTCGCCGCCTGATAGCAGAGGGGACACCGCCTCCAGATGCCAGTGTTGATGTGGCCATCTGGGAGCACCTCGCAGGGCATCCTGCATCTGCACAGCACTTCTCGGCTGTGCATCATCAGTTTGGGGCCAGAGACACAGTCCGCCACCATCTTGGGCATGCTCCTGGATGCCCTCGCCACTGTCTGCTCCAAGGAGGTGGAGCTTCACAGGTCCATGCCACGCCTGCTACCTAAGCGGCAGCAACCGCCTCAGTGCCGGTGTAAGCAGCGCCGGTGGGAGTTCACACATACCCAGGAGGCCTTCCAGCTGTCCCGCATGCATTATGTGTGGCGTCTCCTGGGTGGCATACTGCTGCAGGTGCCACCTGACATCCCCAGTCTGCACAACTTCTGGGCCAACCTCATTCAACAGCAGCCGCCATCTACCACTGGAGCCATCAGTGACCGCCTGCTGTCGCTCTCACAGCCTGTAGACTTTGAGTGCCTCTGGAGGCTGGTCACAGCAGAAGAAGTTGCCACATCCCTGCCACCCAGGAGCTCTGTGCTGGGCCTGGATGGCCTAACTCCTGCCAAGCTGCACCGCCTGCCACGCAACGTGGTGATGAAGATCATGAACCTCCTCCTTCTTGCATGAGCACCTCCTCCACGTCCAGACCACCTTATTGACCAAAACAGCTGCACCAGCACTCCCACTGACTTTTGCCCCTCACCGTTTACTCGGTGCTCGTGCCTGATGTGTCTGTGTGCTGTGGGCGAAGGTCAGCGGACCTTCATCCCTTGTGATGGTATGTTGGAAAATATGTTCATCTCGGGCCAGGCTCTCGTCGACACAGTCTGCTCCAGCCATTCTGTGTTGATTGTGTCTCTCGACATGTCTAAGGCGTTCTACTCACTAGACCATGTTGCCCTATGCTCCCTGCTAAAAGTTCATAGCCTCCCAAGCTGCGGCCTTCAGTAATGTTGTCCTGTTGTCGCATCGATGAAGAGGGACCTGCAGTCCCTCATCAACACAGCCACAGCAGCCATCACACATCTGGGACTGCATATCAATGTGCAAAAGTGTTGCACCGTCACCTTAGTGGCCACCGGCCACAAGGAGAAGGTGAAGGTGAATGACTCCATCGCCTTCACAGCCGGCAATGCCACCATGCCAGTCCTACACGTGGGTGAGACCTTCCGCTACCTGGGGCTGCAGTTCTCCTATTCTGGTCAATGCTTGTTCCATCCTCACCGCCATCTGCAGGAGCAGTTGGACATCATCACTCAGGACCCGCGGTGTGAGCAGCCTTCAGGAGATGGCTCCGCCACCCGTCGGACACTCCCTTGGGCTACTTCCACTTTCCTGTAGCCCATGGAGGCCTTGGCATTCCATCAGCCCGATGGATGGGCCCTACCCTACAGCAGGCCTGACTCCTGATGCTGCAGAAGATGGTGCCAGCTGCGGATGATGTGGGCCTGTGTGAGGTGCAGTGCAAGGTTGTGGTGCTCGAGTCGCACTTTACGTGGGAATGTAATCTGCTCACAATGTCGGAGCAGGTCGGGGACACGTGAGTGGCCCGCCTACACGTCGCCTTCGACGATGTGGCCATCTCTGAGTCTGCCGCTATCACAGGGAAGCACCAGAGGGTCGCCAACACCAGTAGTCTCCTCTCTCAGCGTGACATCGTCAATGCCATCTGTGCCTGCATCAATGCCTTGCCCTCCATGGCACGGCGCAGTCGCCGGTGCATGGCTGACAAACAATGCCGTGTGGGCTGGAGAGCCATCAAGATTGCTAACCATGTAATTCAAGATTGCAGACAAATGCACCAGTCCCACATGAAACATCATGGTGCTGTTGTGAAGTACCTTGAGCATAACTCGTGCAAAGGGGCTTTGATGTCTTGATGGAACCTCACCTTCAAACACTGGAAGGACTCCGCAAGCCTGACATCATTGCAGTCTAAGACGGCCAGACCCGCATAGTCGACACCCAGATAGTTAGCGACCACCTCCAGTTCGACTGGTGCCACCAGCAGAAGGCAGCGAAGTACAACACGCCGTCCATCAGGCGTGCCATCCTCGACCTGCGTCCCGGTGTCCAGAGTGTCACCTATTCATCGGCCACCTTGAATTGGAGGGGAACGTGGTCCCCACAGTCTGTGAGCGACCTCCTGAAGCTGGGCTTCAAGGTGCAGGAGTTCTCCATCACCTCGTACAAGGTGCTGATGTAGTGGTGCACATCACTCAGGATTTTTGAGTGTACGATGGCACAGCACCCAATGCCCAGGGCTGGCGTTGGGCAGAGTGCTGTCTTCTCTCTCCCTGACTCCTGGGGTCTGTCACAGGAACAATAACGTCTTTGATCCACTTTCCTCTTCTTCTCTTATTTTGTAAATTTGTTATGTTTACGTTTATCTGTCTTTGTTATGTAATGTATGCATCTGAGGCGTGTTGCCCAATGTAAGCTCCCACTGTGGTGGGAGTACTGGTAAGGTACTATACACCTATGTACCAATTTCATTTCATGTATGTATTATTCCTCTGCAATAAAGATGGCTTAAACACGGCTTATGTGTAGACTAACCCCCTGCCCACTACAACACAGACTGCTAAGCGCACGCACGAATCTGGCAGCTTGGATGCGCCAGAAAAATTTTTCCACATGGCATCTGGCTACTTGTTGCTACTGCTGATACATCTACAGGTCCCCAAACGTGTCAGACAAAATTGCTCTCATTGAGCCACGGATTTGCCGAGCAAGACCGTACACGTTCAAACAGTGTTAGTTGGTTTAACCTCACCTTAAAGCAGATGCTGTTCATGTTAATGAGTATTTTGACTGTAGTGAGAACGGCTACAAACACAGAAAAAGCAGTTCTGGCATTGCCTTTGGCACTATGTTTGAAGAAGAAGAAAACATGTCTCTGGCACAGGCAATGGCTCAAAATGAGCAATTTACTCATGAAAGTCTGCCAAAGGATATATTACTCTCAGAACCAGAACTGCATCAACTTTCTTCAAACAGGCAGTGAAACTTTCTAAAACTTGTTATGGACCTCCTAAAAGGGCAAACTTGTCTGTCAAGTTCGCTCTTATCTAGCCACGGATGGGCCAAAACAAGCGTGGACACGTACCAAGGATGCTTATCAATTTAAACTCACTTTTGAGGCCAACACTTTTCGTGTATGCTATATTCCAGACTTAAATGATTCCTCAGTAGCCAGTAAACGTAATGTTACAACCAGCGTGCAACATAACAGCGCATTGACCGGTATTTTATTCGTGATCTAGACTGGTGTGATCACAAAAATGGCTCTGAGCGCTATGGAACTTAACATCTGAGGTCATCAGTCCCCTAGAACTACTTAAACCTAAGTAACCTAAGGACATCACACACATCCATGCCCGAGGCAGGATTCGAACCTGTGACCGTAGTGGTCGCGCGGTTCCAGACTGAAGCGGTATGATACCGACTGGCGGTATGATCACAACACGTACAAATCTAAGATTTAATTCTTACTTTTGACAAGGTCAGACAGCCTCCCTCATAACTGTGTCCCACTTGCTAATTCCATCTTCCATTATAGACAGTAGCTTCTCGAACCTGGCCATGTCCACCCTTACAAAGCTCTGAAATTCATGCGGATCTTCGAGTCTGAGTTCTTTGTCCCTTTGTTTCAGCCAGGGTCGAACTCAACAACGTCTGGCGGTTTGTTTTCGAAGTTGTGCCCTAATCCGAAGATTTAATGTCACTGCCAGGGCGATAGTTCCACAAACAAGTGGGTCCTCCATGTGCAAAATGTCGTATAAATATGTATACCTGTGAAATCAAGTGTAGTAATATAAAACTAACTCTTGAGTCAAATAATTTGAATGAATGATGATCAAATATGTCACATGGTTCCCCTCATGTTACACGCGGTAGAACGAATGACTTTACAAGAGATCAGACAGTTCTCTCTGCGTTTCACGCATTATCACTGTCTACTGCACATGTGTGCCAGGCATATCCCGCATGGATGGTGTAATAGCTCTATGTGAACCAGCCTGTAGTTACAGATATACACACTTGGGGCACTGGTGCATGGGTGTACGGTTTATGCGCATCATGTAATAGGGGATTAAAGTGGATGGCTCCCAGGATCCAGTCCTCCCACTGGTGGACCCAACTTCGAATATAGAACACGTGTTTGGACATGATTGGTCCACCTGCGGGCCCTATCCCAGATGTGACGTGTGGTGGATCCGCCTCTGAACATCGGCCTGAATCTCTGAACATCGGTCTGAATATACAGTGTGCG